>NC_081380.1:40364219-40966343 GCF_030684315.1 Stegostoma tigrinum
ATTTTAATTCCACACTAATTATCATGTTACAATGGGGTCTGTAGGAGTCAACTGCTGTGTGAAAAGGTCGAGGGGAGAGTCGAATGGAGGAGCAATGAGCTTTCCAGCGAAGAAGATAAATGTGTGTTAATAAATGATTGCTCACTTTGGTTATAAATTAAATTTGTGATACAGCAGCAAGATAAGAAATGTATTTTTATTGACATGGTCATTGTTTTATTCCATCTCATTTTGATTCATATCAGTGAAATGTTCCTTTATGTTAATAGCCTGAAGGCCGTTGAATTGCAAGAGTGTTTGTTTGTGTCAATCTTGATTATCTTCCAATGCTCTCTCCAATTATTTTTCATTCAAATGATGTGACAGTTTTCTTTTCCCTCTCTCTCTATTGCAGTCTCAGTCAGAGCAGCTTTGATGCAGATTTATTGCCCTGATGGCAGCGAGATTTGTTCCTGGTGGGGAGCTACCTCCTTTGGTCATCTGCAATTGGATTAGGAGATGCTGTGGTGCCCAGACCACCCCCTCCTACTTCCCTGGGACTTGAGTCAAGCCGTGAACCAAACTCTCAACACTTTCCCCCTCTTCCCCCAGTCATAGAATCTGGGCTAACTCCATTGCTGATCAGTACAAGCATACGGTGAGTCTTCAGCTCTCGAGGCCAAAGGAGCTGCTGGGATCTGTACTGGAAAGGGTCCTTTACTGAGGATGGGAGTCATGTGCACAGTTTAAACAATGGAGGTCCATTCGGCATTGAATCAACGTTGCAGATGAACTCAGAGCCATCAAATGCTAAAGCCAAGTAACATCATCGTAGTCCCGCACTCTCAAATATAGAGAGGTGGCCAGAAGTGGTTTAACCTGAGGGTCACCATGCCTCAGGCGAAGAGAGAAGTTGAGTCCTTCATGGTAACCTCAGCCAATGGTGGGAATTGAATCCAGGTTGTTGCATTATGCTACATTTCAAGCCTGCCATCCAACCAACTGAGCTAGGTAACACCTTCCACACCATAGGCACTAAACATGAAAACAAATCCAATTAATGAAATCGCACACTTTGCTGAGAATAAGAGAAATTTTAGTTTTTATGTCAATTACCTTTTAATCTCTCAGGCAAGATTGGAATCTGATTTCAAAGCACACTTTAAGGATTTTGGGATTTGCAATAGCAAGTCTCCCTGCTAACATGCCTTTAACACTGAGAAACATCTCAAGGTATTTTACATTTGTCACAACCTGAGTGAAGGCCATGAGGTAGAGGAGGATGTAATATAATCAGACATGTAAATAATGTGTGGTAATTGCTGAAGTGACTGTGACATCAGGGAGAGAGAAGACAGCAAACTAGAAACAGCGTGTGAACAGGGAGGTCTTAGATACTGCACTGTTCTTTAACCTGCCATGTGCAGATATAAGCGGTGTTACAGTGTACTAGGAGCTAAACAATCGTAGACCAGAAGAAGTGAGAGCAGAGCAGGCCATTCAGCATGAGTCCACTCTGCCATTCAGTGAGATCATGGCTGACCTGATAATCCTCAGCTCCTTTTCCCGTCTTTCCCCTGCAATTTTTGATTCTCTTGCTGATTAAAAATCTATCTCAGCCCCGAGTGTACTTAACAACTCAGCCTCAACAGCATCAGTGATAAGGATTGCCACAGACTCTCTACCCTCAGAGAGAAGAAATTCCTTCTTAACTCTATCATAAATGGGTGACCCCTTACTCTGAGATGATGCCATCTGGTCCTAGACTCTTTCACAAGGGGAAACAAGCTCTTTGCATCTATCCTGTCAAGTCTCCTACTTAAGAAGCCAACAGTCTCAGGAACAGTACGTATGTGTAGACACCCATAGCCCGGAGACACTAAAGACTGGTATCTAGATAACAAGCTGTAGATCTGGATGAACACAGCAGGCCAGGCAGCATCAGAGGAGCTGGAAAGCTGATGTTTCTGAAGAAGAGTCCAGACCTGAAACGTCAGCTTTCCTGCTCCTCTGATGCTGTTTGGCCTGCTGTGTTCATCCAGCTCCACACCATGTTATAGAACATAGAACATAGAACAGTACAGCACAGAACAGGCCCTTCAGCCCACAGTGTTGTGCCGACCATTGATCCTCATGTATGCACCCTCAAATTTCTGTGACCATATACATGTCCAGCAGTCTCTTAAATGACCCCAATGACCTTGCTTCCACAACTGCTGCTGGCAACGCATTCCATGCTCTCACAGCTCTCTGTGTAAAGAGCCCGCCTCTGACATCCCCTCTATACTTTCCACCAACCAGCTTAAAACTATGACCCCTCGTGCTAGCCATTTCTGCCCTGGGAAATAGTCTCTGGCTATCAACTCTATCTATGCCTCTCATTATCTTGTACACCTCAATTAGGTCCCCTCTCCTCCTCCTTTTCTCCAATGAAAAGAGACCGAGCTCAGTCAACCTCTCTTCATAAGATAAGCCCTCCAGTCCAGGCAGCATCCGGTAAACCTCCTCTGAACCCTCTCCAAAGCATCCACATCTTTCCTATAATCTCAGATTCTCCAGCACCAGCAGTTCCTACTGTCCCAAAGACTAGTATCTAAATGTGCATAGAACTGTATTGGCTTCAAGAACAAGATCTACAAGGGGCATGTTAAGAACAATCAACTAAAATACACAGATTTTAAGAAGGGTTTTAAAAATGGGAGTGTTCGGACAAGTGGAGAATTAGGGAAGGAATTGGAACCCAGTTGTTGTATCTCAACCCTATCGCAGGTAAATTCAGGAGAAATATACAACAACTAGAGGCAGAGGATTGAGAATTTCAGAGGTTTGTAAATCTGAAAAAGTTCTTAAAAACTTAGATTTAGACCCTTCTGAAGAAGGGTCACTGCACCCGGAACATTAACTCTGCTTTCTCTTTCCACAGACCTGCTGAGATTTTCCAGTAATTTCCGTGTTTTTGGTTCTGATTTTCAGTAGTTAGTTCTGAAAGAACTATTTGTTTATTACATTTATTATAAGGTATTTTTAAACTTAGATTTATACAGTATGTTGCATGATCTCAGGAATTTCCTGTTCCTTCCTCACCAGTGAGGTGCCTTTTGAAGTGTGAGCCACTGTTCTAATGTGAGAAACACATCAACCAATTCATGCACAGCAAGCTCCCACTAACTGCAATGTGATAACAAGCAGCTCACCTGTTTTAGTGAAGTTGATTGAAGGATAAATATGGTCCAGGAACACTTTGACGTTTGTGCCACATATAGACAGGGGGGTTAAAAAGCCATTTGGCCCACTTGCCTTCATTGCTCAGACCTTTGAGTGTAGGAGTTGGGACGTCATGTTGAGGTTGTACAGGACATTGGCGAGGCCCCTTCTGGAATACAATATTCAGTGCTGGTCACCCAGTTATAGGAACGGTATTATCAGGCTGGAGAAGGTTCAGAAGAGATTCACCAGGACGTTGCTGGATATGGAAGGTTTAAGTTATCAAGAAAGGATGGATCAGCAGTGCCATTTTTGTTGGAGCATAGGAGGCTGAGAGGTGACCTGATAGAAGTTTATAAGATAATGAGGGGTACAGACTGAGTTAGTGGGTAGTTGTCTTTTGCCCAGGATGGAGGGTTAAGACTAGGAGGTATATTTTTAAGGCGAGACGAGAGAGATTTTAAAAAAGACAAGAGGGGGCACACATTTTACACAGAGGTTGATTCGCATGTGGAAAGACCTTCCTGAGCAAGTGGTGGATGTGGTCACAAATATAACGTTTAAAAGACATCTGGATATATACATGAATAGGAAAGGTTTGGAGGGATATGGGCGAGGAGCAGGCAGGTGGGACTAGCTAAGTTTGGGATTATGTTCAGCATGGACTAGTTGGACTGAAGGGTCTGTGTCTGTGCTGTATGACTATGATTGTGACATAACTTCTCTGCTTATCTTTAAAATAGTGACCATCCCCACAACAAAGCCTCAGTTTAACATCCCAGTTAAAAAAAAATGGAGGTCCAAGAGCATGAAAGAATTTCAACACAAGAGATGACAATTTCGAATTGCAAGGTTTGGAGAATCCGGTATAAATGTAGATCTGTATGATCCATGGAAGGTGAAGGTGAGGATATTGTACAGAATGATCTCATAGCTGTTTATGGGACCTAACTGTGAGCAGATTGGCTGCTGCATTAGCGTATGTTATTATTTCACTGTCTCTCGGGATAAAATCCTGGACCTCCCTGCTGTATCCACCCACACACAACAGCTATTCAAGCAATCAGCTCACCACACCTTCTGAAGGGGAATAATGCAAGATATGTAACATTTTAAGCCAGTGATGCCCTCATCCTATGAAAGGATAACAAAAATAAAAACATTGATGACACTTTGAAAGTTTTTCACTGGCTGTGAAGCTATTCAGGACATTCTGATGTAGTGAGGGAGGTTGTGTCACTGCAGTTTCTTTCACTCAAAGCATCTCAATCCCACCCTACACAGTGACTTTAATCCCTCAAACCCCACAATGCAGACAGGATTAGGGCATATATGTTTTCTTTAGTCACACCTAACTGGGTCTACCAAGTATTAATGTGGCAGAATGATACTCACCTTGAACAGCAGCCCCTTCAATTCTGAGCTAGAGATGTTGGGTTCAAGTCCCACTCCGGCCATGTCAGAATTGACACGTTGGTGTGACGCTGATGGTTGAGTCACACTGGCAGCATTCTGTACGCCATCCTCCACGAGTATAGTGCGCTGTCATTCCTCAACCTCCTGACAACCTTCGACACAACTGGTCACACCATCTTCCTCCAACGTTGAGTTCCCTCCAGACTCAGTGATTGTAATCCCCCTATCCTGCAGTGGCCTGGCAATGGTGGTCTCTCAGCTTGGCATGGTGGCTTCCCAGCCTGGCAATGGTGATCTCTCAGCCTGGCATGGTGGCTTCCCAGCCTGGCAAACGGTGGTCTCTCAGCCCAACGTGTCAGTCACTCAGTGATACAGCGTGGCAGTCTTCAGGCCTGGTGTGGCCTCAGTGCGGACCTCTGAGCTCGAGATGATTCTGGAGTGGTCTCCTAACTTCAAAAGCCTTGAGGTGAAGCCTGGCCCAGTCTGGAATCAAGGGCCTGTGAAGATTGTAGGCTAGTTCCATCTTGGATTGGTTTGGAAGGACTTTCACTGAACATTTCATTTTTCTAATTTTATTTCCCCTAAGAGCATGTACTGAAGATTCTGCACTGAGGTACCTTTGTACATAAGATAGCATCGAAATTGGGACTTGTAAACTTTTCGCTGTATTAATCAGAGTGTGTGACAATAAAGCTAATTCAATCTAAAGTCCTGCTCGAGTACAACCCAGGCCAGTTCTGCTCACCTCTCCCGGGATGTTAAACTGTGTCTCTGTTTTCCCACCTTCAAACATTCCGTTTCCTGAGATGCATTGACGTCTAGAGTAAAAATGATTTATCAATTCCTATTCGAGACTCAGACTCAGGTCTAATGCATTGCCAGTGCGTTGATGTCCAGTTGGTCTCTGCCACTCTCAAAATCTCTCACCCCCAGCTGTGAGAGAGTGATGTATATTCTACATGGTACACTGGGTGCAACAGTTCCAAGAAGGCAACAGTTCTGAGGAAGGGTCACCGGATTTTTTTCTTCACAGATGCTGCCAGACCTGCTGAGCTTTCCCAGCAACTTCTGATTTGGTTCCTGATTCACCTGCATTCGCAGTTCTTTCGGCATTTATGAAATATTGCCCTGCTCTGGACCAAATGTCATTGGGAATCGGACCTAACTGCTAGGACCAGCGATTGACATGGATCTATATCCTCACAGTCAGAGGCACAGCATGAGAGGCCTGGCAACGAAAAGACACTCACTCACCGTGAGCACAACAATTACTGAGAGCAATTATAGTAACTATCAGAAGAGGGCAGTAGACTATAGCTCAGAGCCCAGCAGGTACAATCAGTAATTGTTAGAGATCCGATCACATGAACCAATAGCAAGGTAATCTGCTGGAGCTGATCTCCATGCTCCTTTATTCCAGCAACATTCCCTAATGAGTACCTCGATGCTGACTCAAGAGGTTTTGAGAGTACTTGCTTCATTAGCCTGTTTTGTTTCGATAGTACTGCCCAATGGAAGCCTGTTCCCCAGCATGCTGACCTTACTGTGTGCAGTGTGCTTTCCCAGAAGCAACTCACTCTTGCCCTGCCACCGGCAGATCACAAAGGATCAAGGACGATGGGCTATAGACCATGGGAGCCGGTTGCTCCTGACCTGCAGCCCTTCCACCACCCCACCCCACCCCGACATGCACGCGCACACATTCGCACAGACATTCACGCACGCACACACTCGCGCAGACATTCTTACACACGCACTCGCACAGACATTCTCACACACGCATGCATGCACTCATGCAGACATTTCCACACACACACGCACTTGCGCAGACATTCTCACACGCACGCACTCGCGCAGACATTCTCACACTCGCGCAGACATTCTCACACGCACGCACTCGCGCAGACATTCTCACACTCGCGCAGACATTCTCACACGCACGCACTCGCGCAGACATTCTCACACTCGCGCAGACATTCTCACACGCACGCACTCGCGCAGACATTCTCACACTCGCGCAGACATTCTCACACGCACGCACTCGCGCAGACATTCTCACACTCGCGCAGACATTCTCACACGCACGCACTCGCGCAGACATTCTCACACTCGCGCAGACATTCTCACACGCACGCACTCGCGCAGACATTCTCACACTTGCGCAGACATTCTCACACACGCACACGCTCACACACGCATGCACACACTCGCGCAGACATTCTCACATACGCATGCACACACTCGCGCAGACATTCTCACACATGCACACACTCGCATAGACATTCTCACATATGCATGCACACACTCGCGCAGACATTCTCACATGCACACACTCGCGCAGACGTTCTCACACACGCATGCACACACTCGCGCAGACGTTCTCACATACGCATGCACACACTCGCGCAGACATTCTCACATGCACACACTCGCGCAGACATTCTCACACACGCACACACTCGAGCAGACATTCTCACACACGCACACACTCGAGCAGACATTCTCTCACACGCACGCGCACAGACATTCTCACACACGCACGCACACACTTGCGCAGACATTCTCACACACGCATGCATTTGCGCAGGCGTTCTCACAGGCACGCGCACAGACATTCTCACACGCACGCACTCGCGCAGACATTCTCACACTCGCGCAGACATTCTCACATTCGCGCATTCTCACATACGCACGCGCTCACACAGACATTCTCACACATGCACGCGCTCGCGCAGATATTCTCACACTCACGCAGACATTTTCACTCGCACGCACTCGTGCAGAGATTCTCACACATGCACACACTCGCGCAGACATTCTCACACACGCACTCGCGCACATTATCTCACACACGCATGCACTCACGCAGACATGCTCACACTCGCGCAGAATTTCTCACATTCGTGCATTCTCACACATGCACGCGCTCGTGGAGACATTCTCACACGCTCGCACACACTCGCGCAGACATTCTCACAGGCTCGCACACGCTCGTGCAGACATTCTCGCACAGATATTCTCACACACGCATGCACACACTCGCACAGACATTCTCACATGCGCACGCACTCGCCCAGACATTTTCACACACGCACTCGCCCAGACGTTCTCACACGCACGCACTCGCCCAGAAGTTCTCACACACGCATGCACGCACTCGCGCAGACATTCTCACACAAGCACGTATGTGCACAGACGTTCTCACATTCGCGCAGACATTCTCACACACGCACGCACTCGCGCAGACATTCTCACTCACGCACACACTCGCGCAGACATTCTCACACACGCACGTGCACAGACATTCTCTCACACGCACGTGCACAGACATTCTCTCACACGCACGTGCACAGACATTCTCTCACACGCACGCACACACTTGCGCAGACATTCTCACACACGCACGCACTCGCGCAGACATTCTCACACACGCACGCACTCGCGCAGACATTCTCACTCACGCACGCACTCGCGCAGACATTCTCACACACGCACGTGCACAGACATTCTCTCACACGCACGTGCACAGACATTCTCTCACACGCACGTGCACAGACATTCTCTCACACGCACGTGCACAGACATTCTCACACACGCACGCACACACTTGCGCAGACATTCTCACACACGCACGCACTCGCGCAGACATTCTCACACACGCACGCACTCGCACAGACATTCTCACACTCGCGCAGACATTCTCACACACGCACGCACTCGCACAGACATTCTCACATATGCATGCACACACTCGCACAGACATTCTCACACACGCACACACTCGCGTAGACATTCTCACATACGCATGCACACACTCGCGCAGACATTCTCACATTCGCGCAGACATTCTCTCACACGCACACACTCGCGCAGACATTCTCTCACACGCACGCGCACAGACATTCTCACACACGCATGCACACACTTGCGCAGACATTCTCGCACACGCATGCACTTGCACAGACATTCTCACACACGCATGCACTTGCACAGACATTCTCACACGCACGCACTCGCGCAGACATTCTCACATTCGCGCATCCTCACATGCGCACGTGCTCGCACAGACATTCTCACACACGCGCGCAGACGTTCTCACACACTCATGCACACACTCGCACAGCCATTCTCACACTCGTGCAGACACTCTCACGCACGCACTCACGCAGATATTCTCACACACACACGCACTCGCGCAGACATTCTCACACTCGCGCAGAATTTCTCACATTCGCGCATTCTCACATGCGCACGCGCTCGCACAGACATTCTCACACATGCACGCGCTCGCGCAGATATTCTCACACTCGCGCAGACATTTTCACTCGCACGCACTCGTGCAGAGATTCTCACACACTCATACACGCACTCGCGCAGACATTCTCACACTCGCGCAGACATTCTCACGCACGCACTCGCGCAGATATTCTCACACGCACGCACTCGCGCAGAATTTCTCACATTCGCGCATTCTCACACATGCACGCGCTCGCGCAGACATTCTCACATTCGCGCAGACATTCTCTCACACGCACACATTCTCTCACACGCACGCGCACAGACATTCTCACACACGCATGCACACACTTGCGCAGACATTCTCGCACACGCATGCACTTGCACAGACATTCTCACACACGCATGCACTCGCGCAGACATTCTCACACGCACGCACTCGCGCAGACATTCTCACATTCGCGCATCCTCACATGCGCACGTGCTCGCACAGACATTCTCACACACGCGCGCAGACGTTCTCACACACTCATGCACACACTCGCACAGCCATTCTCACACTCGTGCAGACACTCTCACGCACGCACTCACGCAGATATTCTCACACACGCACGCACTCGCGCAGACATTCTCACACTCGCGCAGAATTTCTCACATTCGCGCATTCTCACATGCGCATGCGCTCGCACAGACATTCTCACACATGCACGCGCTCGCGCAGATATTCTCACACTCGCGCAGACATTTTCACTCGCACGCACTCGTGCAGAGATTCTCACACTCTCATACACGCACTCGCGCAGACGTTCTCACACACTCGCGCAGACATTCTCACACTCGCGCAGACATTCTCACGCACGCACTCGCGCAGATATTCTCACACGCACGCACTCGCGCAGAATTTCTCACATTCGCGCATTCTCACACATGCACGCGCTCGCGCAGACATTCTCGCACGCTCGCGCAGACATTCTCGCACACGCACGCACTCACGCAGACGTTCTCACACGCGCACGCACACACTCGCACAGACGTTCTCACACGCGCACGCACACACTCGCACAGACATTCTCACACGCGCAGGCACACACACGCGCAGGCACACACTCGCCCAGACATTCTCACACGCGCACGCACTCGCCCAGACGTTCTCACACGCACACACTCGTCCAGAAGTTCTCACACACGCATGCACACACTCGCGCAGACATTCGCACGCACGCACTTGCGCACACATTCTCACATTCGCGCAGACATTCTCATACTCGCGCATTCTCACACATGCACGCGCTCACGTAAACATTCTCACACATGCATGCGCTCACATAAACATTCTCATGTATGCACGTGCTCGCGCCGGCATTCTCACATGCACGCACAAACTCACGCAGACATTCTCGCACACACGCTCGCGCAGATGTTCTCACACGCGCACCCACTTGAGCAGATATTCTCACACACGCACATACACTCTCGTGCACACGTTCTCACGCACACACTCTCGCAGACGTTCACACACAGACACTCATACAGAAGTTCTCTCACACACACACTCGTACAGATGTTCTCTCACACACAGACGTTCTCACGCACACACACACATTTGTACAGATGTTCTCTCACACACACACACTTGAACAGACATTCTCTCTCACACACACAGACTTTCTCACACACACATTCGTACAGACGTTCTCTCTCTCTCACACACACACACACACACACACACACACTCGTACAGATGTTCTCTCTCACACACACACTCTCGCACAGACTTTCTCACACACACTCGTACAGATGTTCTCTCACACACACACACTTGAACAGACATTCTCTCTCACACACACAGACTTTCTCACACACACATTCGTACAGACGTTCTCTCTCTCTCACACACACACACACACACACACACACACTCGTACAGATGTTCTCTCTCACACACACACTCTCGCAGACTTTCTCACACACACTCGTACAGATGTTCTCGTGCACACACACACTCGCACAGACTTTCTCACACACACTCGTACAGATGTTCTCGTGCACACACACACACTCGTACAGATGTTCGCTCACACACACACACAAAGCGCAGATGTTCTCACAAACACACAGACATTCTCATATACACATACTCTCACACGTTCTCACATATACACACACACATGCATACTTTCTGACACACACTGTGATAATTACCATAAGTATTTGGCCAAGTAACAGTTAAATTCAGGAAAAACAAATTATTCACAGATTGTCCAAATGTTGATCTGTAGCCAAAGTCAGTTTGAACACAAGCTGTTGGTGTCTTCCTGAATCAGTTATGGCTGGCTGATTTCTTTTATCTGGAGACAGTGATGGTAAGTAACAGATTCTCCTTTAAGAATGTTCAGGTTGGAAAGATGAAGATTTCTCCCACAGGAACCCTCCACTTGGGGGATTAAATCTCCAGCCAGCTTTCAACTCTCTAACTTTAACCAACACAGACTCGGGGGGGAAAGTGAGAAAAGTGGAGATGGAAAGAGCTATTGATGCAGGCAAGTTATTTATCTGATTCTCTGTGCTCAAACCCAGTATCTATTTTCACTCACAAACTGGGTCACGTGAGCTGTCTCTGAAAATATCGGAGACTCAGTGAGATTTAGAGCGAGGCTCATGACTGGCATGTTGTGTTTGTGCAAGTCAATGTCATTAAACAAGAGCACTCAACCATCACCATCCCTGTGCTCTTTGCTTCCAGCTTGGAGCCAAGGTTTCACAAGCTGTGATCTGTGTTACTGTGTGTCCCTCTGTGACAGGCCAACAATCAGTAACTAGGCTTCCACAACTAAGTAAACACCACCAGCTGCCAAAAGCTAAGGGCTTTGCTGATTTAGGGTACTTCACATCGAAAAGCTGCCGAGTCTTAGCTGCTTCAGCGTTGTTAGAACACTGCAGTCTATCATCTGCCCTCAGCCCTGGCATCCAAGTGACTCCACTCTACAGCCTTGGTTCAGGTGGGGGACAAACGAGCTGATCTGTAAAGGAGGGGCACGTCATATATCAGCATCAACAAACGAACACCCCTGTGAAAATCGGGAATCAATGGAAAAAACACTTCACTGGCTGGTGTCTCATCTTCTACAAAGAAGGATGGCAGTGACTGGTGAACAGTACAGCACAATACAGGCTCTTCGGCCCATAATGTTGTGCCAACCTATTGTGCCAGGACCAGAGGAGACAGTTTAAAAATAAGGGGTAGGCCATTTAGAACAGAGTTGAGGAAAATCTTCTTCACCCAGAGAGTGGTGGATATATGGAATGCTCTGCCCCAGAAGGCAGTGGAGGACAACTCTCTGGATACTTTCAAGAAAGAGATAGACAGAGCTCTTAAAGATAGTGGGATCAAGGGTTATGAGGATAAGGCAGGAACAGGGTACTGATTGTGGACGATCAGCCATGATCATAATGAATGGTGGTGCTGGCTCGAAGGGCCGAATGGCCTACTCCTGCACCTATTGTCTATTGCCAACCTATCGTGCATACCCTACATTATACTATCTTCTATTTGCCTACCCAAGAGTTGCTCAAAAGCCCCTAAAGTATCTGACTCCACTACCACTGCTGGCAGGACATTCCACACACCCACCACTCTCTGTGTAAAAAAACCTACCTCTGACATCTCCCCTACACCTTCCTCCAGTCACCTTAAAATTTTGCCCCCTTGTAATTGTCATTTCCACCCTGGGAAAAAGTCTCCGACTATCCACTCTGTCCATGCCTCTCATCTCTCCACTCACCACTTGCAAGAATCATTAAACATGTTTTACTGACTGAGCTTTGGAGCTTTTCATCAGCCACAGTGGAAAGCCTCTTCTTTTCGTGGCATATCAGAATAAAAGATGCTGTGTCATTTATTCCACATTCTATTCCAAACCCTAAAGCTGTAAAAGAGGAATGTCAAGGTCAGACAGTCATAGAGTCATAAAACACAGAAACAGACCCTTCATTCCAACCAGGCCACGCTGACCATAATCCCAAACTAAATTAGTCCCACCTTCCTGCTCTTGGCCCTCCAAACATTTCTTATTCGTGGACTTTTCGAAATGCCTTTTAAATGTAGTAATTGCACCTGTATCCGTCATTTCTTCTGGAATTTTATTTGACACACGAACCTCCCTGTGTGTAAAAAATAATTACCCCCATGTCTTTTATAAAAACCTCTCCTCTCACTTTGAAATTTTGCCCCACCCCCCCCACCGCCATCTTGAAATTTCCCCATCCTGGGAAAAAGATGCCTGCCTTATCCATACCTCCCATGATTTTATAAACCTCTAAGGTTTATAAAGGTCAACCTCTTACACTCCAGCGAAAAACGTCGCAGCCTATCCTGTCCCTCCTTGTAACTCAAACCCTCCATTCCCAGCAACATCCTGGTAATTCTCTTCTGGACCCTGTCCAGCTTAATAGCATCCTTCCTATAACTGGGCAACTAGGACTGGATATAGTATTCCAGAAGAGGCCACAACAATGTCCTGTACAACCTCAATGTGACATCCTATAGTCAAGGTCTTATGCATCAATCACAAAAAAACCTAGCATACAAGGTCAGGGGTAGCAGGGAAGCAAATGGGATGCTTCATTTCAAAGGGACTAGAGTACTGTATAAAGAATAGGGGAGTCTTATTAAAACTATACAAGGCATGAGTCAGACCTGGAATACGGAGGCTTGTTTTGACTCCCTTATCTAAGGAAAGATGGATTGGCATCGGAAGCAGTCCAGTAAAGGTTTGCTAAGCTGATACCAGGAATAAAGGGATTTTCTTTGAAGGAGATGTTGAGTAGGTTGGGTTTGCACTGGAATCAGTTCAGGAGAATGAGAGGTGACCTCATTGAAACATCTAGGTTTCCTAATGGACTTGACAGGGAAGGTGCAGATAGGTTGGTTTCCCTTGTGGAAGGGTCCAGGACCAGAGGATACAATCTCAGGAGTAAGGGGTTTAGGATGGAGATGAGGAGGAATTTCCTCCCTCGGAGGAGAGGGATTGTGGAATTCTTCGTCACAGAGCTCTGATGAAGCTGAGTCATCATATATATCTTCAAGGGTGAGAAAGACAGATTTTTAATCAGGAAGGGAATTGACGATTGTGGGAAAAGGCAGGAAAGTGGATCCGAGGATTATCAGATCAGCCATGATTTCATTAAATGGCTGAGCAGTCTCAATGGACTGAATGGTCTACTTCTATTCCTGTGTCTTACGGCCTTGTTCCAATCTTTCTCTCTCTGTTAGCATTTTGGCTTGCCTCAGTTCAACTTGTAATAGTTCCGAACTTTTGTTATATCTACAAAAATATCAGGTTTACACCCTCCTGACATCTTCGGTTAAGAATTATAAAAACATTACAAAAGGATTTATGAACTTGTTCGCTATTTCCGACAGCCTGGCACCTTGGTGGTAGCATTTACAGATTTTCTAAAACTCTGAATTGAAATTAAGCTTCAACGTTAAGATCTGAATGCGCACTGTCCTCGTTACTTAGTCATATCGTCAGAGGTCACACAACAACAGGTTAGAATCCAACAGGTTTGTTTGAAATCACAAACTTTCAGACTTTGCCTAACGAAGGGGCAGCATTCTGATCTCAAATAAAGCTGCTGGGACTATAAGCTGGTGTCGTGTGACTTCTAGCTTTGTCCAGCCCAGTCCAACTCTAGCACCTCCACATTCTAGAGTCGTAGAGATGTACAGCGTGGAAACAGACCCTTCGACACAATTTATCCATGCTGACCAGATATCCTAAATTCATCTACTCCCATTTGCCCGCATTTGGCCCATATCCCTCTAAATCCTCCCTATTCAATGTTGTAACTGTACCAGCCTCTACCACTTCTTCTGGCAGCTCATTCCATACACGCACCACCCTCTGCGCAAAAAAGTTATCCCTGAGGTCTCTTTTTAATCTTTCTCCTCTCACCCGAAACCTCTCATTTTGGACTCCCCTACCCCACAAAAACTACTTTGTCTATTTACGATATCCACGCCCCTCATGATTTTATAAATCTCTGTAAGGTCACCCCTCAACGCTCCAGGGTAAAATAGCCCCAGTCTACTCAGCCTCTCTCTGTAGTTCAAACCCTCCAACCCTGGCAACACCCTTACAAATCTTTTCAGAACCCTTTCAAGTTTCACTATGAACTGCATCAAAGCTGAGGTACCTGTTTATCAGAGATAGTAGGAACTGCAGATGCCAGAGAATCTGAGATAACAAGGTGTGGAGCTGGATGGACGCAGCAAGCCAAGCAGCATCAGAGAAGCAGTTTACTATTTCTCTTGCTATCTGTTCCATGTTCTGCTAGCCATTACATCCTTATTCTCTGCAGATTTTTCCCTCGGCATCTCTGCCTGTTCAACTTAGTACACTTCTCTTTGCTGTATTTTTTCCCTTCCCAATTCTCTTCCCACTCCCTCTCGTGACCTTCTCCTAAACCTCCTAATTCCCTCCGATGCTCCCCTCCCCATTCTCCTTCTTGCTTGATATCCATTTGTAATTCGCTAAATGCGATGCTTTGAGAATAACAGAAGGTGACATTTTCTAAGTGTTGGTGTTTATTCCCTTAAAATGGAGGTAATTTCAATCATGGCCATTAAAATGAGCATCTCCCTGCCTTAAATCTGAGATTTTTCTCAGCTTGAGAAGTTGTAAGATAATCCTGGAGACATTTAAAATCCATAAATAACTATAGGTTAGCAGAGGATTATAGTGTTTTGTTAGAGAGCGTAATTAATGGACTCTGCTGATTCAAAAATAAAATCTGCTGCTTGCACATTAGGGGACATATCTGCACAGTAGCAGATGGGCTTTGTACATGTTATACAGATTTATCATTAATTTGTACAGGCTACTTAACCACAGAACAGAAACACAGACTAGTTTCAGACATTTTAGCCTGTTTGTAAAGATCAAGTGAAGTGTGTTTAACATAATTCAAGATAACAAAGCAGGCCGAGACGCAAACATAGCTTTAACCTGGAGCAATAATCTAAATTTCCCTTTCATTTGATATCTTACACACGAACACACAAATGACAAGCAGGAGTTGGCCATTGATCGCCTCAAGCCTGCTCTGTCATTCAGTACGATCACGGTCCATATGATGGTGACCTCAGCTCCACATTCCTGCCTAGCCAATGACCTTTGACCTCCATAATCATCAAGATTTTACCTCTGCCCTAAAAACATTGAATGACTCTTCCTTCACCACAGTGTGGGGAGGAGTTCCAATGATGCACGATCCTCTGAAAAAGAAAGGCATTGCTATCTGAATTGGAAGACTCTCTATTTTACAGCCAACCTCCCCCCAACCCCCGTGTTGTAATTCCTCTCTGAGGCACCAACATGTAGACTGAGGACAGCTCAGTTTTTCAATGATAATGGGAACTACAGATGCCATTAACAAAGTGTGGAGCTGGACGAACACAGCAGGCCAGGCAGCATATTAGGAGCACAAAAGCTGACGTTTCGGGCCTAGACCTTTCTGATGAAGGGTCTAGGCCCGAAACGTCAACTTTTATGCTCCTAAGATACTGCTTGGCCTGCTTTGTTCATCCAGCTTCACATTTTGCTATCTCGGATTCTCAATGTACTCTCATCAGTTCATCTGCAATGTAGGGGTATATGTGCCATAGTATCTACAGGAGGAGAAAGACATGCACTTACTTTGTGTCTTTCAGGACTGCAGATCATCACTAAAGTGTTATTTCTGATGAAGGGTCTAGGCCCAAAACATCAGCTTTCCTGCTCCTAAGATGCTGCTTGGCCTGCTCTACACTTTGTTATGCTGGAAAACAGCAGGCCAGGCAGCTAGGTACCTAGCCTCCAGACCGCATTGGGCTTTGAATCCCTAGGCCTCACCTCCAGTCCATGAAGGGGATACGCTTCCTCGCAATGGCCTCCAGTCTGGGACCTCACCTCCCACCTTCGGAGAATGTGCAAACTCCACACAGACAGTCACCCGAGGGTGGAATTGAACCCGGGCCCCCCGCGCTGTGAGGCAGCTGTGCTAACCACTGAGCCACCATGTTCAGAGTAGAAATCTATAAAAGAAGGCAAAACCCCAAAATGCTCATCTCAGACCATTTGCTGGTTCCTCATCCACTCTGATCATTGATGAGATCAACTTCAGTTCTGGGAAAGTAATCACAGCAAAGATTTGGAGTTAAGCAGCAAACTCAGAGAGATTGGTTCCTCATGATTTCCAACAGAAGTATTTAACCTGCTAACCCCTCCCAGGTCAAACATCATTTTTGATTCATTGCAGACCCTCACCCCAACTCCCCTTGCCTCCTCCTCAATACTGGCTGTGATGGAAGAGACACAGAGGCTGATGTTGCGTGAGCAGATTTTCTGTCACGACAAATTCCTCTTCACATTTTCCACCTGTTTTTCATTCTAAGAATAGCAGACCACTTTGACCAGAGGAACCAGGAAGCAGAAATGGACACAAGTCAATAAAATATAGTCATTGAGAAAAGATCGATTCACAAATTGGATTACAGCTCTCATTAAGCAGTGGCCATCGTTTCATGAAACCAGCACAAAGTGTGCAGGACTAATCGACACATCTTTAATCTGTAGCTCAAGTCAAATCCATATGTTATTGCTTTGCTCTTAGAGTGTTTTATAATATCATTGTGCTAATTCTCCTGAGGAACCACTGTGATCAATACACAAAGGATTATATTCTGCGTCTTCGTGCAGAAGGTACCAATGAATTCCAGGCTGCTTCCGAACTAAATAAGACAAAGAACTGCATCTGCTGGAAATCAGAAACAAATCCAAGAAGTCCATTCAGCTGCAGAATTAAATCACTGGAAGGTGACCCTGCGCATTCTCAATACAAAATAAAAAGCAAAAGAATTTTGAATGCTAGAAACCAGAAACTTAAGCTGAAATTGCTGGAAAAGCTCAGCAGGTCATGCAGCATCTACGGACAGAGGGCAGTGTTACCATTTCGAGTCTGGTGGTCCTTCCTCAGAACTGACTGTAGCCAGGAAAAGGTTGGTACAAAAGCTAAAGATGAGATCGGGGTAGAGGGGAGGAGTAAATGATGGACAGAGAAGGAGCCCAGAGGGACAGAGTTGGATGGACAAAGGAAGGGATGAAGGTCAGCCTGGGAGAATGAATAGTTGCTGATGGAGACCATCAGTGGCTGACAGTGGGTTATTTATGGAGCAGCCCATTTGGTGACAAGGCCTGGCATTTGGGAGTTGGGGCAAGGACATGCCTAAGGTCATTGAGGTGGAGGCACAGAGGGATAAAAATAAGACCTTAGCTGAATACAGAACATTCAGCATCAGAGAGTAGGTCAGAAAGGATAGTAAATAAACAACAGGAGGTGGGGTTAGGCGAGGAGATGGAGTCAGAAGGAAGGGGAGGGGACGAAGGTTCCACAGGGATGTGGGTATCTCAGAGTTGTATCTTGCATTCCTTCAAGCCTGAAAGCAAGAGACAATATTTCTTGCTAGAACGTCAAATGAGCTGGAGGGTGAAGAGAAACTGGTCAGGAGGAGGGGGTTGCACAGCAGTTCTGAGACAGCGTGAGGCAATACTGATGATGGAGTTAGATGTTGAGTGCGAGCCTACGGCGACACACGGCACTGGCTGTGCATCTCAGGATGCAGCGAGAACAACTGTCTGAGGAACACTGAACATCTCAGAGATAGATACCTGTGATCCTGGGTGGATTCAAAACATGAAGGATGTAACTTCAGTCAGAATCCACATCGGGGTGAGACTGAACCAGAGGTAGTCACTGAGGACTGTGATGTGGCTGTGGAAGAGGGTTTTAGCAAAAACTTGGTGAAATACTAGAAGAGAAAACAAAAATGATGATGGAGAAGAAGAAAGGTGGGTATGGAAATCCTGTCAGAGGGAGGAGCAGAACTTCCTTAAGGTGACCACTTCAATCACCTCTAGCAGGATGCCACCACCTCCCCTTCATATTCCCTCCCCCCTCCTTGTCCGCAGGGACCGTTCCCTCTGGAACACTCTGGTCCACTCCACTTCCACTGTCAACATCTCCTCACACTCCCACAGCACCGCTCCTTCTCTCTCACTGGGCTCTGTCTCCACCCACACCCTCACAACTGCATCCCTCCACCACCACCTCCCCTCGTGAATTTGTCTTCAGCATCTATACCACTTTTCCTAAGCTATTAACAATTCTGAAGAAGAGTCACCAGGCTTGAAATGCTAACTCTGCTTTCATCCCCCAGGGACTGCCAGACCTGCTGAGTTTCTCCAGCAATTTCTGTTTTTGTTTCAGATTTCCAACATGCAAAGTTCTCGGTTTTCTGTCAGCATATCTAAAGAATACAGGTTTGCTTAGTATCAAGGACAAAGCAGTATTCTTATCTTTAAAAAGGGCTGAATGGTCTGCTCTCACTCCCAAGTCCTTCATTCTAGGAGTAATTCAGACAGATGTGGAAGTGGAATGTGACAACAATTAGATCGCCTACTGTCTGCTCCTAATTCCTATATCCCATTGTACGGAAACATGCTTGAGCTATGAGTGCATCCATGATGTCAGGATGTCTCAAATCATTTTTACAGCCAAACCATTTATTGTTGGAATGTTTGGAACAAGACCCAATTCATAAACAACAAATTCCCACAAACAATAATATGGCATGGATTGAATATTCTGCTTTGCCTTATCGACTTTGATTGATGCCCAAATATTGTTCCTCTTCAAAATTATCCTTTACATTTACCCATGAGACCAGGCAAGGCCATAAGATATGATACAGGAGCAGAATTAGGCCATTCAGCCCGTCAAGTCTTCTCTGCTGTTTGATCATGGCTGATGTATGTTTGTCAACTCCATTTGCCTGCCTTATCCCCATAAGCTTTGACCCCCTAACTAATCAAGAACCTATCTATCGGTCTTAAATACACTTAATAACTTGGCCTCCACAGCCTTCAGCAGCGAGTTCCACAGACAGACATTTCTCTGGCTTAAAAAAAATTCGTCCTCACGTCAGTTCTAAAGGATTATCCCTTGAGTCTGAGGCTGTGCCCTCAGGTCCTAGTCTCCTACTAGTGGAAACATCTTCTCCACATCCACTCTATTCCGGCCTCTCAGTATTTTGTAAGTTTCAATCAGATTCCCCCCTCATCCTCTAAAGTTTATCGAGTTCAGACCCAGAATCCTCACATGAAGAGCCCTTCATACCCAGGAACATTCTTGTAAAATTCCTCTGGGCCCCTTTCGTCACCGGCTGATCCGTCCTTAGAAGTGGGGCCCAAAACTGCTCACAGAATTCCAAATGCAGCCTGACCATAGCCTTGTACAGCCTCAGCAGTACATCTCTGCTCTTGTATTCTACTCCTCTTGAAAATGAATGCTATCATTGTATTTGCCTTCCTACCGTTGACTGAACCTGTATGTTGACCTTAAAAGAATCCCGAACTAAGATCCCAAGTCCCTTTTTGCTTCAGATTTCCGAAGCCTTTTCCTATTTGGAAAATAGTCTACACCTCTATCCTTCCATAACTTCAAACTTTCCCACATTGTATTACATCGGCCACTTCTTTGCCACTTTCCTAGCTGTCCAAGTCCTTCTGCAGCCTCCCCACTTCCTCAAAACTACTTGCCCCTCCACCTATCATTGTGTCACCTGCAAACTTAGCAGATCCTTCATTTTGTTAATGTTGAACGTTCATTGTTGTGGCCCCAAAACTGACCCTTGCGGAAATCCACTTGTCGCCAGCTTCCATCCTGATAAAGACCCCTTTATCCCATTCTCAGCCAATCCCCTATCCATGTCAGTAACACCATGGGCTCTTATCTTATTTAGCAGCCTCCTGTGTGGCACTTCTGCCAAAGGCTTTCTGGAAATCCAAATCAATCATGTCCACGAGCTCTCCTCAATCAAACTTGTTCATTACTTCCTCAAAGAATTCTAACTGATCTGTCAAGTATGACCTCCCCATGATGAAGTCACACTGACTCAGTCCTATTTCACCCTGCACTTCCAGTGCACTGCAAGCTCTAAAATCTTATTAATGACTGACCCTATCGCAGGCTAACCAGCCCAAAATTTACTGTCTTCTGCCTCCAACTCTCTTAAACAGATTAGCCATTTTCCAGTCCTCCGAGACTCCCCGACTCCAGTAGTCAGCCCTCAGTTTAACATCTCATGTATAAGGTAGAACCTCCTAGACCAGCACTCCTTCAGCAATGCTCTGCTTCTCTAAAAGCTTCTGATTCAGCGTTCAAGGTAATATCACATCAGCCTCATTTAACTCATTATAAAGTTCAGGTAACACTGCAAAACCACGAACACAAAACTTGGGCAGATTTCTCAATCATTTGGGACCACAGTTCAAGCTTGAAACCCCTGAACATTTTGTAAATTCATTGATTGCAGATAAATGACCAGGGCAATAGCATTATACCATGAAACCCCTTCTTTACAATATGAGCTGGGGCAGATGCTGGTAACTAATTTGATATCAAATGCATTGTGTCTGCAACAAAGGATTATCAATGACAGTCAAATGCTTGGAAATCAAGTGTATATTAGCATCTGTTGTATAAAATAATGTGCTGAATTTTATTAGTGATAATGGGAACTGCAGATGCTGGAGAATCCAAGATAATAAAATGTGAGGCTGGATGTGAGCCCAGCAGCACAAAAGCTGACGTTTCGGGCCTAGACCCTTCATCAGAGAGAGGTGATGAAGGGTCTAGGCCCGAAACGTCAGCTTTTGTGCTCCTGAGATGCTGCTGGGCCTGCTGTGTTCATCCAGCCTCACATTTTATTATTATGCTGAATTTTATTAACCTCTTTGCCTTTTATGTGAACTCTTCCAATATCTCCTGTACATCACAACCTTCTGGTTATTAACACAATCGTGTTCCTGATGTTTGTCACTTGCCTTCTTTTTGTTTTGAGCAAATTCACTGCTGCAGAGGGATGCTCCAATATTCAGTATGTTAAAAATGTGACAGTCAGAATTATGGTTTCTCAGAAATGTGGGAGATAGTGTGGCATGGCCAGGAAAGTGGCATTGTAGCCCAGGACAACCACAATTGTATGTTTAACGGGCGATTTCATAGAATCCCTACAGTGGGAGAGCAGGTCATTCAACTCATCAAGTCCATTCTGACCCTCTGATTAACCAGCCCACCCAGAGCCCTATCCCTGTAACCCTGCATTTCCTATGGTTAACCCATAGCCTGCACATCCCTGGACACTATGGACAATTAAATGGCCAATCTACCTAACCTGAACACCTTTGGGCCGTGGGAGGAGACCGGAGCACCTGGAGGAAACCCACACAGGCACGGGGAGAATGTGCAAACTTGCACAGACAGTTGCCTGAGGCTGGAATCGAGGTCAGGTTCCCAGTGCTCTGAGGCAGCAGTACTACCTGCTGAGCCACTGGACCATCCTACTCCTAAGCTGGTTTGTTCCTGCTCATATTTTGTGTTACATTACGTTTTGCTTCCTTGGTCATGAAGGTCACATTAACCCTGGATACTCCACTCTTTCCTTGCAGAGGGGGAAAACATGCCTACTTTGTATCTGTACTCTCTTTCCTGACTGCTTCCCATCACAGCTTTACCCTTTCCCAATCAACCAATCTTGGTTTATAATTTGCAGTTTGAGACTTTTCCCTTTGGTAAATCATGGTTATTTTACTGTTCTCACATATTAAACAGTTGATCAACATGTTGAAACATCAAAAGGATTGAGAACAGGTTATCCTGTTGTGGAACCAAGATTCCAGAGACCTTTCACAAGAGATTGTTAATCCTTTCCAACTGACTTCCTTTGGTCTGGAGCCAGAAATTTAGAAGCCCTTTCAGGTCTGAAAACATTCAACCAATAGTGATTAAGCCCAAATTCACTCCTGGCTTATTACTTACAATTAGGCAGTCTGCCTTTCAAGAGCAGTTTCACCTTAAACACACACATCTACCTCACTGACTCTGAAACAGGAGTGAGCAGCCATATCCCAATGCCTGAGTCAGCAGCACCAGGGTTTGAACTGTGCTCCAGGTAAGCCTGCTAAGTGGAGACTACATCCATGTCTCCAAACTGTCTTGATGCTGACAGCGATACTGCTGTCTAATGGGTGGTGATTCCCCACCTTACCTCCCACACCAAATCCCAACTTCATGTGTGGGAACGTGTAGAAACCTCCCACTATGTAGAAAAGGTTGCCATGTCACAGCCTGTCTATAAATCATGTCTGTAAATCTGTTCGGGAGGACGGAGTGAAAATACCACGACAACAAAAATCCCATTGTTCAAGTGTCGTCATTGCTGCTACTGCTCATCATTCGAGAGCAGTTTTTATTGTTGGTAGCTCTTTTAATGATTACCTTCTTATTCAGCTTTCAAAACATATATCCTCTACCCATGACTCACCAGGTAAATGTTACAGCACAACCGTGGGATGGAACACTGTCAGAAAAGTATACAAATGGAGTCATCAGCTAGATTAATTTATGTAGCTCTGAACTCCCCCAATCATCACTCTTTTCCAGAAAGCACTTCAAATATTTCACCTCAGACATTAGAACACGCAACAGGGAAGGGATTTTCTTCCAAAAAAAAATACAAACGGTTGCTGCCTTTTGCAAATCAAGCTATTATTCTGACATATCAAAGCAACATTGGGGCAGCACCGCGGCTCAGTGGCTCGCACTGCAGCCTCACAGCACCGGGGACCCGGGTTTGATTCCAGCCTCGGGTGGCTGTCTGTGTGGAGTTTGCACATTGTCCCCGTGTCTGCGTAGGTTTCCGCTGGGTGCTCCGGTTTCCTCCCACAGTCCAAAGATGTGCAGGCTAGGTGGATCAGCCATGCTAAATTGCCCACAGCATTCAGGGACTTTTTAAAACCAGGATTGATTTTTCTTTCGTCCTAGCAGATGGTCACAAAAGATCCCATGATACAATTTAAACGAAGAGGAGGGGAGTTAGCCCCTGTTGCCTTGGCAAATATTTATTCACCAAATTCATTAAAACAGTTATTTGTTTTTATCACATTGCTGCCCTTTGAAGCTAGTTACAGGGAAAACAGCTCCCCTAATTCCTAGAACTGCGGCTGTATTTCATTGGCTGTGAAGCATTGAGAGACTAATGGTGGTCATCAGTGATACTGTAAAACAGCCAGAATGTCTTTCTTTTCAGGCACATTGCCCAACTAATTGAAGATATATTGACTTGAAATTATTGAAGGATCAAAAATGAAATCCCCTGAAATGTAGAGTGCGGAAAAAGTTTGCTCCTTAATTTCCAAATTCCTTATCTTTATGTGTGTGCATCACACATCATTTTCCAGGCGAGAATCTGTATTGAACATGCTAATTTGCCGCATTTATTGTTGCAGGCAGGGCAGGGCGGCTCAAACTGTACGATTTGACAGTGGGAGTCACGAATTTTCCCGCCTGAAAGACTAGTTGTCTGCTGGGTAATGTTTTGAGTCTCCTCCTCCGTAACTGTTGCTACTCTTCAAAGAACCATTGTTAAAAGCACAAGTAATATTGAAGTACCAATGCTATTTTGAAACGAGAGTGTTGAAAACACTATCAGGCCAGCCAGAATCTAGATGAGAAAGATCACTGACTTGAACCTTCAACTCTGGGGCCCATGCTCAGCATTTCTTGCAAATTTTGCTTTGATTTCACGTTACCAAAATCTGAAGATCTGAACAAGGGAAAAAGCATTCACAGCCCACTCTGATCCTATGGTCAATTAGCATCTGCAAAGCAAGACTTAAATTTACACAGCATTTTATAAAATGGTTAGTAGCAATTTGCAGGCAGCAAAGATAGATCAAGTGAAAATGAGTGAACGATATTATGTACTTTTCTTGGTAGCTGTTGACAGAGTATATTCCGTAGGATAACTCACTTCTCTTTTTCAAATAGTCTCTCAGAACCTTTTAATCAAATAGTGCCTCAGTTTAATATCTCACATATAAGATGGAAACTGGAGTGCAGTAGGTAGCTAGGGTGTGCTATAGTGTCTGAAGTGGTATTCTTCTGATGTGCTAAAACTACAGTGGGGACTTCTCAATCTCTGGACCTTCAACTGAGCCAAGCTCTTTGCTACAAATGCAACTGAAAAACAGCCTTCTGCATTAAATAATTCTTTGTTAAAAACCAAAATTAAAAGGTATTAACGCTACTCAGATACAAGCAGCAACCTAAAACAAGTCATTTAACATGAACTAGTTCAGCTCAAAGAGGAAACTGTTTTATTTCTCATAACTTGTCTACCTTTTAAACAAAACATCAACTATTAAACAGGAAAGAGTGCAGAAGAAATTTACAAGGACATTGCCAGGACTCAAGGGACTCAGTTATAAGGAGTTAAGCTGGGACTTCTTTCTTTAGAGTGTGGTTGATTGAGGGGTGATCTTATAGAAGTGTATGAGATCATGAGAGGGACGGTAGGGTGAATGCACTCAGTCTATTTCCCAGGGTTGGGGAATCAAGGACTAGAGGGCATCAGTTTAAGGTGAGAGAGGAAAGAATACATAAGAATCTGAAAGTGTAATTTCTTTTAAACAGAGGCCGGTATGCATATGGTATGAGCTGCCAGCAGAAACGGTTGAGGCAGGTACATTAACAACATTTAAAAGGCACATGGACAAAATACATGGATAGGAAAGGTTTAGATGGACGTGGGCCAAGTGAAGGGAAGTGTGGTTAGTGTGGATGGCCATTTTGGTCAGCGTGGACCAGTTTGGACTGAAGGGCCTGTCTCTGTGCTGTAGGACTCTGATTCTAAGACGGTGAACTGCTAGCAGAATGTGAACAATGTTCAGGATGACTCCAACTTCCCTTCCTTCCCTGTGGAATAAGCTTAGGAACCCAATGTCTTCTGAGCCAACTAGCCACATAGGTAAGTGAAAGTAAAGTATTGAACTTCCATGCAATGCCTGGGGTCACATGAGCTCCCACCTTGGATTCCTGAAGGGACATAATTTAACTGGATTCCAAGCTCCAAATTAGAAGAGGCAGGATGAATAAGCAGTTTGAATAGTGTCATTCAAGTAGAGGGTAAATTTCACATCTGCTTTTCACAAACATTTTGAACATTGTACTTTTTTTGGGGCAGTGATGATGGTGGAAGGGGAACATAAAAGGTTCAATATGTACCAGAATCTCCCTGATGAGATGTTCCATTACCTAGTACGTTACCAGGAAACGTAGACCAGTGCAGCATTCTCAATATTAGCAGAATCCACACGAGTCTGCTCATGGGCATTAGCGGAGAGAAGTGGTCAGACTGCCATAAAATTTCAATCCAAGGAAAGCAACCAATCAGTGTGATCCATTCCGACATACAATCAGAAATAACTGTTTACTCTTTAACAAGTTCACATTAACAGATTGTCTCTTAGATGGCCAAGAAATCCAATAATTGTAAAATTAAATCACTAGAAAGTAAGCCAGCACATTCTCAATACAAATTAAAAACTAGACAAACTGCTGTTGCTGTAAATCAGAAACTAAAACAGAAATTGCTGGAATAGCTCAGCAGGTCTGGCAGCATCTGTAGAGAGAAATCAGAGTGAGTCTTCCAGGTCCCTCAGAACTGATGGTAGCTAGGAAAAAGTTGTTTTTTATGCAGAATATTGTTGGGGGAGGAGGTAAGGAGTAAGCAACAGGGGGAGATAAAACCCAGAGAGAGAGGCACAGTTAAACAAAAAAAGAGAGGATAACAATCAGCCTAGGAGAATCCGAGATAACAAAGTGTGGAGCTGGATGAACACAGCAGGCCAAGCAGCATCAGAGGAGCATAAAAGCTGACGTTTTGGACCTAAACCTTTTCTGATGAAGGGTCTAGGCCTGAAACGTCAGCTTTTGTGCTCCTAAGATGCTGTTTTGCCTGCTGTGTTCATCCAGCTCCACACTTTGTTGTCTCGGATTCTCCAGCAGCTGCATTCCCATTATCTCTGGTACAGCCTAGCAGAATGAATAGCTATTAAATGGGGACTATCAGTGGCTAACAATGAGTTATATGTAATAGCAGTCCATGTGATAACAAGGCCTGGTGTGTGGGGGTTGGGGTAAGGACATGGGAGAAGGTACAAGCCCCAAAATTGTTGAACTCAGTATTGAGTCTAGAAAGCTGTAGCATTCCCAAGCAGAACATGAGTGCTATTCTTCCAGCTTGTGCTGAGCTTCACTGGACCACTGCAGCAAGTCATGTTAGCCAGGGAACAGGGTGGTGTGTTGAAGCAGCAGGCATCTACAAGCATTCACTCCCTCCACCACAAACACTCAGTAGCAGCAGTGTGTATGATCTATAAGATGCAGTGCAGAAACTCACTAAAGATTCGCACCTTCCAAACCCACGACCACTTCCAAACTAGAAGGACAAGGGCAGCAGATATACGGGAACACCACCAACTCCAAGTTCCTCTCCAAGTCACTCACCATCCTGAACTGGAAATATATCACTGTTCCTTCACTGTCGTTGGGTCAAAATCCTGGGATTCCCTCCCTAATAGCATTGTGGGTCAACCCACAGCAGGTGGACTGCAGCGGTTCAAAAAGGCAGCTCACCACCACCTTCTCAAGGGCAACTAGGGCTGGGCAAGAAATGCTGCCCAGCCAGCAACACCCACGTCCCACAAATGAATAGGTGTTCTGTGAAGCAGTTGCCCAGTCTTCAAAAAAGACCATGAGCTTCCAGTTGTCCACCACTTCAACACATTACCTTGTTTCCTGGTCAAAATTTGTGTCAGGCTCACTGCAGTGTTGAGTGTGAAGCTTAGCACAAGTTGGAAGAACAGCACCTCATTTTTCACGTGGGAATAAGACGGCCTTCTGGACTCAATGTTGAGTCCAATAATTTAGGCTTGAGGTGCCTTTTACCATGGAACATAGAACAGCACAGCACAGGCCCTTCGGCCCATGATGTTGTGTCGAACTTTTACCCTAAACCTAAGGTCTATCTAACCTCCATCGCTACCTAATACTAGCAACCACATGTCTAATAGCCGCTAAAATGCCCCTAATAACGCCGACTCCACTATCCTCTCCAGCAATGCATTCCACCACACAATGCAAATACCACACAGGATTCAGAAACCTGTGCAAAACATTTTACACATTGTAACAACAGATCAGTAACTGGGAAATTAGGAAAATTATTTTGTGAAGAATCTGTCTTTACCCAAACCTTCACACACCAGGCCTTGTTTTCACATGGACTGCTTTTACACATAAGACATTGTTAGCCATTACCAGTCCCTATGAATAGCTATTCATTTTCCGAGACACACTCTTGTCTGTCTAACTGTTATTCTCTCTCTTTGGGCTCTATTACCAGCTATCCTTTATTCCTTTCCCTTTCCCCCCACCTTATCTTCTGCATCAAAACCAAGTTTTTCCTAGCTGTCAGTCCTAAGGAAGATTTACTGGGCCTGAAATGTTAACTCTACTGATTTCTCTCCACAGATGCTGCCGGACCTGTGGAGCTTTGCCAGCAATTTCTGTCTTACATTCTCAATTCAAATGCTGATAGGAATTAAATGTAGCCTTGCCAGAGTCACTCATATTTGACAGCCAGTAGAAGTCTGAACTGGGCAGCGGAAGATGTACTACAATCAATCTTGGTATCTCTGGAAGTGGGGAAAAATAAACAAGTCATGTCCCATGTTGTTGACTCTAGCCAAAATTCTGCACTGAAAAAATGTAGACATGCGCATACTTTAGAGCAGAATATAGTGAGAATAATGATGTCTCTCCAGTACCCTACCACCAAGTTACAAATTGAGCAACCTTTTGGTATTTATAGTTTAGGCTCACAGGCAAGTAACCTGCATCAGTTGCACAGGAGTAAAAGAAAAAAAAAATTACGAGATAAAGACAGGGTACCAGGGCAGAAAAGGAAAAATGGAGATTGTAAGTTAACATCTGCTCAGATGGATTCCATTTCTGGATTCTGCATTACAGCTAAGACAAGGTTGATTGATGGCTGTAGGGCAGACAACTGCAAACTTTAGTTTCTTTCCATGAACCTGTTCGCACTTCACGCAACTCACCCACAAAAACTAAACTTGAATAGTCATTCTCAGATTCTGGACAGTATAGCAAGTCAAAATGATCACTTCAATAATATTTCATGACAATTTTATTTCTGTTGTCGTAATGTACATCTTTACAGGCCATATTAAAAAGGCTGCTACATAACAAGTGAATGTGTCTGCAACCTGATTTCATTGAGTATGCATGCTGTTATACACAAATGAGAGGTAGAAACACTGTATTAAAGACCTAATAGTACAAATATTTTATAAATAAAAACTGTCTTCAGAATTAATGGAATTGCTTACAGATAAATAAAATATGTTAGATCCTTTCAAAACATAAAGCAAGGGGAAAATAAAACAGTTTAGATGGATTTCATGAACAAGCCAAATTCATTGTTCATGGAAAATATAGTCAAATACAACCGTCTCTGGGACATGAAACATGATTGTTATAAAGGAATTTCGTTCAATATTCAAGTATTCAAGCAGCGAGTAATTTAACAAAAAAAGGTAAAATAAAAAATACTCAAGGGTGGAAAAATTTATTTACCAACTCCAGAAGACTGCCCAGAGAATCTGGGGATGGAGACAAGTTTGGTCACAAATAAGATTTTGTAATCTGGTGTTCTGTGCAGCAAACAAAACAGTTTTAAAAATAAAAAACTGCCTGCCTGGTCAGTTTGTAGAAAAGGCAATGTTTTACAGCTGGGAAGAAGAAATACATAATAGACTGCTGATTCTAAACCCAAAGAGTACAACTCAGCATTAGCTTTTTTAAAATGTGTATTTCTAAGTTGCCATAATATTCTTATTGATTGTGCTAAAGATTGTTTACAGAGCCTGAAGGAAGGAAAGTATTAAATTTATTTAAGAAGCATCTTATTGTGGCTTTATCTTGACAGAAGGCTGTAAGACAGAGCAAGATCATGTAACATTTCACCACACCCTGTGATGTATTGCTTCATTAGCATATATCAATTAGTCCTAATCTCTCATCCTACATCATATCTGAGAGAGTACCATTCCCTACTCTAGCAAAGTTACATTTTCAATCACAGTGAGCAAGTCTGTGTTTTGATGACTCAAAACATCATCTTCAAATTTTTTTCCCCCTGAAAGATCTTGCCCTGCACCCTTCAAGCATTGTGTATTGTCTTGTAACTGATGTAACAGTTCATTGATGACAGCTAGTTTGGGCAAAACATTTCTGCTTCAGTAACAGGATGTGGACACTGCTGGCTAGATCAGCATTTATTCCAATCTGAAAGTTGCTTTGAAAGAAGTGCTGCTGAACTGCCTCCTTGAACTACTGTTCATGGGAGTAGATGCACCCGCAATGCTTTTATGCAGGGAGCTCCAGGATTTTGACCCAGTGACACTGAAGGCAGTAAGTTTCCATCAGGATGGTGAGAGGCTTGGTGTGGAACTTCTAGGTGGTGTGCTTCCATGTCTCTGCTGCTATTGTCCTCCCACATGGTAAAGGTCATGGGTTTGGAAGGTGCTGTTGAAGGAAACTAGGTTTTCTATAACCGTGAACCTCTGGAACAATCAGCTTCAGAAGCTGAAAACCCCTTTGCTGCTCATCTTCTGTCATCAGCTCCATCACTAGATGCATCCACAATAGTTTGATAGTTGGATGTGAGAATACATGTCAAATGTTGTACGTAAGTGCTGCTTCCTGTAGGTGCTGCAGCTTATCATATTCTGAGCTCAGCCATGGATCAGGACATCATCGATCTAACATACAACCGAGTCCAGTCTTATCAGACTACTTGACACTGTCCTCTGGAAGATTTCTGATGCTGATGTGGAGAAGGCTAAACCGCTGTAACAAAATCTCTCACAAAGGGTAATGAAGGTTGAGAGCATCTGCAGTTCTTGCAATCTCCCAAGAGCATCTTGGGCTCTTCATGAAAGAATAATTGCCAAAGAAAATGCTCTTTATATCTAGCTTCATGAAAATTAAACACTTCCATTTTTGTTAAGCTCTCTTCTGCAGACATCATTGTCTTGATTTCTAATTCCTCTACTTGGCAAATCAGGCACAAGTCAATACAAGCCTCCCTGCTAAGAATGAGCGACTCTGTTCTCGATCACAAATAAGATTACAAGCAGATTTGCCATGATCTTATTCCAAAGACTCAAGGGGCCAAATGTCCTACACTTTCTCATTGTTGACATACACGGCTTCAGTGTTTTCTTTCTTTTTATAACAAAGAGTTACATTTAATTGTCCTATGACCTAGGTTCTATACCTCTTGGCCCATGCAGTTTTGCGAACTATGGTTCTCCAAACACAGTACAATAGCTGTAAAAAGCAAAACCGGAGCACACAAGTCTAATTTATCACATGTCTAGCTTCCCCTCTATAATCAGCGCTCTAGTAGCTTCTGCTTGGTTCCCTCTTATTATCAAAGAAAGACATTGCCACATTAAATATTTTTTATTACACAGATCCGACTATCTTTTAAGGGCTTCTTTTTGGCTTATATTATACAAATTTTTTGCTGTGACACAGCTTTGAAGTGACCCCTCTTGCACAGATGGCCTCCTACCTCTTTGGAGGTACAATTTCCACACCTGTGCTTTTTGCTACCGCACCAATAACAGTTAACCTGGGGAAGTTAATGCACAGTGTTCCTGCCTTCAGCATATGGTAGGCCACCTCCCTGCTTTTAAACTTTAACACTCACTCAGTCATTTTTTTGGGATACGGTTCTCTGTCACCCCAAATTACCTATTTTGTTTCCCTACCTTAGTTTGCCTGCTCTGTTGAATTGCCTTTGATGTTGTTACTCCTTAACTGCCAAGTGATTAGACAGTGTTTCATCTAAGTTCACAAATACAATTCTGTCCCTCATTAATTCTTCTAAGTTGTTATACTCTCAGTTCTCTGCAAGTTAAGGGCATTAACACTATTCCTTTGTTGCTAGGCATGCTTAGTAAATTTAGTAGATTGAAGTAGGCATAGGATCTTTCACTTATTTCCTCAACTGTTTTCTAAGCCAATCCCTCTAGTAATTACAGCATCATATGCATTGGATCCATTGGATATAGTCATGTACTGACCTGCTCACTGCTCCGTTTTGCAGCGAGACACCTTGTCAATATCCCTGGTACCAATTCAGCCATGCTTTTACTTGATTAGAACCTCTCCAGTAATGGCAGACACTTTCTCATTCTGTTCTTTCACTTGTGGCCACCATTTAATATTCTTGAGGTCATTGTGCTAAAGAATATTTACAGAGTCTGCTGAAGTAAGAAAAACACTAACTTTATTTAGGAGGCATTGTATGATGCTTCATCTTGCCACAAGACTGCAAGAGAACAAGATCATATGACAGTGCATCATTTCCTGAGATGATGCATACTGTGCCTCATTAGCATACTACACAAACATCATCCCTTATACTTGAGTTACTGCCTGCTGTTTTTATTTAATTTTAAAATTACAAAAATAAAATAAAATTTCCAATTAAATACGCTTTCAAACTCAACTGCTATTGTTAGTGTCAGTTTAATTGCAATCCTTCACCAGTCTGTTGGATGCCTATTGCCAAACCAGAACCTTTAATCTGATTACGTATGATATAAAAATGGAACAATTGTGCTTGTTCACTTTGTTTACATGGATGCACACATATGTAACATGTACACAAGTCCGGAAAAGAACTCGGAATTCTTTTATTCATAAAAGTGACAAAATTGTCCTCTATAAGTAAAACCTGGGCTTCAAAACAGTCCAAACTGTTTTGTAATCTGGTTCCTGGAGTCCTGATAATGTGTTTTTTCCACCCCTGAAAATACTAAACGTTACATTAGTCTGCATGACAGGTTGTCAGTCTACAGGAAAAATGCATTAACTCCATAATACTGTCTGAACAAACAGCATTGTTAGCAATATTATCAGGTCAGTGGCACAGTCACACTGAATACATGCACAACAAGCCAGCCAAAAAATATTGTTTAAAAGTCGGTCACTGGCAGAAAGAGGAAAAAAAACTAGTTTCATTATATACAGACGGTTGCTCTATATGGACTACTCAAGTATTTAATAAGTAAAAAAAAGGAAAGTCTTGTAATTAATACACGCTTTTTTTTGCAGTCTTTTTAGTTAAAGTGTCAAGCACTTTGTGCTTCTTGCTCCAAAAAGCATCTGAAATTTTCTTTTGTTTAATGCGTTGGAGCTTAACCTACTGGAACAGTATTCTTTACTTCCTATTTCTTCAATACAGCTTTTAAGCTGTGTCATTTTACAAGGAGTTCTGCATATCATTAAAGATGTTCAAAGAATTGTAATAGTGCAATCAGAAGTGGTTGTCTGTTGGAGCAAAGTCCTTGTGATATCAATAGCTCCTGTCTCAACAGCTACAAAATAAAAACAAAAAAAAACAAGAAAATCCCCTCTCTCTGTGTCCATCCAAAGTGATGTCAGGTTTACAAGGTCATAAAGGTGAGCTGCAGCCATCCCCTTTTGACTTGTCGTTGACTTCCTATCCACATAAAGTGCTTAATTCCTCCTTGATGATCAGTTCCCGTGGGTTGATAGATATACGATGTAGCAGAAGATACAAGGCATTTCATGCCTTTAACAGGCTGTACAAGGATCCCGGTAAATCTTAAAATGTGGCTCATTTATCATATCATTAGTGTCTTAAAATTACCTTAGAAGTTTCACTTGGAGAAAGACAACTTGCCAATTGGCCGCAGCACAGTACTGTATATACATAAGTTAATCAGATGGAGCAAAATGCTTCTGAACGTAGGTTTCCAAGTACCCATGAGTTCTGTCACAAAAACAGACAAGTTTCAGTTTTACTCCTGTGCATGTATTAACGCTCTCCAGTGATAGGTGGCTTTTTTAAGCCAAAATTAGTGAATCTGCCCCATACTTCACCTCTTTGAGGTAAAATGAAACGAAAGAAAATGCTACATCGTTGAGAGAGTTTTCCAGAAGTATTAATCTATATTTGTACATAAATTTGCTTTCTTTTGAAACAAGAACTCCTCTTTGGTAACTCGTCAAAACATAAATCAAACATTCCTTTGGGGGTTGGGGGGTGGGGGGACCATTAAACGAAAAGGATTCCGGCATCTCCAAGACACTGGCGTGATCCAGGAAAAGGTGATGGTCCCTGCTCTGCTACAAGTGGTCCATTCAGAAGGCTAGTTTTCATAAAGGGCCACTGTGCCATGGCACAGTGCAGACAGTCTGCGTTCAATGCTGGTCTTGTCTGAAAAACATGTGGAAAAACATGCTTACTTTTTAAAAATTGAAGTGACAGCCATTCACCATAAATCTCCCAACTAGGTAGAATCAGCCTTAGTTTTTCACAACATGATCAATGGTGCTGTGCATTCAATCATCGAGCAGATTCACACTAGTCGGTAGCTGACATGGTTCTCCATCAGCCTTCAGGTAGGACAATACAGCAACCGAAAAGCTAAAAGTCAAGGAATTCATTGCCATCATTAAAAATACTAGGCTGGGGCTTCCCAAACCGTGGGCTGCAAGCTCCAAGGCAACAGTGGCTCAGAATGATTCCCGACAGGTGTCCAAGGCCCTTTCAATTGCTTGCTTTTCTCCCCCTAGGATGGGCACAGCTTAATCAATTGCTTTTTGAAGTCTGCTGCTGCAAAAACCCGAGAAAATACATTGTGGTTCCTGCCTGTCTTTTCATCGCATCACCTCCATGAGGGAGATAGGGAGTGGAACAGGGGAATGATGAAGGATGTGGAGATGGGTGTGTGAAGGTAGGGGCAGCATGAATTAAGGAAGGCGATGTGGCCACACTAACTCCTTTTACCCCCCACTGCAAAAATTGAAGTTTCCCCATCCATCCTATTCAACAACTCTTGCAGCTCCCAAATTTTCACCCTGGAGGCACTAAAATGGGGACATACCAGGAAATAGTTTGGAAAGCACTGCACTAGACAGATTGGGGTGAAAGAGACATTAGTACCACCTTAGCTAAAGCATAAGGTTCACCAATATACACGTTTAAGTATTTAAACAGGTTTTTTTTTTAAAAATTATATAAAAGTTCCATCTCCTACAGGTAAGAGAGCAAATATTCTCCCTCCACGACTCACTATCTCCATTAAACAACAAATCAGCCCAAATGCTGAGACAAATGGACTCAAATGACAAACCATAGCTAAATGTTGCATTTATAGATTTCAACATTAAGACACAGTTGAAATATTCACCATTCTGGAGGTAACAGAGCAAGGTAACGTTTGTATCAAAACACAAAAGTGCACTGCTTGAACTCCATACTATTTATTTTCCATTTCTTCCTTGCAAAGCATCCTGGGGAGTTGGCAGAAAGCACAGAACAGGCATGAAAGTGGAAGCCAGAATTGAAGGATTAACATGCACTGTCTGGAAAGTAGTTGAGACACTGGAAGGGTCTGCAAATATGGACGATCATTTTGAATTTTCCCACAATGGAGAATGGTTTTAACCCTTGTGACATTCCACAAAAAGAAGAACTGAGGTTAAACAATCCCAATACCTGTACTGTCTCCATGGTGGATATCAACTAACTCGACTTGCAGATCAAATCTTGGAACTTCCTAGCTATCAAGGTTTAACTTTTCTTTGCCTAACCCTGCTTAGCTATTCACAGAGTCCCTAGGTTAGGCTTTCTAAAAACTTGCATTTGAACAGAATACATAGTACAGAACACAGGTAGATAGGCCCAATGTTTTGGGTTTGTCCAGAATTGTTACGCTCTTTTTACCCTTACATTTCTGGATGTTGTCAATATCAGCAGGATCTTGCAGAGTCTTTGTCAAGCCTTCCAATAATAATGCTGCTTTGTGGTACCGGTATGTGATGTCCTCTGTTTGCTGGAACATTTCATCGAGTGCAGCTGACTGTACCTAAAATTACAACAAAGAGATTAGCACAAACAGTTGGCAATTCAGTAAGTTCAATTCTCCACACAACATTGAGGAACCATACCTGTACCCATAACATAGAAATAGGACAAAGGGAACAGTTTCCTTTAAGTTAAATGTTACTGCTAATGTCACACATTTCTATCAAACTATATACATGTTAAGTCCAACATTTTGTTATTCATCTGAAAATGATTTACATTTCTTTTGGACAATGTTGAACCAGTTGGAGCAAGATGGCAGATAAATAAAAATGTGAATCTGAGTCTCTGTCAATGGGCCACTAAGCAAATGAAAAACAGGTCCTCTTCTCCTAACTATCTCCCTTCCCAATTTGTGCATTTGCCTTTCAGTTCTGTCCTTTACCCCCTAGCAGCCAAGATTATTAGCATATTACATGGCGAGTGTCTGGCTCAGGGTGACCCAAAAATCTGAGACTTTTGCATTTAACCTTGTCTTATTCAAGTAGTGCAACAATACTCCTTAATCTACCTGCTATCCGCCTCCCTCTCTCTCACTATTTATTTCAGAATCCCCTTCCCCTCCCCCATTTCTGAAGAATGGTCCCGACCCGAAACGCCAAGCTTTCCTGCTCATCTGATGCTGCTCGGCCTGCTGTGTTCATCCAGCTTCACACCATGTTATCTCAGATTGTCGACTGTGCCACAACATCCACCTTGTATGGTATTACGCAATACAAAGTAAACATCACTGGGAAATTCGCAGAACGGAAGCTGCTCCAGTGATGTAAAATCTTTACTGAAAATCCTGCATTTGCACCCATGGGAAGTGGGCATCACCGCCATGCCAATATTCGATGACCATCCCTAATAGCCATTAAGGTAGCCATGGCGAGTTAGCTTGAGCCACTGCAGTCCATATGATCCAGGGACACCCACAGTGCTGTTACAGAAATTTCCAGGATTTTGACCCAGTGACAGTGAAAGAACAGAGATGTTCTCCCAAGTCAGGGTGATGAGTACCTTGGAGGCGAGCTTGCTATCTGCTAGCCACCCACCCAAGTGGAGGATATTTCCTGTTATCAAACTCTCCTTTAATTTCCATATGCTGCATCCGATATAGCTGGAATTAACCAAATATCAGCATAATAATTTTAGGTTGCCCAACATCAAAGATCAGATCTTATGCTCCAGCCCTCGTATATCCCAAACTGCTGGAAGCATTTTCATTTAATTATGAAAAACCAAATTTTAAAAAAATTAATAAGGACAAATGCTCAACTTTAAAATCAGAGCCCTCAATTCATAGCCTTCTAACGCTGCTTCAGCTGAAGGCCACTTCTGTCTTGACTCACTGTTCATAATTCGTCAAAACATCAGCTGGTCATTAAAATAAGTTAATCTTGCTATTTACCTTGACCACACCTCTGAGGCATCACTACAAAAATCAAATAAGCCATTCCTATGTCAAAAAAATCTCTCAAAAATCTACAGACTCAGTAATAGTTACCATTTCCACAGCATAGCTGTAGATCAGTTTCTCTGCAGTAACACTGTTGATTTCATCCACAAATCTCTGCTTATCAGAGAAGAAACGATTCAGTTTCTCAGTAAGTTTTTTGCAAAAGGAGATGCAGCACTTGTACCGATCATTTAGATTTTTGACAACTGCAAAACAGAAGTTAGGAGGATTACTGCAACACAGGAGTAATCAGGTGTTCCTTTACAATTCATAACAGTTTACCAAATAGCATTAAATGTCTTGTTTAGTTTTTTTTCTTAATCTTTCATTGGGAAGAGGTGTCATTGGCAAGGTGAGTACTTATTGCCCTTTTCTGACTGCCTTAAGGCAACGGCAAACCAGCTCCTTGACCCACTTCAGTCCAGATGATGTAGGTGCACCCACAGTGATACGGGGGAGGCAGTTCAAGGATTTTAAGCTAGAGACAGCGAAGGAACAACAACATAGTCCCAAGTTAGGATGGTATTGACTTTTGAGGAAAACTCGCAGTTGGTGGTCGTTTTGCTCAGAGATAACTGTCCTTATCCTTCCAGGCGTGGATTAGAAATTTGGAAGGTTTCTTCGAAGGAGGTTCGGCTACTTGATGCAGTGCAGCTCTCAAATGGCACACTGCTGCCAATGGTGAAAGGAACAAATGCCTCAGTTAGTGGATGGAGTGGTGAGGAAGTGGCTGCTTTGTCCTGGAAGCTATGAAGTTTGAGTGTTGTTTGAGGTGCACTTAACATGCCAGTGAAGAAGTTTTTCCCATCACATTCCTAACTTGTAAATGGTTATTTATTGTAGCTGACAGAGACACTTCCTCAATGTCACAGTAGCTTAGGACAACACTATTAATGTGTACACAAATAGCTACAAAATTTGTAAGTGATGAACAGTTCCAGCAATAAAAGTTTCAGCTAATCACACACAAGATTAGACCTTGTGTAAAAAAAACTTTTTTTGCAGAAAGGAGGCGTGTATTGAGAACTAACAATTTTTCTGCATTAATTCCAAATGCAAATACTGCAAGGTTAGATGAAACATGGGGAAATGAATGTTTGTACTGTGGCACCAATTCTGAAAGCCACAAATAACTTGTACATAACTAGGTTATTTCGCTTCTGACAACATAACTGAGGGATGAATATATGCTGATACAGCATCAAGATAGAATATAAATTAGAAAGGCTTCTTCCCTCTCACCCAACAAATCAGGGAATAGAATTTACAATCATACCCACTCTGAAAGTGCACAGGAATTTAATATGACAATTTTATGTTTTTTTACTTGCAAATTGGTCCACTATGTTTTTTCTTCCCCTTCCTGACTCCAACACAAACACATCACAAGTCCAGCACCTTTGGAATTAATGCATTTTTAAAAGAGTGGTTTGAATACCTTGCTTTACGGCTGTAGATGGGTTCAGCTTGCCTGACTTAACCTGGTCTTTTGCAAGATGCAAAGAAGATGCCAACAGCTGGGCTCCTTTCATGTATAGTACAAGCTGTTCCACTTGTCTGTAAATTAAACAAGCAAATTTTCTGTTGAACAGAACATTCCAGAAAGCTGAAACATCTCCATGCCACACTGTTCAGAAAGAAAAGGGGCTGTGCAGATATGGTATGCAGAGAGAGGAAGCCTCATTTACACTTCTACCTCAGCTCCCCGATAAGGATTTTGGCCACAAATGGGAAACAATATACCTAATGTGAGGATCAAACCAAAGCTTCCACACTAGCAAGAAAGATAACTAGAAGGATCAGTCAACAGAGACTATCCTTTATTACTCAGAAACGAATCAGGAATGGCATCAGGGTGGCTCCTCTCCCTTTGGACAGCCAAAGTTCAAATCTGCATTTACTGTACATTTTTGGAAGGGGAATGTCATTTTAGGATTCAATCACCATTTGGAGAGAGAATTTACTCATATCTACAGATCACTACTGGACAGAGGTCACAACTTTCTTCAACAACAAACACAAATTGCTGCAAAACCCATCAGATCTCGCAGCATCTGTGGAGAGAAAGCAAAGTTAATGTTTCGGGTTCAATGACCCTTCTTCAGAATTGTTTATGAATTTGTTTTTGTTGCTGATTTCCAGCACCTGCAGTTCTCTCTTTGTTTCTTCACAAATGCTGTTCCATGAACCATTGGGCAATAAATGCCAAGAGGAATCAGCAGAATTTTTATTTGACTCTTGACAGCATCAAAATGGAACAAAATTTACAATACATAACAGACGCACAGCTGCATTCACTGTCAAGAGTTTCAGAAAAACTTGGTGCTCTATTGCTGTCAGAAGGTACAAAACAATGCAAAGGCTCAGTAATATTCGATGCTTCTTCCATAAATTTCAAGTAAAGCACTTATGGCATGGAACTGTCTATTATTTTGAATTTTAAAGGAAACCAGAGTAGCCAGTTTCAATTGCCAAAACATCCAGGTTTTCAACCCCACGTAAATTTTAGGATACAGTTTCACACAGCAGATTTGCTGATCTCCAATGCCCCCTCCCACAACCGCCCCCATAGCCCACTCCAAAGAGTAATTAATACAAGTACCAACCCCCACTCCTTGCTGAGACGACTAATCTGGTCAACCACAACACTCTCCTGGATTTGATAGAGAGAAGCAGCAGAGGTCCCCAAGTCCAAACTACCTCCTTTCATCACAGCAATATCCATAATACATTCTGCAAATGTCAGCATTGTATTCAGGTGTCGCAAGGTATCCGTATGCTCTCTCTGCAGTCAGAGAAAGAAAACAAGTTGTTAAGTCACACAGTAACTGAGCCAACAATACTTGATCATACTAAGTTAAATTACTAATTCAATGTGTAAAAGCTATTCGTATTCTCATCTTTCTTGAATTCCCTACCTGAAAGCAGATCGTTTGTGATGATTCACCAAACTACAAAGTGCTGTGATTTTTTTTTGTAAAAACAATGGGTAGGCTGAGGAAGCAGGTCCAATTCTATCTCAGCCAGCATTTGGACTGAATCCTGTATTGGCGTTAATCTGATCCACACTGTTGTCTAGCCAACTTAGCTAAACAGCAGCTCTCAGCACGGTCGTATCAAGCATGATCAAGTTGAATATTAAAATTATGACTTATTCTATGACTAAGCAGAAAGCTCTTAAAAGGAGTGACAAGGGAGATGCCAAAAATGATGGTTTATTGGGTGAAGAGTTAAAAACAAGGAGTCAGCTATTTAGGAGAGAGATAGAGAAATTTCTTACTCAGAAAAGTGTTTTCTTTGTTCAAAGTTCCCTATCAGCAACGGCTATGGATGCACAGAACTTTTGAATACAATTGCTGTTAGTCTTGAATGTAACAGGGGGCAAAGTGTGGAGGGGGGGAAAAAAAATCACAGGATATAAGAATAGGCCATTAAAGTAGAACTGAAGTATACGATCAACAATGATCACACCAAATGGGGGAGCTGGCTTGAGACCAGCTAATACATCTACTTTTATTCTCAAAACTTGCTTCTCTTTGATTGGATTCAGTTAATATCAAAAAGACTCATCAATAAAGTGAGTACCCAAAGGAAGTGGAGTTAGAAGTCATGCCAAGGATTTAACTGGGGCAAAGCCAAAGGTGAAGGTGAGTACGAAACTGAACTGACCAGCAGACAGGGCAAAAAAAAAATCAAGAACGATCTAAAGAAATGAGATTTGAAAGTGCTATTATGGCATGGGGAAGTTTTTTTTAATAAAATTGGGACTGACCTGAAAGGATGTGGGTGTAGGAATAAAATGCATCTTATGAAGGGCATAAGTTAGGTAGAGCACAGAGTCAGTCTTGTTCGCAACTGAGATTACAGATGCAGAGAGGTGATCTCGATTTTTAGGAGTCATCCACAAATATCAGTTGGTGGCCTCTTACAGAGGGAGAGGTGAAGGGAGCATGGAATTGCATTGTAAGAGGACAGAGGACAAAGTGAGTTTTATACAGGTTCAGATTACTAAGCTTGAGTAGTTTGTTGGCACAGTGGCTGAGGGAGGATAGCGATGAGGATTTTAAAGGAAAGTCATGAGAAACTGAATAACGCCAGGTGCATTAAGTTGAAGCTGTCAAATGAATAGGGGGAGAAAGGCGGAGGACAAATATGGTGATAAAAGCCAAATGGCTATTATAGCAGTTTAGATGTTTTAGCTGCTAGTGTATTAACAGGCAGAAGGTATTGCCAAAGGGGCCAATAAAAATTGCATTAAAATACGCAGAATGAGGTGTGCTTTACATTTGAATTTTAATAAAAACGTTGACAGCAAGGTTACCATAATAATTCAACTCAGAAACTGCCTTTTCCAAAAATAAAGAAAATAATTTTATTTCATGACGCCTTCACAAACTAAGACCAAATGTCATTGACATCCGAATTGAAGAGAATTATGGTGTGCCATATTAAGGGAAAGTTCTACTCATAAAATGGGAGCTGTTCCCTTGTTTACACTCCATCTAATCTCTCTCGACCGCACAGAAGCTCATGATGCAACAGCAGCTGATGTGTGTCAAATGGTACATTCATAAAATGTCACATGATGAACAGACTTAAACAACATTCAGCAGGGGACTTGAGAACAGATTTTGTTGTTTCTGGTAAACAAACTGCTCAATTCTCTCATGCATTCAGTTGTATAACACATCAAGTTTTACCTGTTTTACTAAAAACTGTTACACAACAGAAAAATCTTCCAATCCAGTTAAAAACTTATTCTCCATCAGCTACTGCTAAGGAGATTTAAAAATTACAAGACAATCTAGAAAGCAACAACATGGTGCACTGTCTTCTTCCTTCCTGTCGACAGCAACATGTACTCTTTCAAAGTATACAACTATAAATATAACTTGGGCCATTTCCTGTTATGGTGCAAAGGAAATTAACTAGAAAAACAGGTTTGGTTGTGGTTCCCCCGATGATACCAATGAAAACAGATGCCTATAAGCCCATTTTTCCTCTAACAGCTGCAAATCACAACAAATGGGAATTTGTGGAAGCTGTCACGTGGGCTGAAATTCACTTGACAAACATCTGTTTTCAATTTCAGGATCCTCTGATGATGTGCCCTTGTTCTGCGAGACTTCACACCAGCAATTCACTTATTCCTCATCGTCTCACACAGCAGTCATTGACAGCATTCCCTGTCTGGTATGGTACAAGGTAAACAGAATGTCACAAGAATTGGGGATGTTTCAATGCAAAGCAGGTGTGCCTTTTGCTAAGGCTCTGGAGGGGGTAACATCTCCTGGAAGCAGAGACAAGAATCTTAACCAATCTCTGCACGGGTTCACATAATATGTAGGCCAGCTCCAACAGTTTTTCCACACTATGGCTCTGTATGTTCCATTGCCAAACATTTAACAGTCACAAGAATCCCGCTGTGGAATTCACATCTCTCCAACATCATAGTCCACAGAACAAGGAATCATAAGCAACACTGCAGAATTGTTTTGAGAAGAGATGGGACAGAGAGCAGAACTTGTGGTGTTTAAATTGAGAGCAAAACATATGGAATATTCCAAAATGTTCAAGTTTTTTGGAAAGGGATATTAAGTAAAAACAAAATTTTCATTAGTGAACACCCATGGTTGTCCATGGATTGTAGGAAACTAGGTTTGAAGTCCAGGGTTGCAAGCCTGATGATGTACTAATTTTGGGATCACAGATGAACACATTCATTTGTCCCTCAAAAGATTAAATAGATGAAACTGTGTACAGTCAGGCAATTGGTAGGTACAATGTCTGTTGAGGGACTGAAACTGATAGCCATATTCCAATTCTATGCTTGCTTTCATCCCAAAATTCAATATCAAGTTTTACTAAAATAATTTGTTAAATACTTCAGTAATCTCAAAAAACAGTCCTTTCTTAAGTTTCAGAGATAATGGGAACTGCAGATGCTGGAGAATCCGAGATAACAAACTGTGGAGCTGGATGAACACAGCTGGCCAAGCAGCATCTTAGGAGCACAAAAGCTGACGTTTTGGAGTCTAGGCCCAAAACGTCAGCTTTTGTGCTCCTAAGGTGCCACTTGGCCTGCTGTATTCATCCAGCTCCACCCTTTAAGTTTCCATCTTTTTAAAAAAAAACTCAATTTGCTTACAAAGAAAATCTCATCGCATTCCTCGAAGTTTAATTGCGCATGTAACTTGATATGGATTTTTGCCATTTTTGGCAGCAACCAAAAATATACTGATATTTATATGAACCAATCTACATGCTGAAGGAATAAAGGCATGAACACTTAGATTGGTGACCCAGAGTTACTATTCACTTGAAGAAATAAGTGAAACATTTGTTTTATCTTGAATTAGTTCCAAGAGCTCACCTCCATTAAGGTCTCTTCTGGCAGTTCTGGAGCTTCAAATGTGATAAATCCTTCTAAGCTAGGAGGCGAGGTACCAAATGTCATGTACTTCAAACTTGAAGGACCTTCTGCTCCAGGAGGTGAGGTGCCCATGTAAGCACCTGGTGGAGAGCCCATGCAAATTCTTCCACTGTTGGAGCACAGAGATCCAAGTGGACTGTTTGAGCCAACTGCAAAGGAAACAGCAACGGTTAAACAGAAGGAACCCATTGTCCTCACTGTACAATATTTTACACATGGCCATGGAATAGCAGCTATTATCTAACTTCCAAACCATGAGTATTTTAAGTTCTCAGCTTTGTGAGAAACATTAAAATAAACCTTTCAATCACAATACCGCTGTATCAAAACATATGATGACGGAGGATATTGGCATCATGACGGTGTAATGGTTTTGTAATTATCACAAAGGAAAAACTCATCAACCAGTCTGGATAAGTTCTACTTTGAAGTTAACACTTCTTCCCCAGGTAACCTGTGACTCAGAGTCAAAGACTATAGGCTGACTAATGCCATGTATAATTTTAACTTTGTCAGCAGTCAAGTCTTACCTGACATTGTCCTTGTTCTGGTGACCATGTGACTGCTATGGGGAGGGGTGATACTACTGGGTGGTGAACCTACAGTGAACACCACAGTCCTTGGGCTCACTCCTATCACCATGGCAGGGGAACCCATTGTCAAACCAGAAGCACCTGCTGGAGCTGGGCAGAAAGAACAACAAATCATGCAAACAGGAAGAAATAGTGCAAAATGTGCAGACTGCAAAAGCCACCTCAACAGGACACACAGGAAAAAAAACAACACAGAATTCAGAAACACTGTGCACTATTTCAACTCTGTACTAAATTAAAATGCATGAACAGGCTTGTTTCAAGCAGTACATTGTACCAAGGTTTTGTGTTGTATAAACTGTAGGAGGCAAGCACACTACAAACCTTTCCTGCCAATACGAGTTTTTAATACCAACTGTGCTAGCAAGTTATAATTATACGGCAAGACATCTCTGGAGGAGGAAAAGAATCAAGACCGATTAAGCTGCTGCAGCACATCTCAGTCATGGTAATCGGCTTCAGCGTGTTCATTCTTTTCAATTACAGTTACACTGTAATCTCTCACTGGTAAGAGAAGGGATCAGAATCCAAATGAAATATGGCAACTTGGAGACTCGATGTATCATATGTGTTTAACCGATCTGATCTGCTTCACAAAAGCCTGAAAATTTCTCCTCCATCTCTTACATGGACTCACTGCCTTCCTCTATTACAAGAGTTAACTACGCACTTGCAGGTCCTGGGGTCTGCTGCTGCTCTCCAATATGTTGCTTATTTAAGTCATTCTTAAGTCAATTTGGGAGGCTGGGCAATGGCTGCCCGCAGGTAATTTAACTGTGGATGTGAAACTGCAGCTGAGCCTAAAAGGTGTCCTCATCCAGTATCCTTACGCTAGCAGGAACACCCCACTCCCCTGAACACCCACAAACATTGAATGGTTATTCATCTATCATCTTTGGAGAACTTACAGCAGAAAAATGGAGAGAAAGATAAATCCAAGGTCTGAACCAGCAGCTCCAGGCTGGTATCACTGGAAATATGTCAGAGGTTATTAGGTTGCCATTCTCATGGAGAGTATTAAAAAATACAGAAATGAAAGGACTTAAAAGGAGGAAATCAATGGTCAAGAGCTTGTCGAACCTTTAAGCAGTTTTCAGGAGACACATGATAAGAAAACAGATAGTAGGTACCAAACATAAAACTGAAGTAACTTGAGGACAGATTGAAAAGGTTTCCTTGTAACAGGATCACATGCAGCCAGCAATTTTGCTTACCTGTGTCCATTGGACGTTCTGTATTGAGGCTATCTGTGCTGCCTTGATACGTCTGCCCTCCAAATGTGGTCTTTATGACCTGATCTGATAATCTTCCTGTACTTACAGATCTATTAAAGATTAAAAATACTCATTTTGACTGCTTTAACAAAGGGCTTTGTTTTAAAAAGAACTAAGCCAAATTTGGCAATCAAAGTCACTACTGTAAACCATTACACATATCAAAACATTGCATTCTTTATAAAATTCACCAAAAACAAATTCTTTCATTTGTACAGAATCTTTCACATCTGCAGCATGTCCCATAATACAACACAAAGTGTAAAATAGGAAAACCTAATTTGCACACAAGTCCCACAAATCCTTGTGACCTAATAAACACTTGTCAGAATTCTTGCGAGCATAAATATTGCCAGGAATCCTCCTTTGAAGTGCTGTGGACATGTTTACATTTACCCACAGTCTTGCTTAACATCTCACTGCAAAGTCAGCATCTCCAACAACACAGCATTCCTTGAGTACATATAATTCCAAGTTGGAAGACTGGATTTCTAAGTATCAACTCTAATTCAAGTCTGTCACCATGATAATTAAAGGGAAAGATACAGCAATGCCACATGGTAGCTGTATGAGCATTAAGCAATCTCAAGTCAGACACAAGATAAAGCTCATTCTGATCTGCGCTAACAAGAGAGAGTTGCTGCAGTCAGCTCAGCCAAATTCTGGAAGCAAGTCGCTTCTGCATAGAAGACAAATCTAACCCTCTTTGTTAACACAACCAATACAAGTCAAGTATTAAAACAGATCACAGAGACATTAAACAAAACAACTGGTACCTGCCAAAGGTGGTTTTATTCTCCTCAGAAGCTGCAGACTTAGCACTTCCTTGTGGATAATGATAAGTGCTGAATTCCCTAGCCTCCAACATGGCTTTGGGCTGCATTGGTGGGCTCTCAGTTAGTCCTTGCTGCGCGGCCAAGGCAAGCAAATTGGATGATGCTTGAGTTTTAGGCAGCTTGAGAGGAGCAGTGGTCTATGGTGGCACAAGCATAGAAAAGTTAAATTAACCTGAAGAGCAACTGAGCAATTATCTAACCCTCCAAAATTAAGATATGTAGCATTTTCATTCTATGCAAGTAACTACTCTACTGACATCAAATATTTACACACCTTTGTTGGTGATCCAATAATGGTGGGTAGCGGGGTTTTATGCAGCCAATCTGAACTCCGTGGAGACGTTCCCATGTGTTTGGTAGGGGAAGTACCCAGGCTGACTGGTCTGCTAGGCTGTGGAGAATGGCTACATCCATACCCTGCTGACGGAGGACAAACTGGGTCCGAGTGCTGTTTACGTAGTTTCTGTTTGCTCTGGTAAATGTCAGTAAGAGTTGGAGCACTCTGAAGTCTGGCACCCAATAAGTGATGCTGGGGAGAAGGTGAGCCTGCAAACAGTAATATTCTGACCTCAGTCTCAGAAAGATGACGGAAAGAAATGTCAACATAAATTTCACTGATATGGCATTCAAAGTGTAACAAAGTGTTTTGCAAACTACATTTCTTCCTTCAAATCTAATGCATTTTACTGAGGATGCAAAATCACAACTGTCAATAAATATTAGTAAAAATGGCCTTTGTTCAACACTGAACTACATCCAGCTACTTGTATCAGAGGTACTAGGAACTGCAGATTCTGGAGAATCCAAGATAACAAAGTGTGGAGCTGGACGAACACAGTAGGGTTCTCCTAAGTGGCATATTGGAGCATGGTAATTTATTGGCTGGCAATTGAAGACAGAGCCGTATGAGTAATGTTACACAATCCAAAGTAAAATCTTGGGAGTTCTGCCTGTATTCTAACCAACATTCCTTCTATTAAACACTAGCAACATTACCTTATACTACAGTCATTGTACATTTTCATTCATTCAGTTAAAAAAATGTATACACTCTTTGTTGTGAAAAACGCCCATGGAAACAAAAAGGTTTACTCTGAAATTCTGTCCCATCTTCAAGATTCAATAGTAATTCCCTATTTCATTAAAACTAATTTTCAGTTGGATAGCAGTAACCACAATAATTTAGAAAATGATATTATAAGCATGTTTTAAAATCCTAACAAGCTATTGTGCACCTCGATCCTCAATGAAATATTGTAATGGAAAGGTTATTTCCTCAGAAAAGCTTCATAAGGTAATGAGTGCAGAGATTAACTGTCATACTGTTTTTAATTTTAAAGAGGAGAAAGCACTGGAAACTACATTTCTTAGTCTTCAGTACAAATTATTCTGACATTGTAAATTTGAAGCTATTTCAAATCAGGAAAAAAAAGTGTCCAAACAGTGACAACTAGAGCTAGTTACAATCCCTCAAAATACTGATGGCATAAGATGACTGACTTCATATCCTGGGTGCAATATAAAAGGTCAAGTACAGGTGGAAATTACACAGTGAATGGCAGGACCCTTAAGAGTATTGATATGCAGAGTGATCTGGGTGTGCAGGTCCACAGATCACTGAAGGTGGCAGCGCAGGTAGATAAGGCAGTAAAAAAAGGCCTATGGCATATTTGCCTTCATTGAAAGGGACATTGCATATAAGGATAGACAAGTTATGCTGCAACTTTATAGAACTTCAGTTAGGCCACACTTGGAATATTGCATACAGTTCTGGTCACTGCACTACCAGAAGGGTGTGGATGCTTTGGAGAGGGTACAGAAAACGTTTACCAAGATGTTGCCTGGTATAGGGGATTTTACCCATGAAGAAAGGTTGCATAGACTGGTTTGTTTTCACCAGAACACAGGAGGATGAGGGGTAATCTGGTGGAAGTTTAAGAGTGCGAATGGCATGGATAGAGAGGAAAATAGGAGGCTTTTTCCCCAGTGTGGAGGGGTCAAATACTAGGAGGCAGAGGTTCACGCTGCAAGGGGGCAAGTTTTTAAGAGATGTGAGAGGCAGGATTTTCAAACAAAGGATGGACAGTGCATTGCCAGAGGTGGAGGCAGTGGAAGCAGACACAATGGCAGCTTTCAAGAAGCACCTGGATGAATACATGAACTGGAAGGGAACACGGGAAAACGGATCCTAATATGGAAGGGTAAAATGTGTCGATGCAGGCTTGGAGAGATGAAGGGCCTGTTCCTGTGGTGTATTGTTGTTTTTGTTCTGGAGCAATTATATTGTACAACAACCAGAAGATCCCAAAGAGCTCCACAGTTGTCAGACTAAATTTTACACTGAGATAGCATATCGACATGGATAAGGAGTTAGTAGGAGAACAGGTAAATGTTAAGGAGTTGTCTCGGAGGAGGAGAGATCAATAGAGAAGTGAAACAACTGAAGGGCGTCCAGATTGCTGGGCCTGAACAGCAGAAAGCATAAATGTGTAATAGGTGGCACGTGTCTTAAAGCTTCTTTTAAAAAAAAAACCAACATATATTACATCATCTGCCTTTAGACAAGCATATTTATCACACTTTTATCATGCTTATGATAAGTTACACCTAGAGAAGCTTGTCTTGCCCCATTGTAGCATTCAGGGATTTGTATTCCGTCTGTAAACACCCAAGTCGAGCCTAATAAAATTCAAAATTTCCCATTTTCACCTTTCTTCACCTTCTGTTTAGTTTGAATATCATTCCTAGATCCATATAATTGAAAACAAGTAGCCAGCAAATAAGAGAATGGTAACTCATTGCAATATCCAATGTGAGACTTTCAGCCTTATTTCCTATAACACTCACCTGATGGTGTCCTGGATCTTGACTCGTGTCCCTGAGGCAAACCACAACAGCAATGGCTAAGCTGTTCAGGGATAGTTCCAACTGCCGAAACACACAACAAATAGCAATTTGTATCCAGATTCATTTGGCATTTCTGCAGCTCCATCAACACAAATTTAGTTGCAAAAGCTATTCAAAATAGAGCTCTTATGACATATTCAGAGAATGGAGAACGTGTATCAGTTACAGGCTTGCTTGGGTGACTCTCAAAAGATAATAAAAAGTGGTGGACCCTTTAAATTAACACGACTAATTTTCACAGTGAAGGAAACAGCAAAACATCAACAGTGAAAGGAATTTGTAAAAAAAGTGGAAGGATGGAACTGAATGGATTTATTTTAAAATGGTAATGGAGAAATTAACGGAATTCCTCAATACCAGCCACTTTCTATCTTAAGATACTGGAAGAAATGCAATAAAAATCACGTCAATTTAACACATGCAGTGAAGTTACTTGAATCAATCACTGATTACTTGATCATTAATTGATCAAAGAGAAACAGCACAGCCTTGTGAAGGATAGATTGGCCCGGTGGCCCATTGGTTAGTGCTGCTGCCTCACAGCACCAGGGACCGGGTTCGTTATCTGTGTGGAGTTTGCACATTCTCCCCATGTCTGCACCGAATTCCTCTGGGTGCTACGCTTTCCTCTCACAGTCCAAAGATGTGCAGGTTAGGTGGATTGGCCATGCTAAATTGCCCGTAGTGTTCTGGGATGTGTAGATTATGTGGGTTGTAGGAGGATGGGTCTGGGTGGGATGCTCCAAGGGTTGGTGTGGACTTGTTGGGCTGAAAAGCCTGTTTCCACACAGTAGGGATTCTATGATGATCAAGAAATTGAGGTAGAACTTCTTCAAACAACAGTTAGTGCAAATCAGGAATTTGCCACCACAAAAGGCTGTTAAAACCGGGTCAACTGAATTTGGAATTTCAGGACTAAATTCAACAGATTAGTTGGAGGCAACTTGAGTAAAGTTATAGGGCATGGTATAAAACGGACAGTTGTTATATGGACGCAAAACCAGCTGAGTGAGAGGAAAGAGTAATGGCCAATAGCTATTTTTCAGGCTGGAGGAAGGTTTGTGTTGGAGTTGTCCAGGAACCAGTTTGGGACCCCTGCTTTTCCTGATATATACTGATGATCCAGATCTTGGAATATAGGGGACAATTTCAAAGTTTGCATTTGACATAATACTTGGAAGCATTATAAACTATGCGGAGGAAAGCGTGGATCTCCACAAGGGCATTAGCAAGTTGGACAAGTTAGCACATAGGTGACAGATGAGATTCAATGCAGACAAGTGTGAAGAGATGCACTTTGGATGGAAGAGCATTGAAAGACAACATAAAATAGGGGGTTTGATTCTAAAAAGGGGTGACAGAAGTAGAGGGACCCGAGTGCATATGTGCACAGATCATTGATGGTCGCAGGATAGCTGGAAACAGCAGCTGGCAAACCATACAGGGTTCTCGGCTTTATCAATACAGGCAGAATATTACGTACAGTCATGGGAGTCGCATTATAGGAAAGATGCACATCCATGTTACATGTGACTATACTAGAGGGCAAAAGCTGTCTCGTGGTTTATGCTGAAATTATACAAACAACTGCAAAAACTAACAGGACCCTGAAGTCACCATTTACACACCGAGAGGTGAAGGAGAGTAAGGCCTAGAGGATCCAGTGGAGAGTCTGCGGCCTGGATTTTGGGGTGCATCTGCAGCAGCTGGTGACCCAGATGTTGGTTTCACAAAACCCACTGGGCTTGTGTTTGATCTCTTCACCATTCCAGATCTGAAAGTTGATAAAGGAAACCATGAACGTAGAAAAACTTGTACTTATACAGTACCCATCAAACATAAGGGACTTCAGCGGAGTGTTATAAAACAAAATTAAACACTGTTTAAATACTTGTTCATGGGAGATGGGCATCCCTGGCAAGACCAGTATTTATTGCTCATCTCTAGTTATTTTCAGGGCAGTTAAAAGTCAACCATGTTACAGAGAATTTGGAGTTACTCATGGGCTAGACCAGGTAAGGATGGCAGATTTCCTTCCCTAAAAGGACACTGGTGAGTCAGATGTGTTTTTAAACAATTGACAGTGGTTACAAGGTCACTCTTGCCTTTTTTTTAAAACTCCATTTTTAAAAAATCGAGTTCAAATTTCGTTATCTGCCCAGAGGGATGCAATCCCATGTCATCAGTCTGCACCCCGCATTACTTGCCTACTACACCACTACGTTACCATCTATCACTCATTAAAATCTTGGCTAGGAAAGCGAAGCAGAAAAGTTTAGGCCCTAGCCAGCTGTAAATCATGTCTGCATGAGAAGTTAGAACTGGAGAAAGCAAAGAGGTACCAAAGGGTTGGAGAATGTTAGAGAGATATAAATGGCAAGACTATACAGGGATTTGATAATAAATTTGTATTTTAAATTTAGTGTGTGACTAGATGGAATATCATGTCCATCAAAGTACAGGAAGGATTGGTAACAAGACCTGATACAAGCTGGGATGCAGTGGCAGAGCTTCAATGAGCTCACAACTCATGCCCAACTTGTTTGAAGCTGGAAACTATTCAGAGGGCAGTATTTCACATGTTTGAAGCCCTCAAGATGTCTAATTCAGCCGGGTGCTCTTCATAACAGGAGCTCAGAAAATGCATGTCAGTATCATAGTTCAGCCTAACCTAATCGTTCCTTCCTTGTTTGTAGAATCAGAGTTTTCAGCAACTCACTAGAGAGAAAGAGATGAAGCGAGTCCAAGTTTTATTGTGGCATCACAGCATTTGCAGCATTGAACTCTGCTGCAGTCACACATTGGTGCAATAACTTAGTACAACTGACAGAACAAGATTATGTAACCACCTGTTCAAGCTATCCTTTAAGGTTTCTAATTACTGAATCGTATTTGTTGAGAACCTGTCCAATTCCTTGTCAATGCCAAATAAAAGTTTCAGTTCACTATCACTTCTGGTTTTTTAAAAAAATCTTTCCTGCATTCACCTTCACAGAACATTACCAGCTAACAGATTATTTATTTGCTCTCACTGCATTACACTTTGCAGCGGTTTGGTAACAGATTTTTAGCATGGATTTTGGGAAGAAACTTTCACCTCTGAATCTATCCTTCAGCTGGCACAGTCTACAAGTTGCTCTGTTGATGCTGTTTCTAATCTCTACCGTGTACAGCTGCCAGGTGTGAGATTTTTCCACACAATGGCAACTTACTGATACAATGCCTCCCACTCAACGTGAAAATTTAGAACTATTAATTACCTTCATATACTAAAACTGCATTTTTTTTTGCCTTTTCTCTGGGCCTTCCTGCAACAATTTGTCTCTCACACGATGAATAGCCAGTCATATATTTCCAATTCCTCTTAATGTACTCAAGGACAAGCCATTTGTTGCATTCACTTCTTACTGAGACTTGGAATTCAACAAATCATAAAATGAAACGAAACCAATTCACCTATCTGAACATTAGTGTTTGATTTTGACAAAATGTAAATAAAGATACAATTAATCACTACAAAGGTCACTTTTTCGTTGTTTTAACTACTGCAAAACTAAAGATAGTGAAATATACAAAAGCCAGCAAAAAGTGTTTCACTTTTGCCGTACAGAGTACATGCCCAAGGGGAACATGGAGGGCCTTTAGTCACTCCATCCAATGCTACGCAACACAAAATCCCCTGGAATATTCATTTTCAATACTTCAACTATGATTCTTAGGCACTTCATGAAACCTTGATGGTGCACAAACGTATTCTAAGCAGCAGGAGGTGCAGATACTTCTGTAAAATAGCGTGACTCATTACAAATCTCAAAGAGGTTCAAACATTGCTTCTGGAGAACTATATTGCAACTGAAGGCAGCCCTGAATAGAGCAGTCACAGCTCAGTCGCACCACAGGAAAGGGCAACATTGTTCAACTTAAAATTAAAGAGCATGAGTGCACCATTTTCTTTTATGTCTGTAAGAATGTACATTTGCCACGATTCGCAAAATGCTTCCATTGTTATTCCCAGTCTACCTGAGCTGACCAAGGGGAGGTGACAACCTAGTGGTATTATCAACGGACTGTTAATCCAAAAACCCAGGAAACACTCTGGGGACAAAAACCAAGTTGCTGGAAAAGCTCAGCAGGTCTTGCAGCATCTTGTGGAGGAGAAAACAGAGCTAACGTTTCGGGTCCGGTGACCCTTCCTCTGGGGATGCCCTGGGGACGCAGGTTTAACTCTGGTCATGGCAGAATGTGGAATCTAAATTCAATAAATATCAGAATTCATTAAAAAAATCATCTAAATGATGAAATGATTATCAGGAAAAACCCATCTGGTTCATTAAAATCCTTTAGGGAGGGAAACTGCCATCCTTACCTGGTTTAGACTACATGGATCAACAGCAATATGGTTGACCAGGATGGGCAGTAAATGCTTGCCTGGACAGTGATGTCCTCATCCCATGCATGAATAAAAAAGTTATGCAGCACTAATCGCAAGGGCAGATTACAAAACCTTTGGCAGAAGACAGTCAGAATATCCTCATCATCCAATTTCCCTCTCAACTGATGTCACCATTAGAAAAACAGGTCCCCTTAAAGGTCATTCAGAGCAGCTCCATAGTGACTGAGAGCAAGTGATGCACTTTGGATTTCATTTCAGAGCTTGAAGGAAAATCGTCGTCAATTATTCCTTTAAGTGGGTGATCTGGCAGTTTTTATTACTGATAAGATTGGTCCCCGAGTGTCCTTGTGAGGGTGCACGTGGTGTCTACCAACACCCACGAAGCCTTCAGAGACAGGTGAGCACCATGGAGGTTGCAGAGCATTATTACCCACTCTGCCTCCATTTTAATTTGATCTCTTCCATCTTTTTGTTATTGTCACATTATCCCTTGTGGACAGTGCTTGTTTTTCATTAATTTAGGTAGGGATATGGGTGATTTAGTGGCAGTTTAATTAAAAATGAGCTGGGGATTGTTGATACTTGTTCTTCTAATTGAAGAAACAGGCAACTTTGAGGCCGTTTCACAAAAAAAATAGACCTGGATATGGGTGCCTGGATGGTTTCAGAAAGGGACAATGCACTCCAAAAGCCTTGGAGTAAGACAGGTGGGTACCAACCAGGTTGGAGGGCATTATTCCTCCCTCCAAATCCATTTCACTTTAATCTCCTCACTCTCTTTCTACTCTTCCCTATTTTCTTGTTGCTGCACTGCCCCGGTGGGTTGCATTTGTTAACTTGTATTTTAATTAGTGACAAAAATTGCTTCGGTGGAGGTTTAATTAAAAAGAGCTGGGGATTGGCTCTTGTGGAGCAATCGTAGCATCACTGCCTCTGAGTCAGCGAGCCTCGGTTCAAGTTCCACCTGCCATAGAAGACTGTGATAACAAGTTATCTTCACAGGTTAATTAAAAATATCCATACCGGATTGCATAAAATTCAGTATCAGAAATAAGTCAACCAGAATCCTTATCAGTACTTGTTTGTCAAAAGGGGGGAGAAGAAAAAAACCAGGTGGGTTCTTCAGCCTGGCACAATAGTAATGTCCCTTCCTCTAGGCAGGAAAATCCCAGTTGAAGACCCACCTGCTTCAGATGTCTCATGTCTGACCAAGTTTGTTTTAAAAAGAACTGGATTCTTCCCCAGCTGGAGCTGGCTTCTGGACAGGCAAAGAAGCCAGAAGGGAAAGGTGGAAACTGATATTTGCACCAAAATAATTGCACTAAACTACAGAGCTACAATAAAACCTTTGAATGACTGAATTTCTCCTGCTGTTTAACTCAACAAACCGAACTGGAATAAAGTCTTAGCGTTTTTCAAATCCTCCAATTACATCTCTTCTTGAAACTGGGAAACTACTGGAGAGCTTTCCCTAGCTGACTTGTATTATATTACCAGAAAAGAGTTTAAAGTTGTTTAGATTGGAACTGATTAAGTACAAATATATTGAATTATTCAGCTGTAGAACTACACACATCATTGTAGACTATGATGCTGAGAATAATACATGTAAGCATTGTAATTTGGAATTAGGTCAGATGACGAACAAGATATAATAAAGAAATTTGGAAAGAAAGACACAACATATTGCAAAAACATGCTTTAAACAGTTAATTTTTTTATGCATGTCAGTAGTACACACTGAAATGCACAGAATGCAAGTAAGTAACATACCTGGGTGATCCATAGGGATTGGTGTTATGGCTGGAAGTTACATGCAGGTTCTGCTCAATCCGCTGGTAGTTTCGAATCTGAGTAGGGACTGGAATCGGAGCTGACTCAGTGCGAGGCGACACTGGAGGTGGACACTGCCTGGAGTTAAAACACACGACAGCTGGGCATGAGGCAGGAGTTGCAGCTCCTTAATGTATCTGCACCGTTATCTGACTATTAAAATGAGGTATTTAAAATATTTTGAGCAGCTGTTATGCGACATAAACCTAATCAGCAGGAATGAGCAAGAGCCTTGATTCTGTTATAAACAATGCTCCACTTGAAACACGACTACCGGTTTCACATGAAAACCTGCATGAATTTCCCTTCAACTTTGTATGGGTGAAGTAAGTCAGTCAAGAAAACTAATTTTAATGAAAAGCAAGTATGAGCTAGATAGGAAACTGTTCTAAATTTATATTAAAAAATTCACACAACCTTTCCTTTCTCTTCCTCCACCCAGCAGTATCAGATTACAGAAAATAAATACAGGGAACGTCACTGGGAACACTCTGTTCCAAGGCCATACCAAATGGTATCTCAGAATTAAAAGGTGATCAACATCACAACGGAAATAAGTCACAGAGATAAAATTAAAGCAAGTAACACAGTTCAAGGTAAATACGGTTCATAGCAGGGGTACTTCTGAAAGGCAGTAGCTTACTTTGACAAACATGTCTCAGACTGACTGCTGACGTTTAGCACCTCATATTCAGTTTATCTTAATGACGCCTGCAACCTCTCCCACCCCCTCACCATGCAACAAGTCTTATTTGCCTGTGGCTTGTCATGGAGACATCCTCCTCATTTGCCTTTTCAAGGACTTTAGAAAAGCATTAGCTCCAGCCAAAAAAACAGTGGAAAAAAATAGTTGCATAAGTTAACTCTTATCAAACCAAACCAAAACACTGGCCAAGTGATCTGAATTTGCAAAGGGAAAATGATTAATGATTACGTCAGATCATCCTGAAGCATCTTTAAACTTACCAATTTTGGACAGCACAACTGTTCACTGAACCTTCTCCCCACCATAAAGTATAGTCTTAGGTTTCTCAAATGATGTTGAAATACTTTGAAGTCCCTTTCTATCTCCCCAGTTCTACTTGTAACATTTGAAGTGTACAGAATGCAGTGAGCATTCCTTACAGAACATCCTGCACAGATAGCCAACCTAAAATCTAAATGACAATTTTTTTTGTTTGCGGGGTGGGAGGGAAGCGCTGGAGGATGTCCGATCAATCATTTTGACTTTTCCCCTTTTTGGTAGCTGGATGTTGAACAGCAGCACAGTAATTCTGCATGTAAATACAGCTATATCCCAGAATTAAATCAAGGAGATTGCGAGCTGCAGAGAACACAAAAAGACTGAGATGCCCTAATTCTATTCCTATATCACATGGTCTTGCAGACTCTATCATCAGCATCTGTGTGGTATTTCACAGATACCATAAGGAAGAACAAATGCATTTGTAGAAAGAACACCACAACACAAGCAGGCTTTTTGGCCCACCAAGCCTATACTGACACATGAAGCCATTTTAAACTAAAAACCTTTTATCCTTACAGGGCCCACGTCCCTCTATTTCCTGCCTATTCACGTACCTGTCAAGATGCCTCTTAAACACTGCTCTTGAATCTGCTTCTACCAACTCCTCTGGCAGCACATTCCAGGCATTTACCACCCGTTTCATAAAACAAAATTTGCCTCTCACATTTCCTTTAAACTTCCCTCTAGTAATTGACATTTTATTACCCTGGGAAAAGGACTCAAACCATCCACACCTCTCATAATTTTGTAAACTTCTAACAGGTCACTCCTCCGCCTCCAATGTTTGGTTTGATTTATTGCAGACGTGTCCCTAATTATAGTGAAAAGCCTTGTCCTGTGAGCAGTACAGGCAGATAATAGAGTGCTTAGACAGAACGTGCATACAGTTAACATTGCACAGGATGTACACAAAGCAAGATCAACACTTTCTGAAGACAGAGAATCCATTCATCAGTTTAACAGGTGCAGGAAAGAAGCTGTTCTTGAGCCTGTTGTGTGTTCAAGCTTCCATATCTTCTGGCTGATGGAAGAGAGAAAACAAACCATATTTGTCCAATCTCTTCTCAGAGCTAATACCTCCAAACCAGGCAACATCCTGGTGAACCTTTCCTCTACTCTCTTCAAAGCTTCACACAATCTTCCAAATGTGACCTAAATAAAGTTCTGTACACCTGTAATACGAATTGCCAAATTTTATACTCTATAAGATGAAGGCAAAGATGCCATATGCCTTCGGACCACATTGTCCACTTGTGTTGCCACTTTCAGAGAACTGTGGACTTGTATGCCAGGATTGCTCTGTATATTAATGCTTCTAAGGATTCTGCCATTTACTGTATACTTCCCTCCTGCATTAGACCTTCCAAAATGGATCACATCACGTGTCCTAATTAAATTCATGTCATTTCTCCACCCAAGTCTCCAGCTTATCTATATCCTGTTGTATCTTCTGACACTTCTCCTTACTACCCACAGCTCCCCCAATCTGTGTGCCATCTGCAAATTTACTAATCTGGCCACCTAACATTCTCCTCTACTACTGCAAACAACACAGGGCCAGTACAGACCCTTGCACAACACCAAGGGTTACAAATCTCCAGTCAGAAAAACACCCTTCCACCGCTACTCTTCCCGTTCCATATCCCTCTTACCTGCTTAATGCAGATCCCCTGAGAGTTCACCTTTGTATCAGCCTGCCATGACAGACCTTGTACAGGCCTTGCTAAAGTCCGTGTAGCCAGCATCCACTGCCCAGTCCTCAATCATCTTTGTTACTTTCTCAAAAATCTCAATCAATTTTGGAGACATGACTGTCCCGACACAAAGTCATGCTGCCTACTGCTAATGTATCCATAGTTTTCCAAATGTGAATAAATCCTGCCCCTCAGAATTTGCTCCAATCATTTCTTTGCAAGTGACTTAAAGCTCGCCAGCCTGTAATTTCCTGGATTATTCCTACTGCCCTTCTTAAACAAAAAGAACAATGCTGCGATTGTCTAGTCCTCTGGGGCCTCTCCTGTGACTGAAGAGGATATGAAGGTTTTATGCAAAGCCCCAGCAATTTCCTCTCTTTCCTCCCTCGCTATTCTGGGATAGATCCCAGGTCCTATGGATTTGTCTACCTAATGCTTTTCAAAACACCCACCTCATTTTTTATGTTGTCATGCCCTAAAACATCAACTTACCCCTCTCTAGACTGACCATCCACCTTGTTAGGAATTCACAAAGGAGAAGAACATAATTCATGAATAATTGAACCTACTAACAAGCATGAGAGTAAAAGGAAGATATTTCGGTATTGTATTAATATGAAAAGTAGGTAGAGTATATCCATGCAGTTTTTTTTTCAATAAATCTGCCAGAGATCACTTGCTACTGCTTGCCCGAGAACAGCAATCTTTGTCAAGACTTCTGCCAAGCATAATCCTCAAGAGAATACGGAAGTGATGCAGAACTGCACATGCCCGGTTTAGTGCATCGGCATCATTCCATCGGAGAATAAGCAATTAATTCAGCAGAACAAGGGCCATCTTCTAGTATCTTACTGCAGCTTCCACCTGACTTCAAGACCCAGCAATTTCTACTGAAAAACTAAAATTAAAAATTCTGGTTCTGTGGGACTGTGCCCCTCTCATTCAGGCTGCTTCTATTGTTCCAAATTTTTAAAGAAATCCGAAGCCTCACAAGGTCTTTATGGGCTCTCAATACGGTACGTCTGTCTTAAAACCTCTCCTAAAAAGAGAGGACAAAAAACACCCGTTAAAGCCATAGTATTGTCACAATACCTATTTAAAGATGACCAAGGAGAACATTATTTCATCTTCAGTTTACATCCACACACAGGAACAAGACTTGCTATCCTATTTTCCTCAAACTGCAACAATGTGAAGGCTTTTCTAACATTTGTTGAGAGCTGGGTTGATTCTCTGCCCCAAAAGATTACGGATGTTGTGGTCAACTGAAACTTGAGACTGGAATCAAAGAACTTTTTTGATTCAGTGTTAAGGGGTGTATTACATGGCAACTGAAATGAAGAGGTGATTCAAGCCAGACATGACTTGAACGAATCATAGAATCATACAGTCATACAACATGGAAACAGACCCTTCGGTCCAAATGGACTATGATGATCAGATATTCTAAATTAATTATCCCATTTGCCAGCATTTAGCTCATATCCCTCTAAACCCTTCATATTCATATACCCAATCAGATATCTTTTAAATGCTGTAATTGTACTAGTCTCGTCCCCTTCCTCTGGCAACTCATTCCATACGCACACCACCCTCTGAATGAAAACGTTGCCCTTTATATCCCTTTCAAATCTTTCCCCTCTCACTTTAAAACTATGCCCTCCAGTTTTGGGCTCCACTACGCTGGGGAAAAGACCTTGGCCATTCACCCTTCCCATGGTCCTCATGATTTCTGTTAACGTCACCTTGCAGCCTCCAACACGCCAATGAAAATAGCCCCAGACCATTCAGCCTCTCCCTACAGCTCAAACCTGGCAACATTCCTGTAAATCTTTTCAGAATCCGTTCACGTTTCATAATATTGTTCCTACAGCAGGGAGACCAGAATCAACCGCAGTATTCCAAAAGCGGCCTAACTAATGTCTTGTACAGCTGCAACACGACCTCCCAACTTCTACATTCAATGCACTGACTATTAAAGGGATGTATACCAAAACATCCTCTTCACTATCCTACCTACCTGTGACTCTACTTTCAAGGAACTATGAACCTGCACTCCAAGGTCACTTCGTTCAGCAACACTCTCTAGGACCTTGTCATTAAGTGTATGTGCGCTACCCTGATTTGCCTTTCCAACATGCAGCATCTCACATTTATCACAAAGAGGCTCAGAAGGGATCCTGCAGATTGTCTCATTCCGTGAACAGATCAAAAGCAGAGAACTACAGGTCAGTTAGCCTAAATTCTTTCTTCACTTCTGCCTTCACAAAGGAGGACACACAGTGTATCAGAAATGATAAGGAACTCAGGATTTACTAATAGGGAGGAACTAAAGCAAATTTTTATTAGTAGAGAAATGGTTGGGGAAACTGATTTGATTGAAAGCTGAGAAATCCACTGTGCCTGATGATCTAAATCCCAGAGTACTTAAGGAAGTGTCCCGAGAAATAGTGGATACACTGCTAGTCATTTTCCAAGATTCTTTAGACTCTGGAATAGTTCCTACAGATTGGAATGTAGCTAATTTAACTCCGCTATTTAAAAGGAAGGTACAGAGAAACCGGGGACTATAGATTAGTGAATCTGATGTTGGTATTAGCGAATATGGGGAGTGCAGCAAAAGTTTACCAAGTTTGATTCCTGGGAAGACAGGACTGATGAGGATTTGAGTCGGTTGGGATTGTATTTCTCAGAGGTTTAGAAGAATGAGGGGGCTCTCATAGAAACCCATAAAATTCTAACAGGACTAGAGATGTTAGATGCAGGAAGGATATTTCCACTGGTTGTGAAATCAAGAATCAGGGTCATAGTTTAAGGATTATGGGTAAACCTTTTAGGACTGCGATGAGGTAGGTGTTCAGAAAACGTTTCCACTAGTAGGTGAATCGTGAATCAGGAGGTAGAATTATAGTATAATTTAAAACTGGGAAATGTCATATTCCAGAGATTAGTAAATGCCTGGATTTTTCAATCCCAGAGAAGTGTGGAGGCTAGATCACTGAAAATTTTTAAAGAAGAGATAGACACATTTTTGAAATATCAGTGAGTTCATGATTCTGCTTGAACTTGCACGAAACAGGAGTTGAGGCCTGGGACAGATCAGCCATGATCTTGTTGAATGGTGGAGCAGGTTTGAAAGAACAAATTTTCTACGCCTGCTCCTATTTCAATGGATTCCACTCTAGTGCGATCTCTTTGGATTTTTAAAAAACAGCTATAACGAATGATTATTACATAACTACAATGATATAAATTCATTTGTGTTGATCTGTCCAAACAAAATTAAAATCTAAAACTCTTCTTTTTAAGAAACATGATTCACAAGCAGAAAATACACATGGTAGTTTATTCAAACCAAATTACACATATCACAATTACAGTAAATTAGTTTTCCAGTTCATGCGTAAGAATCAGAAGGTCAGCAACAAGGGTTTACTTTAGAGAAACCACTGACCACTCCCCAAGCAGCGAAAAGTTCGATAAAAATTTAGAACAGAATATCCAGTTGGCTGGGTGCACACACACACACATTCCTCATTGTAGACGTTGTAATAAACAGATGCTCAGTGATCCAGTTAAAAATAAAATCAGTTCATAATCTTCAACGGTTAGCACAGTTTCACAAGTCTTTGATGAGGCTCAAAAATATCAAAATTTGATTTGATGGATTGGAATGCAAACCTTTTTGTATTTTTACCTGTTTAGCTGACAAATGCTCAATTTTTTTTTGGTCATTCTCTTGCCAAAAGGATGAGTAGACAGAATTCTCCCAAATCTCCATGTTGCTTTTAAGCAGCTGTTTGGAGAGGTACAGGCACAATGCAAATCACTCACTGATTTTCCCCCTCTCGTTTTGAGGGTGAAGTGCCATTTGTCTGGCACTTTTCCCAACAACTTGGCTATTAACCGAGAACTCACCAGTGTAAACATGTATCCCATTACTCAGGGGTACAATCCCAGGAGATTCTTAAAGAAAAAAACTGTCTTATCTTAACATGTACAGAAAAAGTCAGCATCTTCTCGATCCTCAACTGTAATTTCTCAACAGCAGAAATATATATCATGTACACATTTGCAAGAAATGTGACATAAGTTACTACTGAACATAGAGCTCTGAAATAGTCTCTCCTCTCAGTTAAATTGAACTTTTTTCTGTACTGCAAATAGAGGTGCCAATGCAGGGGAATGGAGTAATTCGAAATTTTATGTTCTGTTGCCTTTAAATTACTGCTTATCTTGTAACTGAATGTTAAGCTGTATGCGCGACTCAAATTCACCTACAAAACAGCTACACTAATTTTTTTAAAAAAAATTTGACCCCAACCTCCTCTGCAGCAAATATCTGCACACATAGGTTGAATCCCAGTACCTCTATTCAATGGCTATTGAAATGAGTACATTTATCAAGCATATGCAGATTACTGATTGTGGGAAGCATAATAAATCACAGCGCGCGCGCGCACACACACACACACACACACACACACACACACACACACACACCCTTCCTTGTAAGAACATTGGTAGTGGTAATACTTGTTGATTTCTTATGCTTTAGATATCAGCCAAGGTCAGATTAAGGATTAAAACTGGATATTTCTGAGCCATCAGGCCAGTTAAAGCACAAATGATTTGCATTAAATTACTAGAAGTAAATCTTTATAAGTAGAAACTGAACACATGCACATTTGTTGACCTCTCCAGGAAATTTACAGCACTTAGATATTTGGTGAAGAGCCAGTTACTTTACAAGGTCAAGCTAATACGTTTGACAAAAATCACAGGACACCAATCCATGTATATCCAAGTGTGGAATTTAATTCTTACTCATTATTAATGCCAAGTTCATCCAGAAAGCAAATGGCAATCGTGATTTCTTCATGGACAAAGAAAACCTACCTTAGTTGAACCACAAAGCATTTCCCATACAACTCAAATGTAACTAACAGGCCAAACCAAGAATGTTTGTGTGTTTTAGGATACTTCTGCCAAAGAACTGTCAATGCCTCAGTTCTTAAAAAAACACTTGTGCCATTCAGGTGTGGGAGAAATTGAACAGTTAAAGTAAATAATCATTTACTTTTAGATGCAGGGAGGAGATTTGGGACCCATATGCACTGTTAGGATTTTTTTGTAAACTTAGAAACAGAGTCAATATTAAAAAGGAAAAACATATGTCAGCAGACTTGGATGTCCTCCACAGCATGGAAATAATTTATACAATGAGTCAAATATGGCATGATCATTGCATAATATGGCACTAACCCGTCTTTAATTCATTAATTCTCATGCACCAAATGGTATTTAGCAAATTTAATAAAAATGACTTTCAACAGACTTTGCATGATAGGTACTTTTAAAAATATCTTGTGGCATATGAGCATCACTGGGAAAGCAGAGACAAAAGGTTTCCTCATTTCTGACTTAAATGGGGTGGCCCTTTATTTTTAAATTAAGACCCTTAATTCTATGTTCGGCCATTGACATTCACACGGTCAAGTGTCCTGGGGATTTTATATATTTCAGAGGATACAGGTCTGGCCTGGCTAGCCTTTCCCCATTTGGCAATCTGGTCATTTCAGGTGTTAGTTCGTAAACCTTCTCTGAATTGCTTCCAATGATGTAACATACTTCCACAATTACGGTGACCAGTCCTACACAGAGTATTCCAGCTACACCATTGCTAGTTCACAGAAGATTTTACATTTATGATTACGGAAATGAATTTTACTGGCACGTTGAAGCATAACTTAAACAGCATAATTTCAAGTGTATTTTGGTTTTTATTTCTCAACTGCATCCAAAGCAGAAACTCTCCTGTTATCCCTCCCGAAGTTCATCCTTTATAAATTCTACATAAAGGTCCTACCTGTTGGCTGAGCTCGAAGAGCTTGACCTGGATGAGGCTGAGGAAGGTCTCTGCAGAGCAGCTGAACCCCCAGAAGATGTTAAAGGTGACTGCCTGATACATTTGAGGAGGAAGAAAGCCAAAGATGCTGATTTAATTTTTAACTGAGAAGGTAAGACCTGTCCTGTGAACTTGAAAATTTCAACCTCAAGACTCATATCATAACAAAGTCTCCTTCCGACTGGGTACGATTAAACATCTGCCATGTATTTATTCTCAGAACTTTCTACAATAAATGGTTAAAAAAATCTTGTTTTTTTTGCCAGAGTTACACATCCTTCACAGGAGCAAAGTTGATGGAAAATGAAAACCCGAACTTTTGGCGTAGCTAATACATCTCTACTTTTCCTAATCTGCATACTTAAATTTAGACTGGTGCTTTCACCTCAGTTATAATCAAAATTAAAATATAGTCACCGAAAGGTATAATTCAGTAATTGATACCTAAAGTAAAAGACCAGAAAGAACTTTTAAAGTGAGCATTTATTGTACCGAGATGCAATGCCACATTTTAATTTTCAAAAGTTCAGTATACATTTTTGGACTTTACTCAAGTGAAGAATTTGTTAAAGATATATTCACAATTTGCACATGCAAACATAACAAGGAGCCATGCAAAACAGCAGAACTGTTTGTTACAAAGCAACAGACATTAGACTTTCATGTCCTTTCATATCCTGATTAAGAAATGCATTCCACAAAAAGACAAACAAACTTAATGAAACCAACAGTTATGCGCATGCGTGACAGCATTTTATCAACTGAATATTTTTTGAATTAATAATACTGCAAACATTCAATGAATTTCAAGAAGTCTCATACAAGCTTTCATTCAAATATATGACTGTATAATAAAATATACCATTTCTGAAGTGAAGGAAGCCTTTAGCCCAAGCCACCTACCCATGTATGGTTTTGTGAAAAATTCTCCCTACACTACCCAATCACAGATGATCCTTTGAAAGGAGCACAAAAGCCTCAAGATTACTGCTGGAAATATTAATGAACAAACTCTTTTCTGCATTTTAATGATCTTTATTTAAAAAGATTAAACCATGTCTTGCAAAGAGACTGCCATCTTTGTTAAAACAGCAGAGAAAGGTACTAATGAAGTGGTTAACATTTCTATGCTCTAGTTTTTTTTCCTCCTAATGCCTATTAATCCCCAATCTTTAGTAACTTTGACCCAGCTCCTTTCAAAGGGGAGTTCAAGTCATCAACTTCCTCTGGGAGTTCACATTTCTCATGTCCTGAGAATGGAGAAAGGAAACAAATTCTCGTTTGGAATTTTCTTAAAAGGTAAATTTTGAATTTGTGTCCCGTCTAATCCTAAATCCATTAGGTAACAAACTTTATCCACTGCAACTGGCCTTACTTACGTTTTTTTTTACAAAAAGAGCAATATCTCTGTTGATGTCATATCTCCAACACATGTACAATTTCAAAACATCTCTCCATTGCTATTAAGCAAATACAAATTAAAGAATTTTAGTTGAGCAGTACATACCCTCCACACATCAGAAATTCACTGGAAGCTCGTCTGCCAAGTGTCCCCAACGGCATGTCATCTGTGTAAATTTTCACAACAGACTTAGAATGTAAACTTTGTCAGGTACCTTTCCAAGCTGAATACAATGGTTAAAGATAGGCAAGTGTTTACATGCTGACTAAAATCAGTTGATTAAAAGGGGTCAAACCTTTTTAAAATTTATGCAATTGTTTAAACAGTACATCAGATAATTTCTGATCATTTACTGATTCTATACCAGCTGGGTTACAACACAGCAACGTGGTTTGCTGGATTATGCAAATACAATTAAGTCATAACTAAATTAGCTATTTAACGTTAAAAGTAAAAACGTCAGTTTCAAACCCAAAGTACAATTATCACATTTCCTACTTATTCGGAAAGATGTGAATTCAGCCAATTCAGCCCATGTAGTTTCAGCATCATCTGCTCATTGCAATATCAACCTTGGCTAATTGGCACCTTTGTGCCTCTCATGTTTTAAAAACTTATTCCAGCAATGCCTGTATAGCGTAATGGAGTGCTGCCCGGCTGGAGGTGTCACTTTTTGAGTAAGTCTTGAAAATGATGTATATTAAATTTGGAAGGGAGAAACAAACTACACCAGAAACTAAACAAAGTGTTTACACTGAATTTTTAAATTTTCCATTTATTAGCAAACATCTTCCTGCATCACAAAGGCAAAGATTCCATTTTGGGGCTTGAAACGTTGTTCAATATTGTGCACCTCAATCACACAGACCTTTGCTCAATGCAGCAATATGCTTTTAGCCCAAACCTAGAAAAGATGCAACGGCTAAAAAAAATGGTTGCAGAAAGCTGAAAATAACCAAACACTTACTAATCAGTTTGAGGACCCAATAGCCTATGTTGCAACAATGGTGTTAAGCTGCTCCCAAAATCGTCAGCTTGTATTAGAATTTAAATAGCTACAATGACTAAAGTAAACAGTTGAGATAGACAAAACAAAAAAAAATTAGAAGCAAAGAGTAGCTGCTTACATGACTGATCTGAGGAGATACTATGAGGAACGAGAACGAAGTCATCTGTGTCACATGAAGAGTTCTTACTGCCACTACTGGCAGAATCTTTGGAAACCTGCAGATAATTAGGCGGGCCCAAAGGTGGAGAAGACAGAGCATCTTCCTGAATGCGTTGCATATCTGGTAATGACTGAAAGATAACGTTTGTGTTATTGTTATTATATCAGAACATAACATTACATTTTGCCTCTATAATCATGGAACTGTACTAATAAAATTACCAATTACAGCTTATTCTGTTATTCTGCCAGATTTCTTCTTGAACACAAAACAGTTTTAGATTTGTTTATGCTTAAGATATTGCCCTTTGAGGGACTGTGACAGTGTATGTAATTCACCACATAAAATACAAGATTACATTGGTCAATTTTCTCTGCAATTTTTATAAAATTCCTCTACAACTAAAATTTAGGATCATCTCTGGAAAGCAAGGGCTTGTTAAGGCACCAAAATACATATTCACTAAAGTCTGCCTATTCAGGTAGCTCTTACAGGGGGCGGGGGACCCCAGCGTCCTAGCCAAATTTACTCTTTTAAAAATCATAACAAAAGCATAACATTGCTGCTTGCTCGAGTTTGCCAAATGCAAATTAGCTGCCTCTATATCTACACTACAACAGCAGCAACTCTTTATGAAGAATTCTTTATAAAACTTGATGGGTTGTAAAGCACTTTGAGACATACGGCATTCATGAAAAGCATTTTATAAATCCAAGTCTTTTTTTCGGATTCTTGAAATCCATTTTCATTACAGACATGGAGGAAAAGGCTCTATTGGCAGTTGATTGCCTGGTCTGAAGGGTTCGGCCTGATTTAACACGAAAGCTAACACCACATAGCGTACCAATCTCAGATGGAAGAAGGAACTAGCCACTGAGCCAAAACATCCCATGACAAAAGACGGTATCACATTATTATTTACGGAATACAAGTTAGCAATCCAAAATCAGGCCCTTTCAGGCCAAAGACAATGCCAGATTTCAAACATTCAATCAGTACAGCAACTAAAAATAATAAAGGCCCTGAATAGAATAAAAGCATTAAATAAAAACAGATTATATAATTACATACCCTGAGACTAATGCCAGCCCATAAACCTGAACAGACCCTACAGCTGAATCAGCACATTGTTAAAAATGCCCAGCTTGCAGATAGCCAGATCATGGACGTTGCACCTGCACTCAACAAATCTCTGATTTGGATAGATACCATAAAGAGATGATTGATCACTTATTACTTCTGTGTTATCTAGTCATGTTTGGTAGCTCGAACAAACACTAAAAGCTGCATGTTTACAGATAATCCAAAATGCTTGGAGAGCTTTGAACCCGAAATTTCAAGTTGGAGTTTGAGAATTACTGCTGACCAAACTCAGTTTGTCTGTGAAAAATACGCACAGAAGCAAAAAGAGAGTTCTGTTTTCAGGTTTAAAAGATATTGCTACAAACCATTGTGGATATGGCAGCAACATAGTTAATGATTTGAGTCCAATATGGCACTTTAAGCCGACACATCACATGGGCTTATAAGCACTATTTCAACTTTATTCAAAACTCTGCAAACTGGCTGGCAATGAAGACAGGAAAATGGTTCTTCTGATGCACTATACAGTGTGCTTTTGGTAACAATACCCACAAAACAAAGCAGAGACCAGTCTACATACATAAATGCATAAAAACAAAGTTGCCTGTGTGGGCTAAATGTACAGCTAGCTTTGATACAGGGTTGCAAACTTATCTGGAATACAGATCAAATTGATGTTAGAGTGAATCAGAACTGTGTTGTCAAAACAGTGTTGATCTAATTTCTCTATAAATAATAAGATTGTTAAATCGAGCCAGGAAGTTGAAGCTTACACTCAGCAGAATGAGGATGAAAGAGACAGATTTGACTAAAGAGACACCATTCAACACAGAAAGAGTGATGACTGGCTGGGCCATCATTGCCAAGAAGATTCAGCAACAGTTCACTGTCAATTTTCCTTCTCAACTCAGGAAAATGAAGTCTGATTGGTCAGTGCATTGCCATGGGGATGCAGCAAAGTTGGGCTGCACCACACTTTTTGTTTACAAGTCCACAGTATTTAACAAAAGATTTCCATAGCAGAAACATTCTGAATAGTGGATGTACTTTTTTGAAGCCTACAAGCGTAGGCTGGATGAGCATGAGAAGCATGCTGCATGTCGCAAATGGTTAATGGGATATGCTGTTTGCTATGATGAGCCAATCTACATGCCCAGCATCTCGCTGAAACTCAATCTCATATCACTTACTCATCGTGGTAGGCAAAAAACCTCAGGGCTTGACAGCATCATCCTGTAAACTGGCTCAAAAACTTAAACGACAGGTGAAGCAAGCTTTCCTAAGCTTGTACGATGTAGTAAATGAAGTACATCCACCATTAGTTGTGATTCTATGATTGGAAAACATTTACCAAACTATTTGGAATGGGCTGAGAATTGCACCAGAGACCAAGTGCCAGCTGGATACACAGTACGATACACATTCAAGAGCTACATATATAAATACACAGGACCCCATGAAGGCCAGAAGAATTTGCACACATATTGCGCTTATTTTTGAAAAAAAAAACGCAATAACTGTTTCTGCAGAATCTCCACACCAACAACAGCTTAGCCATTTAGCGCATTCCTCTCAAGCTGTATCAAATGTGTATTTTTTTCCTAAATCTGTTTGTGTTCTAGCTCTGATGAATGCAAGATGAAAGCTTCAACTCTTCGACTCCTTTCAGTAATGCTTAAGTTATGTACGGCGAAGTATTTATTTAATAAATTAAGAGCATTAACAACTCTGCAGCCAGATTGGATTCTTTTTGTGCAAGTCAAGGTTAACAAGTGTTCCTGATTATCTTTCTACTAAATGGATATCCTTTGACCTGAAACAAATATGTTTGTTGAATTAAATACAAAATTATATGAAAGCAAGAAGTCTTTACAGCAGTTTCAAATTGTCCACTTACCAATTATCAATTAAGGAAATTACTAAAGGTCAACTTAATTCATCATTTAACGTCAATGGCACAATTTTAGCCAGTAGAACAAATAATTCATCATTGAAACAGGCTACTCACAGGAGGAGAGGCAAAATGACAAGATGGAGAGCTGCCGCAAGAACTACCAGAAACAGAACCAGGGCACGTGGGTACAGGCACAGGGCATGCTGCAGATAGAAATCATTCCAAACGGTTAGATTTGAGTGCTACATTTCATTAGACATTTTAATGCAAATCCATAATTTAAATTGATCAACTGTATTTCAACCATTCATTCTCCTTATTATTCAACCATGTCTTGATTTAAGCAACTCAAAAGATGGCGGAATAAAAACAGTGCGAGGACAATTTCCGTAACGTCGTGCTTCCATTTCCCTTGATGTCATTGTGCAAAATTGTAGAGTGAAGCTTGAATAAAAACTTCCATAGCGAGAAGAGACAATAACAGCAGGCTGTTATTTTATGCCTGCAATAGAAAGATACCATTCAAGTCATGGAAATGATCTATATCAGGAAATGCTGTCCTCTACCAGCTTCAACCTCTCCTAACCTAGCAGCATTAACTACTTTGGTTTCATTAGATAGCTAATTTACACTTTATTTTAAATGAAGAATGCAACTTAAAAAGAAGAAATATTAGTAACAGAAGTCAAGTTTGAAAGTGATAAAGTGTGGAACTGCAGGAACACTGCAGGCCAGGCAGCAGCAGAGCAGCAGGAACGCAGACGTTTCGGATCAGGACCTTACTTCAGACATTTCTGAAACGTCCGCTTTCCTGTTCCGATAATACTGCCTGGCCTGCTGTGTTCCTCCAGCTCCACACTTTGTTACCTCGGACTCCAGCATCTGCAGTTCTTGCTATCTCTATCTAAGTTTGAAAGTGTTGCTTAATTTTCCAATGATATGCAGGAGTTCACTTGTTTACCTGCCTTTAGGCTCTATGAGCCACTTATGAATACACTCATTTCAGTCACCAATTTGAGTGCAAAATGATTTCAGGTGTCAAAATGGCAACGTCAACCAGTAGAATGGTTCAAAAGCCACTCGATTAAGTTGAACTTTAAGCCGGTGAAAACCTTTCTTTCAAAGAAAATGGTTGTTGCCACCACAGAAATGCGCAACAACAGGTAAGGGGAAGAGGAAACCAAAAGATAAACTGGCAAAGGTCACAAATAAACTTTTAAGATACTCCATCGTATAAGAATTACTTGCAAAATAAATCAGATTTTTATGAGCATTTATGAATTGCATGTACTTTCCTAAATTGCCTCTTTCCTCCAAATTACATGCCCCCCTGCAAAAAAAAACCTCTCTCAGAATACCCAGGCAGGAACCGGACAAGCCGACTGCCTTCATACAACTGCTGCTGGATCCTGATTTGACCGTTATGCAACATAGGAGCTACAAAAGGTACAATCAGCGCAATTAGACACAGAAAAGGATAAAAGAAATTCTTTAAAGGAAGCAGGGAAGCGGTGTGGCCGGGGACAATATATTACCATGTCCAACAAAATCAGTGACCTGGAGTAAATTTAGATTAAATGACATTGAATCAATGAATTTTTAATTTCATGAAAACAACATCATGTAAACATTACATTCAGCAGCACTGTAATCAAGTGAGGAAGATGGCAGCGCAGTGGTAATGTTACTGAATTTGCAATCCAGAGGACCAAGATAATACACTGCAGATTTGGGTTCAAACCACACCAAAGTAGTTGATGGGTGTAAATTCAATTAATAACAATTAGCCTCAGTGATTGTGGTATTGAAATGTCACCGATTGCTGTAAAAATCCATCTGGTTCACTCATGTACTTTAGGGAAAATCACCATATCTACTTGGTTTGCATGTGACTCCAGACCTACCACAATATGGTTAAGAGCTCTGGTAGTCACTCATTTCAAAAGCCGTGAGACTGGGCAACAAATACTGGCTTTGCCAGCAATGCCCACGTCCCATGAAAGAATGCAACTAAATTTAAACACTTGTTCTGGTAGACAGTCATTATCTCAAGGGAGTGAATCAACTAACTGCAGTCAGTTGCTTTGGAAGCAAGCTAGTGGAAGCAGAATTTCTCACTGCATTTCCAAAGTAGAAATTATAGAGACATATTAAATGTTGGCCTTATAAACTAAAATGAAAAAGGTGACTGCAGCAATTTCTCCACAATTTAGCACAGACCGCAAACAACAAAATAAAACCACAGACTTACATTTTTTGACTGACAATGTTTGATCCATGAAAGGATGGTTAAAGAATGTTTCTGAAAAACAAAAATTTAGCTTATTTTACTCGTTGAAACTGCAGATGGTTTGAAGCTGCCTCTGAACATTCTGCACACATTCCAGAGAACAAATATTACAAGCTACAAAAATGTTTGTTGTGTCTCAAAGGCATTACAAACATATTTATTTTCCAACAAAACAATGAATTTTAAACTCCACATTCAATACTTCATTGTACAGAAACGCATAGGCACAGAATGGTTTACAACATAACTGGTGATTGGAGACAAATGAAACAGCCAGTTGGGATTAAAACAGATAGTTCAAAGAATATTGTTAATTTCTGCAGCACCAATGTGAACTATAAAATCAGCTGCAATTATGAATTTATGTTTGAGTTCCAGTATTGTAGGCATTAGCACTCCCCTAAGGGATTACTTTGTCAACCAGAGTCAGTTTCTCACGGAGTGCAATATTACACTTTGTGGGTGGACTCCTCTGCCTTGCCAAAGTGGATCTGTGAACAGATTGCAGTAAATGCAATTATATCACGGGGAGGTAATGGCCTGGTGGTTTTATCACGTGACTGTTAATCCAGAGACCCAGATAATGTTCTGGGGACCTGGGTTCAAATCCTGCCACAGTTGATGGTAGAATATGAATTCAATAATATCTGGAATTAACAGTCTGATGATGACCACGAATCCATTGTTGATTGTCGCAAAAGCCCAACTGGACAAATGTTGTTTAGGGAAGGAAACTGCCATCCTCACCTGGCCTGGCGTAAGTGACCCCAGACCCACAGCAATATGGCGGACTCTTAGCTGCCCTTGGGGCAATTGGGAAGGGCCATAAATGCTGTCTAGCCTGCGGCGCCCTCTTCCCATGCATCAATTTAAAAAAAGCATTCATGGGTAGGTCTCTCCTATCTTCAGGGATGAAAATAATTCTGGAAGTGGAAAGAAATTCACGAAAGATGAATGTGTATTATACATCAGCACCTAGGAATTTAAATTTTAAAAGTAGAGCTAGGCGAGGTGTGATTTCAATTCTACAAATGTAAACTGATTTTTTTTTTAAAGAGGGTATCAAGTCATTTGGAACACTGAATTAAAGATAATTTCCAAGAAGATGTGTGACTTAAGTTATGTACCCAGCAGGTGCCCCAATCAAGTTATCTACAATGAGAGAAAAGGAACTGCATATACTGGAGAATCCGCAATAGCACAGTGTGGAGCTGGATGAACACAGCAGGCCAAGCGGCATCTTACAGCACAAAAGCTGACGTTTCGGGCCTAGACCCTTCCGAAACGTCAGCTTTTGTGCTCCTAAGATGCCGCTTGGCCTGCTGTGTTCATCCAGCTCTACACCAAGTTATCTACAACATTGATTCTTACAGCATACAGAAAAAAACAGACCTGGACCACTAGATTTTTCAATTCAGAATGCTTTCAGTTCAGAAGAACAATTTACCCTCACAGAAGGGCAACTAGGAATTAGAATCAAAGTCACAGAAACAGACCAGGTTAGTTCTGTTAAGGCTCCGCGCCGAGAGAGTTTGATACAACTTTTCAAGCAGTAAAAACTGAAAATAAGTTTCTAGGCCATCAGAGCAGAAAAGGATCCCAGGCCCTCAAAACTGTAAAGGCTTAGTTAAGAACAAATTTAAAGAACTAAACTGAAATGAAATTTCACTGGTATTGGTCATCTGTAAAACATGCTCCTGGGGGAAGATTCAAACTCAGTTTTTTAACAAACAGCAAAACGATGTTTATGAACTCTGTAGTTTTGTCTCTTTTCTTTTCCTGTCATGCAATAAATTTGTATTCTTTGTTTAAAGGACTTTAGCAGCCTCGGGTGAATGTGTTCAATAACTAACTCCACTGGGTAAAGTACAAATAATAAACTTACAAAAAGAAAAAGAAGCACGTGGACGTATTGGAACCAAAAACAGGAGTTGCTATGAAGTTTACTACACTGAGTTATTTTGAAAGTTCAAAATTTTGCCAGAACATTGCTAGGAATAGAAGACATAACGGGATTATTTGAAATCTTTGACTAAGGCTAAACTGAGAGAGTGTCAGTAAATGGGTTAGAGGTAGAAATAAAAGCAAGATCTTGTAATGACGAGACCTTAACATCATTTAAAGTGATTAGCCAGTCTTTGGCATTCAAAAGGAAGGAAACCTGAAATAGAGATTCACTGCTAGAATTAGCTAAGATGTGATCAGCAATGAAAAAATTTAAGTTAGAGGAAAGAGTAAGAGAGATAAAAAGCTTCAACTGAAACAAAGACAAAAGAGTAATGAAAAGAGAAGATAACCAAAAGAAAAACGAGGAATTTGGATGGAAAAAAGGCATCTATGACCATTTGAAAGTAGTGATGGCCACCATGCCAAATTTAGCAGCGAAGTGAGAAGCCATTTTAACCGGCTGTCAATGTCAGTGATACTGACGGTAGTACAGTTTTGTTACAGAACAACAAGATGGGGATTGAATGGACAGTCATTTTTCCATAAAATTAAATGCACGAGTAGATATAGTCAACAGTACAGAAACAGTACAGTATCTGAGCTTAGTTTGGCTCAATATCAATGAGAAGTTTTCGTATCTAACAAATCTGAAGAGATTGTTCTTTATACAGCCCACAACCCTTTGTTTATTTGGAGAGATTCCAGTATAAAGTGCTAGTTTGTTGAACTTTAATGCAACATACAATTTAATGCTACCATACAATTTACAAATGTTTCACATAAAAGGTGAAGATATTACAACAGTACAGATCGTCAAGAGAAAACATTATGCGAACAACTGAGGTGGTCAAAATATCTGGGTAGAATATAAATTATGAAAGGCCTTCTGTTTAATGTAAATCTATGTTATTACTGCTAACGCAAAGTAGAAAATGATTAGAAGGAATTCTGGTGGAAAATAAATGCCTCTTCAGGATACTTTTTCATTTTTCCTTAGGGACAGGAGTGATAAGGGTGCAAAATGTATCATATGAGAATTTGGATTTCAAGTTAGTAGTAAATTACAGGTGCAGTTTCAGGCTCTGTAAAAGTATTTTAAAAAAGGTCAGAAAGCTGTATGGAACATTGAACCAAAGACATCACTTCCCAGAAGGAGTGGGACATGTTAAGTGTCTAGCAGAGACACTGTAATGTTGACAGATATGTTTACAATGCACAGTCTTATGGCATACAGAGAAAACAGACTAGAGGTTTACAATTTTGAATCAGGTTCTTAGCTCAAGGGAGCAGTACACCTTGACAAGATGGCTTTGTGAAGTCTCAAACAGAGAGATTGTGTAAAAATTTTCAATCCTTCCAAAAAAAAGTTATCTATGCCAAGAGAACCAGCTCTAGACCATTGTAATTAAAGAGAAATCCAGGCCCTCGGAATTTTAAAGAGGTCTCAAAGCCATCAAAATGGAAAGAATCAGTTAAGTAAGAAATTTACCAATTACAGCAAATTTTGTTTTAACCAGCACCTAATGAACTGACACTCTCAATAAACTGGCAAAAATGTTACCTCTGAAATACCAAAAGTTTATTGTATTATTGCAATGTCTGAGTAGTCAGTTGAGAAGGGTCTGAGCCAGTTAGCTTTATGTAATTTATTATTTAAGCGATTTATGCCACATGATATGTATACCCCCGCATTACATTCCTATTACTTAGCGTATGTTTTTATATTGATAATCTGGACCTCTTGATCAACCAGAATATTTGATCAACTGGTCCACTCTTGGTCCCAAAGGTGTCAGTTAATAACATGTTTGCTGCACTTCACAAGGACTGAGTATCATCAAATAATATTGGTGGAGAAAAGGTTGAAATTTTGCTGCTTATGTTAATTTGCGTAATAAACGTGTTTTTTTTTGTTAAAGAACATAGGCAGCTTTGTGAATACGTTCAGTTATTAGCCACCATAGGAACCAAAAGCAAATTTATGACTAATCAGGTTGGGTTTCACTTTGGAATCTGACTTGTCCCGTATCACTAATTGGATCATTAACTTTATAAACCACACTTAATTGGTCATACAACATTAAATTTGGTAGAACTCTCAACTCACATCTATTCAAGGCTTTAACCTCTCATGATGCTCCAGTATCTTTTACAACACCCTTTAAGAACTACCTTTAGCCAGATGTTTATTCACCTGTCCTTCTATCTCATATGACTTAAGGTTAAATTTTGCTTGATAAAGCCTCTTAGGAAGTTTAACTATGCTAAATTTGTCATATGAATGTTTGCTTTTACTATTAGGACATGAAACTAAAAGCTTGGTTAAACAGGTACGTCGTAAGCAGTATCTTAATAGAAAGTTGGAGAAAAGACATAGAACTTTAAAATAAAAAAATCCAAAGTTTAATGCCCAGGCACCTAAAAGCTTGTCTGATAATGCTGGAACAATGACTATTGGTGATGCCATACAAGGTGAGAATTGGAGGTGGAGCTAAAGGAGATTACAAAAATAGGAAGGACAAAACCCCTGGAGCAAACTGGAACAAGCATGAGATCTTTAAAATTGAGGCACTGATGAACCAGGAGCCATTCTAGGTCAACAAACAAACGAATGATAAGTCTTCAGGATTTTGTGAAAGCTGAAATACAAACAGCATTGCCTTGGGTGAGCTCAAATGAGGCCAGCAGGAGAGCACTGGAATAGCCAAGCGCACAAATATAAAAAAGGCATTTTTGCCTCATGCAGTAACAGATGAGCTGAGGCAAAGGTAATTACAGTTCAATGTGGATCTAAAACTTAGCACAGGATGTTAAGGGAAATTAAACCAACTACTCACCAAAATCCATTCGGTCTTTCTGGTTTCTCTGAAGCAAGCCAAGCAATAGGCCACCCAGGTGACTAGAAGTTTCGCTTGGGATGCTGTTTGATAAATGAACCACCATCACCGGTAGATGTCAAAGGACAATGCGACAATGAAAGACAGAATAATAAAATGAAGCTTTAATACTGAAGTGAGAAAAGGAAAACATAACTGAAGCTCATCACACTACATTCTGTGATGCTCTATATTCTGCGGTCCTTCTGCCCAGTTTATTAGTCAATAATTAAAAATTTTGCTTTCCCCATATTTACTAAATTCACATGCTTTGGTATTAGCAACATCAGCTCATGAAACTGTGCAATAGTTTCCGATTAAAAGTACTCAAGCTAAGTGAGGGGACTGAAGGTTCTGTACTCAGCACTAATGGTCCATGTAGGTCCCATGTGGGAAGGTTAGCTTCAAACCACAGATCTGTCCAAAATCTGGTCTATATTAGCAAGCTTGTACAGAAAGATCTTAAGAGGGCAGATGATGTGGGAAATCAGAAAACAATTCAGCACAATAGCATGGTGTATGTTTCTCAAGTCAGAGCTGGGTAAGTTATTGAAGTTATACACAAAGAATTCTCACCACACATGCAGCAGTGTTATAACAGATCCATTGTGGCAACAGTGCACACAGATTGGAAGTAATTTAATTTCAAGCTCCAACACCTTAAACAAGTTGCTTAAAAAGACTAACGCAATAACAAAATAACTGCAGTGCATTCCTTTTGCTGCAAACATGCAGTGTAATTCTGAACTTTGTTTGACAGTACTAAAGAAAATCTCAAAAAAATTAATGGTAGTAATCTCGAAAGATGGTCATCTAAAAGATTCCTTTCTTATAACTTCTTTCATTTTTGACAGTTCAAGACTGAATTCTATAATCTGAGCAATCATCAAAATTGGTAACCAAAAAAAATCACACTAAATCCTGATGTTAAAACGTGAGAGAGCATTTGATGTGATCTACATGTAGTTTATGTAAGCCGTGATAAGCTTCGTCGTGTCAAACTGATCAAGAAAGAAATAACCCAAGGGATCCATGTTTGACTCAAGATAAAGTAGGTAATACTCACTTGGGTACTAAAGTCTTGTTCTTTTCATAAAAGAGCCTTAAATCCTGTGGGCTGTTAGCCTACAACAAAGACAGATTTCAAATAAAAATCAGATGCTGGCCCAGTTAGTCTAGAGAACAATAGCCATTAAGAAATTGCCCAGTGGGCATAAGCATCAAGACATATGCCACACATTTCAAATTTTACATTCTAAAACACTGAACTGTTGAAACATTGCAGAGATAAACACAGTCATTAGTTCAGTGAACATGATCTAATACTGATGTCATAATACACTGTTGAATGCTAATGTTGAAGAGTGCTGCATGAAAAAAATTTCATTAGTATTTTTTCCCCTTTTGTGTGTGTGTGCTTGGCATGTCTGTAACATTCAGTCTTTCTGATGGATCCTGAAAAAAATATCCATGTGGATAAGTGCATTACTGAAAGTATTTCATACAATCCATATTATACAGCATTCAAAATTAAGGTTTCTAGAAAAACTTGCATGCATCCATGAAGCAAAGTTCTTCAAACAGAAGGAAATTAGAAAAACCACGATTAAAATAAGCATGTGTACCAATTCTATTAAAACATTATTTCTGTTCTCAATTTCTAAAAAGATATTCCCAGCTAATTAACTCCATATGCAAGGCTGTTTGCCAAAAACTTGATATATTTCTTTACCTGAAAATTCACTTACTGTAATATTAACAAGTTCAGTTACAGTACAGTTTAATTTCACCCAACTTCGCTGTAAATACCCAATTCTCACATGACAAAGCATTGTGAAGTATTACTGATGTAGATGTGTAAAACTACATAATGTTTCTCTTAAAAAAATGAAATTGCTGGCGAAACTCAGCAAGTCTAGCAACATCTGTGCACAGAAAGCACAACCAACATTTCAAGGTGACCAGTGACCCTTCTTCAGAATATATTTCTCTTCCCCATTTGTACTGTTGTGCCTGTTTCCATACGTATGTCTGTTATATGACTGCACCGTTTGAAAATAATAAAACCAAACTATCTCAGAATAATCAAAGGTAAATCCTATTTTTAAAAAACCTCTCAACATCTACCTGGAAAGGAGGCCTTCCTACAAGACACTGAAAAATTACTGTGCCTATACTCCAGAGGTCTGCCTTGGCATCATAATGTTGCGACATAATGACTTCAGGTGCCTGAAACAAAAAATAAAAACAATACCACAATCAAAGGGTAAAGCCATTAAATTTTACTCCAGTTCCCAATTTAGTGTTATTTGCATAGCGTATTTTCACAATCTTCAACTATTTTCATGCCCCAGATCATCTGGTCTCTGATAACTGGAGACAGGACATGGCATCAAAAATATGTGGGACCATTTGGGATGGCCAGATGTACTAACTCTGCAAGAAACTCCCAGAAAATTTAAGCTTTCAGTGAGTAATTCTTCAGCTAACAACGCAAATGCCTCCAGCTTGGAGTTAGAATCTGAGACCGAGGAGAAAACCAATTTACTTTGCTGGGAAGTTATCCAGGAGATGTTAGATAAATTAAAAGCATGATGTGGAGGTGCTGACATTGGACTGGGGTGGACAAAGTCAGAAGTTTCACAATACCAGGTTATGGCCCAAAAGGTTTATTTGAAATCACAAGCTTTCAAAGTGCAGTCCCTTCATCAGGTGAAGTGAGAGAGGACTGCACACAGACACAGAGTTTATAGGCAAAGAGATCAAAACATCATTCAACTGGTGTGAGTGGAGTGTCAGATAATAAGTCTGCAGGTAACCAAGAGTGTTAGACTGTGAGTGAAGTGTTTATAAAGTCACTGTCAGAGCTGTACTGTCATGACAAGCAGGCAGAGCTATAGGAATATACAAAAGGTGACATCTCAGGTCAGACAATGAATTGTAGGTGTGAGGCCTTGGTCAGAATCTGTCTCAGAGTTTTAACCTGGAATCAGGCTGGTTTGATAGTGGTGTCAACACATCCAACAGATGGCAAGTAGGAGTAAATATAATTTCTCTACTGTAAAAATTTTACAAACTATTCTCCATCCCACTTGGTAAAAAGCTGACATTTTACTCACCATGTACATGGGGGATCCACAAAGTGTGGCAGCCATCATATTACTCTGTAAATACCGGGCAAAGCCAAAGTCAGCTATGGAGAAATATAAAGAACACTTTCAATAATGTGAACCACTTGATTTTTCCGCAATATCTGACTAAAGAAAACATACTTCCACAAAATACCTGCAATTATACTGCTTCTCATTATGTCTAAAATATTCAATGAATTACAATAAATTATTATAGTCATATTTAGAAGTAATTTTGTGCACAGGAATTACATCAAAAAGCAATGTGATTAGTAATAAGAAAAACACTGAAGCAGCAGGAAATACTGCCAAGATTCTTACTGTGCCTCACTAAAACAGAGCTGCAACTGAAGCAAACCACATAATGGTTAATTAAAGGAGAAAACATTGCTGCTGTGCAATGAAGCCTCCAAGTAGCTCAAGAGAATCAGTGTCAAAGAACTGGTAACAAATCTCCTACATGGGAGGCGAAAGGTTAAAATGTGGTTCTTACAGCTGTTGGCAACTGACTCAGAACTGACATTTCTCAAATGAATTCAATTTGTGTTATTTACTTGCTCCAAAACGCAAGAAATGTGACCAAAATATAGGAAAAACAATGTAAAAACGTGTATAAAATTAATGACAGACCTTTGCAATTGTGGTTAAATAATTGGTTGAGTGGGCTCAGGTGGCCAAGAGATCTACTTCCGCCCTGATTGTCATGTATGTTTGTAGCATTAAAAAAAATGTACATCTAAAGAAGCATTATTCAAGTACGTTCAGGGATTGAGTGGTACTTTAAGAAATCGGGTCATTTGATTCTATACATCTATTTGGCTGACTACGTTAGCAAAGCCAACATTAAAAATGAATCCAGAATAAAAACAAGTTCAGTAATGTAGACATTTCAATTTTAATATTTTAAGATACCAAGTAACACGTAACTTGTATTTAATTCAAAACTCTTGAATCATGGAGTATTTATTTTTTAGCTTGTGCAGTGTGGACAGCATAATTCTTTTTATAGAGATTATTTAGAAAAACAAAGTATGACACTGACTGCCCTCCAATGAGCACAACACCGCTGTTTTTATCCTTCATACATTCATGCTTGCCTTTCAGCAAAGTTGTAAACAATCTATGTACTAGGAATTACTCAACCCAGATACAAGAATTCGTGGAACTTCCTAGGAGAATGTGCAGTGCAACAGTAAATAAAGACCTTGGGCCAAGTTTGAAAGAGAACAGTCTTCGGTTAAACTCCATCTGCCACATGAATAAGCAAATCCCGAATTAGGTGTAAAGGCATGTGTTGTCATTTGGAAATTTATTTTTTGGAAAAAAAACTCCCCTCTTCTCCTGAAGGTCCTGACTCTTAACAGCTCCTCCAGTGCCAACTTCTTGCCCAGGGAGAATTTGTCACATGAGATTTTGGACATTGAGATTTGGAAAGTTAGTTATTAAGCTGTCATAGCAAAGCAATTCCGCAGTCACCAGACATCCACACACCTTCTAGCAAGAGTCATTTGATAGCAATCATTAGTAGGAGTCTTGTCACTTTCCATTTCCCATGGGTCAGAAGTACTGACGTAAACTGTAGCATTCGATTGCTGCTAGTGCTCATTTCCTTCTAATGTAACACAAGTAGAAACTGCTTCATGGTGGCTGACTCATGATGTAAAGATCTTATTTAATCCTCAGCATCAACACTGAAGCTATGTTGTTCGGGTGTGTGATTTATATATATTTTAATATCATTTGTTCTGGGGATTTTTCAATTTTGAACTCTTAGCACTAGTGTCTCTGAGGGGACTTTAATCATTAACTTGCAAGAATTTCTGTAGCCATAATCTATCTTAAAACAGTATTAGACAGAGAACTTCTGGACAGTAATGGGATTTCTTCACATCAGGGAACGAAGCAAACAGTGTAATGCGTTAGGCTTTCAGATGGGTTTTTTTTAGGGTAAACACCAAATATTGGATAAAGCTTTTAAATTTCAGTTTGAATACTTTGGCTGAGGCTAGATATGAAAAACATTGTTGTTGAGAAAGGGAGGCAACTTTAAAACAAGGTTACCTCAGTCAAGGAATTTCATTTCAAAGTTTTAAGACAAGTAGTGTTCGGTTAAAATCCTGCAGAAGTTAGTTGAAGCTGAGAAAATCTAAGCTCAGTTATTTGCTTTGTCCAAAACAGGCAATTGAAATCACTTTCAAATTAAGCTCTGCAGGCATGAAAGAGAAGTATTTTTTTCTTTGTGAATACTGTTAAGGGCTGATTTTAGGAATAATGGGATTGTATTTTACTCTGAATTTCAAAATCCTTAAAAACTTATATATCTAAATAGTTTAGTTTTTTCTACTTTATATTTATTTCATTTAATGAATTTCTGTTGAATGTTAAATCTGAACATGGAGCATTGCATATTTATTTTCATGAAAGATCATTTTGTTAAAACCGAACAAAACAAAACATGATCTATCAAGCCAGATATCAGACCGGGATCTGACCTGTGCTGTAATAACAGAAGCTGGGACCATAAAGTGTACAAACTTTTTACAGGGTAGATGCAGGAAGGAGGTTTTCCCTGGCAGGGTAGCACCAGGAGACACAGTCGTGGATTAAGAAAAAGAACGTTTTGCGCTGAGCTGAGGAGCTTTCTCATTCAAAGGCTACTAATTGTCAGAAAGCTCAGTTATTGAGCATTTCCAAAGGTTATATCAATAAATGTCTGGATATTATATATACGAAGGGAAATGTGGATATAGTGTGGAAAAACACCCAATAAAGGTACAGTATTATCTGTGATCTAGTTGAATGATTGAGAAGGCTCAGGCTTCCTCCTCTTCTTGTTTCCTGTATCCCTAAAAGTGAATTGATGTGGGCGTGGCATTATTGGACTGGTTTGGGCAAGGTCAAAAACAAAATCTCAGTGCCAGGTTATAGTCCAACAGATTTATACGAAGTCAAGCTTTCGGAGTCTCATTCCTTCTTCAGGCGTCAGCAAGAGAGGTGGCATCAAACATGGAAATTTATAAGCAAAAGATCAAAGGGTCAAAGAACTGAGGAATTGAAGCAGAGCTTTCATGACAGTACTGTGCCAGTCTGTGACCACTCTTCAATTTTTGGCCCTTGAACTGTACAATTCTAGCCATTACGCTGAAGCAACTCAGTTCAGTTTAAGCCTGTAATTCCTGTTTGTTCTTTTGGCCCATTAGAAGGTTAAGTGAGGGATAGTCACTCATCAGAAATACCAAAACTTTCTTAAATCAGCAGTTTAAGATGAATGCAGATTACTGGGAAATGTGTGTTTATCTCTCACTTCACAAAAGCATGAGGGTTCACTGAAATCTCCAAGTAATGCTCTGACCAAAACTGAGTTTGCTAAAGAGAACAACAATCTTAGCTTTACCTATTTTGACACGAATTCCATTCATATGAGATTTTTTCCGGCTCACATAAGACAGTAGAATATTCTGTGGTTTCAGATCCCGATGGATTATTCCTTTGTTGTGAAGTATTCGCATAGCAGCTGCAATCTGCTGGAGAAAGACTCTAATGGTGTCTTCACTAAGTGTCCCTTTAACTATTCAAAATAAAGGATTAGTTATTTCAGAATCTGAGAAATGATGAGGTTCCCATTAAAACCACTACATGCAGGTTTAAGTGGCCCAATATGATACATAAACCAAAGCGATAGAAGACCTCAAAACGTAAGTATATCTGGATGTTCAGGCTCTTATAAAATCTCTGAAATCTAAGGCACTGTGGCTGCAATGCTAATTCTACATCTGTAGATAGTCTCAGATGTGCCAAAAAGCAAACTACAACAGAATGCAGGAAACTTGCTGGTCAGGCCACATCTATATAAACCATCTGCATTGATGATTTGGGTACAGTGCCACAGTGGATATGATGAAGATTCCACATCTGAAACTTTAATTCCTCCGCTCTTTTCATAAATGCTGCTTGGCCTGCTCAATATTTCCTATATTTAACTTACAGTGTTGCATCCTATCCATTCAAAATAAGAACCACATAATTACTACTGTGCAGAAAAAGGCTATTCTGTCCATCACCTCTACACGGACTCTGAGCATTTTAACTTGGTTTAGATGTCCAGCCCTTTTGCTCTGATCCTGTACAGTGTTTGTGTCTGAATAACCATCCCACGCTTTTTCTGAGTGCCTCAATTGAATCTGCCTCCAACACACTTCCAGGCTGTGTACTGCAATCCTTAACTACTGGCTGTGTTAAGTTTTTTTCTCATATCTCATTTGCTGCATTTATAAATTACTTTAAATCTGTACCTTCTGTTTTTGATCCTTTTACACGTGGGAAAAGTTTCTCCCTATCTACTCTGTCCAGACCCCTCATGATTCTGGAAGCTTCTATCAACGCTCCTCTTAGATTTGTCCTCTGCAAGGAAAACAGTCCGAGCATCTGCTGTCTTTCCTCATCACTATGAGTCTGGAGATGAGAAACATTCTTGTAAACCTGTTCTGCACTTTCGCCAATGTGTTCATATTGCTCGCGAGGCGTGGCACCTCGAACTGTCCACAATATTCCAGCTGATGTGCAGCTAATGTTTTGCATCAGTTCAGCATAACTTATTTGCTCAAATGAGCAAATGTAGACAAAATGGACTCCTTTTGAACCACAATATTTCTGAGGTTCTGTGGACACTTTCATGATACATTCATCATATGAGGAAATCACCTGTTCCAAAACTAACGCATGCAATCAATTTCTGTAATTGTAAGGACAGGATTAACTATAGTGATCAAGATACGCCCAATGAAGACAATGTTATTTTCTAGTTCAAGATTTGGAGAAATGGGAACTCATACAGACTACCCTGTAATTTTATGCCCACTAAAAAGGAATTTCAAGGATAAATGTACACTGGATATGTTCTCATCAACCTGTTCGGAGAAGTGATTGTACAGCTCTGGAGCAGGGGTGGAGGTGTGGGGCTTGAAGCTGGCCCTCATGGTCAAGAGGTAGGGACACCATAACTGTACAAGAGCCTCTATAACTATACATTATACTGTTGTGATATGTTGCAAATATTTGTTTGTCCCACACAGTGGTGATAACTTAGAATTTGACCAACTGAAATCCAAAAGAAGTTTCTCAAATTGCTTTCGGTCATTGAGGTTATACAAAGAAACAACTACTATTGAAACAATAACAGATCAAATATTTTCAAGAGTATTTAACTTTTTCTTCAACTCCTTAAATTCACAAATTTCAGAAACTGTTTTGCTTTAGACTCAGTTTAATCTACAGATACCATGCTCTGATCTGCCATCCACCATATACTGGAAAGTACAACAAAAATTACGCAGCATGAATACTGCAACTCAAAACAAATGGCCATGTAAAATATATATGGACACACTTAAAACATGAGAGTCAATGTGAGTATGTTTAAACTGCAGGTGACCAATAATAATTGATCAAGTTGTCGAACTTGCATTGTTCCAATCCAAATAAGCTCTATCCACTTGAAATTCCACTGCATCGTGATAACAATGGAGAGAAAACGAAGAAAACATGTCTCAAACAAAGTTGAAGGACAGATAAAAATGGGAAGCCTGAAGAGAACTTTAATCCACAGAGAGCTACACTAAGTTAATGACACCTCAATTTTTAATTTACAACTCCACACTTTCAAATAAAATATTTAAGTAGGAAAATGTTGAATTTACCCTTTTCGCACTGAAGAAGTCAGCAGTTGCTCTTGCAGGGTTCTGAACACACATGCTTTAAACAGCATTTAAACAAGTGTTTAAGCTTATTTCAATTGTATTAGCAAACACTGTAACTTACCTTGCAGATAATCTGCCAGGTCACCTCCATTGCAATACTGTAAAGAAGAAGAAAAGTAGCAGAATACTTCCAAACTTTAAATTATATTTGACAGTGTAAGAAAATTATTTTGTTGAAGGAAATGGTTTTCTTTTGGATCTCTCTTTCACATCTAACCAAAAAAATGAAACGTGGCCACTCACCAACTTCACTTAACACGATTACTTATCCAGGAATTGACTCAAAGCATTGCAAGTGACACAGTTTTAAAGATACTTATGTTGCTTCCCAATCTTTGGTCTGAAGAGATACCTTAATCATGTGGCAAAAGCACGTGGACTTACTGAAAGACGTGGAAGGTGCTGGGCAAACGTTGAAAGCTAAACCTCCAGCTTACAAATGTAGTAAAGCTAGATTTCTGGATTTATGTATCTTTTATTTGGAAAATACTTAAAGCTTAAAAGAGCAACTAAAGATAAACAGCACAACGCAATTACACTGAATGTCAGCGCACTTAGAGCAGCCAAAAACATGAGGAGATTCTATTTGGACAATAAAAGTAAAAAACAAAATTAAGAGACCCCAAAAAGCTCAGAACCTGCACGTTGTAGCACTTTGTACCATCACTTACATAACTTTCCTGAAGTACCTGCCTAAACTCATACAGCCCAAATACAGTGCCACAGAGACTGAGGACAACCTAAAAGATTTAGAAAGTATCTTTAAATGTTTTTGCATTTTTATTTCACGTTCATATTAAAATAAATTATTAGGTGATCCATTTCTTCAATTGCTTTAATTTTTTGCATGACATTGTTCATGTTATTGATCATAAAATGAAGCCTGTCTGATACCACTTAGCTGAAATTTGGTGATCACACCAATACAAGCCCTTAATCGGATGGTTAAAATGGATAAGCTGGATAGCCAGAACAAAGATTCCAATGAGCATATCCAAGTATCCTTATACTTATATTAGTTCATCTCAGAGATAATATTTATAGTTATCAACTTTACCAGTTATAGAATATAACAAACAATCGAAATGTAAGTACTTTTATTCCATCAGATTTTATGATTTTCCATCTTACAACAGAATAACAGTTAAAAATATTCTTTAACCTTACCTCCATTACCAAGTGAACAGAGTTTGGAGTCTCCTGGAATGGAAAACAAAATCACTTCAGTCCGGAAAAAGTTTGAAAACAATTTCTGAAGGGATGAAAAATACTGATCTGTCCAGCAGCATGCTGCACAGGAAAGCATACAACAGAAAAGTAGCTTATTTCAGAAATGATTAGAGTTGCGTATTCCTAAGTTAATTCTAGAAGTACTTCGAAGAGATGATTAAGCATGTTTCAGCACCAACAATATTTGCTCAGAATATTGAACTGCATAGTTAGCTCGACTTGCCTGCACACTTTCAGGGGCTTTTGTTTTTGCATGGCAACTTAATGAAAATGTGAGGTGACCATCTCTCCAGCTGTTGCCCCAGATTGTAGAATTTGTCCTAACTGCATTACTTCTCTTTTTCCATTCTTTCAATTATAATCAGTCTCCTCCATGCAATTCTTCCAAAACTAATTCACCTTCGCACTTGTTTCTCTGCTTCATGAACTCTCCTAAAAATCTATTTTGTTTTTGTTCGCTAATCTTTGGAAAGTATCCATTCAAGATCACCAAGAGTTTGAGGTTTTATTTGAATGCAAAACTCTCTCAGAACCATGTCAAAATAATCAATACATTCCACAGAGAATTATGAGCCATATCACTCAATACTCAAAAATAAATGGTAGAATTTGAAGTTAAAAACAAAATACTATTTAGCTAAAATGGTCTCCTCAGACAAAAAAACAACTAATATTTTAGACAGCATTTGCAAGCCCCAAAAAAGAACCATAGTCACAAACACTGACTGGGAATGACTACCAAAACACTGTTTATACAATTATTCTGCCCATGAGCAACAACTCAAATCTTGCCCTGTTAGTCAATTCCAACTTGATTAGTCTATAAGTAAAAGCAGATAGCAATATTAACTGGCCCATAATAGTGGAAATTTGGAATTTTAGCAATGGAGTGGTAAAATGCCAGTTGGTGGATCCCAGAATGTTCCATCTTCAACCAGGTCACCGGGGTGGGCATCAAGGAGGAGAAACAAAACCACAACTATGTAATTGCTCTGTCCTCACACCTAATCAATAAATCTTGCTTCTAGAGACAAATGAACATAATGCAACAGACTGTGCAGATAATTTCATGTTAAAGTCACTCATTTAGCCAGAGTAGCCATTCATTACAGGCAATTTGAATCCCGTCATACGCACACAGCTCTTCCTGTCTTCAGATTGGTTCAAGGGTAGGTAAAGTTTGCTTTGCCAAGAACAAATTCATTTAAATTCAGAGCTCAAATACACATCACATGTAGGATACATAATTTTACAACAAAGCCAAGTTAAGTTGTACTGTTTACATTTTTAATAGCAAGAGCACATTCTTTTCAGATCACAAGCATAAATGGCATAATGCCTCACTGTAAAGTGGGCAAAGTACCAACAATAGCTGATAACCAACTATAAATATCATTCCCAGCAGTATGCAAACACGCGATTAGTCAAATGGCAGATTGTACAGAACTCTTCCAAGGCTAAAGCAGGATCCATTCATGCAATTACTTCCATATTGTTCATCCACTGTTCACTGTGCGTTTACCTCCTTAAATTCTGTCTCTGACTTAATTCCCACACTCTCAACACCAGAGAGCGCAGACTAACTTTCTCAATAACTTGCAGCCTCGCTAGCTTGATAACAATTGTGAATTTTAAAAGTCTGATTGTTCAAGAAAAAACATTCAGTATTCTCACCAAAGAAAACAAAGTTGCTGGAAAAGCTCAGCAGGTCTGGCAGCATCTGTGGAGGAGAGAACAGAGTTAAATGCTTCGGGTCCGGTGACCGTTCCTCAGGACTCAGTATTCTCACCAAGATGGCTTGTTTCTAGAAAAGATCACCTCCGCATGCTTTTGAATCATCTTCCAAATACTGAAATCCTTAATCATATTGGTCATCTGTGGACTTCATTTCAGTATTAGTCTTACTAACCTTCCCTCATCCATATTTCATAAAATTTTCCAACCTGGCCAAAATGCAGCTGCCTGTATCTCATACTGCTCTAGCCACGTCTTTTTTTAAATATTTATCATCTACGATCTTTCACCGGCTTCTTCCTTTCCTAATTTTGCATAAATTCCATTGGACGCAGATTGCTGCACTCTCTTGGGCTTCTGGTCCTGTGGTGATATCAGTCTGGGGTTCTTTGTGCAGGGAAAAAAAAGTGATCAAACCGAAAAAATGTCTCAAAATTCTATCATATCAAATGCCGCATGAAACTGGGCATTTTTAAAATAGGCATAAACAGAACAAAATGTTGTCACATTTTATTCTTTGGCTAAGCATCCATAAGGTATGGTCCATGGTTTTAAATTATGGACAGCCCACCTATTCCCAAACTTCTAAGGCCCATGAGTCAGCTGCCAGATAGTCTACATATGACTGCCCCGAATATTTGATCCACTGTTCTCCTTCTCCTCACCATCTCTCCAAAAGGGCGATTGATATTTACGGCCTTGATGATGTGTTTATTTTAACATTATTTGATACAAAACCATTATGAAAATCTATAGCATGATCAGCACTATATGTCATCCACTCAAGGTTTGCAGCTACACCAACTGTATGGAAATAATTTTTCAGATTGCTAAACCCATTTGCAATATTGCACAATATAAATATGACAATGTCATCCAACTAATTCAGTGTCAACTGGTTTCCTGTTTTTCCTTCAATTCTATTGGTGGATTTTTCTTCCTTCATTCTCCAAAAGCTCCAACCGCTGATTTACACTTCCAAATGTTTGGATTCTCTTTCATGTCACCAAAACAGCCACTCAATGAGACAGCTTTAAGACAATGCTGACAAAGTACTCCACTGGAACAGAGAGTGGCAGCGACTTGGGGTTCTTCACACATTTATAGCCCAGGAGCACAGAATTTATTTTCATAGCATCCCCAGCTCAGTTGATGCTATTTAGTTTCTCATGTACTGCTTCCAAAATGTGTACATTTCTATTTAAAGCTTTTCATGACTATCAGACATCTCCAAGCCTAAAAAGTATTTCTGAAGTGGTTAAGGCGAGAGAAGAAAGATTTAAAAGGGACCTTTTTCATGCAGAGGGTACTGCATGTATGGAGTGAGCTGCCAGAGGAAGGGGTGGAGGCTGATTAAATGTTGTAATTGTAAAAGTATCTGGATAGGTACATAAATAAGAAGGGTTTAGAGGGACATGGGCCAAATGCTGGCGAATAGGACTAGTTTAATTTAGGATACGTAGACGGCATGGATGAGTTGGACTGCAAGGTCTGTTTCCGTGTTATAGATATCCGTGATGCTGTGACCAAGTGTAGTAACTGTTGTAATACAGGAAACAGTGTCTAATTTGCACAGCAAGCTTCCATGTATGTTATGTCAATTCCAATGTTTTTTTTGCAACATTGTGCTAATCAATTTCTCCCCCAACGGACATACATAGCTTTTCTGAGATAGTAGGAACTGCTGATGCTGGAGAACCTGAGATAACAAGGTGTAGAGCTGGATGAACACAGCAGGCCAAGCAGCATCAGAGAAGCAGGAAGGCTGACGTTTCAGACCCAGGCTGTTCTTCAGAAAAAGGTATTTGCACAAGAAACACAGAAAACTAGCGCACAGATGCAGCAGGCAATTAGGAAGGTTATTGAAATGTTGGCCCTTATTTCAAAGGCGTTGGAGTATAAGAGTGGAGAAGTCTTTCTGCAACTGTACAAGAAGCAAGTGAGACCACATGTGTAGTACTGAGAGCAGTTTTGATCCCTTATTTAGGAAAGATATCACTTCACTGAAGGCAATTTAGAGAAAGTTCGCTAGGACGATCCATGGTATGGAGGACTTGTCTTATGAGCAAAGGCTAAACAGGTAGGGAGTCCACTCACTGGAGTTTAGAATAATGAGAGTTGATCTTACTGAAACAAAAAGGATTCTTAAAGGGCTTGACAGGCAAATGCGGAGAGGATGCTTCCCCTCATGAAAGAGTCTTGGACCAGAGGGCATTGTCGCAGCAGAAAGGGGTGCCAATTTAAGATTGAGGGTTGAGTGTTTTTGGAATTCCTTGTCACAGAGCTGTGGGGCAGACTCCTTGTGTAGATTTAAGGCTGGGATAGGTAGATTTTTCATCAGTAGGTGAACGAAGGTTTATGGGAAAAGCAGGAAAGTGAATGTGAAAAATATGAGATCAGCTATGACTACTGAATGGCGAAGCAGGAATGAGCAGCAGAACGGTCAACTCCAGGTCCTATTTCTTATGTTTGAGCGCAGGAAGCAGCTTGAAAAATCTGCGCAGAAGCTGTTCCTTTTTTATAGTACTAGCTGTCACATTTAATTACTTGAACAGAGATTAAAGGTCCTAAAGCTTCTTCGAAAAGCTATGGATAGGTTTCTAAGTAAAGGGGCAAAGGTGTCGAATGGCAGATGGATAGATGTGGAAGTAAAGTGGCAGACAAGTGGGCAGGTTGGGAAACAGGGCAGTTCTGGGGGGTAAGGTAAAGTTTGACACAGGGTGGTGTACCTGCTCATTGAAAATTACTTTGTAGACAACTACTATATAAATCAGGGTATCAGGATCTCAGACTCACTCACCAACCTTATCAAGACCAGCAACCAGAAAGTCTATGCCATTAACTGAGTTTCTCTCCACAGATGCTTTCAAACTGGTTGAATTGTTTCAGCATGTTTTGTTAATATTATGTCATAATGTAGTTGTTGACGTATTTCCATTTGTTACTTGCAATATGTCTTGTATCTCTTTTGCTGTTTGTCTACAACCTAGCCTTGTCCGCCTATTACCTTCCTATGTGAAGTACGTAGAGGACTTTCCCATGGGTTACAAATGGAATAACAACTAAATTATAGGTTCACATTTTAAAAATGCTCCTCCCAAAGTAGCTTCCAAGTTGAAGTCTGGCACTCAAAACAAGAGAAACTCTGTGTTCACTTGATGCATATTATAAAATACTACAATGACAAATATCGAGCTCTGAGACTCTTGGATAAAATAAACAGTTCCAATTGAAATATCATTGCAAGCTTTAACTAAACAGGCTTAACAAGGGTAGTGAGAAATCTAAAGCAACGTGCATTGGGAAGAGAAGAAAAACAACTTACAAAACTGCTGCCAGAACATTTTGTTCCTGCCTATTAGTTAAGGTGCAGCTGGAGGTCCAAGTGCAACTTTACCACTGCCATTCTATCTGACCACATGACTGATTACTGCACAAAGCTTAAGTTTATAAACATGCAACAAACAGTGACACTGTTGGGAATATTCAGTCATCGTTATCCTACAATCAAATCTTCACTGTCACTCTATCAGATGTTTTGCTATTGAAAACACCATAGTTGCTGCGGTACAATTATTAGAACTGTTTCCCTCAATGTAAGGCAATATAAAAGGATTTAATTCTATGTTACTTCCTGCTGTCTTTCATCATGACAATGTCTCCTAATAAAAAAAAGTCTAACTGAAGAAAATGACAAGAAACATGTTTCTTGAAAAGCTTTCCCCTAAACTTTGAGGCATCTCTAAGAACAGGCTGCTAGCTTGCAAATGATAGTTGGCAGACAGTAGGACAAAAATGCTGCTTTTTGCACACTCTTCCATGTTATGGAAATGAAACACTAAACACTCCTACTGATTACTGTAGTAAACAAGATATGCTGTGCGCTCATCAAAAGCTTACGGGGCATCAGCAACGCAAAATGTCAAAAAAATGAAATCTTCACTTTTTTTACAATATGAGAAGACAATTCTGAGTGTGAAGGGATTTCTTTGTGAGGACAGGTTTAGTAAATTGGGCTTGTAATCATCGGAGTTAAAAAGAACAAGAGGTGAAATCATTGAAACACACGAAAGATTCTTCAGGGCTTGTTAAGATAGATGCTATTAAGATGTGGAACCACATTTGAGTGAGCCTAATGTCAGTGGTGGGTAGTTGTTGGAGGAGATTGAAAGAGAGATTTAAAAGGGGCCTGGAGGGATAACCTGTAACTAGCCATGTAAGGTGACTTGTACCTGAACACACTAAGCAGGGTCCATGCCTAATTACAAGATGGGAGACAGAAGCTAAGCAAAACTAAACAGCTTGCTCACACAGTGAAATACAACGGTACCTTTGGACTGAAGGGGATGACAGTGAAGAGGTGGGGTGATTTTGAAACTGGTAAAGCCCACATTGAGACCATTGGGTTGCAGGCTCTCAAGGCGGAATATGAGGTGCTGCCACCCAGAAACCAGAGGAACATCGCTGGAGGAAGCCCAGAATGGATTTGTCGCCCAGGGATTGGGAGAGGGATTTGAAATGGTTTGTGACTGGAAGGTGTTGTCATTTGTTGCAAAGAGAGTACAAGTGCTCTACAAAGTCTCTGAGCCTCTGCTTGATCTCATCAATGTAGAGGAGGCCGCATCAGAAGCCGATGCATTAGACCACATTGGTGGATGTACAGGTGAACCTCCGTCTGATGTGGAAGGTATTTTGGCACCTTGGATCGAAGTGCAGGAGAAGGTGTAGGGGCAGATGCAGCACTGCAGTTGCAGGTAAAAGTACCGGGGGTTGTGGCGCTAGTGGGGAACGTGGAGCGGATGAGAGTCGCAGAGAGAGTGGCCCCTCTGGAAGGCAGACAGGGGTGGGGAGGGAAATATATATAGGTGGCGGAGAATGATACATTGAATCCGGAGGTGATAAGTGAGGACAAGGGGGATTCTGTCTTTGTTTTTGTGGCGGGGATGGGAGGGGAGCGTAACGGCAGAGGTGCGGGATACGCAAGAGATGCAGTCGAAAGAGTTTTCGATCACTGAAGTGGGGTGGGGCGGAGGGGGAAGAGTTGCTATCCTTGAAATAAGACGACATCTGGGATGTTCGGGAGTGGAATGCCCCATCTTGGGAGCAGACACGGTGGAGGCGGAGGAATTGGAAGTAGAGGATAGCATTCTTGCAGCAAGGTGGATGAGAGGAAGTATAGTCTACGTAGCTGTGGGAGTTATTGGGCTTGAAACAGATATCAGTTGAGGTGGTCACCAGAAATGGAGACAGAGTGGTCCAGGAGAACTTTAGGTTGGGATGAAAGATTTTACTAAAGTTGATGAACTGTTCAAGCTCCTCGTGGGAGCATGAGGCAGCACCGATACAGTCATCGATGTAGTGGGGGAAGAGGAGGGGGATAGTGCCAGTGTAGCTACGATAGAGGGACTGTTCCATGGATGCCTTAGGACAGATAAATGACCAATTCCAGCTTTATTAATTAAAGGATGATTGCCCTAGTAAACGAATAATGTCTGGTTCTAGATAAGGTCTTCAAGTAACTGCAAGGATAACAGCTAAAGTTATTTCATCGTAAATAGTTGCCCCTTTGAAGCTACCAGCAATATTATATAGTTTCTATGCTCTAATCACAGAAGTTGGTTACAATTAACAACCATAATATAATACAAGCTTTAAAAAACATTTAAGTGTAGATATGAAGATCAACTAGCCTTAGGAGATGCTTTCTCTTCTGCCGTGAAGATAGACTGATCACAACCCTTAAATCACAAAAGGCTGACAGAAGTAGTAGTATGTCATTACACTTATAATTAGCTTCATTACAGATGTTAACTTTGCAGCAATTATTTAAAACCAACTGACTTTTTGTTTTTACATTATGTTGTTGGGGCAGTGGGAAAATAAAAAGATTAAGTGAATGTGATAGAAGAGAGCATCAAAATACAATAGGTAATACAATTCGAGCTGTCCTTTTAGCTTAAGAAGCTTGAGAAGGGCTCGAAGGAGTATAGGCATTAAACGTTAGGAATGCGAATGAATGGGATGTATAGAAAGATCCCCAAACCTAGAAACTGCAATGTTTAGCTAATACCATAAGATCATGGGAACCTGGGGATGTCCACCGAAATGCCCATCATTGATTAGGTGTTTAATGTTTAAACAGACGGTTTGCGGTTGGAGTTATTGGTTGGTTCACAGAGCTGACTGGTTTTCATGGAAATGTTTCGTCTCCCTTCTAGATGACATCTCAGTGTTGTGTAACCTCCGTCAAAGCGCTGTTGTTCTGACCCGCTCTGAATTTATGTGGTCCAGTCTGTCACAGTGGGCAGTCTTGTTTCTGCTTTTGTACCGCAGTGGTATGTGGATGGGGTCTAGTTCAACATTTTTTGTTAATTGCATTCATTGGTGGTCAAAAACCAAGCCTCCAGTTAATTGTTCTGCTTGTCTTTGTCTCGCTTGTCCTCATCCTGTTACTGTGCCCCAGTGAAACTGATTAGATGTCCCACACGCTCGGATTAGGGGGAAGGACAGTGAATATGTTGCGTTTGTTTACTGTAACACAAAATGTATGAAAATGCTGTATTTCTTTGCAAAGCAGAGGGTATATCATTGGTCTATCTTCTGCAGCCAGTTTTGGGGAAGATCCTTTGGCTCTCTCTCAGCGTAAACTGGTTTCTGCTCGAGTAAACATCTTCCACTTGCCTGAATTCTGCCCGCCTCCTGAGTCTTTGTCCCAGCTCAGGAAAGACACTCCTATCGGCTGCTTTTTCACACAGAAGATAATATGGAATGAACTGCCAGAGCAAGTGGTAGAGGCAGATACAATTAGAACATTTAAAAGAAATTTGGAACAGGTCCGTTGATAGGAAATGTTTAGACGATGTGGGTCAAATGCAATAATTTAGGACTAGATCAGTTTAGGAATCCTGGTTGGCATAGACTATTTGGGCTGAAGGGCCTCTTTCCATGCTGTATAACTCTGACTTAGAGGTTATCTTCCCTTATAGGAGAGTCGAGGCACAGAGGTCATAACATCAGAGCAACGAGTCACCAAGTTAGGGCAGATGAATAGAAACTGCTTCTTTCAGAGGGCGGGGGGGGCGAATTCATGGACTCCTTTACCACAAATGAGTTGTAGCAGCTGGATTGTTAAGTATATTCAACAGAAAGATTTTTAAATCAGTAAAGGAATCAAGGGTTATGGGGAAATGCAGATAAATAGATTTGAGGATCACGAGATCACCCATGATCTCAACGAATGGCAGGTTAAGGTCAATGAGCCAAATGACCTACCTCAAATTGCTGTCTCTTATGGCACTAAAGATGGAATTCCAAGAGTTCCAGAAAAAAAGTATCTGCTAAAACAGGGCCTTTAATCAGCAAGTGCTTTCAATGAACAAGAATATTTTGCAACATTTTCTTTATATACAAACAAGATCCCTTAAATTCCTAACAGCTGGATCATTTTATGTTTCAGATTTATAGTCTTTCAAATCATCTTAGAATTCTATAATGCATATTATCTCCACCCATTTCAGAAAAAGCTTACATCTTTAACTAACAGAGCATTCTCTATTTCCAAGTTGTCAGACTGAAATAATTAATAAATATTGTAACGCAGCATAGAAAGAATTTGCCTCTTTAATTACTGCAGTGGCTTATTAATATTCCAGTCCAGTATACAAAGTATAATGAACATTAAATCTCCAGCCATCAAGAAAATAATTCCTTGCTGACACAGGATGTTCTTTGTATTTGGTCAGTGGCCCAAAAATAACCCTCAATATCAGAATATGGCTGCTAATTTAGAGTACAAACATTTTGCACTTAGTGCTTCAAAGTCAAAGGATTAAAAAATTATTCAAGAAAATACAACTTATAAAATAACAATTGAAGACTGGCAGAGTCATCTTCTAATCAAAAGCCTCCCTTGGAGCATTGATAAAAATGTTGGAACACGCACTTGCTGCACAAAAATCAAGGAATGAATGTTTTTCAAAATAAATGCAGTGAACAGTGGTATTCAAATTTCTGGAGACTCCAATACTAACATTATAAGTCTGACAGTAGAGGATCATAATTGCTCAAAGCACCATTCAGAAATGATTCAGACTGAACCAGAGTGATTCCTGGAAATAACAGCATAGACACATGGTGACAATTTGGACTGGTTAGGACTATGATCACTGGAGCTGGGAAAAATAAAGGGGAACCTCATCGAAAACTATAAAATTCTAACAGGATTAGCAGGGTAAGCTCAAGAAAGATGCTCACAAAGATCAGGGACACTGAGTTTCAGGATACAGGGTAGGCCATTTAAGAATAGGATAAAGGGAAATGTTTTCACTCAGTGGACAGTCTATAGAGTTCTCTGCCACAAAATGCTGTTGAAGTCAAAACATGAAATGTTTTCAAGGAGTTAACTGATACAGCTCTTAGGGTTAAACGGATCAAAGGCAATGGGGAGAATGCACGAACAGGATACTGAATTGGATGATTAGCCATGATCATATTGAAGGGCAGTGCAACCTGAAGAGCTGAATGGCCTACTCCTGCCCCTATTTTGTAGGTTAATGTTTCAATGCGCCGGCCTTTCCTCCACATCACAACATCATTACTTGAATTATTTCTGGAACCTCAACTGCATTGGCAAGGTGTTTCCTTACCCTGAAATTCATGTCATAGTCTCATCAGTTTGGATAAACAAGTTTGGCACTGATGTGGAAATTTTTGATTTTTCCAAGTCTGCAATGGTGCAAATTTCTTCTATTATAGCTCAACTTGCAAACTTTCTGGATTTCTCTTTTCAAACTGGTTTACAATCTTGTGAAACTCAGAGGTGCCAGATGGAATTGTGCAAGTGGTGAGGTAGACAAATCTTTGCCAACAAAAACCTGACAGCAATATATCCATAAATTTTATAAGAAATTATTGGGTTATAGCAGCCTGTTATTTGAGAAGACAACTTCCTTCCCCAGTGAGGTTTATCCTTCCTTTGTCCATCATCACAATTTGCTCTGGAGATGAATTTCTCTGGATTCCCTTATTGTCAGTCATGTATCCTTTGATTATCAGCCTGCCAATTTAAGAACATTAAATTATTTGATGAGTTAGGTGACAGGGCCTCTGTGTTCTTTTTCCTCACCCTTACTTTTCCCCATTTTTAAAAAAAGATCCTTCATCAGTATTTAGTTTCTACATTTGCACAGTGGAAAAATCTGGCTGGTGAGTAAATGGTGAGATATTCTGCTTGCAAGAAGTAGTTGGTACAGTTAAAATATCACAGGGTAGATTGGAATGTACTACCTGTGGAACATGGGACAACATGGAGGCTTCAGTGTCCAAGACAAACAGTGCCACAAAGTATCGTAATCAGCACAAGCGTGAGTCCCAGTTTTTGGATGTCACTCGTAGGCATTGTTGTATCTGCAAGGCAGAAGGCTGCGTGGACAGAAAGTTTAGGGATGCAGTCACACCACAGCTTAAGAGTGTGCAGGCAGATAAGGAGTTGACAACTGCTAGATATCCAACAGAGTTCAGTAGTTCACGAGATCCCAAGATGATCTCACTTGCAAATTGTTTTTTTTAATTTTGGATACATACAAAGGTGATAAATTGCAATGCAGTCAGAGCTAAGTCACGGGCACCAAACGTGACTCAACTGTACAGACAGGAAGGAAGAAGAGTGGATGAGCAGTTCTGATTTGGGTGGAATTCCTTAGTGGAACAGGTGAGTATTTCTAGGTCTGAAAAGGAGACTCCAGGATGACATGAGATAATAGAAACTGCAAATGCTGGAGAATCTGAGATAACAAGGTGTGGAGCTGGATGAACAATGCAGGCCAAGTAGCATTTCAAGCTTTCCCAATTTTGCCCCAGTCGTGACAACGTCTACCTCCAGGATGACATGTTGCTTTCTCGGTACCTGATGTCACAGAATGATGACAGAACATTATTCTAGGGAAGAGTGAATGGCCAGAAGTCATGGCCTATCTCGGTGCCAATAACTCAGATTGGAAGATATACGAGGTGCAGAAAGCAGATTTCAAACTAGGAAGTGATTAAACACATGCCCTTTAAAGCAGTAACTCAAAATGACTCCCAGTCCCACATGCTCATGAGCACAGTGACAAACATTCAGCTGCAAAAATGATAAAGGAGAGATGGTATTATATTTCTGAGGTATACAGCTCTGGGGCAGGTTGGATCTATTCAAGATAGTACTTCATTGCCAAGATAAGCCTAACATCCTTTTAGAAAGGTTTGCGAGTGTTGCTAAGGGGGTCTTCAGTTAAATTCTACATGTACATGCAGATGTGCGCACAGTGGCAGAAGAACATATTAAGAGACAGCGTCAGATTCAAGGGATGCAAAAATGAGATTATACGATGGCCCCAAGGTTAGCACTGCTGCCTCATAGGGCCAGTGGCCCAGGTTTAATTCCAGCTTTAGGTGACTGTTAAATTTGCATGTTCTCCCCACATCTGTGTGGGTTTCTTCCGGGTGCTCCGGTTTTCTCCCACAGTCCAAAGGCATGTAGGTTAGATAGATTGGCCGCGCTAAAGTTGCCCTGTATGTCCAGGGTTGTGCAGCTTAGGTAGATTAGCAGTGGTAAATGCAGTGTGACCAGGATAGGATGGGGAGCTGGATATTAATAGGATACTTTTCGGAGAGTCAGTGTAGAGTCAATGGGCCGGGATAGACTCGATAAGCCGAATGGCCTCCTTCTGCGTGGTAGGGATTCTACGATTCTATGAAAACTAAGAAATGTGGAGAAGAATTATGGTAAGAATAGAAGACAGACAAAGCAATGCAAAGCTTTGAAAACGATCATTATGGAGTATATTGTTTAAAAAGACTGAACTCAGGGCACTCTACATCCCTAAAAATGGCCATACAAATAGATAGGGTGATAATGCAGATACATTGAGTGCTCCAATATGAGAGGAATGCACAAAGGCAAAGGTGAATAAACCATGGGTAACAAAAGTAGAAGACGACTAAATGAAATTGAACAATGTACCTTCCAAGAATGTCTGAAAATTGTGGTAAGCCAAGATTTGGAGTAGTTTAAGAGCCAAAACAGGATCTAAAAGCTGACAAGACAAGTAAAGGAAAGGGAGAATATAAATGCAAGCTGGAGAGGAACATAAAAAGTATAAATGTTTCGACTGTGGCAAAGTAGAAAAAGATTAGCAAGGATAAATACAAGCCTATTTCATGTGAGACAGAAGAATTTATTATGGAGGATGAAATAGTCAAGAAACTAAACAGTTACTTTGCATCTGTCTGCGCTGAAGTTGACACAGAAAATCTCCCAGAAATTGTAGGCAACTAAAGGGCTTGTAGAATGAGGAGCTAAAAGCGAGAGCTAGGAGCTGAAAATTTTCCTGAATTGAAGATACAGAAAATTTAACATCAGTAGCAGGGAAATAGGTAGTTTCTATTATGAAGGATGTAATAACTGTCACTTGGAAAGTAATAGTAACATTGGGCACAGCCAAAGAGTTATGGAAGGAAATTCATGTTTGATAAATTTGGGAGCTATTTTGAAAAAGTTACTCATAGCACAGATAAAGAAGCAGCACATGAATTTTTACAAGATCCCACATAGGAATTGAGGAAATAAAACTGGAGTGCATGAAGGTGACTGTCCGATAGTGCATTTTTGACTGTCCCTATCCACCACGTTAGATTGTTGATCATCACTCGCAGGAACTTGATGCTCTTGACCATCTCCATCTTCACCTCCACACCAGTGATAGAGAGAGAAAGGGGCATATCCTCCACTCTGCTTTATGAATGGAATGACCAGCTTCTTTGTTGTCCTTACACCATGCCACTAAGCACTCAATCTCTTTCTCGTATTCTGTCTTGTCACTGTTTGAAATCTAACCTACAACGATATTATCTTATAAATGGAGTTGGGATGAAATTTGGCCACACAGTCATGCGTGAATAGGAAGTAGAGGAGGGGGTTGAGTATGCAGCCTTGCGAGGCACAGTGTTAAGGATTAGGAGGTGGTGCTGTCGCATTTTCTTGCTGGTGGCGGTCTATGGATCAGCAAGTCTAAGATCTACTTACAGGGGGGAGAACCGAGACCTAGGCCTCAGAGTTTAGAAATTAGTTTGTTAGGGCCAGGGAGATGTTGTATGCTGTAGATCTGATGCAAAGGATTAAGGCAATTTGGTAGACCAGAGATGACGTGAGCCATGACTAACCTCTCAAAGCACTTCATAATTATGGAGGTCACAGACTTGTGGCATAATTTTTCTTTGGCACTGGGAATATAGTGGTCTTCTTGAAGGAGGTGGGGACTTCAGATTGTATTAAGAAAAGCTTAAAGATACCTACGAATACTCCCACCAGCAGGTCTGCACAGGAGTAGAGTGCACAGCCGGGAACACAATCCAGGCCAGTCACCTTCCATGGGTTCACTCTCAAGGCGGCTAATCTAATGTCTGCAGTGGTGACCATCGGCACAGGTGCATCCAAGGCTGTTGTGGTAGATGACATCGTTTCAGTGACCATGTCTTCAAAGAAGCACAGGATGCATTAAGCTAGTCAGGTGGGGATTACTGTTGCCCACGATACCATTCAACTTCGCTTTGTAGCCCGTTATTTCATGTAAACCTTGTCTGAAACGACAGATGTCCATGTGGTCAGACTGGGTCTCAAGCATGGCTTAGGATTGGCTCTTGGTGCCTCGAATGGCTTTACAAAAGTTGCACCTGGATTTCCTGCATAATCAGGAGTGCTCCACTTGTCTACCTCAGACCTGGACATCAGTAGGGAGTGGATCTCCTGGTTCATCCATGGTTTCTGGTTGCGGGACATTCAGATTTACTACTTCGGCATGCAGTCTTCTACACACTTACTAATGAAGTCTGTAACAGTAGCAGCACATTTGTTTAGGCTGGCCACTTATTTTTTGAACATGGGCCAGTCCACTGACTCCAAGCAGTCCCACAGAAGCCCTTCTGTTGCCTCAAACCAACACTGCACTACTTTCTGTAATGGGCCCTCATGCTTCAATATCTGCTTGTGAGCCATGAGCAGCAACACAGCATGGTGATCTGAATTTTCAAAATGTAGATGGGGATGGAACAGTAGTTGGCCTATTGCTTATTTCACCCTTTCATATTGAGTGCTCACCAGATGCTAAATGTAGCAAGGGTGCCTTCGTTCACCACTCTCAATCCTGTGTGAAGGCCCTCTAAGTCAAATTCTTCTTCACCAGTTAAGAATACAACTGTCACAACAATCTCCACTGTGATTTTTTCATAATTTAAAAAACACTTTATTCATAAAACATCTTTATATACATACATAGTACATAAGCAATTTGATTCTGTACAGAAGCACATGAAGAAATAAACATGGAAGTTTAATTCTATCCACCAAACAAACCAAAGGCACTTCTTACTTGTGCAATGCTATATCTACATATATAATGAGAGGCATCAGAAGGGTCCAATAACTGGATGGACCCCAATTGTACTTCAGCAGAAAGACCTCAAACAGTGGTCCTTCCCCACTGCTCCATGGTTGCAGCTACCCCAAACTTTAGTAAGCCCCTCAGCATGTAGTCCTGGACTTAGGAATGTGCCTGTCTGCAACACTCAGTCGAGGTCAATTCCTTCCTCTGTAAGGCCAACGAGTTTTAGACAGACCAAAGAGCTTCTTTCATCGAGCTGATGGTCCTCCAAACGCAGTCTCAGTGTGCACCCCAGGGAACAGATCATAGAGCAGAGAACAGTGTGTCACGGAGTGGCTTGGGTCAAACCGCAAAACAAACCACTGCATCTTTCTCTAGACTTCCTTTGCATCGGCACATTCCAGTAGGAGATGTGCAACAGTCTCAAATCCTTGCAGCCGCTTCGAGGGTGGTGTGCAGTGGAGCAGTCTGACCAGGCATTCAAAAGGATCTGTGATAATGGGAACTGCAGATGCTGGAGAATCCAAGATAATGAAATGTGAGGCTGGATGAACACAGCAAGCCCAGCAGCATCTCAGGAGCACAAAAGCTGACGTTTCGGGCCTAGACCCTTCATCAGAGAGGGGGATGGGGTGAGGGTTCTGGAATAAATAGGGAGAGAGGGGGAGGCGGACCGAAGATGGAGAGAAAAGAAGATAGGTGGAGAGGAGAGTATAGGTAAGGAGGGGATAGGTCAGTCCAGGGAAGACGGACAGGTCAAGGAAGTAGGATGAGGTTAGTAGGTCGGAGATGGAGGTGCGGTTTGGGGTGGGAGGAAGGGATGGGTGAGAGGAAGAACAGGTTAGGGAGGCAGAGACAGGTTGGACTGGTTTTGGGATGCAGTGGGTGGGGGGGGAAGAGCTGGGCTGGTTGTGTGGCGCAGTGGGGGGAGGGGACAAACTGGGCTGGTTGAGGGATGCGGTGGGGGAAGGGGAGATTTTGAAGCTGGTGAAGTCCACATTGATACCATTGGGCTGCAGGGTTCCCAAGCGGAATATGAGTTGCTGTTCCTGCAACCTTCGGGTGGCATCATTGTGGCACTGCAGGAGGCCCATGATAGACATGTCATCTAAAGAATGGGAGGGGGAGTGGAAATGGTTTGCGACTGGGAGGTGCAGTTGTTTATTGCGAACCGAGCGGAGGTGTTCTGCAAAGCGGTCCCCAATGTAGACGAAGCGACACTGGGTACAGTGGATGCCACACCGGGTACAGTGGATGCAGTATACCACATTGGCAGATGTGCAGGTGAACCTCTGCTTAATGTGGAAAGTCATCTTGGGGCCTGGGATAGGGGTGAGGGAGGAGGTGTGGGGGCAGGTGTAGCATTTCCTGCGGTTGCAGGGGAAGGTGCCGGGTGTGGTGGGGTTGGAGGGCAGTGTGGAGCGAACAAGGGAGTCACGGAGAGAGTGGTCTCTCCGGAAAGCAGACAGGGGTGGGGATGGAAAAATGTCTTGGGTGGTGGGGTCGGATTGTAGATGGCGGAAGTGTCGGAGGATGATGCGTTGTATCCGGAGGTTGGTGGGGTGGTGTGCAAGAACGAGGGGGAATCCTCTTTGGGTGGTTGTGGCGGGGGCAGGGTGTGAGGGATGTGTTGCGGGAAATGCGGGAGACACGGTCAAGGGCGTTCTCGATCACTGCGGGGGGAATGTTGCGGTCCTGGAAGAACTTGGACATCTGGGATGTGCGGGAGTGGAATGTCTTGTCGTGGGAGCAGATGCGGCGGAGGCGGAGGAGTTGGGAATAGGGGATGGAATTTTTGCAGGAGGGTGGGTGGGAGGAGGTGTATTCCAGGTAGCTGTGGGAGTCAGTGGGCTTGAAATGGACATCAGTTACAAGCTGGTTGCCTGAGATGGAGACTGAGAGATCCAGGAAGGTGAGGGATGTGCTGGAGATGGCCCAGGTGAACTGAAGGTTGGGGTGGAAGATGTTGGTGAAGTGGATGAACTGTTCGAGCTCCTCTGGGGAGCAAGAGGCGGCGCCGATATCTCTTTCCCAAAATCCACAAACCTGCCTGCCCTGGTCGACCCATCGTCTCAGCCTGCTCCTGCCCCAGCGAACTCATCTCCACCTATCTGGACTCCATTATCTCCCCTTTGGTCCAGGAACTCCCTACCTACGTCCGTGACACCACCCACGCCCTCCAACTCCTCCGGGGCTTCCAATTCCCTGGACCCCAACACCTCATTTTCACCATGGACGTCCAGTCCCTATACACCTGTATTCTGCATGCAGATGGCCTCAAGGTCCTCCGCATCTTCCTGTCCCGCAGGCCCGACCAGTCCCCCTCCTCCGCCTAGCCGAACTCGTCCTCACCCTCAACAACTTCTCTTTCGATTCCTCCTACTTCCTACAGACTAAGGGGGTGGCCATGGGCACCTGCATGGGCCCCAGCTATGCCTGCCTCTTTGTAGGTTACGTGGAATAGTCCCTCTTCCGCACCTACATAGGCCCCAAACCCCACCTCTTCCTCCGTTACATTGATGACTGTATCGGCGCCGCCTCTTGCTCCCCAGAGGAGCTCGAACAGTTCATCCACTCAACACCTTCCACCCCAACCTTCAGTTCACCTGGGCCATCTCCAGCACATCCCTCACCTTCCTGGATCCCTCAGTCTCCATCTCAGTCAACCAGCTTGTAACTGATGTGCATTTCAAGCCCACTGACTCCCACAGCTACCTGGAATACACCTCCTCCCACCCACCCTCCTGCAAAAATTCCATCCCCTATTCCCAACTCCTCCGCCTCCGCCGCATCTGCTCCCATGATGAGGCATTCCACTCCCGCACATCCCAGATGTCCAAGTTCTTCCGGGACCGCAACTTTCCCCACCGCAGTGGTCAAGAATGCCCTTGACCGCGTCTCCCGCATTTCCCGCAACACATCCCTCACACCCCGCCACAACCGCCCAAAGAGGATTCCCCTCGTTCTCACACACCACCCCACCAACCTCCGGATACAACGCATCATCCTCCGACACTTCCGCCATCTACAATCCGACTCCACCACCCAAGACATTTTTCCATCCCCACCCCTGTCTGCTTTCCGGAGAGACCACTCTCTCCGCGACTCCCTTGTTTGCTCCACACTGCCCTCCAACCCCACCACACCTGGCACCTTCCCCTGCAACCGCAGGAAATGCTACACTTGCCCCCACACCTCCTCCCTCACCCCTATCCCAGGCCCCAAGATGACTTTCCACATTAAGCAGAGGTTCACCTGCACATCTGCCAATGTGGTATACTGCATCCACTGTACCCGGTGTGGCTTCCTCTACATTGGGGAAACCAAGCGGAGGCTTGGGGACCGCTTTGCAGAACACCTCCGCTCAGTTCGCAATAAACAACTGCACCTCCCAGTCGCAAACCATTTCCACTCCCCCTCCCATTCTTTAGATGACATGTCTATCATGGGCCTCCTGCAGTGCCACAATGATGCCACCCGAAGGTTGCAGGAACAGCAACTCATATTCCGCTTGGGAACCCTGCAGCCCAATGGTATCAATGTGGACTTCACCAGCTTCAAAATCTCCCCTTCCCCCACCGCATCCCTCAACCAGCCCAGTTTGTCCCCTCCCCCCACTGCGCCACACAACCAGCCCAGCTCTTCCCCCCCACCCACTGCATCCAAAAACCAGTCCAACCTGACTCTGCCTCCCTAACCGCTTCTTCCTCTCACCCATCCCTTCCTCCCACCCCAAACCGCACCGCCATCTCCCACCTACTAACCTCATCCTACCTCCTTGACCTGTCAGTCTTCCCTGGACTGACCTATCCCCTCCTTACCTATACTCTCCTCTCCACCTATCTTCTTTTCTCTCCATCTTCAGTCCGCCTCCCCCTCTCTCCCTATTTATTCCAGAACCCTCACCCCATCCCCCTCTCCGATGAAGGGTCTAGGCCCGAAACGTCAGCTTTTGTGCTCCTGAGATGCTGCTGGGCCTGCTGTGTTCATCCAGCCTCACATTTCATTCAAAAGGATCTCACAGGTTGTGCACTTCTCATCACCAGCCAAACAATGTCTTGGTGCTGGTTGGAAAGTTATGGTAATGAGGCATTCTGCCAAATGGCTTCAACAGTCTGCTCAGGAAACAACCCAATAGGATTCACCCTCTCCTTATCCCTCAGGGTCTGGAAGATGCAATGTGCGTCCACTTTCTGATGGACTTGTGGTCAAAGGTGTTTCTCTTTGCAAATTTCTCCACGCAGGGCAAGTGATATGGAACAGTCCAACTATTTGCAGCATTCTGCAGCAACAAGGCCAGACCTATCCTTTGCAACACGGGAAGGCAGAATCTCAGTGTGTCGCGGCATTCAGTGCTTGCATACCAAGTGTTCGCTTGATGCAGCCACGCACAATGGTGACCATCGGGATAAGGGCAGTGTTGAGTATCTTCTCCAACAACACCGCGGGCTTTTGCACTGTGTCCCTGCAGACATCGCCCACCTTAAAACTCCAGATGAAATGGAAGACGGCTCTGGTGACTGATGGCCAGGTTTTTACCCGCAATGGAGGGGGAGCAGGGCTCCCAAAGGTCCAGTTTCTCCCTCACCTTGGCAAAGTGCGCCTCCCAGGACTTGGTGCACACCCCAGCCACTCGGTCATATTCCCAGCACCTTCAGGTAATCTGTCTTGATGAAGGGCATAAAGGATCACTCGACCCAGTTCCTAAAGAGCATGGCCTCTCCTGTCTTGCGTCGATTACACCGTGGCTCCTGAGGCCAATTTGAACGGGTCAAAGATGCTCACAAGTCTATGCACTTACAGCAGATCCAAGCAGAAAACAGCAACATCATCCATGTACAGGTAGGCTTTGACCTGTAGGCCTCCAGTGCCTGGAATGATCACCCTTCTCAGACTCACTTCCTCCCTAATGAACTCAGTAAAAAACTCACCAACAAACAAGGCAGGAGATAGTGGACTGCCCTACCTGACGCCAGATCTGGTCAGGAAGTTTTCTCATTCCCACCCATTAGTTGAGACTGACCTAATGCTGTTGGTGTAGTGCAGCTGGATCCAATTGCAGATTCCCTCCCCAAAGCACATTTTGGAGAGCATATCCCATACGGTCCAGGCATCCAACCCCCAAAGTCCTGCACGCAGGCGATCACATCCCTGAGGAACACCAGGCTCTCAGAGATCATTCTGCCTGGTACAGCACAGGTTTGGTTGGGGTGAATCACCGATCCCACAGCAGACCTGATCCAGTGGATGGCTACCCTGGATGGGATTTTGTAGTCTGCATTCAGCAGTGAAATTGGTTGCTAATTTCTAGTTTCCTCCCTCTCCCCCTTCCACTTGTAGATGAGACTGATGATACCTTTCCTCATCGATTCGCACATGCTTACCTGCCAGAAGCATAGTGTCATACACCTCCAACAGGTCTTGGTCAACCAAGTGCCACAGAGCTGAACAGTACTCGTTCGGTAAGCCCTTGCTTCTGAGTGTTTTATCTTTTCTCCGGACTCCAGAGGCTTGGTCAGCTCAGTCAGAGATAACAGCTGTTCTAGCCTCTCCCGCATGCTGTCATCTCAGACATTTGCGATAGAGGACAGGAACAACTGGGAGGCCACACCGTCTGTGGGCTTTATGTCACGCTGTCTGGCAGTGATGATTTGCTGATCCTCAGATGTCAGACTGAGATGATGTTACCGAGCCATCCTCTTCTTTTAGAGAGTGGTGAGCACAGCTCTCACTGTGCACCTTCCGGAAGAAGAAACACAAGCATATCTCTTCCTGCTCCATGGTGCGTATCCAGGACCAGAAAACATCTGGAGCCTCTGAGACAAAATGTGTAAGGCTTGCCTAACTCTCACCTCCTGGAGAGCCACCATAAGACCAAACCCCTATCATCTGGAGGAGTAGGGTTCTGCACACTTTTCTGGAGTTTGGGCAGTTTTCACCATTTCTCTCTTGTCTCTGAACACCATTGAGGATTAAAAAAAAACCTTGATGTTCCCCCTGACTGTTTCCATTCTCCTCAAATCCTTTCAGGAGCCACTCACATTGCTTCATGCTCCTGCAGGTCACGTCAAAATTGCCTCTGCTCAGGAAATCCTACAGACAGCAAGTATCAGAAGGCTCTCTTCATGAAAAGATCCTGATAATTCAATCCAATGCATCCACTGTAACTTCTACACACTTTATATTGATAAAACAGATACTTTGGTTTTCAGCCTCAACGATAACTGCCATACAGGTGCCATCAATTCCATGATATTCTTGGTCACAATATTATCAGGTTAAAAATCAAAAATCAAGCCATTCACAACCTGGATTCATGATTTACCCAACCAGAAATTGTCCAAAGTTCATGTGAAAACTGACCTGAAGATGCTGCTCAATCAGAAACAGAATTGCCAAGCACTCTCACAAATTGTCCTTCATTTGATCTGCCATATCCATCTTTATGCCAGAAGATAATCCATTAAAATCCTCCATACATGTCACAACCAAACTATATTAATCATATGCTCTCTTGACTGGTTTTATACACTTCACAAAGTTCAACTCATCTGAAATTTTCCTGCACAATCCCACACAATATCTTGTTTGCCCAGCCAACCCAGCTTCACTAATCTGCATTCACTGTCAATAACCCATCCCCTCTCCCATGTGCATCCCACTTATATCTTCAGCCTTGTGTTTAAATAGCTTCACAGCTCTGCCCAACTCCCTGCAACACCTCACCAATTGATGACTGGCAGACAGTCTGGACTTGTTTTTGCACTACAGGCTTAGAGGGACTGCAGGCCCTGTTCTGCTTCATTGAGCTTATTTGTCTCTATCTGAACGCCATCCATCTACCAATTTATTTTATTCTTCCTTTCCTGCTTTTGCCCTCAATTATTGCCAGAACGATGGCTACTGGATCTTTGTTCCCAATATTCATAGTTGCCAGTCTTTTACTTTCCAACTGAACTTAACAACCCTTTTGATATGCAACTCCTACCCTTGATTTAACACATCTTTTTTTAAATTTGTCTATCCAAATGTAAGCATACTCTGCCGTATCTACATTTCAAAAACTGTTACCTTTCTTGACAAGAATCTTGCAGTAATCAACACACTTCATGACCTTGCTTCCCTAAATGCAGCACCACTGCTGGGTACCAAATAAATGACAATTCAAGTCGGCCAGTTGTTAACAGACCGTAGGATAAAGGAGCGGAATTAGGCTATTCAGCCCATCATGTCTGCTCTGCCATTCAATCATGGCTGATTCTCAAACCCATGGTTTCTCAAACCCATTCTTCTGTTGCCTTCTCCACATAACCTTTGATCCCCTTACCATTCAAGAACCTATCTAGAGATAATGGGAACTACGGATGCTGGAGAATCTGAGATAACAAAGTGTGGAGTTGGATGAACACAGCAGGCCAAGCAGAAGGGGCTAGGCCCGAAACGTCAGCTTTTGTGCTCCTAAGATGCTGCTTGGCCTGCTGTGTTCATCCAACTCCACATTTTGTCATCTAAGAACCTATCTATTTCTGTCAAAGTGCACAAAATGACTTTGCTTCTACAGGGCTCAGTGGTAATGAGTTCCATTAAATCCCCTGACTGAAGAAACTCCCCCAAGCTCTAATAGGTCATCCGTTCACTCAGGTTGCGCCCTCGGGTCCTGGTCTCTCCCACAAGTGGGAAAATCTTCTCCACATCCACTCTATCTAGGCCTGTCAGTATTTTTTAAGATTCAATCAGGTCCCTTCTCATCATTCTAAACTCTATCGAGTACAGACCCAGAGTCCTCAACTGCTCCTCGCATGACAAGCCCTTCATCCCTAGGCTCTTTCTTGCAAACCACCTCTGGACTCCCTCCTTCATCAGATGCAGGGTGCAAAACTGCTCACACTTTTCCAAACACGGCCTGACCAGAACCTTATACAGCCTTAATACTATATATCACTGCAGAGATAGTAGGAACCGCTGATGCTGGAGAATCTGAGATAATAAGGTGTCGGGCTGGACAAATACAGCAGGCCAAGCAGCATCAGGGGAGAGGGAAAGCAGACGTTTCATGTCTGGACCCTCCATTTTTTTTTCCCTGAAGAGGGGTCCAGACCCAAAACGTCAGCTTTCCTGCTCCTCTGATGCTGCTTGGCCTGCTGTGTTCATCCAGCTCCACACCTTGTTATCTCAGTATATATCACTGCTCTTGTTTCCAACTCTTCTTGGAATAAATGCTAATATTGCATTTGCCTTCCAAATACCAACTGAACCTCTATATTAATCTTAAGGGAATCTTGAACCAAAATACTTTTTGCTTCAGATTTCCAAAGCCTTTCCTCATGTAGAAAATAGTCTATGCCTCTATTCTTCCTGTGAAAGTGCAAAACCTCAACTTTACAACAGTGTATTCCATCAGCCACTTCTTTGCCCATTCTCTGCAGCCTTTCAGCAGCCTCCCCACTTCCTCAACACAACTTGCCTCCCCAATTTTTGTGTCATCTGCAAAATTAACAACAATGCCCTCAGATCCTTAATCAAAGATTGTTCATGTACAATGGGAATAGTTGTGGTTCCAACAATGACCCCTGCAGAACTCCAGAAGGTGTCAGCTGCCGTCCTGAAAAAGGCCCGTTTATCCCTGCCCCTGTCTTCTCAGACAGCCAAATCTCTGCCCATGCTAGTACTTTGCCCTTAATACCATCGGCTCTTTTCTTATTTAGCAGTCTGCTATGCGGCACTTCGACAAAAGCCTTCTGGAAATCCAAATAGATCACATCCACTGGCTCTCTTCTTTTCAATAGCACTACATAAATTGAATGTTGTTGATTTCTGCAGTGTCATCACAAACCATAAACCCCCATTATCAAACATGATCAGTCTTTTACGTCCTTACCTGTTATTTTAAATCTATTCTTCAAAAAACAGCCATCGAGGTATGGCAAAATCCTGATTTAATGCAGAACTCAGTCACTTACCAATTTAAAAAGGCTATAAAATTCATGCAGTCTGTATGATGCAATGAGCTACCCATAGATTTTGGAACTACGCTTGGGAAGTCCCTGTTCAGGCCGGTAGAATGATTACCCAATTACTAGAGTGCCACTATAGTCAGGCGAATAGTGCACATTCCCATGCATATCTCGAGCACACAATGTACACACACAAAATTCTTTACAGTAGAATTCAACATTGAATCAAACAGTGATAAGCATATCATCTCTATTGTTTGAGCTGTGGATATTTTATTATGGTAATATTTAAATGCCAAAGTTTAAATTTGACTAAAATTTAAAATGAGGTCAAAGTAATCATGTTTCCAAGCTAACAACAAATACACTTGTAAAAGGACACAGTGTCCTTGTTTTGTTATTAAAGAATAAAATCCACACTGATAAAACAAGGTTGAAATGAAGAGTTGTGTTCTTTTCCTTCCAAGAGTCATGTCAATTGACAAGTTATTGTCAGCCAAATGGCAATATGACAATTTAATAAATTTGCTTAATTTGTGATCTTCCAGGGAGCAGTAAGTGGCCAAGAAACACCAAGTTGGGACATAAACTGGAAATTACTGACACGTTAGTTTAAACTTTCTGTGCAATTAGTGTTTCAAAATTAACAATGGCTCACAGAAGGAAGATACGTTTTACTTGTCAAAAATTTCCTTAAAATAGTACTGAGGTTACACAATGACTATGAAGCTGACAATGTTTTTATTTTCAAAATTTCCAACAGGGTCTCATATTAACAACTAATAACAAAGGTCATGGAATGGGAAGATTGGAGGAAAATCAGTAAAAAAAAACAGGAAGCAGAAGGCATTGAGAGATTCTCAAAGTAAAAAGTAGGGTCATGGGCTTTGTGGCTGTTGCTATCTTGATAGGATTGTGAATGAAACTTCCACATTTGTGGAAAATAACATGAAAACAACTGAACAGCATGTATGTAACAATGTTCAAAAGGATTTAACCTTGTACATCAGTAGTTCCCATAGGTCACAGTAACAGCAAGTGGACCTGGCATCGCCTTCTTAAAGCGAGTGTCCCACCAGCAGAGAGGCTCAGGCAGCATCTGTTCTCCAGAACCAATGGGCACCTCACTCAGGCCCACATCCAGCTCACAAACATACTGGCAATGCCTCCATTGCCAACACATGGCTTATCAGAACCCAACCATGTAACCTGGCATGGAGAAACAATCTGTACTCCATATCAGTAACCTCAAAACTCTCAACTTATGCTTCTGCTGTTTCCTGGTCATAATCCATGAACTGGTTGACTCAGATAAAGTGACTGTCTGGTGTTTACATAAAATAGCAATTTGTTTTTAGAAAAAAATTACAATACAACGGGTGTAATACTGGAAAATAGCTGGGGACTGTATTAATTACAGTCCTGATTAGGCAATAGGTACAAGATGGAATGTCTTTGGATTAATGCATGATGGTGAGTCTAACAGAAAATAAACAAAGAGATTCCATATTATACAAAGGAGAACTTGTGTTTTCTTGCAGATTTCTCAGAATTATCCTAAAATTTCCTAAAATTTCATTCTGCAATTAATGTCAGAGGTCAGTATGACAGCTGTTTTACACAGAGACACATGGTCCAACCAACAGAAATTAAGTAAACTGTCTTCTATTTTTGTTGTCTTGAGAGTAAGGAAGGACTTGTGGTACAAAAGTCATGTCCCTGCCTCTGAGGCATGAGGCCTGGATTCAACATACTACTCCAGCAGTGAGTCGTAACATCTATGATTGTGTTGATTGAAAATATCACGAGTAATAGTGCCCTGGCCAGAAAATCAAGAGGATTACCTATTTTCTTCAAAAGAGTAACATTAATGTCCACTTGGAAATACCTAATTAAGCAGATGGAGCCAGAATTTTTCACACTGTTGAATGGCAATGGTGATTTGACACTTCCACAATACACAATAGCATCAAACTGGACTACATTCTCAAGGTTACTGAAGTGAGTGACCCTGTGAATAACTGGTTCAGGCTGTAAAGACAAATCTGGTGATGGAATTCAGTGGAATGCTGAGAGGTCATGCAGACTGAAATCAATGGCCTTTTCTTAAAAGAAAACTCATGACTGCATGTGAAAAGCAAAGTGCTTTTGGAAAACTGTTTCAGGCATGCTCGATAATCATAATTAAAGCCCATCCAGGATGTCACTTTTTGTTCAGTTAAGTGTGCAAGATAGAAATTTCTTCTAAGTTCAGTGAGATGATGATATATAAACCAAAACCAGAGCAGATGCATGAGTGTATGAAACTTATGCAGAACTAAAGCCGCATCATGATGACTACAGGGCCATTAACTTTCAGGCACTATTAAGTAAATTGTCACAACCAATTCATATAAAACCATAATCAGTTGACAGCTGCACACAAGTGTCTATCACACCTTTCTTAATAGGGCCTCAAAACATGTACACTTATCTGCAATTCCACGATGTGACAGGTTGAGCAGAAAGCATCATCTCTACAGGGGCCTGAATTTTTGTATAAGGTCTGGGCCATACTGAATACCATTATGTTCAACACAAGTTTTGTACACACATGCATCAGGTTTGGTCTTGGCTTAGATGCCATCGCCTCACAGAACTTACATGACATTTATATTTGGCACGCCTACCTGAATGAAAAAGAGAGTGACATCAAGGACAAGGAGTGCCAAAACAAGGTCCGGGTACTAAAATTTAACAAAACAATCTCCAACTTGCACCCAAATTTGCAAATGACCCAAAGGTCAGAGAGACTGCGAATATAACTTTTCATTGTGTTGGACAGAGGCACCTACATGCTCAAATGAGTGGTTAAAGCAATCAACGCAGAGTCCAATGTTTGCTCATCTCCACTTACATAGAAACTCTAAGTAGGGGGCATATTGGTTTGCTAACGTAATAGACTGATAAAATTCAACGAAAACCCAGACAGTTTGGGAAGCTGAGATAAAAGTGCCAAAGTTACAACACAAAAATCAGGAAATTGTTAAAGAATATTAAATTCATGATAATATAAGCTAACCAGCATTATTACAAGACAAAGAGATAGCTTCAACAAATATATTGATCAGCAATCTGATTCTACGAGCACAATGTCAGAATTAGAAAGCTAATATAAACCAGATAGCCAAATGAATAGACACAACCTTGAGACTGGATTTTAAGTTCACGATGTGGTACACTGATCTGGTCATAGTATAGCACTATGTACAATTCTGGTTACATGACAGGGTGCAAAAACTCTCTTCCTATCTTCCCTGCAAAAGAAAATGCTTAGCTCTGATTTTATTAAAATATTCAAGAGCTTAAATGATCTCATGGAGCCGAATCCAAGATGTTTTGAAAATTGTATTTAAAAATTGAGTTCTGGATAAAGACCCCAACTGCATAGAAAATGACATCCAATTCAACAATTAAAATACTTAATTTAAACTATAAATATAGTTTATAAAATATCTATAAATATAGATCAATAAAAGTTCAGAAGATGTTTTAAAAAAATTTAAACCAAATTGGCGAGTGTTAAAAAGCAAAACTGCAACTAGGAATTAGAATCAAAGTCACGCAGCACAGAAACAGACCCTTCGGTCCAACCAACACATGCTGAACACAATCCAAACAAAACTAGTGCCACCAGTCTGCGCCTGACCCATATTCCTCCAAACCTTTCCTATTTGTGTATTTATCCAAACGTCTTTTAAACCTTGTAACTGTACCCACATCCATCACTTCCTCAAGAAGTTTATTCTATACCCAAACCAACATGTGAGAAAAAAAATGTGCCCCTCATGTCTTTTTTAAATCTCTCTCCTCTCACCTTAAATGTGCAGTCCCTGGTCTTGAAATCCCCCATTCTCGGGAAAAGACAATAGGGTTAGGGTGACTACCATTAACTCTATCTACACCCCTCATTATTTTATAAACTTTCATTATAGCTCAAACTTTCCATACCTGGTAAATCTCTTCTGAACCCTCTCCAGTTTAATATTAATTCTATAATGGGCGATCAGAACTAGACATGGTATTCTAGAGGAGGCCCCAACAATATCCTGTACACGCGCAACACGACATCCCATCTCCTATACTAATCTGAGAAATTACAACAACATCTGAAACATTGATAATTGATTGTTATGTGTAACCAAGTACAGTGAAAATCTTTGTTTGCCGGCAGTACAGTAAAATCACAGTAAGCAAGGCCATACAGAGCATAGGGTGAAAAAAAAACTTGGACAGAATGAGGCATACAGGATACAGCACACAGGACATGCGCAAGGCAAGATCAACATTAACATGATCAACATTATCTGAAGTTAGGGAGTCCATTCATCAGTCTAATAGTAGTAGGGAAGAAACTGTTCTTGAACCTGCTGGTGCATTTCAAGCTTCTGTATCTTGTGCCTTACAGAAGATGTTGCCAAGGTGGGGTTGTATATCAGTCCTAGCTCTGTTGCAATTAACTGGAAATTTTTACACTACTTTACCTTCTACAGATGCTGTCTGGTCTGATAATGTTTCCAGCACTTTTAGTTTTAAGCAAATTGCTGCCAGTCTTCCACCCATCTTCAACATGCATTCCGTCCACCCTCAATGCACAGTGTAAGTTATGTATGATATACCCGAAGCACTGAAAATAAAAAATCTAGGCTCCTTCAACAGCACCTTCCAAACCTACAACCTCTACCACTTAGGAGGACAAGGGTAGTACATGAATGGTGACATCAACCCTGCAAGTTTCCTTCCAAACCACTCACCATCCTAACTTGGAACGAGAACACTGTTCACCATCATTGGATCAAAATTCTAGAACTTCTTCCCCATAGCACTTCAAAAAGGTACTCACCGCCAACTTCTCCAAGTCAAACAGGGAAGGCAAAAACACTGGCCTGGCCGGTGATGCTCATCTCCTGTGACTGAATTTATTTTCTACAAGTGGTTTTCATACTTCAAAAGGCTTCCAAACAAACTATAACATATTCCTAGGTGTCAATCTGAAACTAGTTTCCAAAACCAACGTCAGCTAGTCAGCTGGAAAACAATCACGGCAGAAATTATTTAGGTATTTGCAAATAAAAGTAACATTTTGATAAGACAACATTTGTAAAACATCTGACAACGCCAGGATTGGACAGCCAGCAGTGATTTACGAAAAGGAAATCATGCTCGGCAAATCTATTGGAATTCCTCAAGGATTTAATTGATACAGTTGAAGAGGGGGAGCAAATGGTTATGGTATATGTCAATAAGATTCCACATAAGAGATTAACATGTAAAATTACATGGGAGTGGGTGCTAGTGGCTTGAGATGGATGGAAAATTGGTTGGCAAGCTGGAAATAAAGGGTGGGAACAAACAGGTCTTTTCTTGAATGACAGGCAGTGACTAGTAGGTAATCACAGAGATCAGTGCGGAGACACAGCTATTCACAATATAAATTCCCCATGACCGGGAAGTCCAGAACTAGGAGTCACAATCTAAGGATACATGACAAAACATTTAGGACTAACAGGTGGAGAAATTTCTTCACCGAGTGAGATGAGCCTGTGGAATTTGCTTCGATAAAAAGCAGTTAAGTCCAAATCCCAAAGAGTGGAGTTGAATATAGCACTTGGGTCTTAAGACATCAAAGGATGTGGGGAGGGGGGAAAGCAGAAACAGGCTGAGTTGGATGATCAGTCATGACCATAACGAGCAAGCTTGAAGAGCTGAATGGCTGACTCCTATTCTTATTTTCTAAATTTGTACATTTTTGTATTGAGTAACCTCCTAAAATAACCTCATAGAAGCCGTTTTGAAAACCTTTGCACCAAAACAGATGAAAAGTTACTATGAATTCAATTATACAATTTATTTTCCACCAATTTCAAATCTATTTGGTTTCTGAACCCTGCATGAACTGGATGATGCGTCTGTAACGTTACCATTATTTACCAAAAAGAGGCCAAAGGGCCTGTTCTGCGCTGTATTGTTCTAAGACAAAACCAAATTCTTATCTAATATTTCAGAAAACATTTGTAACTCAGAACCTTTTTACTTGTCTGTCAGTTGGGGTATGCAAATATATGAAAATAAAAACGACCACAAAAAATAAAGTCAAATTTCATAAAGCAAGATCATGAAGAAAACAAACTGATTCTGACCAGAGTTGAAATGTGAGCCTGTTGAATGAAAAGAGCTCAACTGTTTAGCTGAGAGCAACATGTTTGAAAAACACTGCAGAAGAAAGGAAACAATATGCTTGTACTACTGGAAGTCTGTTAGCTTAATTGGCTGGACAGCTGATTTATAATGCAGAGTAACACCAACAGCACAGGTTCAATTCCCACACCAAGAAAGGTCACTATAAAGGACCCACTTTCTCAACCTTGCTCCTTGCCCGAGGAGTGGTAACCTGCACGTTAAACTCACCATCAGCTGTTCGTCTCTAATGAAAGCACAGCTCTATGGTTCTCTGGGATTTTATGGTGACTTTACCTTTGTACACCAGCTCCACTTCTGCATTATACAGAAGTGATTGAAAAAACCATACAAATATACAAAACAGGAGAAGTAGATTGTTCACCCTTCAAGCCTGTTCCACCATTTAATAAAATCATGACTGATCTGTTTGTGTTTCAAATCCCCACTTTACCTTCTGTCCCAGATAATTTTGCCTAACAAGAAAGCAGCTTACAGTTTAAATTATTTAATGATCCCTCACTCAACCTCCACTGCTTTGAGTGACCGTTCCTAACTTGCATAACCCAACATGATAACTTCTTTCCTCATCTTGGTCCTAAATAAATGACCCTCAATTTCAAAATAGTGTCCCCAAGATCTGGACTGATCTCCAACAGGAAAGGTCCTTGCCACATCCACCTTGTCAAGATTATTGAGGATCTTATATACTCCCATATACATCAATCAAGTCACCTCTCAACATTCTACTCTCCTGTGGAAACAAGCACAGTCTGTTCAATCTAACCTCTTATACCATGCATCATTTTAGTAAACACCTTCTGAATCTCCAAAAAAGGAGACCAAAACTGAACACAGTATTCAAAATATGGTTTCAGAAATGCTCTCTACAGCTGAAGCACAACATCCTGACTTTTATGTTTAATGAGTCAAATTATAAAGGATAGAACTTCATTAGAATTCTTGGTTGAACGCTGCACATATAGACTAGCATTCTATGACTCATGTACTAGAACATCCAAATCCCTCTCTGCACTTGAAATTCCACTGTGCATCTGTAACATCAAAATATTTATGAACTGAGTTTTGAAAAATTGGAGGATACAGTTTATTTTTGAACTCCACTTTAATTACATCTACAACAATGAACAACATCACTGCTTCAATCCAGGAGCAAGATTTTGCACTGTGGGTGAACCAAATTCTAGAAACAGAGTTGTGGAAGTAAATAAAAATCCTCCATAAATCTTTGTTTTCCCAAAAACTTGTCTACAAAATGAGAAGTAGGTCCTGCAGCTTGCTGCTCTATTTGATTAAGTTAACTGGGACCGGGCTGGGTTTAGAAATTGAGGTCCCCAGCAACTGTAGCTTCCAACAACAATGGCCTTCAACTGATATCAGCATCCACTTTCAGCCACTACCCCTCAGGGAGGATCTGAGCAGACCTATGAACACATGGAATCTGCTAACATGTATTAAAAATCGTTTCACAACCAGTGTGCACACATTACACTTCAAATAAAATCAAAACATGCATGAAGCATAGAACTCTAGTCCTTCCATTATTTTTAAAAAGCAGGTCCCTCCAATGCTTGGTAGCTTTGTTTTAACAACCTACACAATTGTGTCTCCCGATAACTTGTCACTGACTGATTTCTACAATCTTATTGAAACCACTCACACATACACAATGACCGAGTTGCAGCCCTAAAAGATAACCCTGATTAGACACTGCTCCGTTTCAGCGGCTAGACAGTAGGAGACCATGACAGTTGCATGTCAGATTCAGACAACGCACGATGTCAGAGGTCATCTAGAATTCAATTTTAAAAAGTGAATCCCCTCAACTAGATGGCTGCATTGGAATAATTCCAGCATCGACTATCCACTATTTTATGCATACAGTAAGTTTCTTTGTTTGATACCCTCCTCTTGGGACAAAAGAAAAATAAAATTTTCCATTTTATTAGTCACCTGCTCGCATGAATTGCAGGAGAAAACACTCAATAGCTAAGCTAAAGTACAGTTTAGTGGATCAACTACTAAACAACTTAGGCATATTTTATTTTGTTCCCTTATCACAATTCTGTTACATCAGAGCCTGAGAACCAAGCAAGCACTGGGGAAAATACTGAAATTCCTACCTTCTGTAAAACCAGAATTACAATTTTGCTTTGGCATCCAGCATGCACTTTGATTTTTGCAAAATCACTGCTCAATTTATTTTAGGTGGACTGAAGAGGGAATGAGAAAAGAAAAAGATCTTCTGTCATTATTCTATCCTTACAAATGCTATCTCCAACTGACAAAGAGGAGGAGACAGGCTTAGATAATTATGTTTTATTTAATTCCCTTCAAATCCTAATCTTCTGCCTGCTGTCAAAGCAAGACTCCTCCGCAGTCAATTTTATACCTGATGTTGCGGCTCAACAGCAGGTACTGTTTGGACCTTTTGTAAACAACTCTGTCTGTTGTCAGATAAAGTACTCTGCTGTGAAAAACTTCATCTACTAACCCAGTGGGAACCCGCAGTTCTTGGCATCAATGAGTTGGCAACTTCACACAAGTCCAAAATTTATACATTTATATGACAATACCTTTCCCTACTGAATTGATAAATTAGATAAAACAACACAAAATACAAGACAAGACTATCAGGTTCACCCTAGAGTTTTGTACAGCTCACGTGTGTTCAAAGAATTGCTTTCCTCAAACTGCCACAAATTACCATCTCCTGCAAGTTGGATAACTGCCAAGTTTAGCACTTCACAACACTAACAGTGAAACCCTTGAAGCTCAGGCAGCCTCTGCGAATATATGGCTTCTTCTGATCTTTAAGGTTAGCTGCACTTTTAGATCGGCATTCACAAACAGCAATATTTGCGATAACTGATAACAGGTAGTTTTGTTTCATAGTTTGGGACCATTGCTGGAGAGACTCAACAGGTCTGGCAACACCCAGGGAGAGAAAGCAGAACTCACATTGCACAGCAGTCTGAAGAAGGATCGCTAGACCTGAAATGTTAACTCTGCTTTCTCTCCACAAATGCAGCTAGACCTGAGTTTCCTCAGCAATTTCTGTTTTTGTCCATCTGGACCTTCAATTCCTCTCGAACAAGAGGCTCTTCAAACCAAGTCTCCCCACATACATTAATTTTGCTTTTAAGCACTCACATTATTGGCTCAAGGTCTATTTAACACTAATGCATAGGTTCACAATTTAGATATTGTGAAGGTGTGCTCTCCATACTAAAAATACATCAAAACAAAAGAATATGAAACAATCCTTCCAACACTACCTCAAAAGCACACTAAATTTATTAATAGCCCATAACACTGATCTAACTGCTACCTAAAAGACCATAGCCTCCAAAGTTCTAATCACATCTACCTTCCTTTTTCAAATACATTTTAAAATGGTGCAAAAATATCAGATAATAATAATAATAATAAAAATAATAATAATAATAATATAAACAACGAGCATTTTTGAACAATATTCAGCATAAACTGCCGACAACTTTGGTCATACTGATGTAGAAGTAAGTGTTTTTGCTTGAGGTTCCACTCAAAGTACAATTACCGTGCGCCCAGTCAAAAACAAATTTGTCCGGCAAGTGTGAACAGACAATGTGATAAGATTGGCAAACAGAAGGATCAATAGTTTACATCCTTAACTAATGAAATTTAGGGACAAAATCAGTGGGGTACTGAGGAGGAACATGCACTCAAGCAAGTAATTCCAAATTTCAATGTGAAATCAAACGTAGAGAAAGACTAGAAAAGAAAGACTGATGGGATTACAAGATTAAAATTTTATTAAAATCTTCAAAATAATTTGCTACTTTGGATTTTCACCTTTAATTACTGAATTTCTGTGCACAAGACAAGGCATTGATTGACAGTCATATAGCAATGTCTTTAAACGGGTACTTACACTTAATTAGTAGAAAATTTCATGTGATGAGTTTAATGTGTAGTTAACATGCAGATGCAGCAGCTTCATGAAATTCAAGGTGGCCAAGGGAGAGGTACTGTTTCCATGATAAAACCAGAGCAATGAAATCCGTACAGCAATTTAAGGCATAAGGAATCCTCGGGCTCTCTCTTCAAGATGCTAATAACTAGATAACTAATAATGGGACATATGTTCCAATGGTGTTCTTTCGCTCCGCAAATAATACAGAATACATCTTAAGGTAGAAGTTTAGTCTACCGATTTCAGGTTTTTAGTGCCCAATTTATTTAAACTATTCCTTGTAAAGAAACGATGCATTCTCATGTGTCATTTCAATAGCAGCAGCAATGCACAAAAGTGCGCTGAAGCACAAGCAGTCTTCTAAAAACAGGTTAAATGCTGGTAACCTCTTAGCTCGTGATCAAAGTTAGAGACAAAATATAATTAGGTAGAAAACTGCATATAAACCTTCTGCAAGTGATATTATCACAACTCCATGCCCTGGCAGTTGAACAATGATAATGCTACACGTGGTTAATAGTGGATTTAGCGAAAAACACCCTCAAAAATAAAAAGATGCCTCCGATAGAAAATATTTCTATTCAATCATAAACGCCTCAATTATTTTAAACTTCCAGCTGTAAAATCAAATTAACCATGTTCCCAAGAGTCAGATGTAGATGATCATAAGACACATTTATATTAACTAATTTAGCCAGTTGACTCGAAATGATACCTCTAATAAATTTTCTTTAAAAGATTAATTAGGACTGTGACAAAAACAAACCAGAATCAACTATCTTACCTGAACATCATAGAGAGCTACGATGTTCTCATGTTGAAGCTCCTAAAAGGAAAAGCACAAAATTTGTAACTGAAATGTATTAAAACTACAGCAAAACTCATTGAACTTGAGAATATTTACTCTTCAGTGTCCTTTAATTGTACGTGAATGCAGTAAGAGCAGGTAGTGCTGCCTATAACAAATATAGGAATTTAATCTCTTAAATGTAGTTGCCCAAATTGCTTTTTATAGTTCAGAACAATAACCAAAGTGAGTTGATCAAAGGTGAGCAGTATTCAGCGGTTACTTCTACATCCATTTCTGAGGTGTTATATTGGTATAAACCATTGATCTTCAATCTTTAATTTCCATTAAGTCATTGAATATCAAAGTTGCAACAAGGCAACACACACTCAGTTACGCTAACAAAGATTAAACACCAAGCGGGTACCTGTGCAAATTAAATATCCCCATTTTCTGTGCAATTAATGTCCTATTTATTATATGTTTGCTACTGGGAAGTATTTTGGAAAGTGACAAAACAAACAATTTGAAGAACTGTCCTAAGATTTGATTTTAAATTGGGTGCCTCATAAAAGAAGCATAAGAAAAGAAAGAAAATCAAAACACAAACACGTGCTGTGCCACAGCAGGTACAAATGGGATTGGTTTTAAATCTAATGCAATTTCCAAGTGGCAGTACTGTCCAAAGAATGAAACTGCCAACATGACAATACAAATAAATAAAACATTAACGTCACTGGCATACTTGGAAAGCATATCGCATCGTCCATTATTGCCTGCCAATTTGAATCTAGTTTCAGAATCTAGGAGTCAAACTAGAACTCGAGTCAGGATCTAAAATGTAACAGCACTGCGCAGTATTGTTTCAAAGGGGCGGTCAACAACAGCTAATTAACTGAATATCGACTTTAAGTCGAGAAAACCAAAATCCAAGCACGACAGGGTATTTCTCAACTTTTATTTTATCAGGTGACAAATAAAAGGGACATAAAGTACCTTTAATATCTTGATTTCTTTCCCAAGCAGAATTTGAGATTTTGACAGATTTTTCTTGTTTATGCATTTCACGGCTACCTCCCAGTCTGATTTCTAAAAGATAAACAAGATAATTCACAAATACAGATGAGAAATTAAAGTTTCAGAATCACTAAGAAAATCTGCAACAACAGTAGCATTGATCAATGCAGTATTGATCTATTACTGGTTTTCTTCACTGAGATACATACAGCTTAGAACCAAATAACATTAATGAAATTGCATGATAGATCTCACTGAATTCAAAAAACATGCCAACAGTCACATCACCAAAAAAAAATCACACAACACCAGGTTATAGTCCATCAGCTTTATTTGAAAACACAAACTTTTGTAGCTCAGCTCCTTCCTCAGGTGTAGTGTGAAGGAGCTGAGCTATGAAAGCTTGTGTTTTCAAATAAACCTGTTGGACAATAACCTGGTGTCGTGTGATTTTTGACCCTGTTCACCCCAGTCTAATACTCCACATAATAACAGCCAGATCCTGAGCTTTTGTCAGTATTTAAACACTGAACATATGAACAGAATAAAAAAGATATGAGCTTTTGAGCACTGCAACACAAAAACAAAAACGATTTTGTTTCTTACAAAATTTCATAGAATGAATATTGACATTGCAATTTGGCATGGAAATTCTACTCAATGTAACGTTTTTACACAGATGTTATTTTGATGCCGAAAAAAGTCTGTGGTACCAACTATTCATCCTTCCTCCCATTTTCACATTAGACTTATTCTTCAGTTCTCTGAAGACTATTCCTCAGCCATGAGGTGGTGGTGATTAATCCAACTCTCAACATGTTATACAGGAGTATTTTTTCATGCACTCTCCTCTTCCTTCTGTAATTAACTGCTTGATCTCTGCTCACGGCCTTCCAATTTTATGTTTTACAAAGAAATTAATAAAAAGGCTTGTACTGTTATTTGTGCATATATAACTATTAGTTTGAAAGATGTCCACATTGACTACCAGGTTTGGTATATAGCTAACATGCACATCTGATCATTTGCTTGTTAAAACTGCTATAATAAATGCACTTTACATGAAATAGATTTCATTTCCTTGACATGTTCAACTGTAAATCCATGAAGCAATCAAAGTATCAGACTCAAATATTTACTTAGAGAAACCACTTGATGATGTGTATGTGAAGGGGAGGTCATTTTTCCTGCAAAATGACAATACACAATTTGCTACAACAGTATTTCGGTTGTAGATTTCAAATGAAATTAATTTAGTGACCTGACAACCCAACGTCACCAGGTATCACTCAACCTTTATTTAACAAACTGATTTTAGTGGACAGGTATTAACTTTAAATTCAGGAGATGTTTTTCCCCCCTGAGAATACATTGGTTAACACAAGGAGAAGACAAAGGTGTTATCTACATGGCTCATGGCAAAGACAGTAGTGGTTCCTGTTTTGGTAGGCCCGAAGTGCGGACTCCTAGCAATATTGGCAAGGCAGCAGCCACAGCTTTGGCTGTGTGGTGCATTTATATTTGCGAGTGGTCTGGCTGAACCTCTATAAATTGTTAGGGTGAAGACAGTGGTGTTGGTGACTAGGAAATGCAGTTCTAGAATTAGCCAAAGACCCACCCATGGTCTGGTCTAACTAAGGTTTAATACAGTAATGGCCTGACCTCACTCAAGTTATCACACTTATCAAATCTTGCTGTGAATTGGGAACAAAAATCCTGCTAGAAGACAGGTAACTGATCTGTCCTGCTTCCAGCTGTGCAATCTGAAATAGATGGTCCGAAGCCAGAAAACAGTAAACAAATGAAACTGGCAGTGTCTCATATACCAAGTCTCACTCTGCACTCAAAATCAGTTGACACAATTTACAAAAAAAATCTACAAAATCAGTCTCATCAATTTAGTTGAGTTTTGGGGTTAGTAACTGCCAATTGGGCAGACATGGGTTCTGCAATTTTGTTTCCTCCAAAACAAAAACCATCAAATTATCAATATCATAGCTCTCACTCCAGTTCAGCACCAAAGCAGTACTTCCTTACTGGAGGTAATGCCTTTCACCGAATGTTAAGCACAGGTCCCATCCACCTGTTTGAGTGCAATGACATTGTTTTGTAGAGGAGCAGGAGAGTTAAGCCCAGTGTCCTAGCCAATATCATTCCGTCAATCAATATCTCAGCAAAAACAGATCATGTGGTCATTAGCACATTTTTGATGGTGGGAGCTTTCTAAAAGCAAATTGGCTACTTTGATTTCTAGAACAGCTACTACACTTCAAAAAGTACTTCATTGTCTGTAAAAGCTAAGGCATGCAGTGACCTAGAAAAGCATTATATAAATGCGAGGTTCTCCCTCTTAAACAAAAAAGGATCTATACAGTGGCATTCCATGTTTCAGAACAAAGCAGAGCCCAACAAGCTGTTTAAAAATCAGATAGCACAAACAAAATAAAAGCTGTTTATCATTCATGACTGGTACAAACCTCTTTTCATCCTGTCAACAGAATATTTCAAATTATGCCTCAAAATTGCTGACTGCATCAAGGATGCTGTAAATGAAGACGGTTTTAGTATGGAAGGGCAAAATGTGTCAGTGCAGGCTTGGAGGGCTGAAAGGCCTGTTCCTGTGCTATCTTGTTCTTTGCACAATGTTAAATTCTTACTCTTACACATTAATCTTTTGAGATTTCCCGATACTTTTGAATTGGGTGAGTTACAGTCAAAAGGATATTTAGTCACTCTCTGAAATAACTGACTGAGCCTCCCAAAATATGGATTTGCAACAAATGGAGCCATCTTTACCACTATATGTGCCTGAAGGTCAGCATGCTGCACAAACCCAAATCCCAACTGAATTCAATACAATGCTGCAGAATGAAAAATGGAAATTAGCCTGCACTTCCTTTCCTGAAAGCCAAGTTTGAAACTCAGATAAGGCACCCGTCCTGCAGCAGTTTGCATTGAGGAACATGAAAATTACTATTGCAACAGTAGTCATTCAAAAATATTTTTACTGGCTAAAGAAGAAATTAGTAAAATGTCATTCTGCTACAGCAGAAAATGCTTTGAAGGCCAGAATTCAAAGGTAACTCCACTGCACTTATCTAGATGGTCAAAGTACTTTGAGGATTCTGTAAACCATGATCTATTATCACGTAGGAAAAGTAAAAATCCAACTTTTTGCACGATCCAGATTTCAAATTTAAATACAACAGAAATGTGACCCAACCAGTTAAGTGTTCATTTTTTTGTTTTGAACCTAAGTAAACAATAGCACAAAACCCTACAGGAATTTGAACAAAAATTGAAAACCTTGGGAACACATGGCAAGTCAGACAGCAACTGTGGACGAAACAGGGTGAACACATCTGGTTAGATCCTTCTACAAAACAGAACCGAGTCAAGACTAAACTCAAAACACTTAATTCATCAATCTATTCAAGATTCTGCCCAACTGTACATGTGGATCCTACTTTAGAACACTTCAAAACCATTTCACTGCCTGTAAAGCACTTTTGGATATCCTGAGGTTTTGAAAGATCTTAGTTAAATATAAATTTGACATTCTTCCCATTATCTGCAGTATTTTTAAAAACAATTATTCCTCTACATTTCAGTGGTGTAAGACAAATTCAACAGCAATAATTAATCTATTTATAGATCACAGCCTGATTAATTCCAGAATACACAAAGCTCCTCACGAACAGTGGATTACTTCTGAAGGGGAGTGATTGCACCAAGAATCGTGCACCTCGTCTCAAAGACCAAAAACAGGAAGAAAATTAATTAAGAGATAGTAGGAGCTGCTGATGCTGGAGTCTGAGATAACAAGGTGTCGAGCTGGATGAACAGAGCAGGTGAGGCAGCAGAGGAATGGAAAGCTGACACTTCGGGTCTGGACCATTAATTTGCTTTTGATTAAACTAATTATGGAAGGACTGTCGATCAGGACAGTTGGAGAATAACTTTTTTCCCCAAAACACCTCATTGTTTTATCTGAGCAACTTAATGCACAGGTTCCATTTAAAGACTTATTTGAAAAAGACAATACTACCTATAATACAACCTAAACTTTGCAAGTTATTCTAGATTATATATTCAAGGCCTGTTGGGATCCTCAAATCTTGGTATTCAGAGGCAGAAATATAATTAACCTGATCAAACTGAAAGTGCTCTACATCTTTAATTTCTTCCTTAATGATGATTTTTAAGATAACATTCATCCAGCATAGAAGGGTTACAGCACCTGAAACATTAACTCTGCATTCTCTAATCAGCTACTGCCAGAACTGCTGAGTTTTTAAAGCAATTTCTGTTTTATTTATTCAGATCGCATTTTTTTCAGAAATTTTGATAAAGGAATAACACATATAATTCAAAACATTAAAATGTTCTCAAGTGCAAGTGTAAAAAGCACGTGAATTTCTATGGCAAATGTGAGTAGATTCCGATATTTCTACCTTTACTCAGTAATATTCAAACTAGAAAAGCCTGCAAGTCTGATGCTCTGACTGCATGGAATTAGCTGATCACAGCCATTGTGATAACTCAGGTACTTTCACTCTTGCCCGTCCTCAACCATCAACCTCTCTACAAGTGCATATGATCAAGTTTCGTGGTCTTCAACTGCCCCACTCACTGCTCCAGTTCATGACTACCTCCAACAAATGCCAGACTAGGAACCATAGAAAACACTAGCAAATAGTTGATACCTACAGGAAGTCAGCCAGAGAAATCAAAGTACATTTTGCAGAATGGCCATTTGTCAGAATTAGAATCTTAAGATGTTATAAAAAAGCTGTGTGTTTGCACTTCAAGAAACAACGTTAAGATGTAACAGAAAGCCACGGAAATACCAACTACAAATTTAAAGATGACATAAAACTGGAAGTTGCCTCAAAAAAGTTAAGAATTCTTTTGAAAGTTTGAGAATCAGTGAAGGCATAATTGAATAAATCAGATAAAATAGCTTAACTGAAACAAGTCATTTTAAGAAAGGCCTCCAATATTTAACTCCAACAGACAAAAACATAAACTTACACACAAAGACAGACACTCATACAGCCCATCTGCTTTCTTAAACCTTTTGGCCAATAGCAAACTTTCCATCTTGCTCCTCCCTTCTCGGAGGTATTCCTAACAATACTGCAGTAATAAAATGTGAGGCTGGATGAACACAGCAGGCCAAGCAGCATCTCAGGAGCACAAAAGCTGACGTTTCGGGCCTAGACCCTTCATCAGAGAGGGGGATGGGGGGAGGGAACTGGAATAAATAGGGAGAGAGGGGGAGGCGGACCGAAGATGGAGAGTAAAGAAGATAGGTGGAGAGAGTGTAGGTGGGGAGGTAGGGAGGGGATAGGTCAGTCCAGGGAAGACGGACAGGTCAAGGAGGTGGGATGAGGTTAGTAGGTAGCTGGGGGTGCGGCTTGGGGTGGGAGGAAGGGATGGGTGAGAGGAAGAACCGGTTAGGGAGGCAGAGACAGGTTGGACTGGTTTTGGGATGCAGTGGGTGGGGGGGGGAAGAGCTGGGCTGGTTGTGTGGTGCAGTGGGGGGAGGGGATGAACTGGGCTGGTTTAGGGATGCAGTAGAGGAAGGGGAGATTTTGAAACTGGTGAAGTCCACATTGATACCATATGGCTGCAGGGTTCCCAGGCGGAATATGAGTTGCTGTTCCTGCAACCTTCGGGTGGCATCATTGTGGCAGTGCAGGAGGCCCATGATGGACATGTCATCAAGAGAATGGGAGGGGGAGTGGAAATGGTTTGCGACTGGGAGGTGCAGTTGTTTGTTGCGAACTGAGCGGAGGTGTTCTGCAAAGCGGTCCCCAAGCCTCCGCTTGGTTTCCCCAAGTCTAGGCCCAAAACGTCAGCTTTTGTGCTCCTGAGATGCTGCTTGGCCTGCTGTGTTCATCCAGCCTCACATTTTATTATCTTGGAATCTCCAGCATCTGCAGTTCCCATTATCTCTAATACTGCAGTAATTTCTCTTTGGTCTTCAACCCACCACTTTGCCCAATCGCACATTTCCTTTTCGAAAATCTATAATAGGGACTTCCAAGCCTGAGGGTTCATAGTCAAGTCCTGCCAACATTTAAATTTTCTTAATCAAATAGAACCTAGTGTAAGGGCTTCAGGACTTGGAGCAACCTTGCAAAGATGACAGACAGTAGCACTATACTCATTATAAATTGCAGCTTAGGCAGACTTAAAACACACAAATCTGGAAGACACAATGTACCAGACTACAACATTGGCCTGAACACACAAAGATGACAGATTAGCTCTCATCAATGTAATTACAAGTCACAGCCCAGTCTGTCCACAATAACAAGTAATAACAGTACTGAAGTATAAAAATAGTGATACTTTGGAGTCTAAACCTGAAGACAATTCTTCATTTAAATTTTGCCTTGATCGTAGAATCCCCATATAAAGGAAGAGGCCATTCAGCCCACTGACAGCACACTTACCCTCCGAAGAGCATCCCACCCGGATCCAGCCTCCCACCTCATCCCCATAACCAGATGTACCACGGCTAACCCACTTAGCCTACGCACCCCTAGATACTACAGGCAATTTACCACAGGCAATCCATCTAACCTGCTTAACTTTGGAGGAAGTGGGAGGAAACTGGAGCCAGTCAGTCTGTCTCAAACGAAACGCAGTGTGGCATCAAATCATTTGATAAACGAGTCTCGTCTAGTCATTGAGTCATAGACTTCTACAGGACAGAAACAGATCCTTCAGTTCAACTCGGCTTTGAGCGGAGCTATTAAATGAGTACTATACCCAAGTGACGGGATTGTTTTCATCCCACAGAAGCACAAATCAACTGCAGGATATTACTAATGTCAGCAACATTGGAAATTAATATACAGATGGCATTAAGATATCAGGTCACAAAATGCAACAAAGGAGAAATTTTAAAACCACATCATAAGGTCAAGTATAGAATTAGCAGAATCATTATCAGTTATAACTATTAAATATAATTTATCTAAACACACTAAATGAGTTCAATCAACATGAATTGCCATACAAAGTGAGAACACTTTACTTTTTAAAAAGTCTTGAAGTGGAACAAATGGATTTTCCAACCCATATGCAATCACAGCAATTCTTAAAGAAATGGAGATGCTGTAGATGATGCATCCTACAACTTGAGAATTACTTGATCCACCAAAAAATACAATGTTCTTCCAACTGTTTCATTCAGTTATAACTGAGTCACAGAATACTGTTTTAAAATTCTGTTTTTTTTAATGCTAGTACTTAACCTATTGTGGCATTGTTCAAACAAAAATCAAGACTCAAATTGTCTCCATTTAATTGCCCCACTTTTCACAATTATTTGGTCTTTCCTTTTGCCCATTATATGCTACCCCTTGTGTGAAACTCTCACTGTTAGACACTGGGGAATGTGTCCAATGGGCTCAGCTGACTCACCTTTGAATTTTTTTTCTTCTTTAGGTGGGAAAGTGTTGTTCCTGATACATGAAATTTAACTCACTACAGAGCTGATTAAAAATCAGTGTGCCTTAATAAACCAGCACACTACATACATACAACTGAGGCATTTTTTTGCTAAATATGAGGGGCAAGAAAAAGGCTGCAGCCAAAGACTAAATGGCTTTTATTTTTCCACCCGAGAGATCTTCCAATATTTTTATTGTTATTGATTCATTGTGTGATCCAACAGCACTTGAAGTATACCTCAAATGGAGATTACATCTTTCAGGGCACTATGCTTATCGAAAACGTCATCTCTGATTATTATTCCATTAACTTTTGTAAAATCACAGTTCTATGAGTTTACTGCAATTTAACGTAGCATAACAGGTTAAGTTTCAGCAATGCTATGAAACAGTGCATTATTATTTACCATAACAAAGTCTGTATTAAGTCAGGATTGAGAATTAGCCCAGTGCATCCCCTCCCCCCACTGCACCACACAACCAGCCCAGCTCTTCCCCCCCACCCACTGCATCCCAAAACCAGTCCAACCTGTCTCTGCCTCCCTAACCGGTTCTTCCTCTCACCCATCCCTTCCTCCCACCCCAAGCCGCACCCCCAGCTACCTACTAACCTCATCCCACCTCCTTGACCTGTCCGTCTTCCCTGGACTGACCTATCCCCTCCCTACCTCCCCACCTACACCCTCTCCACCTATCTTCTTTACTCTCCATCTTCGGTCCGCCTCCCCCTCTCTCCCTATTTATTCCAGTTCCCTCCCCCCATCCCCCTCTCTGATGAAGGGTCTAGGCCTGAAACGTCAGCTTTTGTGCTCCTGAGATGCTGCTTGGCCTGCTGTGTTCATCCAGCCTCACATTTTATTATCTTGGAATCTCCAGCATCTGCAGTTCCCATTATCTTTGAGAATTAGCCAACTGTGGATGGTAAACATTAAACATTCCATAGCAGAGTCCAGCTATGCTAGACTGATATTCAAATTACAGCCTCTCCAGATTAACTTCTTCTCAAATCACTGATCACCACAATATCAGAGACAATGCACTGAATAAATAAAAAAGTAGATGCCCGATAATTAAAGAACTAGAACAATGGACAGGGATGGCGAATAGTTTAAGTTCAGGGAACTGGGAGGTAGAAGTGGACACATTTTGGTAGATATTTGTAATGATAAAGGCAAAATAAGGCTTGTGAGACTCATGTCCCTAACAAACTATCCAGCATGATGGTATATAAACAAAGAAATAATGGGAGCTCGTCTGGAAGGCTCTCAAAAATCATGAGGTATTTTAATCTACATATAGACTAGAAAATCACATGAAGAAAGACAGCATAGAAGAGGAGTTCATAGAATGTTTTCAGGATTGTTTGTCAGAGCTAGAGCTATATGGGGAGCAGGCTTTACAAGGCTCGGCATCTTGCAATGAGATAGGATTTATTAATTATTTCAGTGTTTAAATTTTATATTCACTTGGAGAGGGGGCCAGGTGGGTCTATGACTGAACTGAAATAAAGGGAAATTATGAGGGCATGACAGCAGAACTGAACTCGAAAATTAGTCATGGAATAGGTAAACAGAGCAGCGCAGACATTTCAGATTATATAGAAAGAGAACATTCCAACCAAGAAAAAAATCCAAAAGGGCCCAGGCTGAGAAAAATTAAGACAGCATTAAACTTTTAAAAAGTGCAAAAAAAAGGGTAGCAGGTTAGGAGACTGGAAGAATGTCTAAAAATAGCAAAGACTGACAAAAGATTAATACAGAGAGAAAACTTAGAATACAAGAGAAAGGCAGTTAGAAATATAAGAACAAAAAACAAAGCCTGTCTATCGATATTTTGAAAAGGAAAAAGAGTCAACAGAGTCAGCATTGGTCATAGAGATTGTGAGCTTGCAGAATTAATAAGAGAAAATATGATGGCAGATTAACAGCTATTATGCACTGATCTTCACCTACAGTGTTTACAAGTAACATCCCAGAAACAAGCCTAAATCTGGACATATAGGAGGGTAAAGAATGAACAAGAAAATGATAATCACCAGGGAAGTGGTACTGAGCGAATTGTTGGAGCTGCATGCTAACAGGTCCCCAGGTCAATAGACAATAGGTGCAGGAGTAGGCCATTCGGCCCTTCAAGCCAGCACCACCGCCTATGTACTTCATCCTAGAATCTTACAAATACTGGCTAGTAAGGCAGTTGATGCAATGGTTTTAATTGTCTGAACTTCTCTAGATTCGGGCAAGGATCCATTACATTGGAAAATAGCAAATATAAATTCTTTATTTAAAAGGGAGACAGAAAGCAAGAAGCACATGCCAGTTAGTTTAACAACTGTCACAGAGAAAGTGCAAAAATACATTAAATACGTTATAACAGAGCATTTAGCAATCAGGCAGAGTCAACAAGGCTTTGTGAAATGAAAATCATATTTACTGGAGCTCCTTGAAGTAACATGTGCTGTGGATAAAGAGGAACTGGTGGATGCACTGGTTTCTAGAAAGCTTTAGATGCGGTACCTCACAGGTTATCGTGGGGAATAAAAGTTCAAAACTGGAGAAGGGCAACATGTAAGCACAAACAGAAGATTAGGTTGCTATAAGGAGAGAGCGCATAATCATAAATGGGTAATATTCTGGTTGTGAAGAAGTAACAATGTATGCTAAGGAATTGTCCTGGCACTCCAAGTTTTTACAACTTATATGAATGACTTGGATGAAAGGGTTTGAATTTAAGTTCACCAAATTTGCTAATCACACAAAAAAAACGTTAGGAATGTAAAGGGGACACAAGGAAGCCACAAAGGGATATAGGTAGGTGAAGTGAGTGGACAAAGATATGGCAAATGTGGAAAAATATGAAACATGTCAAGAAAAATAAAAAGATAGATTATCTATAATGATGAGCACTTGTACAGCTCAAAGATACAGAGGGACCTGGGTATACTAGTACATGATAACAAAGTGTGGGGCTGCATGAACACAACAGGCCTAGCAGCTTCCCAGGAGCACAAAAGATATATGAATTGCTCAGTCACCTGCTGTCCCTGTAGATAATTAGGAAAGTAGCAGAATGCTACAATTTATTGCAAGAGTAATTGAACACAATAGTAGGAAGATGATGTTTCTAATATACTGGGCATTGGTGACAACACATCTGCATTGCTTTGTATGGTATTGGTTTATGTATTTCAGAAAGGATGTAAATGCAGTGGGAAAGTTCAAACAAAGTTACGGTAGGAATACCTGGAAATGAGAGAGCTGTCTTGTGAAAAAAGGTTGGACAGGATAAGCCTGTAATCACTGGAGTTTAGAAAAGTAAGGGGTGGTTGGACTGAAACAGACTCGAATCTGAAGGTTCCTGGATGCAACAGGGGCATTTCTCTTGTGAGAGAATCTACAAGTAAAGGGTTGCTTTTAAAAATAAGGGTTACCTATTTAAGACAGACGAGAATTATTTCCTCAGAAGCTTGTGTCTCTTTGGATTTCTATTTGTGAAAAGTCAGTGGAAGCACAGCCTCTGAATATTTTTAAGGCAGATACTTTTTTTTAAGGAAAGGAAGTGAAAGGCTATCGGGGTAGGCAGGGATGTGGAGTATCCAGATCAGCCATGATCTTAATGAATGGTGGAGCAGGCTCAAGGGGCTAAGTGGCCTATTTCTGCTCCTAATTTGTACATTTGTATGTATCAAAACAAAGCAAGGTGAATATTCTTAAAGATGCAGAAGCACTGATCCTCACTTCTCGCACAGTGGAATCTGTTCCAAATTCACTCAACTGACCCAGTTACATGGCTGATGAGCCCTCCCCATTCCAGGAATACTGGACTCAAGTGACTTTAATTTTTCTGAACAAAGACTGTTATTACTGTCACAATATTGGTATACTGATGTAGTTCAGGACTACAGCAATTCAGGACTCTTATAGCATTGGAAGACAAACTGAGAGTTACAGAACAAGTCTATTTTAGAAGAGTAATTTTGCACAAGGAGAGTATCATGCTTCCTAGTCATTGCAGTACTGGAAGACTGCAATGCCATTTCTTTGTCCCAATGTTAAATTGATCTTGCAAATGAACTGTAATATTGACAGATAACAGATAAGCAAACTTGTCCTTGCTATGTGAAACCTGAATCTCAACAGATCTTTTACACAGCACTCAAAAGGGAATTTGGCTCGAGAGCATTCAGTTCCAAATGAACTGTATTTCAGGAGCAAAAATCCATTATCCAGGAAAACTGAGTGACGTGATAGTGATTACACAAACATCAAGGACGGCGGTGAGAACCAGCATTGTTATTGATCTAAAATAACAAATACCTTTCAATAAATTAACCATAGCTAAACCAGGGTCAATTATTTCACTATTTTATGCTCTCAACTGAAATAGAACCTATGAGGAAAAAAAAATTACAATCATTCCTGTTCTGTTTTCAAAAGTGGCATTCCTGCGAAGTTACTGGAACAAAGGAACAGTTATCAGGGGCTGTAGCAGCAGGAACTCAGCCCCAAGCCATGTCTTCAACTGTTTCTATCTGATTAATTGGGACAGATACACTGCGCTGTAATGTTCTATGTTCTTTAATGATAGAAGAAGAGGAGCCATCTTATTAAGGAGAAACCTTGCATTGACCTGCAATGAAATAAATCCCTTCACTTGTCTTAAAGGTCATACAACAGGTGGATAATGTTCCTTCATGTCATAAAAATGTTAGTACTCATTTTACAATAAAAGTGACGGTGACAAATCTCTGCAGATGCCTCACAAACATCAGGTTGGCTCAGTTGTTAGTACCCTTACCTCTGAATTATGTAAATCTAGCTGATACATACTTAAGCCAAAGTTATATTTGAGTGCAGTAGACTCATACATTGTCAGGGATATTGAATTTTGGATAGCATCTTAAATTAAGCATCCATTCATCTGATGTAATGAATCAAATGGACACAAAACAACTCTGAAACAAATCAATCGAAACAGAGTTCTACCAATGGCATGGTCAACATTCTTCACCTAAGGACAACAATATTAAATCTTCAAACATCTAACATATTGTGTGCGTGGATATATTGGCTGCACTCCGTAAAATTTATGTATTTTCAATATCGTGAGGCTTGATAAGTGACAACTGCTTGTCTTTGGCATCCACAACAACGGAGTTTAACATGTGTAATATCCTACAATCACATAGGTTCATGGTGCACCAACTCACTGGATCCTTCCTCAAATATCAATTTTACAAAACTTACTAAAATCACATTAGTGTTTCACAAATTCTGTAACCACCACACTATTGAAAACGTTTAATTAGGTGTCTCTGTAAAATCAAAATCCATCTAGACAAAGCTAGGTAACACATTAGAGACAAGAAGGGGTAGAGCTGAATGAACACAGCTGGCCAAGCAGCATCAGGGAAGCTTTCCTGCTCCTCTGATGCTGCTCGACCTGCTGCGTTCATCCAGCTCTCCACCTTGTAGTCTCATATTCTCCAGCATCGGCAGATCCTACTAAGTCTGTAACACGTTAGATTTGTGTACCAATACAAAAGGAAAGAAAAAGTACAGATCCTGCGATCCCTGTTCTAGTCAAGCCGAAACAAAAAGAAATTTGAAGATGGGACATCATACACCGTTCTCAAAATGCTTAACACGCAAGTTGATAGCAGCATTAATGGTCTTACATTTAGAAACAGGTATCTGTGTAGAAACAGACTGCGTAGAAACAAATTAAAAATGGGAACAAAAAAAGGGACCTCCAACAACTTGAACAGATAAACCTGGGGTTTGTATGACCAGAAGTCACTCATGAAGAGATTGATGGCCCAGAGAATCAAAGGGACAATCTCTGGTCTGTCCTGGATATCTAAACTAGAGCAGTACTGGTAGCACAATAATTGACTACAGATTCCTTGGGTTCAAAACAATCATAGTGAATTCAAAATTCCAATTCCACCTTTCTCCACAGATGTGGAGTTTCTCCAGCAATTTCTGTTGTTATCCTGACAAAATTGTCAAGGATAAAAGAATGATTATTTGGTGAGATATCGGAGGCTACCACTTAAACCACATCCCAGCACCTGAGGTTCTCTTCAAAGAAGTCAAAATGTAACAGTTTCTTTTTAATTTCATAATAATTTGTATTTAATATCCTCACCAAAATAGTCAATGGTAGGTTAAAAAAGAAACTAGAAAACTACTGACTGTCAGTCATCACCCTAAATTTGGGTTCAAATAATACCAAGTATCCGAGACAATGGATAGATTTTAGCAACGGGTAAGGGATCTCCCATGCCCACGTCTCTCAAAGTCAGGACGGTTTGAGACTCATCAATGGAACCCTGATATCTATCCTGCTGGAAATAGTTTTGCACCCCCCTGAAAAATTGGAAAGGAGCGACCAAGTGCACACTTCAGAGCTCCTATCACACCTCCAAACAGACACCAAGACACTAATGTAGGCTATTCCACATTTATGCTACAGAAAGTCAGTCAGGAAGTAGAGATCAAGTTCAGCAAATGCAAACAGAAAACACAAAAATCATACACGATTTCCACAATCCATAAAGTACACCATGCCCAGCTATAATCCAAACTAATCTATAACCGCCAATGTTAAAGAGGCTTTTCGTTTAACCATGAAACACCTCGTCCATTTTAACAAAGCTGGACGCAATCCAGAAGAAAAACCAAATGTGTTCCCGTGCATTAAGATGAAACGAGTGGCTGGATTTTAGAAGGGGGCGAGAAATGCACCGTCCAGCTCATCCATTGTGCCTAAGATACAATGCACCACACTCGAGCGATCGCAACAGACACAGCTAACAGTTAACATCCCACACAAAAAGGGCATGCCAGCAAAATGAAAAGCAACCAACTGGCGGAGCCGAGTGTGGGTGCACTTGGCAGCAATCGTGCACACATCGGAGCGGCAATCACTAAAAAGCTGCATTTATGATCATTTTAACATCAGAGCCCGTCTCGGATCGCAGCGCCTGAGAAACCATTCAGCAAGGAGCGCTCAAGTTTGCACGCACATGTGGCAACGCGAACAGGTTGGAAGGCGTGAGGGAGCGCTCGTACAAAAGCGAGTATCTGTTGCAGCATTCAGGTCGCCCAGCAGCACGCCGCCGCCCCCCTCAGCCCCCAAAGTGCCCGCAGCAGCATTACCTTCCTGTGGCGGCCTTTGAAGACCACCGCAAAGGCTCCGTGTCCTATGAGATCTTTCCTGTTGTACTCGAAGTCCCCCACTACCTCCATAACCGGCAAAGCTGCGGAAGAGGGGCTAAGAGGAGAGGGAGGACGAGAGGAAAGTGGTGAGCGACGAGGCGGAGGACGGAGATGCCGCTGGCAGGGTTTCTTCCTCCCTCAGAGAGTAACAACCGACTTTCCCAGCGAACGCCAGCAGCTCTGAAGAAGCTGAAGCAGCAGCAGCTCTCCCAGCATAATCCCACTCCACTGGGGTCTGATTCCTACGCATACTTGGCATTAAATAGAGCATAACAGTTACACAAATGTGTATGTGTGTACATATATAAATAAAAGCGGGTGGTGATGGAAGCCTTCCCTCAACGGTGGAGTCACCAAAATAAAAACGACACCCTTTCGCCACCCGCCCCCTGTGGTGTTGCTAGGGTGTTTTTATTGTTTCTCCTGTCATGGCAGCAGGGCTTGATTTTTCTTTAAAAACAGACAACCGACCAGCCCACCCGTTCACTTTCACCACCGACCACTCGCCGGCCCTGACGACGACCCGGACTGAAGGGAGAGAGCCGCCGCAACGCGCCTTATATAGGGCCGCAGCACAACCCGCCCGACCCCCGAATACTGTCTCCCTCCGCGCTGCGCAAACAGTGCGCCCCCTCCTCCTTCTCTCCCCTCCCGCCCCACTCCAGCGAAGGTGGACGACGTGTGGACCCCCAAGGAGCGACTCGCACCTGACGTGGAGCGAGGACAGGGCTTTGTTTTTCCGCGGTTGAGGTCTCTCTCCCTCCGCCACCAACGGCTTTTTATTCCCCACCCCCTTTCCCTCCGCCGGCCACCTCACCGGCCGCTCGAGCATCCCTCCGCCCGGTTTGTTTACATGGGCGCGCTCCGCCCCGTGCTCCTCCGCCGCCTGCGAAATAGCTCGCCAGCCCCGCTCTTGTTGTTCTGGATCCCAGAAGGAAACAAGTGAAATGGGTCTCAGTATCCCTTTTTCACTTCAGGCCTGGAGAGGCCTACTCCGCTCAGACAGCAGTTGCATCCTGAGGGGCGTCAGCAGCAGTAAGAGCTGATGTGTGTCTGTGTATGTGGAATAAAAACATTGAATATGCAATGGTTTGTTTTTGCAAAGAGATGGACCCTGACTGTGACGTACCCCCCAGTCGTGCGTCATTTCCGTCCCTTATGTAAGGAGTTTGATTGACAACTGTTAAAGGGACCTCCACCCCACTCATGGGGACAATGGTCTAGCCCAAGGGAAGGGCTCAATAGCCTTATCCTACTGCTTGCTCAATGCTCCTTAGCAATACAACATTTAGAACTGAGAGCGAGGGTCTGCCACTCAGCCCCTCCAGCCTGCTCTTTGCCACTTAATATGATCATGGCTGACCTCATCTTGGCCTCGACCCCGCTTTCTTGCCCGCTCTCCGTAACCCTCTAACCCATTATTATTTAAAAGTCTGGCTATCCCCTCCTTAATGTCGGGGCATTCGCCACACTTTGAGGTTGTGAATGCGACATAGTTGTGGCTCTTTGAAAAGTAATTTCTCCCCCTCTGTTTTAAATCTGCCAACTCTTATCCTAAAACTATGACCTCTCATTCTTACCCCAGTAGAAAACATCCTTTCATAGCGACATGATTATGGGCAAACGATAGCTAAGGGATATTATCACTGAAGAATTAATGAGACACAGTTCAGACACTATTTCTAGAATTAGGGAGCATAGTCTAACAACAAGGGCCAGACCATTGAGCAGAAATGTAAAAAAGCACTTCTACACATAACGGATGGTAGATGTTTGAAACTCTCTTCCACAAGCAGCAGTTGATGCTAGCAAGTGTTACTTTTAAATCTAAAATAGATAAATTTTTCTTTAGCAAACGTTAAGGATTCTGGGCCAAAGGCAGCTATATCCATTAGGCCACAAACAGGCCAGGATCTCATTGTGTGGCAGGATAGACTAAAGGGGCTGAATGGACTACTCTTGTTCCTATGTTATTCATCTAGAGACCCAGGTGATGTTCTGGGGATAGTGTTTCAATTCCTCCATGACAGATAGTGGAATTTAAATTGAATAAAAATCCAGAACTACAACTATTCATAGAATCACAGAATCCCTTCGGCCCAACAAGACCACACTGACCGTTGGAACATCTCACCCAGACCCATCCCCCGAAAACCCACCTAAGCTAACTCCCTGGTGCTGTTAGGCTGCAGTGCTAACCACTGAGCCACCGTGCCACCCCAACATAACACCAAGGCATAATTATAAATTAGGAGCAGAAGTAGGCCAATCAGCCCTTTGAGTCAGCTTTCCCACTCACTGAGATCATGGCTAATCTGATAATCCTCCACTCAACTTTGCAATCCTTTCCCAATAACCCTCGATTCTCAAACTAATTAAAAATGTCTCCCTCAGCTGTGAATATACTTAATGACCCAGCCTCAACAGCCCTCTGCGGTGAAGAATTCCACGGATTCACAACCCTCAGAGAAGGAATTCCTTCTCAACTGTGTCTTAAGTGTGCAGTCCCTTATCCTGAGATTGTGCCCTGTGGTCCTAGACTTTTCCACCATATCCATTTGTCAAGCCCTTTACGGTTGCTTTCATTTTTCTAAATTCCAACGAGGACGGACACAAACTACTCAACTTCTCCTCATCAGACAGACAGCCTCCATACTCGGTATCAGCCTATGTTAACTCTCTTTCATTTTGATCTCTACAGATGCTACGCCACCTGCTGAATTTCTCCAGTATTTTGTTTTAATTTTCACTGTGGAATGTACGAGGACAGACGGCCAAGGGACTGGTCAAACAAGAAGGTTCTGTAAAGTATCTTAAAGGAAATAACTGAGGTGGAGAGATGAAGAAGCATCGGGAGAGTATTCCAGAAGTCGGGAGCCCCAGGCATCTGAAGGCAAGGCCTTTGGTAGTGGAGAGAATACAATCCAGAATGTGCAAGAGGCCAGAATGAGAGGATTTTGGATATCTTGGGGGAACATGCACCTCTTATTCTTTACAACTTTGAGAGAGAATTCAGAGCATGGAAAAAGCCCAAAAAACAACTCCTCGGGTTGTTTTGTCTGGAGCAGCGGAGGCTGATGGTATCCCACATTTAACCCTTGACTCTTCCAACTTTATCAATGAATAGATATGTACCAAATTAAATAACAAAAACAATTTCATTCAAGCAGGGCAAGGCACCCACTAGCAATAAAGCCTTGCAACATTTGCACAGAATCCTCTTTCTGAAGGAGGTCACTGGACATGAAACATGAACTCTTTCTCTCTCCAGAGATGCTGCCAAACCGGCTGAGTTTCTCCAGCAATTTCTGATTTTGCTAGAGATTTTAAGGATTTTGCTAACAGCAACGCAGGTATTGTATTACAGTTTATAATCCAATCCAACTCGGCAGTTGTTTCAAATAAAATGGTTTATTTTTATGCAAGTAAAATCATGTTATAGCTTGCCTTTAAACTGTCCACTGCAAGTCTTCTGAGAATAACAGTTTTTGGTAATATAACAGGTCCATGTGCGCTTTGCAGAAAACTAACCACACCATTCTCAATTTACAATGGGATTACAGTAATGTTTTTACAATAAAGGAGAGACAAATCACACAGAGGATGGAGTAGTTAATTTTTGTCATTATAGCACAAAAGGTCTACCTCCACATATTCAGTTGGTTTCATTGACTGTACCGCAATGTTCCCTGCAGTTACATGAGTCAAATATTAGTAAACAGAAATTGCTGGAGTAATTCAGCTGTGGAAAAGGGTCATCGGACTCAAAACGTTAACTCCATTTTTCCCTCTCCACTGATGCCGTTGGCTTTCTCTAGCAATTTATGTTTTTGCTTCAAATTTTCAACTTCCTCTGGACTTTGTTTTACATTAATAGAATCCAAGCGATTTTCACACAGTTCCTTGCCTTATCACTGGGTCCATGTCCTTTGAGGCCCTCCCTAACAGCACTATGGTTGTTCCTGTATATCAAGGACCACAGCAGTTCCAAGAGGACAACTTAGCGCTGGGTCCCAGGATGGGACTGGTTTGGAAGAGAGAGTTCCAAAAAATGAAACCAGATGGATCCAACACACCACGCTTCTAAGGACTACCAAAAATTCACAAACCAGGAGCCCCCCTCAGACCCATAGTCTCGCTACCTGGAACACCAACCTACAGATTAGCCAAGGAACTACACCAAAGACTAAAACACCTAGTAGAAGACTCCCACCACTCCATTCGCTCCACCCAAGAATTCCTGAACACCATCAAAGACACCACGATAGAAGAGGATGAAATAATGGTCTCCTTTGACGTAACAGCCCTGTACACATCCATCAACATCAACCTGGGCAAAGAAACACTGACTACACTATTAGAAGAACCAAAGACACATACACCAGGCACCAGCAACCTCAACATCATCAAGCTAGTGGACCTATGCCTCACCACCCACTTCACTTTCAATAACAAAACCTACAGGCAAACCAACGGTACACCTATGGGATCTCCGATATCAGGGTTCTTAGCAGAGGCAGTAATGCAGAGACTCGAGCAAACAGCTCTGCCAATCATCCAACCCAAACTTTGGGTCCGCTATGTGGATGACACCTTTGTCATCATTAAACAAAACAAATTAGAGGAAACATTCAAGACCATCAATAATACCCTTCCTGGCATAACATTCACAAAAGAGGAGGAAAACAACAGCAAACTGCCATTCCTAGATGTCACAGTAGAGCGAACAGCCAATGGGGAACTTCAAACCAGCGTCTACAGGAAAACAACACATACGGACCAAATACTGAACTACAGGAGCAACCATCCCAACACCCACAAACGAAGCTGCATTAGAACATTATTCCAACGAGCCACCACACACTGCAGTACAGAGGAACTACGCAGAGCAGAGGAAAATCACCTATACAGCGTATTCAAAAAGAATGGGTACCCTATGAACACAGTCCGCCGATTCCTCAGCAACAAACCCAAACAAACAGACGAAACAGGCTCAGAAACCATAAACACCCTCCCCTACGTCAAAGGCATTTCCGAAATGACTGCCAGACTACTCGGTCCTCTTGGCATCAGGGTAGCCCACAAACCCACCAACACACTCAAACAGCAGCTAATGAACTTAAAAGACCCTATACAGACAACAAATAAAACAAACGTTATTTACAAAATACCTTGCAAGAACTGTGACAAATACTACATTGGACAAACAGGCAGAAAGCTAGCCACCAGGATACATGAACATCAACTAGCCACAAAACGACACGACCCACTATCACTCGTATCCTTACAGACAGATGAGGAAGGACACCACTTTGATTGGGACAACACATCCATCCTAGGACAAGCCAAACAGAGACACGCACGAGAATTCCTAGAAGCATGGCATTCCAACCGGAACTCCATCAACAAACACATTGATTTGGAGCCGATCTACCATCCCCTGAGAAAAAGAACAGGAAATGACATCACCAACCCAAGGAAACCTAACCAGATAAATAGAAAGCGGGACATAACACTAGCGCTTCGTCGGAGGCTCACTGATGATTATACCTAGAATGCTGACGAAATGTCTGAAATCTAACCTTCCAGCTCAGCGAGCAAACTCACATCCAGGAAAAAGCATGGCAATAAAAGCTGGGCCTTTATTGAGAACAGATCCTTGCTAATGTCACGAAACAAACCAAATTTTCTGGTCATTCAGAAATTTAAACGCATGCTTCTTTTCTCGGGATATGAGCCCCACTGGCTGGGATGGCATTCGTTGCCCACCTTTTAAATGCCCTTCAGGACGTGGTGATGAGCTTCCTTCCAGAAACGCAGTCGTCTATGCAACACAAGGAAGAGGACCAAACCTGGGGTATAAACTGGAGATGCGTACAGAGCCAGAATGGAGCTACACAAATGCATGTTGTCATTGTGCACCACAGGGATTCTTTTTTGTTATCCCCCCCAACCTCAGACACAGAAAGGAAGCTATGAGGGAGATAAGGGATTCCACAAGTTATAGATTCTTGCGCATTTGTGGTCTACGTTGATTTAATCACATGGCGAAGCGTGCGTGTTCCCTTTGTTACAGTGACATCTATTAAAATGCTGAAAAAGGCTGATAAATCACTGACCTGCTGGCAATGCTTTTCATTTTGGCCCGTTATGTACCCACGCAAAGGCATCCAGCTGATTACCACAACGAGATAACAGGGCTCCCACACAGCAGGATTATACATTACACACCACTCAGCACACACAACGCTATTGATCCAGGGGGGTGTCCTTTGGGAGCAGGACAGGGAAGGAAGACATAAACAGAAAACTGTGGAACTGTGACTCTCAAAAAAAAACAACCCAATAAAACCTGGAGTCCAATACAATCAAAAACAGACTTTGGTTAATTCAGTCATCGCGAATCAGTGACCTCCAATCCTGGGCTGAACGACGCTCATTTTCAGTGGCAAAGCAAGTTTCGCTGGAAATGGTTTGCGTCGGTGAAATCCAGAGGAGAAACAAATGAAAGAGAAACTCTTCAAAATATTCCGTGCCGTCACCACCTCCAGCTGTAAAACAAGACATGAAGAGATGCTCGATGCAAGACTTCTCTTTCCTTTACAGTACGATGTATATTGAGGGACAAAGTAGACAATTTACATAGTGAGTGATCGGAGTCTGGAATACACTGCCAGGGGTGGAGGTGGAGGTGGAGGCAGATACTTTAGGGGCGTTTAAAGAGCTTTTAGATGAGCACATGAATATGCAAGGAATGGAGGGATATGGACCAAGAGCAGACAGAAGGGATTAGTTTCATTTGGTGTCATGTTCGGCACTACATTGTAGGCCGAAGGGCCTGTTCCTGGGTCTAGACCATTTCAATACTATCCAGGGCTTGGCTTTCCTGGTGCCTCAGGACTTTACCCAACTAAAGGGCAAAGGTGGATGAACTGCACCCTAAGTATTATCTGCAAGTGCAAACCTAAAGGCGGCGGTAGGTTTCTACCTCCAACAATATTAAAGAAACTCCACACCATCCAGGACATGGCAGGCTGCTTGACTGGCATCCAGCCACCACTTTCAACATTCACACTCTCTATGAATTGTGGTCGAGTAGCAGAATGGGCCATCAACAAAATGCTCTGCGGCAACTCACCAAGGCTCCTTCGACAACACCTTCCAAAGACAACTAGAAGGGCAACAGATGCACGAAAACATCACAACGTGAAGCTGCCTTCCAACTCACACATCATCATGACATGGAAATGCGTCACTGCTCCGTCACTGTCACCACGTTAAAATACTGGAACTCCCTTCCTACAGCACTGAGTGTATACGCATTCTCCAAGGAATGCAGATGTACAAGGAGGCAGCTCAACACCATCTTCAATGAAATAGTCAAAGAAATAATAGCTTTTGGTGTTGTCCAAACTACTTAATATTAATCAGTACTAGGGCACACAGACTATTCTGTGATAGTGCACACTGGAGATCCAAGACATTACAAAGAGTTCCCAGCTCTATCTCCTGTACTAAACTCTATTCCAACGCTAATCTCTCAACTGTGAGCGCTACAAATATTTTACTGAAATGTAAATGGAAAATGCTTTCTTGTAGAAAGTGAAAACTTTTTTACTCGAAGGAAAGTGGAACTGTGTGGTGTTAACTCATTGGTTATACAAGATATGTAACTTTCCGTCAAAGCTGGATTTGATGCAAGGTATGTGTCTTTTAGTTTAAAATTGTGATGCTGCAGCATTTTGATGGGTTGTTAGTGGCAATTTTGTGCAAGGAAGGGCAGGGGGGGCGTTATAGAGAGGGAGGGAGAGAGTGGGGGGAGGCAGACACACAGAACTTTTGGGTCTGCAGAATGGAATTCGAAGCTATCCGACCAGTTTCCAGGATTTTCTGTTTTAATATTACTGAGGAAAAAAAACAAACATTTGGCTCCTTTAGTTATTGCTGAGGATAAGGAGATTTTGCAAAAGATATCAAGAAGCATCAGTTCATTTGCCAAGTTAAATAAAGTAATTTTGGGGAAAGGTTAGCTAAGGCTTCTGCACCTTTCTCAAATCCGCAAGCACCCATCAGACCAATCACATCTCCTTTCCCTACTTACATTCTCAGCACTTTGTCTTTCCCTCCACTCGCAACTCTTTGCCCATCAGGACTCCAATCGACAGCATAGACCTGGAAATACGGAGCAGAAACATATTGTGAAACACATTTACCTCACAAACCCATAGCTATCAAGCCATCAGCCAAATGGCTGCATTTAGTCTGGCTTCAGTAAGCAACAGACTGTCAATGAATGGGCAGAAGGAATCCCTGGAAATACATCTGTAATATTTTACGGATACAGTCAATGGAAAACTGATAGAAATTCCATTTTAAAAGAAAGCCCTTGGAAAACTACATATGATCCAAATCACTCAAGTACAAGACAGCTCAAGTATCATTCAAAGGTTAAACAATTTCTGGTTGAACACTCAACGATCCTTCTCTGTAAGAATGACGGCATAGTGATCATTTCTGAGCTGACTCTCAGGTCAAAGCACCTTAAACAATTTCACTGGAGGATAAAAGGAGGAGACTGTTGTCAGAAGGGCTCACTAGGACACGTTTAAAAGTCACGAGATCGTTTCAAAAGAAGTAACAGCTTGCATTTATGATTTTTTCATTATCTGCCTATAGGATGTGAGAGCTACGGGCCGTGTGCAAGATGACATTAGAAAGAGCATTTGGGTTAACACAGACAAGGTTGGCTGAACGGCCCCCTTGTGTGCTGTATCATTTCTATAGCTTGCTGGCTGGGCCCGTATTTATTGCCCACTCTTCAACATTTTGGAGAAGCTGGTGGTGAGCTGCCTACTTGAACCGTAGCAGTCGAGGGAATCGGGAGCAGGAAAGCTGTGTCTGAGGCAGCTTTCTCAGGATTTTCATTCAGCGACCCTGAAGCAAAGGCGATATATTTCCAAGTCACGACTTGCAGATGCTCTGTTCCAGCAGGTATCTGCTGCCTTGTTCCTTCACGTTTCCAGAGGTTGAGTGCCTTAGAGGGCGCTGATGAAGGATGCTTGGTGAGTTGTTGTATCACTGTGGCTCTGGGGTGGACAGGGTGAATGTGCATGTGGATGAGGTGCCAAATCAAGTCTTTAACTTTGAAAGGTGCAGGACCAATCACTGAAGAAAATCTGATGCCGAGCCACGTTAGTAGTTATCAGGAGAAATGATCCAAAACATGGCTTTAATGAGCACCTCAAAGACAGTGGAAGATGGAGTAACAGCATTGTTTCTGGTGACAGCACAGGTATAAACTGGAGATGCATACAGAGCCAGGATGGGAGTGTGTTCAATAAGAGACTTTTACTCAAAGTGGCTGAGTGAATATTTGAGGAAAATTGCATATTTGCAATAGATGCTTTTAAGGGCTAGCTGGATAGGTACAACAGTGAGTAGTGATTTGGATACTAGGATGAGACAAACTAATATACAGACGGTTCTGCTATAATGCGTGCTCCAGCAATGCAAATTGGCCATAATGTGACCGATGAATAGGCAAACTTTTGTTGGCTATAACACCATTCCATCGGCATGAGCTTTGAAACATTACCTTAAGTCTGATCTAGGTCAAGCAAAAGAGGTTGGATGACGGGGCAAATTTTTTCCAACTTTATTGTTGACGTTTTGGACAATGTTTTTAGAAAGTATTGCAGGAAAAAAATTTGGATTTCAAGATTCTGGACAATGTGCCAAGCCATTCTCCCCACCATTGGTGAGTGTTCTGAAAACATGACAGTACTATTTCTACACCAAAACACAACCTCACTCCTTCAGCCCATGGACCAGGGTGTAATAGCAGCTTTTAAAGCTTATTATTTAAAGTGCACATTTAAGAGGCTGATTGCAGCCACTGAGGGAGATAAGGACAGTGTTCAATTCTGGAAGATTTTTAACATCAAGAATGCAATTGATCGTGGAGGCCTGGGCTGATGTCAGTAAGGCCTGCTGGTGTGCAGTTTGGCAAAAGCTTCTCCCAGATTTGAAGATTTTAAAGGCTTTCCTCTGTCAGAGGAGTTCCCAAGAATCAAAGAACATTGTGTTGATCTTGCAAAGCAAGTTGGTTTTGAAGGAAGCGCACAGTGCTTGAACAGCTGCTTGAGTCCCATTGTGAAGAACCTTCTACAGCTGAACCACAGCCACCTACTTGTACATTAACTATTTTTCGCCCTAACCCTGCAACCACAACTACACCTGAAGGTGACGATGATGACGATGATGACGATGATGATGACAACGACCCTCAGCCCCTACATTAACAACAGAGCAACCTCAAAACCTCCTCCCCCATCAAGTCATCTTGACATTGTTTCAAGGTAAGGTTACTTTACTTTTAATAATTTACTTTTATTTCATTATTAGATACGAATTAAAATTTATTCAAACTGTCCTATCCTGTGTTCGGCTTTTGGGTGATTTTTTTTGGCGGTCTGCCCCAACCCCACTCTTCCCATAGGCCCCATTATTTCTACAGCACTATTTTCTATAACGTGATGTTGCACAGGAACACAACTATCGTGTTGTAGCAGAACTAACACCAGGTAGTTCTTCTATAACATGTGCTTGGTTAACGTGAATTGGCTGTAAATGTGACTGATGAATAGTTGACGCTGTTTGGATAATGCCAGCTTTCTGCTGTATAGATATAGTGATTTCCTGTAGCAATTACTCTATCACACAATTTTCTATAGTGTGAGGTCACACAAGAATATAACTAGGTGTTATAGGAGAAGTACCTGTAGGTGAATGTTCATGTGTAACACGAACATAGAGTAAAGCACAGTGTAGAACCTAGGCTAATACTGATACCTGCCTAATTAGACACTTTCCTTAGAATCATAGAATGCCTCCAGTGTGGAAACAGGCCCTTCGGCCCAAAAAGTCCACACCAACCCTCAGGGCACCCAGCCAAACCCATCCCCCTATAACCCACCAAATGTACAAATCCCTGAACATTATGGGCAATTTAGCATGGCCAATCCACCTAGCCCGCACACCTTTGGACTGTGGGAGGAAACTGGGGCTCCTGGTCTCTGGTCAGTGGGTATCCATATGCACATGTACTTTGAGGCGCTGCTGGCTCCTAATCCTGGGCTCTTCTGCTCCTTTAGTCCTGTGGCACTATTTCCATCTGTGCAGGTTGCTGAAGACAGCCCTCTCGTGGACCGTCTAGGACCTCTCTCTTTATACACTCCTCCCTGCCATCTCATGGCTGCTTCTTTTCATCCTAACTGCTCTGCAGATGTCACAGTGGCATCATCAGTACATCATCATCTCTATGGTGGGTGCCTGGAACGCATTGCCAGCGGAGGTGGTAGACGCAGACACGATAGTGTCTTTTAAAGATATATCTGGACAGGTACATGGATGGGCAGGGAGCAAAGTGCTACACATTCTTAGAAAACAGTCGACAGGTTTAAACAGAGGATCTCGATCGGTGCAGGCTTGGAGGGCTGAAGGGCCTGTTCCTGTGCTGTAATTTTCTTTGTTTTGTGACAGATGTCAGAGGTAGGTTCTTTAGTCAGAGAGTAGTAAGGGCGTGGAATGCGAGTAGTAGAACTGGCCAACTTGAAGGGCATTTAACATTGGATAAATATATGGATGATAATGGAATAGTGTTGGTTAAATGGGCTTCAGATTGGCTTCACAGTTCGGTGCAACATCAAGGGCCAAAGGGCCTGTACTGCGCTGTAATGTTCTATGTTCCATGTTCCATTATACTGCAGCTGAATGGCATACTTTGATGCTGTAAAATTAGATGTGATATGGAGCTGCTATGGTTAATTTACTAGCAGATCAGGTTCAATAGGCCCCACAGTCTGCATCTATCCTAACTTTGAAACACAAAATAATTTGTCTTTTTGCCAACAGAATGAGACTTTAGGTAATTTTTTTCCCCCCTCAGCCCACGCATCCTTGGTGAACCACAGCTCTTGCTCGGGGAAGACATGAAGAGGAGATATTACCTCATCAGCATGGCCAGGAAGGTCCACAGACAACTTGTGCGTTTTCACATCCCACACCTTCAAAGTGCTGTCACTGCTGCCACTTGCCAGCAATCGGCTGTCCGCCGACCATGCGATCTGATACACTGCTGACACGTGACCTCTGAGCGATGCCAGATATCTAGAAACAAACAGAAAGATTTGGATAACTTGGCTTAAAAGAGGAAAACTGTGCATCCGGGTAACTGATTGATCACCAAACTGCGTTCCGGGTCAACACCAATCGAAAGTGGCATTTAAATCACGCCTTCGAGGTCAGCAAACTTTCCGAGGCGTTTCACGAGTGTGATTATCCAATAAAATTCACCACTGAGTCACAGAGTCGGGTATTAGGAGGGGCAGTCAACAGTCTGGTCAAAGTGACAGATTTAAGCGACATATTGAAAGGAGTAGGAGAGATTTGGAAAGGGAGTTTTCAAGCCCAAGAGACTTGCAGCCACTCCACGTTTGAATCTTTCAACAAAGGGGAGAAGAGTACCTTAATCTTCCAACAGTTTTTTTAACAAATCACTCTGAGCCGACAACATTGGTATTTTGTACCTTGGCAGTGCCACTCTGTGGGACCGGTTGTTGCTAATAATGTGAAGCCAGGGCCGACTGTGGCTCAAAAGATGAATATCAAGAGCACCGAGGAGGCCAACATGACAGAAGCACAGAAACACCGAACAGTTGTTTCAGCTAACAACGGGACAGAGAGTTCCGCCCCTCGATCTGAGCAATCCAGCACCGCTGCCCACAATGAATTGTTCCCCTCCCAGTCACTCTCACCAGCATTTCCCTGGGTAAGTCTATGTTGAGACAAGAGCAGTCTCAGACTTACAGACCGTGAATATGAACTGAGAAAAGCAAAGGTCAGTTTGCTCTGGAAGAGGATCATACTTATTCATCTGGATTTGAAACAAGAAGAGGTGGTGACGTTATGGTCTAGTAATTGACTAGTCTAATCCTCCAGGAAACTCAGGCTCAAATCCCACCACAGTATCTTGTATTAAATTTAGTTAGTAAAATCCGGAATATAAAATAGTCCCAGTATTGGGCACTATAATAACTATCGTCAATTGTCCTGAAAACCTATCTGGTTCATTGAGGAAAGGAAACCTGCTCTCCTTACCTAGCCTGACCTACATGTGACTCCAGACTGTTTACCACCTTCTGACATGGTCAAGCAAGCTGCTCTGTCAAAGGGCAATTAGAGACGGGCAATAAATGCTGGCCTTGAAAATAATGTCCCACACCAGAATTTTTTTTAAAAATGCAGTTCTAACCCAACTCATCCAATTCAACCTTAACCTATTGCTTCTTTGAAGTCATTTGGTCAGCATTTCCTATATTGTAGAGAAATGACCAATTATAGCACCTTTCACAACTACAGGATGTCTTAAAGCCCTTTACAATGACTAGACTTCCATTGTAGCTCACTGTTGTAATACAGGAAGTCAGTCTTCAAACAGCAAGCTTCCACAAACAGTAACAATAGAATAATGACCTGATACGGTTAGATGGATTGGCCATGCTAAATTGCCCACAGTTTCCAGGGATGTAAAGGCTAGGTGAGGTAGCCATGGGAAATGCAGGGTTATAGGGATAGGGTAAAGGGGTGGGTTTAGGTGGAATGATCTTCGGAGGGTCACTGTAGGCTCGGTGAGCCCAATGGCCTGCTTCCAGACCATAGGGATTCTACAATTCCAACAACAGAGTGACGCTGGTTCAGGGCCTGCAAACATCTACCTGAAATGTTATATCTTGTTCTGCAAATACTCATGGAATTAGTGGCACATTTCCAACATTCCCTTGTCTTATATTTGGCAACTGCAACTTTGTTTCTTTATTCCTGCACTGTAGTCCACATTGTAGAGGTGAGGTAGTATTAATCTGAGAATTTGGAGATCTGCCCTGCCCCGTCACCCTAAGAGATGAGGCACAATGCGGTCTTCGCTGAACAGAAAATCCTAGCCACGTGTGAACCAGTTGCTCCCAATTTCACTTCTGAAGGTTAGCACACAGCAACACAGTGTGCTACCCTTGTGACAACCTCCGGCACAGCAGGCACTGCTAAGTAGGTGGGGATTGCTCATTTTCAATTCCAAATGGTGTATAAAATGTCAGCTCAGGCTCAGTGGGTCTCACTGGCCTCACAGCCAGAACATTGGGGTTTAAGCCCAGGTCCACAGCTTCGAGCTCCGACAGGGTGGCATTCCAGTGCACTGCTGAAGGAGGTGCTGCCTTTCAGTTGAGTGTTAAACAGAGGCCATAACTGGAACATCTCCATAGACGTACATGACCCCAGGGTCTATTTCGAAAATGAGCAGCATAAATTGTGCCCAGCGTCCTCAACAATATTCATCCCTCAATCAACTCGACAGGAGTGACAATCAGACGGAGCTCGGTGTGTCCTAATTGTCTGTTGAATTTATAGAGATAAACAGTAGAGAAACAGACCCTTTGGGTCTGACTCGTCCATGCCAACCAGCTATCCTATATAATTCTAATCCCATTCGCCAGCATTTGGCCCATATCCCTCTAAACCCTTCCTATTCATGTACCCATCCAGATGCCTTTTAAATGTTGCAATTGTACCAGCCTCCACCACTTCCTCTGGCAGCTCACTCCTTTGCATACAAAAGCTGCCTCTTAGATCCCTTTTAAATCTTTCCCTTCTCAGTTTAAACGTCTGCCCTCTAGTTTGGGGCTCTCTCACCCCCAGGGAAAAGACTTTGCCTATTTACCCAATGCATGCCCCTCATGATCTTATAAACCTCTAAGGTCACCCCACAGCGTCCAACACTCCAGGGAATATAGCCCCAGCCTATTCAACCTCTCTCTTTAGCTCAAACCCTCTAATGCTGGCAACATCCTCGTCAATCTTTTCTGAACCCTTTCTAGTTTCACAAATCCTTCCTATTCCTAAATGTCAGGTCTTTGAAAAGTACTACATCGGCTCTGAAACACTTTGTGACAATCTGAGGTTGTGGAATGCACGAGGGGAAAGCACGCCCTTTGTTTAAAAACAGCTGAAGCAGAGCGCGAGGAGCACAGCACCAGGAATCTTAGGGTTCTTACTTGCCAGTCCTGCTGTCCCACAGCTTCACTGATTTGTCGAATGACGCGCTGGCAATAAGGCGAGTGTCAGGGGAGAAACAGACTTCATTTATCAGAGCTTGGTGGCCCGTCAGTCGTGCCAAGGGTTTCTTAGTCTCGGCAGGAGTCCACAGAAAAAGTGTGAAGTCGTCTGACCCCGAAACCAGCCTCTCCTGCTCCCGACCCTTAAAGGGGAGGTGAAAAGAAGAAGACGTCAACACCAGTTTGTCAACAGGGACATTAATAGCAAAGTCTCCTCCAACACATTCTCGCTATGGCTTTAGCCTTTGTCGCTCTTTTGTACCATGTGATTTTCCACCTCTGGGGTATAACACTGGGCTTTTGGATAATTTTGTTGCCATGAGCTTTTTTTTGAGCATTTGATGTTCCTGGCCACTCAAATCTCTTCTCTCCACCCAAGATCTTTATCTCTCATTGTTATGAAAATGTCCTGGTTTTATCGGTTTTCCTCAACGACCCCACACTTTTCCGCAAGCGACAGACGTGTCTGCTCACTTACCCAGGCTGTGTCCCTCTTTCGTGTTGATGCAATCAAAATGTTACTTGTTCTGCTGCTGTACGCTGTGCCATTGGCAATAGGAGACTTACAACTCTCTGCTCCCTCATCCAACCTTTTAGGGTCATTAATGGCACACAAGGAGACTGTTCAGCCCATCATATCTGTGCCAGCTGTCCGTAAAGCAATCCAGTCAGCCCCATTCCATCGCTACAAGTTCATTTCCGTCAAGAGCCCATCCAATTTCCTTTTGAAACTATCAATGGTCTCTGCCTCCATGCTCTTCACAGGCAGCAAGCACCTGGGCATTTCCACCAGGTGCACGTAAACTGCACGCGGAGGTAACTGGTGAAAGCCGAGGGTTAGCGTGTGCAGGCATGTTGGGAAAAGGCTGGAAGCTGTCACGAGATAATGGGACTGGAGCAGGCACAATGGGCTGGACAGCCTCCTTCCGAGCCGAAACCAATTTGAGATTCAGCGCAGATCCCTGGGAAACACAACGAAACAGGTCACGCCCTCCTTAAGCTCACACTCACCACCACCCACCCTCCCCCCAAGCTAATTATTAATCTAAGTCATAAGGTTTTCTCCAATCTCTTTTGTGTATCCATAAAAAAATCCATGTGCTGGACTGATCAAGTGTAAATTAAATGTCAGGCCACCTGAAGCAGGTCTTAGAAACCAATAGCTTTGCTTTTCTTCCCCTCCCAATTTAGCTCCCTTACCCTGGTTTGTTCATATCTCTGCAGTGCCTTTTGCTTCAGGTCTTCCACTGCAAAATAAAACATTAGCAGAAAATGAGACTCCAGCAGTTGTCAACAGTCTTTTTATCTAGTTGACGGCCATAAATGAAGCAACATCACAGCTCCTCAAATCAATTTAAAATCATTTTACTTGCGGTAACCTGCAGGAAAAAGACTTCCCAGTTGTACTGTTTCCAGTTCCCTGCATGACTTGTCAAAGCTGCGCTATATTTAGAACATGTTGCAGAGTGGGAGAGGGGTGGAGTGTAGAGAGAGAGAGAGAGACACTTTATACAAGTCAACGCCAGTTCAACAGCAATAACTACTTGCATTTATATAGATCCAGTAGTCATGGTTCACATTGGTGTCAACATCAGGAAAAGCGTCTGCTGAGGGATTATGAGAAGTTAGGTGCTAAATTTTAAAAAGGTAATCATCTCTGGATTACCATCTGAAATACACAGTGGTACCAGGGTGAATAAAACTAGTGAAGTGAACGTGTGGCTCGAAGACGGTTTGAGAAGCAGGTTCCAGTTCGTGGGGCACTGGCACCAGTTTTGAGGAAGTAAGTGTCTCTACCAGTGGGGACACCCACCAGCTGAACCGTGCAGGGACTGGTGCTCCCGTGAGCCCCAGCATCAAGTTGGGGTGGGTGTTGGATCAAGCTCTGGTAAATGCAACAAACCAAGGGGGACAGAGGAGGCAGGATAGCAAAATACTCAGGTGGAAAATAAAGGGACAAGAATGATCACTCAGGGACAGAAAAACAGAAGAATATACCAGCAGTTCATACAAGGATAACAAAAAAACTAAAGATGCTTGCAGTATTCATAACAACGTATATAAATTTATATCACTCATTGAAATGAGCGAATATGATTTGATAGCAATTACAAAGGCACAGCTGCAAAATGTCACAATTGGGATTTGAAAATTGAAGGGTATATTATGTTCAGGAATAACAGGAAGTTCAGTAAAAACAGAAGAGTAACACTCCAATCAAAGACAGTACTGGTATCATATTAGTTCAGGAGATCAGAATGTGGAAACTGTTTGGTTCACGGTGAAGAACAGTAGGGGGAAAAAGATTAATCACTGTTTGGAGTGATCTGCAGTAACTAAACAGTACCTGATGCACGAAGGATACAAGGGGGTCGTGATGTAGAGACGCCAATAAACACAGTGATTTTAATCTACAGACAGTCCCCAGGTTCCATTCTAGAGTCCATTTGCAATTTGACTTGTTGGAACACAATACAAGACAATTAAAGCAGCTGTTCCTAAGTACAGGAAATGTTTGTATGTTGAGTCTTTAAAGTTATAACAACGTATGGGATCGCATTCATAAGTAGAAGCGTTTGTAAATCAGGGACTCCCTGCACAAATGGTAAAAACTGGAAAATTCATGTTGGCAATGATAGCCTTGATGAGGAGTTTCAGGCTAGCATCTTCAAGTAGCATACTCTGGAAATGGCCAGACGGCAGGCTTATACTAGACTTAGTATTGTGTAATGTGACAGGGTTAATTCATGACCTCAGAATAAAAGGGACCTCTACGTAGAAACGTACACAAAATGATTGAATTTTACATTCAGTTTGAAAAGGAGAAAAACGGCACTAAAACTAGCACTTCCTACTTAAATAAGGGCAACTACTGGGCATGAAAAATGAGCTGGCCCCAAAGTGTATTAGACTGTGAGACAGTTCAACACAGGACTGACAGATATTTCAAGGGATATTTCAGAATAGTCAGAACCTAAAGGAAGAACCAACCATCCACAATTAACTAAATAAATTAAAGGGTTGCATTAAACCTAAGGGGAAAGCATACAATTGGGCAAAAATGAGTAGCAGGTGAGGTGACTGGTCAGAATATAAAGAAAAGCAGAGAATGACCAAAAAGTTAATGAAGACCAATGGAGCACGAGAAGAAGCTAGTTAAAATGTTAAAAAAAAAATAGCATGAGATGTAGATGTAGTCTAAGTGAAGGTTTTACACGAAAGATTTTTTGGAACACACAATAACTTAGAAGCATAGACAGAGGAGAGAACCGAATTAGGTCCCTTTTTCAGGTTGGCAGGATGTGACAAATGGGGTCTCACAAGGGGTCTGTGCTCGGCCCTCAACTTCTTACCATTTATATCTGACTTAGATGAGGAAAATTCAGGCCTGGTGGCAACAAGTAGGAAAGTATTTTGTGAAGGTGACATAGCACGGGTTCAGACTATTTATAGACAGGTTAAATATGGCAGGTGGCTATGGTGTGGAATAATGTGAAGTTTTCACTTTAGCAGGAAGGATGAAAAAAGCAAAGCAGTATTTAAACAGTCAGAAGTCACATCACACCAGGTTACAGACAAACAGATTTATTTGAAAGCACGCGCTTTTGGTGCCTCAGTCCTTCTTCGGGTGTTAGTGGGAGAGGAAGTAGCAGACACAGGTTACTTATAGATTCTGTGTCTGATGCTACCTCTCTCACTAACACCTGAAAGAGGACTGAGGCTCCAAAAGCTTGCAATTTGCTGTTGGACCTTAACTTGGTGTCACGTGATTTCTGAGCTTGTCCAACCCAGTACAACGCCAGCATCTCCACATCGTATTTAAACAGCGAAACACTGCAGACCCTTCCTTAAATGAGACAACAAGAATTGGGAACTTCCTCTTTCAATACAAGTGCAAAGATAAATATTGGCAGAGGAGACGGCAACAGAAAGGCAACGTGATTACCCACGGGAATCAGTCCTGTCCTGCGGTACAATTGTAGCCTCGGCTGGTTCAAAGGACCCGGTTCGCAGCACGTAGTCAGTGCTGAGTGCCATTGTGTTTACCCAATGTGCGTGGCCCTGAAGCGTTCTGCACACAGCTCCCTGAAAACAGATCACACATACAATTTATGAAACCGTTATCAAACTGTACATCATGTATGTAGACGCTTGCTGTGCACAAACCAATTTAATACACACCGCTCCAGTCCCCACCTCTGAAACTGATGCCTCACAAACAAAGAATCGAGAATAAAACAAAGAACTGTGGAAATCTGAAATCAATTAAGTAACTGCTGGAGAAACTCAGCAGGTCTGGCAGCGTCTATGGAGAGGGAAACAGTTAGCCCTTTGGGTTCAGTGACCATTCTTCAGAATTGAAGATCTCGAGAATGGTCTTCAGTGACATTAAAAAGAGCGCAAGTTGTTGCCATGACAACATACCTGAGGAAATTCATCTTTCACAGACAAAATACAGCCAGCAATCAGAAGCAAACTGACAGGACAACAAGAGTGCTGATGGGGTTTGTTAGGGTAGGTTTACAGAAAATGGCTCCATTTACGGTGAGTCCAAACAAAGAGGCCAGAAATCGAATATAGTAACCAATGAACCCAACCAAGGAAGTGAAGCAAAGTTTCATTTTCTAATCAACCTGATCAGAGGTGCTATAACACACCTTGGGAGCAGATATCAGTGGATATCATGCCCCAGAGATAAGAACACTGCCAAAACACCAAAACAGCCCTTCTAATTAGTAGGTTCTTCTCTTAGGTATCTTCTAATCAAGATGTTCAGAAATATTATTCTGCACTGCTGGAGCAGGTGGGATTTGAACTCCTAGGCATCCTCGCCCAGAGATGGAATACTAACACTGAGCCACAAGAGCCCCATGATTCTGGTTTTGTTCTAATCGATTCAGCAAAACTTCACTGAAAAGACATTTTGGACAAACTGATGACCTCTCTCAGCCACAGAATTTCTTCAGGTAGGGTGGCACGGTGGCTCAGCGGCTAGCAGTGCAGCCAAACAGCACCAGGGACCCGGGGTCGATTCCAGCCTCGGGTAACTGTTTGTGCGGAGTTTGCACGTTCTCCCTGCGTCAATGTGGGTTTCCTCCCACAGTCCAAAGATGTGCAAACTAGGTGGATGGGCCATTCTAAATTGCCCGTAGTGTTCAGGGGTACGTGGGTTATAGGGGAATAGGGATGGGTTTGGGTGGGATGCTTCAAGGGGCAGTGTGGACTTGTTAGGCTGAAGGGCCTGTTTCCACACTGTAGGGAAGCTAATCTAAAAATCTGGCCGAAAGAGCCTGCACTGACATTCCAAAGAGCATCCCATCCAGACCCATGCCCCAGAGTATCCACAACACCTGCACATCTTTTGGGCTGTGCGAGGAACCTGGAGCATCCAGAGGAAACCCACACAGGTACGGGGAGAATGTGCAAACTCCACAGAGACGGTCGTCTTGGAGTGGAATCAAACCTGGGTCCCCCGGTGCTGTGAGCCAGTAATGCTAACAGTATTCTAAATGTCCATGATTCCAGATTTCCTTTTTCTTTTGTTTGGCATCTCTGAAAGTGGGCTTGTCAAAAAAAAAGACTGAGATGGATCATCCCCTCAGTACTTATCACTGAAGAGGGTGCAAATACGTCAACCTCATCTCTTGCTCACATGCACACAGCTCCTTCATCACTGAGCTGAACAATTCACTGTTCATAGAACATAGAACATAGAACAGTACAGCACAGAACAGGCCCTTCAGCCCACAATGTTGTGCCGACCATTGATCCTCATGTATGCACCCTCAAATTTCTGTGACCATATACATGTCCAGCAGTCTCTTAAATGACCCCAATGACCTTGCTTCCACAACTGCTGCTGGCAACGCATTCCATGCTCTCACAACTCTCTGCGTAAAGAACCTGCCTCTGACAACCCCTCTATACTTTCCACCAACCAGCTTAAAACTATGACCCCTCGTGCTAGCCATTTCTGCCCTGGGAAATAGTCTCTGGCTATCAACTCTATCTATGCCTCTCATTATCTTGTATACCTCAATTAGGTCCCCTCTCCTCCTCCTTTTCTCCAATGAAAAGAGACCGAGCTCAGTCAACCTCACTTCATAAGATAAGCCCTCCAGTCCAGGCAGCATCCTGGTAAACCTCCTCTGAACCCTCTCCAAAGCATCCACATCTTTCCTATAATAGGGCGCCCAGAACTGGACGCAGTATTCCAAGTGCGGTCTAACCAAAGTTTTATAGAGCTGCAACAAGATCTCACGACTCTTAAACTCAATCCCCCTGTTAATGAAAGCCAAAACACCATATGCTTTCTTAACAACCCTGTCCACTTGGGTGGCCATTTTCAGGGATCTATGTATCTGCACACCAAGATCCCTCTGTTCCTCCACGCTGCCAAGAATCCTATTCTTAATCCTGTACTCAGCTTTCAAATTCGACCTTCCAAAATGCATCACCTCGCATTTATCCAGGTTGAACTCCATCTGCCACCTCTCAGCCCATCTCTGCATCCTGTCAATGTCCCGCTGCAGCCTACAACAGCCCTCTACACTGTCAACGACACCTCCGACCTTTGTGTCATCTGCAAACTTGCTGACCCATCCTTCAATTCCCTCGTCCAAGTCATTAATAAAAATTACAAACAGTAGAGGCCCAAGGACAGAGCCCTGTGGAACCCCACTCACCACTGACTTCCAGGCAGAATATTTTCCTTCTACTACCACTCGCTGTCTTCTGTTGGCCAGCCAATTCTGTATCCAGACAGCTAAGTTCCCCTGTATCCCATTCCTCCTGACCTTCTGAATGAGCCTACCATGGGGAACCTTATCAAATGCCTTACTGAAGTCCATATACACCACATCCACAGCTCGACCCTCATCAACTTTTCTAGTCACATCCTCAAAAAACTCGATAAGGTTTGTAAGGCATGACCTACCCCTCACAAAGCCGTGTTGACTGTATTCGATCAAGCCATGCTCTTCCAGATGATCATAAATCTTATCCCTCAGAATCCTTTCTAACACCTTGCAGACGACAGACGTGAGACTTACCGGTCTATAATTGCCGGGGATTTCCCTATTTCCTTTCTTGAAGAGAGGAATTACATTTGCCTCTCTCCAGTCCTCAGGTACGACTCCAGTGGAGAGCGAGGATGTTCATTGACTAAATTTTTTATTTAACCTATTTTTCTCATCAACCTGTTCAAAGCTGTTACTACACACCTCTGGAGCAGGTGGGACTAGATCCCGGGTCTCTCAGTCTAGAGATAATATTTCTAGATATTCAACAAGTTGTTATCAACTGCTTACTGTTACAACTAACTCATGTTGTGGAATCCCAGTCAGGAGTTGGTTCTCATGTTGAACTCGTGATATTGCATGATGCATCTACAGCAGCTGGACTGCCTTAGCAGATACTGCCTGCAAATTTTCCTCTAGTCTCTCTCCCCACTGTCCACAAACACCCCCTTCATGACACAAACAAGACTGAAATAACTGCACAGAGCCCAGTATCTCATCACTAAGTCACCCGTTATTTGCATGTGCACAGTACATGGGCTCTGACCAGCCAGCTCAGAGCCAGTCCTTAGATTGAGGAGACTCTCTGAATCTCCTGTGTATATCTATCAGCCAAGGCCCTTATTGGCCCAGGTTAACAGCCCCAATCGAGGCTCTCACACAATGAGATCCCCCAGGACTTTGTTCCAATCACTACAAAGACCACATTCGCCTGGCCCTCCTACTTCCAGAGCACTACGTTAAAAAGCGAAGCCCACTCACGTCCAGGGCTCTCCACACTTTTATTGTCCTGTCCTGCGAGGAGGAGAAGATGAGCCCGTCACCGCCCCATTTTACACACGTTACCGACTGTGTGTGTCCTGTCAGGATCTTATCACAGAGTCCCAGCACTGTGTCCCAGATGCGGATGCTGCAGTCCTTAGACGCGCTGGCCAGGTACCGACACTGTGGATTTCTGCCCAGACAGGCAAACAAAATTAAAAAAACAGCACTTTGTTACACTGTGGAAATCTACTTAAAAAGGATGTTAATTCAGAAAAGTGAACACTTGTTACCGTGAATCAGAAACAGAGAGTCAAGTTAAGCACGGACCCTGCTACAACTTTATCAGATCCACCTCCCCGTTCGTAACATCAATCCTGTCCGTCCTTAGAGTACAAATAAATTTTGGCCAATGCACAGTAAGAATTGTCACAGAACTGTTACAGTGCAGAAGGAGGCTATTCAGCCCATTATGTCAGCACCAGCTCTCCAAATGAGCAATTCACTTTGTGTAAGTCTCCTGCCTTCCCTATGCTTTCACTTTTCCAGTAACAGTCTGACTCCCTTTTGAAAGCTTCGATTGATGCTCCAATCTCTCAGAGGTAGTGTGTACCAGACCCTAAACAAACATTGCGTGTCATAGAGTCAAGGAGTTATACAGCATGGAAAGAGACTCTTTGGTCCAGATATCCTAAATTGATCTCGTCCATTTGCCAGCATTTGGCAAAAATCCCTCTAAACCCTTCCTATTCACAACCTCTAGACACCTTTTAAATGTTGTAATTGTCCCAGCCTCCACCACTTCCTCTGGCAGCTCCTTCCATACATGCACCACCCTCTGCATGATAACACTTCTCAGGTTGCTTTTAAATCTTTCCCCTCTCAACTTAAACCCACGCCCTCTAGTTTAGGGCTTCCCTACCCTGAGAAAAAGACCTTTAATATTCACCCTATCTGTGCTCGTCATGACTGTATAAACCTCTGTAAGGTCGCCCGTCAGCCTCCGACGCTCCAGGGAAAATAGCCCCATCCTATTCAGCCTCGCCCTGTAGCTCAAACCCTCCAATCCCAGCAACATTCTTACAAATCTTTCCTGAACCCTTTCAAGTTAAACAACATCCTTCCTATAGCAGGGAGACCAGAATTGCACACAGTATTCCAAAAGTGGCTGAACCAACGTCCCATACAGGCACAACATGGCCACCCAACTCCTATACTCAATGCACTGACCAACGAAGGTAAGCATATCAAATCCCTCCTTGGCTACCCTGTCTACCTGCGACTCCACTTTCACCATCCACCTGCACCAAGGCCCTTTTTGTCTAGCAACGTTCCCCAGAGCCCTACCATTAAGCGTACAAGTCCTGCCCGGATTTGCCTTAGCAAAATGCAACACCTCACATTTATCTAAATTAAATTCCTTCTGCCACTCCTTGGCCCATTGGCCCAGTTGATCAAGGTCCCATCGTACTCTTAAATAACCTTCTTCACTGTCCACTCCACCTCCAATTTTGGTGTCATCTGTAAACTTACTAACCATACCTCCTACATTGACACCCAAATCATTCAAATAAATGACAAAAAGCTGTGGACCCAGCACCGATCCTAGTAAGTTCTTCCTCATGTGTCCTTTGCTTCTTTTAATGAAATACTTTGAATCTGTGACGTCTTACTGTCAATCCTTTCATGAGTGGAAACATTTTCTCCCCACTTTCTGGCCATGATTGTGAAAGTGTCTATCAGATCGCCACTTCCCCCAAGGAAAACAGCTTGCGCGTTTTCAATCAAGCTTCATGACAAGAATTCTTCACACAAATGGTTCCGGGGTGAGATCTTTCCCGCATTCTCTCCAATGCTTTCACATTCTTCCAAAAGATGTGTGACGTTCAGAGGTGACACAATGATCTGGCTCAGAATGAACGTGTGTCTTATGTAAGTTATATCACTGTATAAAGGTATGGAGTAAGACAATAACATCGTCTGTTGTCTTGAGTATAAGAAGTGTGGTTCCTCTAATAACATATAAATACTGGTCAGTGAGCCACTGGTATGTAAACCATAAACAATTCTCATATATCATCTATTAGCTATGACCCACTTTCCACTCCTTTTAAATAATGCATTATCACTCATTCAATACAGCAAGTGGAAGGGAAGAAATCCCAAAATCTCTGCTGCTCGGAAGCAGTCACACACTTTAGTGAGCTTTGCTCTCATCTGTACCAAAAAATTGCAGACTCAAGGTCTTCAAGCAGTAGACTCCATGCTGATAGTCCCATCCAGTTCTGAGGGAGTGCTGCACCTTTGGTAGAGATGTCTTTCAAATCACTGAGCTACAGTGCTGATCACTATCCATCAGTGGATCCTTGACTTGTTGGTCACTAAAGTTAAAACTTGTCAACAGGACAACTGCTCAGTCACTGGCTGTACCTTTTTTTTTAATCAATTACTGACTCACATGTGCAGTGGCTCCCAGCAAAGATATGTAATCCACTTTGAGTGCCCTGTCAGAACCTTTCCAATTTGCCTGCCTGAGCTGGGATCCCACAAGAATATCTGAAATTAAACAGACAACATTTAATTTCATCCAGAGATACACACGACTTGCTGATACTCCTGAAACGACCCACCAAAAACCTTTCCCCCAGATTCCAGCTTGGTTATTCAGGCCACACTCAGCAAATCCCGTCGTTCGAGAGACAAGCTGGATGTTCAAGGGAAACGTGAAATCCAATGACAACGTTTTGGCCTGGACCAGATTTGTCCTCGGCTGCTTTGGGAAGCGAGAAATGCAATTGCTTCGCCACTTGCGAGGATCTTTGCATCCTCGCTCTCCACTGGAGTCGTACCTGAGGACTGGAGAGAGGCAAATATAATTCCTCTCTTCAAGAAAGGAAATAGGGAAATCCCCAGCAATTACAGACCAGTAAGTCTCACGTCTATCGTCTGCAAGGTGTTAGAAAGGATTCTGAGGGATAGGATTTATGACCATCTGGAAGAGCATGGCTTGATCAAATGCAGTCAACAAGGCTTTGAGAGGGGCAGGTCATGCCTCACAAACCTTATCGAGTTCTTTGAGGATGTGACTAGAAAAGTTGATGAGGGTCGAGCTGTGGATGTGGTGTATATGGACTTCAGTAAGGCATTTGATAAGGTTCCCCATGGTAGGCTCATTCAGAAGGTCAGGAGGAATGGGATACAGGGGAACTTAGCTGTCTGGATACAGAATTGGCTGGCCAACAGAAGGCAGCGAGTGGTAGTAGAAGGAAAATATTCTGCCTGGAAGTCAGTGGTGAGTGGTGTTCCACAGGGCTCTGTCCTTGGGCCTCTACTGTTTGTAATTTTTATTAATGACTTGGATGAGGGGATTGAAGGATGGGTCAGCAAGTTTGCAGACGACACAAAGGTTGGAGGTGTCGTTGACAGTATAGACGGCTGTTGTAGGCTGCAGCGGGACATTGACAGGATGCAGAGATGGGCTGAGAGGTGGCAGATGGAGTTCAACCTGGATAAATGCGAGGTGATGCATTTTGGAAGGTCGAATTTGAAAGCTGAGTACAGGATTAAGGATAGGATTCTTGGCAGTGTGGAGGAACAGAGGGATCTTGGTGTGCAGATACATAGATCCCTTAAAATGGCCACCCAAGTGGACAGGGTTGTTAAGAAAGCATATGGTGTTTTGGCTTTCATTAACAGGGGGATTGAGTTTAAGACACGCGAGATCTCGTTGCAGCTCTATAAAACTTTGGTTAGACCGCACTTGGAAAACTGCGTCCAGTTCTGGTCGCCCTATTATAGGAAAGATGTGGATGCTTTGGAGAGGGTTCAGAGGAGGTTTACCAGGATGCTGCCTGGACTGGAGGGCTTATCTTATGAAGAGAGGTTGACTGAGCTCGGACTTTTTTCATTGGAGAAAAGGAGGAGGAGAGGGCACCTAATTGAGGTGTACAAGATAATGAGAGGCATAGATAGAGTTGATAGCCAGAGACTATTTCCCAGGGCAGAAATGGCTAACACGAGGGGTCATAGTTTTAAGCTGGTTGGAGGAAAGTATAGAAGGGATGTCAGAGGCGGGTTCTTTACACAGAGAGTTGAGAGAGCATGGCATGCGTTGCCAGCAGCAGTTGTGGAAGCAAGGTCATTGGGGTCATTTAAGAGACTGCTGGACATGCATATGGTCACAGAAATTTGAGGGTGCATACATGAGGATCAATGGTCGGCACAACATCGTGGGCTGAAGGGCCTGTTCTGTGCTTACTGTTCTATGTTCTATGTTTTGAGATCAGAGATAATGGGAACTGCAGATGCTGGAGAATCCGAGATAACAAAGTGTACAGCTGGATGAACACAGAAGGCCAAGCAGCATCTTAGGAGCACAAAAGCTGACGTTTCAGGCCTAGACCCTTCATCAGGAAAGGGTCTAGGCCCAAAACGTCAGCTTTTGTGCTCCTAAGATGCTGCTTGGCCTGCTGTGTTCACCCAGCTCCACACTTAGTTACAACATTTTGAGATACCCGCTTTTGAAACAGCTCCAACTCCCTCTTAAGTCGGGCAAGTTGCCGACAGAGTCGATGGAAAGTTTAAGTGTGAAAAAATAATTAATAATCAAAAAAAAAATTAACATTGATTGACAGTTTGATAAGTGCAGACAAACCCCGGAGAGGAATTTTCTTTTTTTTTTAAGAAGATTAAATACCTGACTATTCTTGCACCCAGAAGCCAGCTTTTTCCCATCAGGAGACCAGGCAATGCTTAATACCCAGTGCTTATGACCTAAGGGAAAAGAATTGAAACTCTTTTCAGACACATTAGCTCCTGACCATTTTGCTGACTTTGAATTATTAATGAAAGACACATTGCTCAAATGGAAAATTAACTCATCCACTGTAATTTGTCGGAGTTTCCTTGGTTCGTTAATAATTGCATAGACTCAATCTCATTTTACTCACTGCCATAAAAATTCTACTGAATTAAAGAAAGACAGATTATCAAAGACAGGGCACAGAAATGGAATGAGTTAAGAGCAAGTTTAAATTGCAATTGCCCAGAGCGGAACCATTACAACCTTGAAATTGGGCTATTCAAAGTGGTGCCTGAACAAGATTAGTGTTGTCCACAATTTCAAATAGGTTGATGTCTCCATTATAAAGTAACAGCATTAGACACACATAAGTTATATCTTCAAATGGCAATCTTCAAAAGAGCTCAAACCAATGTTATTAGGTCTTTTCACGCTTGTTAGCAGAACAGAGATGCAGCACTGACTATCAAGAAGAACCAGTATTTATAAAGCTCATTCCACGATCTCAGCATGTCTCAAAGTGCTTTAGGACAACAAACAACCATTTTTCCGTGTTGCCAGCTGTTGCAACATAGGAAACGCAACAGCTAATTTAAAGCACAGCGGGCTCCCACAAACAGAACTGTGCCAATGACCAGATCACCCACAATTTTAATTCTGCAGATTGTGATTGACTAGACCACCGTCAGTAACTCCCCTACATCCTCCTCGGTATAATGCCCTGGGGCCAATCAGGGATCGCAGGCAGGCCCTTGATTTAGCATCTCACCCGAAACACGGTACTGACAACGCGGCACTCCTTCAAGCCCTACCTGGATTAAAATGGGCCACAGCCTCAGGAGTAGGTCAGTCCTTCTGTTTCAGAGTAATAGTGCTGAGCCACACTGGACACAGCACGAGCTAAAATATAGCCTACAATTGTCGAAACTACCCAACATTGTCTTTTCGGTAAATATCACACTAATCACAGGGAAGGCAGTGCTGGGAGATGGAACCCTCTCTGTAATTTCTCTGCATCATGCACTCGCAGACAGTGATTCTTCCAATTTTTCTATCAACTACACAAGCCTCCAAGCCCTGGCATGACTGCCACTTCCAGAACCAGAAGTCAATACTGTTATTGAACCGCCAACGCTGATCACACTGCCGTGCAGCTAAGAGGGAACACTGCTCGCAGGTTGAGATTGGAACGGGAGTTTGATGTAGAGTTAAGCTCCCTCTACTCTAATGCCCAAGAATGTACACTGCTTCAGTCCCAACTGGAGAAAGAGCGCCACCTGCTGCATTTGAAACACCACATCATATGAAGGATGTGAATGCACTGGAGTGCGGAAACTGTAATAACAGTCCCAGGCAGAAGGCACTTCAGTTCAAGTTTGAAATGAAAGAATTGGGACTGTTTTCCTTCGAGATAAGATGAGCTGGAGGAGATTTGATGGAGGTTTGCAAAATCATGAGTGGCCCAGATAGAATAGCCAGGGAGAAACTATTTCCACTCACATTAGGAAGGAGAAAAAGAGGGCCTAGATTGAAAGTGATGTGGATAAGAAGCAAGGGTGAATCGAGGAAAAACTTTTTCACCCAGCGAGTAGTTATGATATGGAATGCACTGTCTGGAAACCTGGTGAAGGCACATTCAACTGAGACATTCAAGAGGGGATTTGTTGGATAGGAATTATGGGCAAGGTTCTTGGGGAAAAAGCAGCAGTTTGGCACAAGGTAATGACACTCAATTAACAAGGCAGTGCAAGCATGATGGGCCAAATGGCCTCCTTCTGTGAATGTGCAAAAGGAGAGAGGTTGTTCGCTTGAATCCTCTAATTCATTTTAGGAGAAAGATTATCTCAGAGTACTTAATCAAACGGGCCAATGAGTGGCAGATGGTGTTTCATTTAGAAAAATGAGGTGTTACATCTCAGTAAGGCAAACTTATTCAGTTAATGGTAGGGCCCTGGGGAGTGTTGCCCAACAAAGAGACCTTGGAGTGCGGGTCCATAGTTCCATGAAAGTGGAGTCACAGGTAGATAGGATAGTGAAGAAGGCATTTTGCACACTTGCCATCTTTACTCAGTGCATTGAGTATATGAACTGGGAAATCATATTGCAGCTGTACAGGACATTGATGAGCCACTTTTGGAATGCGGTGTACAATTCTAGTTGCCCCTCTATAGAAAGGATATTATTAAATCTGGGAGGCTGCAGGAAAGATTTACAAGGATGTTGCTGGGACTGGAGGGTTTGAGGCTGAATAGGCTGAGGCTATTTTTTTCTCCTGGAGCGTTACAGATTGAGAGGTGACCTAATAGAGGTTTCTAAAACCAAGAGGGGCATGGATACGGTAAATAGACAACGTCTTTCCCCAGAGTTTGGGGGGGGGGGGGGGGGGGGGGGGGGGGGGGGGAGAGAGAGAGAGAGAGAGAGAGAGAGAGAGAGAGAGAGAGAGAGAGAGAGAGAGAGAGAGAGAGTCCAAAACTAGAGGCTACAGGTTTAAGGTGAGAGCAGAAACGATGTAAAAGGGACCTGAGGGATAGCTTTTTCACACAGAGGGTGGTGTATGTATGGAACAAGCTACCAGAGGAAGTTGTGATGGTTGGTACAATTACATTTTAAAAGACATCTGGATGACTTTATGAATAGGAAAGACTAAGAGGGATACGAACCAAATGCTGGCAAATTGAACAAGGTCAGTTGTCTAGTTGGCATAGACCAGTTGGACCAAAGTGGCTATTTCCATGCTGTATGACTATATGACTCTAAATGTTACCAACTTAACCAAACTCCAAGGTATAAGCTAATAAATTAAATCAATGTCCTCTGGTCTCACTTCGCGCTATTGCTTAAAAATGTTTTGATGTTCAGGCTGGAGGGGAGGCCAATCACCTTCCCAGTAAAAGCTGCTTACATCAGTCTCAAATCAGAAATTAGAAAAGGCTGGGGTCATTGTGTCTCATGTCAGAAAGACAACATTGCTCAAAGTGAACTTGCCTTTAGATGTGAACTGAGGGGTTTCAGTTGATAGATCCCAGAACCGCACAGTCGTGTCTCCTGATCCGCTTGCTAGGTACCTTTAAACATCAGAGACAATGCGTCAATACTGCACACCATATGCAATTCGCACCAAGTATAATCAACTTCACCTACTGTCAACAGTGCTACATGGATAATAACAGAAGTGCAGTAGACTATTCAACCCATCAAATTCTGTTTCACCATTCAAGCATATCATCAATCTCTACCCTACATCTGACCACTATCTCCATATCCCTTAACATCATTCATGACTATTGATTTCTGTCTCAAAGTCAGTGACTAAGCTTCCACAGCCCTCTGGGATAGAGGATTCCAGAGATTCATCACCCTCTGCATGAGGAAATTCCTCTTCATGAGACGAAGTTCCCCAATTCCGGACTCACCAGTCAGAGAACATCTTTCTTACATCCACTGTGTCATGCCCTTTAAATTTCAGTGAGATTGCTTCTCATTCCTTAAAGCTCTTGAGAACGTAGGCCCAGGTTCCACAATCTTTTCACGTAAGAAAATCTCACCCTCCCAGAGATTCATCTGAAGAATTACTTCCCAAGTTTCGACACGGACCTGATCGTAAGTTCGAATGACTGCCCAAAGGTCTCAGTTCCCTTGCTCAAAAAAACACTTACTATGTGAAAACCTGGACACTTTGAGAATGTCGGAAAGCATTATGTATTGGTTTCTCAGCTCAAGGCCTGGAATGGGAATGGAACCAGCAGCTGTGTGACTGAGAGATCGGGGTGCTACCAAGTAGACCACAGCTGTTGTAAAAGGAACACATCTAAATCTTTTTGCTTACTTAGGCAAAGGAAGGAGTGTTATAATAGATTTCATAACCTTTGGGAGACTTACAATGTTCACAGACAATGAAGTGCCTTTGAAGTGTAGATGGTTTAGGAAAGATTTCACAGGACGTTGCCAGGAATGGAGGGTTCGAGATATAAAAATAGACCAAAAAGGCTGGCACCTTGTTGACTGGAGCGTAGCAGGCTGAGGGGTGACCTTGTTTTAGTTGATAATATAAGAGGAACAAAGATACAGTGAATGACAAGGATCTTATCCCTAGGTTGGGTGAGTTCATAGTTGGGGGTACATTTTTAAGGTGAGCGGAGAACGATCTAAATGGACATGAGGGGCAACGTTATTTTTTTTAAAAACACAGACAGTGGCTCGTGTATGGAATGAAGTGGTAGACACGAGTACGGTTACAATGTTTAAAAGACATTTAGATAAGTTCACGAATAGGAAAGGTTTGGAGGAATATCGGCCAAACACAGGCAAGTGGGACTAGTTCAGTTTGGGATGCTAGCTGAGTGGCAAATATTGGCTGGGTCACAATGGGTAAATCCTTGGCTCTTCTTCAGAATAGTGCTGGGTGATCTTTTGCATTTACCTGAGCAGACACTTGAGGCTTGGATTTACCATCAAATTTCAAAACCCTGAGTGGGCTGCGAGGAGTAGATAGGGAGAAACTGTACCTGCGTGTAAAAGGGCACAAATATGACAGGACAACGATTTAAAGTGATGTGCAAGAGAAGTAGGAGTGAAGTGAGCAGATATTTTCACACAGGGAGTAGTTAGTGTGGGAACGCACTGTCTGGAGATGAGGCTTTCAAAAGGGTACTGGATGATTATTTACAGTCCTAGAGTCATAGAGCATGGAAACAGACCCTTTGGTCCAACCAACCCACGCTGACCATAATCCCAAACTCAACACCTGCCTGTGCCCATATCCCACAAAACATTTCTTACTCATGTATTTACACAAATGTCTTTTAAACGTAACTGTACCCATACCCACCACCTCCTCTGGAAGTTTAGTCCACACACAAACCCACCTGCTGCTTTAAAAAACTTCCCCTTGTTTACTTTACAGACCTTTCTCCTCTCACCTTAAAAATGTGCCCCCTTATCTTGAAATCACTCACCATAAGGAGAAGACACTTACCTTTCACCTTATCTATACCCCCTCATGATTCTATAAACCTCTACGGTTACCCCTCAACCTCCTGCGGAAAAAAGCCTCATTTGTTTGGATAAAACTAATATGCGAGTATGAGGAAAAAGCAGGAGGTTGGCACAAGGTATTGATGCCTATTTAATGAGCCAGAGTAAGTACGAAGGGCTAAATTTCCTTTCTCCGCGCATAAGCCTTCTATGATTTACAAGACTGTATTTCTAACAGTGCAGCATTTCCACGGCACTCTACTGGAGTGTCAGCCTTGGTTTCTCAGCTCAAGGCCTGGAATGGGAATGGAACCAGCAGCTGTGTGACTGAGAGATCGGGGTGCTACCAAGTAGACCACAGCTGATGGAAAAGGAACACATCTAAATCTTTTTCTCTTCGAGAGACTTGCCTCCCAGTTGGACTGAAGGCCACAGAAACGACCGCTTCAGTGTGTCCTTCCAGTGAGCTGCTACAACGTGTCACAGCCCGAACTCGAAACACTGCCTGCGGTTGATAAATAATGTCGATAACATTTTCCGTTTCCACTTTTTGCTCTTGCAGCGTCTTCTCCAGCGAGGTGACAATCTCCGTCTCGTGCACGAAGAAGGCCAAAGGCGGGGCATCATCCTGAAATCATCAGAAAAAGCCGCTTCATCTATTTGCCCCACTGGCCACCTGCTACCCAATGATTTTTACCCCAAACGAACAATGATCGACAGCAAAGCACTTTCATACCCACAACCTCTGCTACCCAGACTGACAAGGGCAGCAGATACACTGGTACACCACCCTCTGCAAATTCCCCAAGCCCCTCACCAGCCTGACCTGGAAATATATCTCCACTCCTTCAGCATTGCAGAGTCAAAATCCTGGAATTCTCTCCCTAAAAGCACTGTGGGTGTCCCGACATCACACAAACTACAGAGGTTCAAGGCAGCAGCTCACCACCACCCTCTCGAGGGGCAATAAATGTAGGCCCAGCTAGCAAAGCCAGAATCCTGACAACCAGATTAAAAGAATGAACCACTGGTCATCAATCCTGACTGATACAACGTCTGAATGCTCACATAACAAAGATGCTTAAAGACAGCAATTTTCCTCCCCTTTTTGCCCACAATTAGCAGCTCAGCTTGCAGACCTGTTTTCAATTCCTCACAAATTTCCCGCTTCCTATCAGCACTTCCCCCAAAGTCAGTAAAGCCCTGATTGAGTTCTGCGCAGTTATTCACAGCCGCAATCCCTCGTCCTATCAAACTGACATAAATGCGTCAGGTGGAACTCAGTGGGTAGCACTCCGAGTCAGAGGTCACGAGTTCAAAACCCTCCCAGGGACTCCAGCACAAAAATCTAGAGTGACATTCTAATGCAGCATTGAGAGAATATCTCAATTCATTGCCCATACTGAAAACTCTAAATCAAAATTTAATACATGTATGCTACTCATTCATTGAAAAAAAATTTCATAGATAAGCGTTGGGCAGCATGGTGCCTCAGTGATTAACACTGCTGCGTCTCAGCATCAGGGACCCCTGTTCAATTCCAGCCTCGGCGACTGCGCAGAGTTTGCAGATTCTCCCCACATCTGCCTGGGTTTCCTCCAGGTGCTCTGGTTTCCTCCCACAGTCCAAAGATGTACAATTTAGGCAAACTGGCTGTGAGAAATTGCCCACAGTATCCAGGGATGTGCAGGTTTGGTGGATTAGCCATGGGAAACGCAGGGTTACAGAGGCAGGGTAAGGGGTTGCGGGGTCTTTGGAGATTCAGTGCAACTTGATGGGCTGAATAGAATCCCAACAGTGTCGAAGGAGGCCATGAAAAAGTTAACAACAACAAAACAAAAAAAAAAATCCATCACAGAAATCTAACTAATTAAAACATGCATTGAATCTATCCAAATAAAATTAAAATTACAAGCAAATCTCACCCTGAATACGTATTGTCATCAATACAACACAATAGTTCTGATGGAGAAGTTCATGATGAGTTCAGGAATCGACTGATCCTGCGTCTGAGGATTTGTAGCCTTTTCCCGATCACACCCAACACTGACAAAGGGAAGTTTCTCACTGGTCATGACTGTCTCCACTTCCAGCAAAATTCTTCAAGGGTAGACATCATAGAGAAAGACGAGCTCATGAAATAGCTTTTCATCTTTGTTTAATAAAATCTGTCCCATTAAGAACTCTGCCTTCTTGAAGCGTTCCAAAAACCCAATAACTGCAAATGTCAGTCAGCTCCTATATATTTTTTAAATCGACTGTTCAGATGCATGATGACACACCTCTGGGGTAGGAGGGCCTTGGCCTCCTGGCCGAGAGGTGGGGATATGAACACTGCACCATAAGACCCTCACTGTCCAAGTACTGAGGAGGTCCCCTGATTTTGTTTCAGAAGTCAGACACGATCAGATATCTTCAGATTAGTATGACTTAGACCTTGCTCCTGTATGTCGGAGAATGGGTGAATTCCCAATTAATGTCCACCATCTCCACATAACTAAAGACCCAGCTTCTGTACATTTAACAGACAAAGCTGAAAGCACAGTCACGAACATGAGTGAGAAGCTGAGCGAGGGACACAGTAAGCGCCATGGTACTCCATATACAACTGTCTAAAACGTGAAATGATTTTACCTTAGGCAACAGAACATTGCACACAAGCTGTAACTTGTCGGGGGTTATGTCAACCGGAACATCTAAAGGTGCCCCCAGAATCTCCCCGCCCTCATCTTTGAACTGTACCAGCAACCGCTGGCTGCCCTCCTTCATTGCTGGACGCTAAACGAGAGCTGGAAAACAAAAATGGTGAGAGAAGCCAATCAAACATCAAGGCTTGTGAAAGCTGCAGCATTTGTAATCACTTCGCAGAGTGGATGCATCAGCAAATCAGCCCACAGAGACAAAAACAGAATGGTCTGCATGTAAGAAAGTCAAATTAAACTTAAAGAAAACGCAGAAAGCTGCAATACAAAGCAATTTGGTGGTACTTGTGCAGGAAACAGAAAGCTAGCACATAGGGTGCAGCAGGTAATCAGGAAGGCTAATCGAATGTTGGCCCTTATTTTAAGGGGGTTGGAGTATTTGAGAAGGGAGGTTTTACTGCAACTGTACCAGGTGCTGGTGGGACCACATCTGGAGTACTGTGTGCAGTATTGCTCCCCCTTACTTAAGGAGTTGTTTCAGTTGAAGGAGTTTAGAGAAAGTTCACTAAGATGATCCCTGGTATGGAGGGATTGTATGGGAAAAGGCTAAACAGGGTGGCAGGAGTTTAAAGGAATGTGGGGTGATCTCCTCGAAACATACAGGATTCTTAAAGGGCTTGACAGGGTCAATGCTGACAAGATGTTTCTCCTCATGGGAGTGTGTAAGACTGTCTCAGAATAAAGGGACGCCAATTTAAAACTGAGATGAGGAGGAATTTCTTCTCTGAGAGGGTTGGGTGCCTTTAGAACCCCTTGCCTCAGAGACCTAGGGGGGCAGATTGTATGTACATATTTAGGGCAGAGATAGATTCTTGATCAATCAGGGAATCGAGAGTATAGGGAAAGGGCAGCAAAGTGGACTTGAGGAATGTTGAATCAGCCACGAATATTATTGAATGGTGGTGCAGGCTCTGGGGCGAAACAGACTACTCCTGGTCCTATTTGACATGCCTTATTGTGGCCACTTGATCAGAGCTGAAACACTACAGAGATCTCTTCAGGAACACCGAAGCAGAGGGCAGCACACTGAGGCATCAAGCTAGGCACAGCTGGATGACAGATGTCACAAAGTGGTTGCAGACAGCATACAGCATGGGGAGGTGCGAGATAGACGAGTACTGCGTACCGTGACAACAGAGCTTCTGGCAGCAGCGGTAATAGTAATGGTCATGAAGGGAATGTTATTTTTAATTGTGGAACCGATGGATAACTCTCTCCAAGAGCCAGCACAAGCACACTGCTGGAAATCCCCAGAAAGTTACTTATCATCTAATGTTGAAAGGTTTGTTAAATCATTAATGGCTACAACACAGCAGGAGGTCTTTCTGACAAACGACAGAGTTGGCAGGCATTAAATCTCGTGCCCAAACACCAATCAAGCAAAGTGCTTTGTTCGGAGCAGCATAGAGCTTCCTACAAGTTGGCGAGGCTACATCCACACAGACAAGTGGTGAGTATTTCATCCCACTCTTCATTTGAATCCTATTTGCAGTCAAGAAGCTTTCAGGAATCAGGATGCCTGATTAACAAGAGTTTCAGGGAATCGAGGGTACAGGGAAAGAGCAGCAAAGTGGACGTGAGAAATGGTGCATCAGACATGATCTTATAGAATGTTGATACAGCCTCTGGGGCCAAACGGACTACTCCCGTTCCTATTTGTTTTGCCTTATTTTGGCAGCCTACATTGCAGGGAGTATTTACTGAAGTAAATACCTTAACGTGGCAGCATGGGGTGCAGTCCAGTTCATGGAGTTATGTGCAGGCATACCCCGTTAGTCATTTCCTGCGTATCAGGTGAATAATGACATATTGTATGTTTCTGGGTCACGGGATCCAGTCATATGGCATGCAGAAACACTGCACCCAAGGAGAAAATCAGAAATTTAAGAATGAAGAATCAAAGCAAACAACATAAACTGCAGCACAATTAAATGGAACGGGGCTAAGTCACAGAACTGCACACCACCCTCAAATGCTGCTCAGCACTCATCTGTCAAAAGGTTCTGCATTGAAGTTCTGCTCCAGTAATGTGAGCACAAAATCCAGGCTAACAGTCCCAGTGCAGTACTGACAGAAGTAATGAGAACTACTGACAGACGAGAGCGCAGCATTGTCAAAGCTACTGAATTTCAGAGAGGACATTAAACCAAGCCCCTGTCAGCTCTCTCCCGTAAAGGATCCCACGGCACTCAAAAATTGACAGGGGAGACCTACCCAATGTCCTAGTTAATATTTATTCCTCAGCCAACATCTTTTGGTCATCCAATACTGTTTGAAAGATTGTGCTATGCACAGATTCGACCATCAAGTCCACACCAACCCTCTGAACAGCATCCGACCCAGACCCATCCCCGCACTTCCCATGGCTAATGCATCTAACCTGCACATCTTTACACAGACGGTTTGCTATGCTTCCTATTTTACAGCAGAAATTGGCTAATTTAATCAAAGAACATGTTCTTCAGCTGTTAATAATAGGCAGAACATTCACAGGAAACACTGACATGATCCCACATTCAAGCAGCAGGTACGGAACAATCATAAGGTCGCTAATAGCTACACTAACAACCAGTATAAACTAGTTAAAACCAGTGGAGCTTTTAACATGGTGAATTTGCACCTGCTAGAAGCGACTTGTGTTTATACATAGTGACCCACTCTGCAAACAAAAGGAATATGTTCAAGACTTGATATTTTTTGGAATTACCTGGGAGATCGGCTTAAAGTTTGCCATTGCTTTCTCCATGGTAATGATTCAGCTAATCAGAATCAACTTGCTAACTTATCAGCCCCTTTTTCTCCTGTGCATAAGTCATTGTAATTGTTTGAAATTTTGCCTTTATCCTGATGAGTGCTAAACAAAAAGCTTCGGCAACATGACTCTTAATCTCAGCAATATTGCCGCCAGAAGTTCATCATTAAGTAAGTGCTCTCGACCATTCCAAGGCTGTGCTATAAAAATGCAAGCTTCTTCTTAAGCCAAATGATTTAGTTCTCTAATGTCCCAATACACTTAGCAAGTCAGCAGCTGATACATTCTGATCAGATGGACCCAGCTATGGGTTATTTTTTGTTGATTCATTATGAGCTGTGAACCATCAACAAAATTCTTCTGACCTTCTGTGATCACCCATATGAAGGTGGTGATGAACTGTTTTCCTGTACTTCTGCAGCCCAGGTGGCGAGTATGCACCTACAACACTGTGTGAGAGGGAATTCCAGGTCATCCCACCTGGCAAAGAAGTGACTAATATATCCTGCCCACATCAGGATGAGCAAAGGGAGGGCAACAGCAGTTGTGTGTCCCTTAGGTATTGAGCCCCAGAATCACAACATTATTACAATGTAGAAAGAAGCCATTCAGCCCTATTTCCTACCCCAGCTCAATGGCAGAGTGCTAATCTCCTTCTCCCCCAGATCACTGCGCTTCACCACCCAATGAGACAGACAGTGTAAGAACTGCAGATGCTGGAGTCAGAGATAACACGGTGTGGAGCTGGAGAAACACAGCAGGCCAGGCAGCATCAGAGAAGCAGGAACATTTTCTGAGGAAAGGTCCTGACCCAAAACATCAACTTTCCTGCTCATCATCACCCAATGCCCTGTTTGAATGCCTCAAAAATAAAATGCCCACAGTCTGATTTGAATCCAGGCCCACAGAGCATTAGAATAAAACAAAAAAACCACAGATTTTTAAAATCTGAAACAAAACTGAAATTGCAGGAGAAACTCAGCAGATCTGGCAACATCTATGGAGAAAAAGCACAGTTTAAGTTTGGAGTCCAGTTCTGAAGAACTGGTCTTGATACATCAACTCTGCCTTCTCTCCGCAAATGTTGCCAGGCCTGCTGAGTTTCTCCAGCAGTTTCTGTTTTTGCTCCACGGAGCATTACTTGGGTCCCTGGAACCCGATGAAAAGTAAGGAGGGTAAATGAACTGAGTGCAGCAACAGAGGCGATTAAAGTTGTTACTGTTTCAGAATGTGGCAACAGTAACAATTCAGATTGATACAGTTCCAGGATTCTTTCGCACAGGCCAGCAGCCCGGAAAAGCAAAGACCATGGCACAGCATGGAGAAGGGGGTCTGCTGGAGATGCAACGAGCAGACTTTTCAGCAATGGCCTGATAAAAAGGTGATTTTAATTCACCCACCCTCCCACCGTTATTAACCCGAGAGTGACACCCACAGTTGAAGGAATCTCAAACAGAGCCGAAAGTAAGCACATTCAACACCAAATGCAAAACCGACCCCAAATTACCTTCAAAACCCCAAACAGCAGCACCAGCACCACATGGAGCTGATTCTGAACCTGGCTGGCAACTATCCAAGGACAGCAAGAGTCTCCACTTTCAATCCTCACGGCGAATCAACCAGGAGCGCCCCCTCTGCCTGTTAGCACTGGGAGGCCAACCAGCAACTAGGATCTTGTTGAGATTCAAGCGTGCCCTTTTTTTTGAGAAGTTTTTAAATTGCTGTTTAGGATCTTGTCTGTTTTGACTGCCAGAGTAAACTTCATTCTTAAAAAAAGAACCAAGTTAACAGTGTAATTCCTCTTTGTGAAGATGTTTTCTGTTTGTGGAAATGATCGAGCTTCCAATTGCCTGCCACTTCAACACACCATTGTGTTGTTCCCTGGCCAAAATTTCTGGCTCTGTTTTGCTGCAGTACTCCAGCGAAGCCCAGAGCAAGCTGGAAAAACATCATCTCATTTTACACCTGGGGACTGGAGCATTCAGGACTCAATATCAAGTTCACTGATTCTAGAACCTGAATATGATCTTATGTCCTTGATCTATCCCCACATCCCAGCCCCTGTCATCACATGGGCTGCTTTCCATTTTCACCTCTTCATGGACGCATTATCACCTTTTCTTTCTTCTGAGAGTGCTTTCACCCCGACTCTCACTTTCCCTCTTTAGGCTCAGTCTGCCTGTCCACTCTACACGACTCCGACCACCATACCAGCCTCCACGCCGCCAACCCATCTTCAGCAATAAATACCACCTTTTCCTGACTACTATCAGTTCCGAAGATGGGTCACTAGTCTCAAAATCATTCTCAGTTTTCGCTCCACAAATGCCGCAGAGTTTATCCAGCAATTTCTGTTTTTGTTTCAGGCTTCCAGTATCCACAGTTCTGTGTTGTATTATAACAAATTATTTCTCCTATCAGGGTCGACACCTGAAACGACAGCTTTCCTGCTCCTCTGATGCTGTTTGGCCTGTTTTCCTCCAGCTCCAGACGGTGTTATCCCATTTATCCTATCCACTTTGTGTTAACTCAGCTACTTTGGCGACCAGAGACAAAAGCAACACCTCAATTTTAAAACATCTACTTTATCCATAATTTGACACTCCCTATCTTAGTGGTGACAATGGATGCAGCTGAAGAAGGCAGCTCACAATCACCTTCTCCAGGGCATCAGGGATGGGCATGAAATGCTGGCGTAGTCAGAGGAACAGTGAGTGACTGACTGAGTGACTGAGTGAGTGAGTGAGTGAGTGAGTGAGTGAGTGAGAGAGTGACAGAGTGACAGAGTGACAGAGTGACAGACTGAGTGAGTGACTGACTGACTGTATGAGTGACTGGTGAGTGAGTGAGTGACTGACTGAGTGAGTGAGTGACTTAGTGACTGAGTGACTGACTGACTGACTGAGTGAGTGAGTGAGAGTGACTGACTGCGTGAGTGACTGACTGACTGACAGAGAGTGAGTGAGTGACTAACTGACTGACTGACAGAGTGAGTGACTGAGGGACTGAGTGAGTGAGCAACTTACTGAGTGAGTGAGAGACTGACTGAGTGAGTGACTGAGTCTCACTCAGCTCCACTGAAACAATTGCACATTGATCTGTTTCCTGTCACCACATCACTTTTTATTTACACAAGCACAGTATATAGACTCTGACCAGCCAGATCAGAGCCAGCCGCCGGAATAAGGAGACTCTCTGAATCTCCTGTTTATTTCTGACATCTGGGGCTCCCTGATTGGTCCAGGTTAACAACCCCAATCAAGGATCTCATGATCAATGTGATCAATCTGGCCCTCATTTCAATCACTGCACCCACAAAACGCCAACCAATCTGCGTTTTTCTAATTCTAGCCTCTCTGTGCATTCCCTAATGTGCATCACTTCCCATTGGAGGCCTAATCTTCAGTTGCCTGTCTCCTAAACTCTATAATTTACTCCCTCCCTTCATCTCTGCCTTATCTGCTTTCAACCTCAAAGGCTTTCTTTAATGTTTACTTTAAAAATCACAGAATTTTTATAACACAGAAGATGGCCATTCAGCCCATTGTGTCTGCATCAGCTCCTCAAATGAGCACTATTACCTCATTCTTTGACCAAAATTTTGGCCATCTGCCCTGATATCACTCCAAATGCCTCAGAGTCAGATTTTGCCTCAAAGGCCTCCCCCGCAACAGCCTACAGCTGTTGAGTTGTTGTGTATTTTAGAGGTGTGAGAGCCAAAGGGCTGGTCCTGCTTTTGAATCTTATGTTACGCTGTACAAACAATGCAAAGAGGTGGGACAGCAGTCAACCGGTATTCGGGAAATCTCAGGAGGACGCCATTCTGCATCTTGACCCTCTGTCACCTCTTTGTATGAGCTGTACAATTAGCCCTATTCTCCTCTGCTTTGTAATTTGATCTATTCAATGGGCAGACAATGCAGTGTTCAAGCTCGACTTGACAACCATTATTTCAAAGCGCTTTGTTGCCGTAGAGGTCCTCTATTTACTCAGTTGCTGGGCCTTGGTTCTCAATTGCTCCGCAGAGCAGTAGAACAGTTACATAGGTCAACCTTGTGATGAAGTGCTGTACATTGGAAATGGTAGAGGAGCAAAGATCAAAGTTGATCTTGTTAACCTGGTACCTGTCTGGTTGTTGCATGACACAATCATGCTGGAGCTAGAGATTAAATGCAACAATTAATCTCTAACAATCAGTCCACAACAAACCCAGATTGACGAGCCTCACCCCATCCCCCTCTCTGATGAAGGGTCTAGGCCCGAAACGTCAGCTTTTGTGCTCCTGAGATGCTGCTTGGCCTGCTGTGTTCATCCAGCACCACACTTTGTTATCGAGAAATCCCACTGTTGGGCAGCCAAAGTGTTATGTTCTGAAAAGAAATCATTTCAGTGAATCAGTACTAACTGCTTCCGTTGTTTTCTTACAGGGTTTATTCGTTAGTTGACCACTCATTCAGTAAAAGAATGATTACGCAGATAAACCCAGCCCTCCTATGCCCCTCCATCTATCCCAATCACAACCCAACCTCTACTGCACACCCAGTTCTACTGTTCTGGAGTCACAGCCATTGGGAATCCTAGTTGCATGAGACTTACACTTCAATGACACTGGTCACATGCTCCTGTTAAATGATAGCAGAGTACTGGTCAGGAAAGCTGTTTCAATATTGCATGGGTTTAGGAGAGTAACAAAAATGACCTCAAAACAAACTTCTGGTTTTCATTAGCAGGGATGACTGGGTTGATGGGACCTAGAAAATTCAGGACGTTTAATGTAAGGTTCACAGCAAGTTATGCCCCATGAGCCAGACAGGAATCACTCTTAAAAATAATAGAAAAAGCAGCGTGGCTCAGAAAAATAGTGACCTCAATGTTACCAATGTTCTGGAATCTCCAAAACATAAAAAATAATTTCCTTGATACCAACAGCAACCTGAAAGAAATAAAAATGAGCAACACCAGCCTTGGATAAGTGGCACCTTTCATACCTCTAGAACATAGAACATAGAACAGTACAGCACAGAACAGGCCCTTCAGCCCACGATGTTGTGCCGACCATTGATCCTCATGTATGCACCCTCAAATTTCTGTGACCATATGCATGTCCAGCAGTCTCTGAACTTCAAGATTGTTGGCTCAAGCCTTTCCCCAGAACAAACACAAAAGGCAATTATGGGCATCGAGTAAACCTTAGCAAGATCCCACTGAAAGTGCTTTGTTCATTGTAGGATTGTTGGGTGGACATAAAAGACCTCTTGACCTTACTTTGAAGAAGAGCAGAATTATCTTTCATATCTTCAACAATATTTATCCTCCAGCCAACAGATTATCTGATCTTTATCATCTTTCTGTTTGTGGGCTCTTATTGTGCACCTGATTGGCTGCCACATTTCTTACATTGCAACAGTGGCTCCACAATCACAGAACCTCGCTGGTTGTAAAGCACATTCGTGGTTGTGAAATATGCCGTTCATGTGCAACACTTTCTTTGTCTCCATTGCTGTAGGAGGAAATATTGAAGTTTTATGGAAGATAAAATGCAAATTTCTTGGCGGATATTTTGAGAGATCAAGTGATAATAACTTCTTATTATCATACTGTGAAATACCAGTCACAGTCAAGGCCAGCGTTCAATGCCCTTGGGAAGGTACGCAGAGCTGTCTTGTAGGAACACCGAGCATATTTGGTGTGTGTGCACCCACACAGCTGTTAGCAAAGGGAGTTCTGGGATTTCAAACCGGTAACAGTGAAGACAATGATCTATCTCCAAGTCAGGACGGGTGCAACTTTGAAGGATACGTGCAGTTGGCGGTGTTCCTGCGATAGGCATTATATTCACACCAAAGACACGAGCATGTGTTCATGGCACAACTGCAGGACTGAAGGAGTGTTGCACTGTCGGAAGTGTTGTATTTTAGATGAGACATGAAACAGCAGTTGCCATCTACACTCACCTCTGGCCATGAAAAGTGTCACTGCATTAATTCAAAGAAGAGTACATCAGTTCTCCTCTGCTATCCTGATCAATATCTGTTGTTCAGTGAACATCACAAAAAAACAATTACCTGGTCATTATCAAATTGCTAATTGTGGGAGCTTGTGTCTAAATTGGCTGTTGCATTTCCTTAATTACAACAGTGACTCCATTTCAGAAATGACTTCATTGGCTGAATTGTGTTTGGGACATCTCCAGTATTGAAGTCCCTGCCATTTGCAACGTTGATTCAATGCCAAATGGACCTCCATTGTTTTAACTGTGCACATGACTCCCATCCTCAGTAAAGGACGCTTTCCAGTACAGATCCCAGCAGCTCCTTTGGCCTCGAGAGCTGAAGACTCACCGTATGCTTGTACTGATCAGCAATGGAGTTAGCCCAGATTCTATGACTGGGGGAAGAGGGGGAAAGTGTTGAGAGTTTGGTTCACGGCTTGACTCAAGTCCCAGGGAAGTAGGAGGGGGTGGTCTGGGCACCACAGCATCTCCTAATCCAATTGCAGATGACCAAAGGAGGTAGCTCCCCACCAGGAACAAATCTCGCTGCCATCAGGGCAATAAATCTGCATCAAAGCTGCTCTGACTGAGACTGCAATAGAGAGAGAGGGAAAAGAAAACTGTCACATCATTTGAATGAAAAATAATTGTAGAGAGCATTGGAAGATAATCAAGATTGACACAAACAAACACTCTTGCAATTCAACGGCCTTCAGGCTATTAACATAAAGGAACATTTCACTGATATGAATCAAAATGAGATGGAATAAAACAATGACCATGTCAATAAAAATACATTTCTTATCTTGCTGCTGTCTCACAAACTTAATTTACAACCAAAGTGAGCAATCGTTTATTAACACACATTTATCTTCTTTGCTAGAAAGCTCATTGCTCCTCCATTCAACTCTGCCCTTGAGCTTTTCACAAAGCAGTTGACTCCTACAGACCCCATTGTAACACAATATTTAGAGTGAATTAAAATCATAGCTGGAAATCAGTGTTAAGTCTATAGACAGTGTTTGTGAAAAAATGTGGATGGTGTTAGTGAATAATTACGCCAGGATCAAAAATTTAATTCAGTTTTTCTGAAAAATGGCAAGACAAGAGAGGGCTTAACATCCTCTCACAAGTACAGGTGCACTTCATTTAAACATCTCAGTACCATGCTGTATATGGATTGTGCTGTCAGGAATAAACAGCAACATTGGCATATCACAAGTGATTAGAATCTTTTTGCACACGAGTTCCTCAGAGTACCTCACTCACCTGTACTACAAAGTCCTGCAGGTTCAGAATCTCACAGATCCATGGAACTAGCTGCAGCAAGGCATTAAGCTAAAAGGAAGCACATCATATTCCAGTGCTGGAACTGAATCATACCGCAAAGACTGACTTTATACTGGGTAGAATCACACACTTCAGAGAATGGTATTGTTCCAGACATTGGTCAACTGTGCAATGGACTTGGCACAGGGAAATCAGTCCATGTCATGTAGAACTAAAGTGGCTTTAATTAGAAGACCATTTTACAATGATCCATGTTGGGAATTAATCAATAGTATACAAAGAACACTTTTGGAATATGACATTCAGTTCTGGTCACCGTGCTATAGGAAGGATGCTGCGAAACTTTAAAGTGTTCAGAAAAGATTTTTAAAGATTTGCTGGGTTTGGCAGGTTGGAGCTATAGGAAGAGGCTGAATACACTGAGGCAATTTTTCTTGGAGCGGCAGAAACTGAGAGGTGGTGTCATGGAGGTTTATAAAATCATGAGAGGCATGGATAGGATCAATAGCTAAGGTCTTTTCCCCAGGATGGGGGAGTCCAGTACTAATGGGGATATGTCTAATGTAAGTGGGGAAAGACTTAACTGGGACCCGACGGGCAGCCTTTTCACACAGAGGGTGGTGCGTGTATGGAATGAGCTGCCAGAGGAAGTGGTGGAGGCTGGTACAATTACAACATTTAAAAGGCATCTGAATGGGTATATGAATAGGAAGGGTTTAGAGGGATATGGGCCAAATGCTGGCAAATGGGACTTGATTAATTTAGGATATATAGTCTGCGTGGATGAGTTGGATTGAAAGATCTGTTTCCATGCTGTACATCTCTGTGACTCTATGTAAAGCTGGTTGGAAAGTTAGTTTTGGGACAAAAACAGAAACAGTGACAGCCACCACAATGAGAACGCTGAACAGATGAAACAGAAACATCCCAGGGATTGTTGGAGGATTCCTGCTATGGTTCAGATCAGGGGATGATCAGAGAATAGTTGAGGCAATTAGCTTTGAAGGTTTCAGAAGAAACTTGACAAATATTGGACAGAAAAGTGATCTGAAAGATAAACTGAAAGGCCAAGATAAACAAGGTAAAATACAAGGTGAGAATAAAGTTGATTGTAAATAAGAAGTTATTAATAAATTTGCAGAATGAGCAAGTATGAAAGTGTATTTAAGTTATAGAGCTGCTAATTTAGAGTCTTAGGCTAGTAATCCCAGTCCAAGAGTTTGTAATTCATTGCAACAGTTGAGGAACTTCAATTCAGCTAATTAACCAAATCTGCAATACATAGCTGGTGTCAGGAGTGATGACGATTGAACAGTTGAACTGTTGTAAAAAGCCATCTGGATGATTAACCTTACCTTGCCTGGCCTACATGTAACTCCAGACCCGCAGCTATCTGGCTGATTCTTACCTAACAAACTCGTCAATTGTCAAGAGATGGATCATCATCACCTTCTTCAGAGCAATTAGAGATTAATATTAAATGCCAGCTTCATACGTGGATCTTACTTCGCTGTGAATGAATAAATATCGTGTGCTTTTTATTCTCTTGTGGGATGTGGGTGCTGCTGGCAGGAGCCCTCTTGTTGCAGCGTAGTATCCCTGTCTCTAGACCAAAAGACCTGGGTTCAATTCTCACCTCCTCCAGAGGTGTGTAATAACATCTCTCAGCAGGTTGGTTGGGGGAAAAAAAGGTTAGTATAAAAATGGGTATTGCTGGTACAAGAACTCTATTGGCACAATGGTAAGCATCCCCGCCTCTGGCCTGGGAGATCCAGGTTTGGGTCCCACATGTTCAGAGGGGTGTAATAATTATCTCTGAATAGCTTGGTTAGAAACTATCTAGATCTTCCTTCAAGCCAAAGGTTCCTGTAAGAAACTGTTCCCCGTCACACACTGAATCTATAACCTTTGGATGTTGCTGGTGGGCTCTCCTGTGGCGCAGTGGTAGTGTCCTTACCACTGGACCGAGAGGTGTGAGCTTAGGTCCCACCTGTTCCAAACGTATGTCACAACATCACTGCATAAGCTGATTACAACAATATCTAGGTGTTGCTGGGATAGCCAACATTTACTTACCCAAGATAATAAAATGTGAGGCTGGATGAACACAGCAGGCCCAGCAGCATCTCAGGAGCACAAAAGCTGACGTTTCGGGCCTAGACCCTTCATCAGAGAGGGGGATGGGGAGAGGGTTCTGAAATAAATAGGGAGAGAGGGGGAGGCGGACTGAAGATTTATTCCAGAACCCTCACCCCATCCCCCTCTCTGATGAAGGGTCTAGGCCCGAAACGTCAGCTTTTGTGCTCCTGAGATGCTGCTGGGCCTGCTGTGTTCATCCAGCCTCACATTTCATTATCTTGGATTCTCCAGCATCTGCAGTTCCCATTATCTCTGAGAATTTATTTACCCATCCCTAGTTGCCCTTAGACTGAGTAGCTTGCTCATCTATTTCAAGGGCAGGTATGAAACAACCACATCGCTGTGAGTCTGGAGTTACGTGTATGTCAAGCCAGATGAGGACAGCAGGTTTCCTTCCTCAATGAACATGAGTGAACCACTTGGGTTTTTAAAACATTTAAAATGTTTGTTTCATGGTCTTTGTTACTAAAATAAAAACTATATGTTCCAGATTCATTATTTGAATTAAAAAACTTCATTTTAAGCAAAACATGTAAAAACCCCATTATGCATAGAGTTGGTGATATTGTAAATCACATTATTGTTACGGCGCAGGAGGCCATTCATCCCATTGCGCTCGTACTGGCCCAATTTCTACAATCTGTTACATAGTGCCTATTTCCACAAACTGTTTCCATCCGAACAACCATCCCTGTTGAATGCCTCAATTGAAGCTGCCTTCAATTCCCTAACTGAAGAGGTAGAATCACCATAGTCTCACCGCATTGCCGTCTCATTGGAGAGAGCTGGCCGTTCTTTAACCCGGGATATAGTACATCTCAGGTAAGGGGGAATATGGTGAGAAGGAGGACCCCCTCAACTAGGATAGGAATGGAACCCAGGCTGCAAGTCTCGCTCTGAGTTGCAGATCAGCTGTCAGGCCAACTGAGCGAACCATGCAGCTAGATTATACCCTCTGCAAAACGCTACTTTCTCGCATCACTGTCGCTTCGTTTCCGCGTGATTTCAAATGAAGTTTAAAGGAAGCTGGGAACGGTTTGAGGCGAACAGCTTCGGTGCATTCAAACAGAGTCGAACGAGAGAAGTTTGGGGAGAAGGTCAGTTACGGATAGGCCGAGGGGTGTGAAAAGCAGTCCATTTGAAGCACGAATGCTGGCAAATGTCTGACGGGCCGAACGGCTCCTGTGCTGCCAAGCGTTGCTCAGCTTCGAGACGAGAGGGATATTTTAAACAGCTTTCGGGGAAGTCCATCGCACCCGAACTGAGCTGTGGATGTGATCGCAATTTTGAGCTTGTCGGTTTGTCCCTCTGCGGCTGCCTGTGCTCTGCAATGTAGCAATGGTCCAGGCTTTTTAAAGGAGCAAACGAGCGGAACCGAGTGATAGCGATCAGTCCGTTGGCTGCAGTGGTACTGGGAGCAACCAGGGAGGCGGCTGGACCCCTTTCTGCTTCATTCCCAGGGCCCTCCCTTTCTCACCCCCCCCCCCCCCCCCCGCTCCCCACTCCTGCCACATTCTCCAATCTCCGGGAAAAGTGAGTATCGTTTTAAATAAGCTTTTGTCCTCCTGAGGTGCTGCTTGGCCTGCTGTGTTCATCCAGCTCCACACCGTGTTATCTCGGATTCTCCACCATCTGCAGTTCCCATTATCACTGATATCGTTTTAAACACTTCGTCTCGGGGAGTTTCCTTTTAAACCCCCCCCCCCCCCACCAATGTTTATCGTTAATGACCCCCCCCCCCCACCAATGTTTATCGTTAATGTGCAAACCATCTTCTCCACGAATACAAAACGCTGCGGATGCTGGAAATCTGAAACCAGGTTTTTCTCTGAGCAAGTGTCACATCAGAAACGTTTGTTTTGTGTGTGTGTGTGTGTGTGTGTGTCTCTCTCTCTCTCTCTCTCTCCACGGATGCTATCAGACCTGAATTTATCCAGCAATTTCTCTTGAACTTTCCAGCATCCGCAGTATTTTGCATTTGTGGAGATAGTTTGCACATTAAAGATTTGAGTCTGTTTCCCCCCCCCCCCAAATATCTCGCCCAGATCAACTTGAGGAGATTTTTGTGTTTTGATTGTCTGAATATCCGCTACGATAAGGCCTCCGAGTTTATCCTTAACTGTCTTTAGAACGGACGAACTTCCTATTGAATGGTGGAGCAGAGTTGAGCTGTAAAGTATACTGGTGTTTCTGATGAGGGTCAAATGACAGGGCTTGGCGTCAAAACCGGGAGACACTGACCTGTCGTTCTTGGTATTTCTCAATGTTGCCGCGTGTCTCGCAATAATGCTTTCTTAATTTTTTTATTTAACTCTTTCGTGTCTGTCATTCGACTCAAACTTAGTTTGACTTGTCCGGGTTTTTTAAAAAATCTCCTCGTCACTAGTTTTCAAATTATCTACCTCTTCCTCTATCACTTTCTCCCGCCCCAGCCCTGAGTGCTCCCGGTGTTAGTGCTGTGACTATCTGTCTTGCCTTGTGTTGACCTTTTGTTCTGGGATTCCTTTTCTTAACTACTTCTCACTTTATTTCTTAACACGTTCCTTCAAGCATAACACTTGAACCAAAGCCTGTTCTAATTTTCTTTATTTCTTAACACGTTCCTTCAAGCATACCACTTGAACCAAAGCCTGTTCTAATTTTCTTTATTTCTTAACACGTTCCTTCAAGCATACCACTTGAACCAAAGCCTGTTCTAATTTTCACAGAATCACTGGAGTGTGTTACAATGCGTGTGTTACGGGCTCAGTGGCTAGCACTGCAGCCTCGCGGCACTAGGGACCCTGTATCTGTGACTGTGTGGAGTTTGCACATTCTCCCTGTGCCTGCGTGGGCTTCCTCCGGGTGCTCCGGTTTCTCCCCCCCCCGCCCCCAGTCCAAAGATGTGCAGGTTTGGTGGATTGGCCATGCTAAATTGCCCGTAGTGTTCAGGGGTGTGTGGGTTATAGGGGTCTGGGTCTGGGTGGGCTGCTCCATGGGGCGTTGTGGACTTAGGCCGAAGGTCCTGTTTCCACACTGTAGGGAATCGAATCTAATCTAATCTTAAAAATGCAGAAGGAGACCATCATGCCTTTACAAGTTTAATAAGCATTGTTACCTAGCACCAATGTCCTTTCTTATCCCCATACCTTTGCATGTGATTTTTATCCAAATAATTAATCATACAGAGCCCCCCGAGTGCCTCAACTGAACCCCAATGTTCAGTGCCCATCCCTAATTGCCCTTCAAAAGTGTGAGTCACCACTGTTTGTGCTGTTAGGATGGGAGTTCTCAGGGTTTTGCCCATTGATTGTAAAGGAATGGTGATTATAATTTCCAAATTGAATTGGGTGTCACTTGGAGGGGAAATTGCAAGTGGGTGGTGCTGAGAGGATCTGTGTCCTAACGTCTCCTCGTGTGGCACTGTGTCACACTTAGCTTGGTAGCTACTCCCCTGAAGCACCTTGAGACATCTTATCAAAGAAAGTCCTCATTTAAAGTTGCAGTTGCATTCTGAAATTTGTTGCTTTTAAGGGAAATATTATGCTAAAACTCCAGTTACATTCTCTAGCACAAGGAGAAATAACAAGGTTTTTAACATTAAATCCTTGAAGTTGAAATAGTTTACTTTAAGTTCCTATGTTATTAAATGCTTTTAAAAAAACTTGAATTTTAAAACAGGAAAGAGTTTATAGCTTGTTAGCTGCAGTAGTTCTGCATTGCCAGACAATCTACTACTGGAACCAGCATGTCCCTGATCCCCCTGGTTACTGCAGACCTTGCCAGCTCCTCAACCCTCTGTTTTGCAGCTGTTTCAGAAGTGTGTAGGCTTGGGCATGTACGGTGCAGTTATAGTGTCCCTACCTCTGGCATAGAAAGCCCAGGTTCAAGTCCCAACTGCTCCAGAAGTAATTTCTAACATGTCTAAACAAGTTAACTAAAAGTATCTACGGACTTGTGGCAGCCTTGATGAAGAGATTAGAGTATGAGTTGACAGTTTATTTCAACAAAGTAGTTTAAGGAGGACGAGGGAGTCTTTTTTTTCAAGTTGATTAAGATGTGGCGGTGCTGGTATTGTACAGGGGTGGATAAAGTCATAAGTCACATGACACCAGGTTATGGTCCAACAGGTTTGTTTGACATCACAAGCTTTTGGAGCCAAATGATTAAAGTGCAGCATTCAAAGGTTATAATTTCAAATGAACCTGTTTGATTATAACCTGGTGTCGTGCGACTTCTGACAAAGTTGATTTAAGACTGCATTGATATTAGATATCAGAATGTGATCCTTGTTTCTGGAGGATGATATCTCTGAAACAAGCTTTCCTCTTGTGCCATGAATACTGATCCTCTAAACTCCTTTACAGCAGGAACAGAGAACTTCTTACAAAACATAGTTTGGAACATTTTATTGAGGCCAGGCGAACATTGGAGTTAGTTTTGATTACCTATTTGGCTGGAGAGAATTGGCCTGGATTTTTAAAAATATGTATTTGAAACATTAACCCCGAGTCTGTGCTGAAGGGGATTATGTGGCTTTCAGATGGGGTAGGGAACACACTTTTTAAATCATGATTTCAACAAATTGCTGAATTTGTGCCACAAGCTGCAAGAGTCAAGGTCATCTTAGAATCTGTCATTGTTTACATTTTCAATTATCGAGAAATTTTTTGTTCTATCTATGCTCAATGCTAATGGATTTGTAGAAAATGTGGTGTCCAGTGTTTGTTTTCCTTGCAGTTTCACCACATTTTTAATCCCATTTTCATAACCTATCACTTATAATACAACAAATTCCAGCAAATCTTTGTTTATTTATATCATTTTGTAATGGCATCTCTTACATTGGTGTCTTTTTTATTTGTTCTATATTTTGACGTGAAAATTATATTGTTTCCTTAACAGAGAGGAACTGTGAATTAGAAATTCTGTCAGATCATCTGCTGTTGAATGCTCCCAATCTGACTGAGTTCTTGCTGAGTTGCCATGGTGAAGCCTTCATTCATTATTTTATCTTTGGACCCTTTTGGAAAATACACTGAGAAACATTTAGATGGCTTGTGAGTCAATTAGATACTTTGATTTGGTGCATATCCCTTATTAAATCTAATAAATGGCTAAACTCTACTAAACTCCCCACTTGTAGAATTACATTAATGTGTATTTCAAACCCTTGCTAAATATAGCTTTTGGGTACTTCCTATCAGAAGGACTAAGTAACTACTCACCATAGTCTTAAAAATGTACAGCCAAGTCATGTTTTTACCTCTTTCAACTGAATGTGAGGATGCTCTACACTAAGAGCAGCAGGGATCATGTCTCTCAAATACACTTTCTCCAGGTCTACCAAATCCAAGCAGTTCTAGTAGTGGTTGTCAGTGCAGACTCAATGTGCTGAAGGACCTTTCTTGCCCTGTGAATATAAGTGGACAGCAGTGGTTCAAGAATTCGGCTCATCACCATTTTCTCAAGGGGCACCCAAGGATGGGCAATAAATGCTGTTCCAACCAGTAACTCCCACTCCCAATACCCAAATTTAAAGAAAAGTGGTTGGCTGAATTCACTGCATTGTGTTTTTAATTTTGTTTTCTTTATGCTCTCCTCCCACTTTCTACTGAAGCTTGTCTCTGTTCCACCTGGTTTATTCTAAATCATGCTTTCTAATTTTACAGTTGGTTTTATGTCCACTAATGTGGGTCATGTGACAAGCTGCATGTTTGCATACAGACCAGCTATGCTTACCCAAGACATCATCCTTTTGTTGGCAGTTTGATCATTTTGTTTTTGTGCTTAAACAAACCCCTGTGGATTTATGTTCTTATAGATATTGTCCCCTCTAATTGGGCAGAAAGGGTGGTGTATGAGCAGAGAAACTGGATTTGCATGACTTGGGAGGAGAAAGATGTTTTCCAGAATCTCCTGTTTTATAATGGACTTTTGATTCATGCCATGCAGTTTTAATAAACATAACCAGCTATTTTACCAAGCATCACTGTGAAATCTGTTTGCATTTGCCTAATTGGTATAGAATGTCCTAAACCAGCAAGAGACTTGGTTGTTGAAGAAAAATTTAATGTTGGGACAGGAAGTAAGAGAATTGGGCAGTTTCTGTTCCAAGTAAGAAGGGGGAAGTGGAGTATAAATGCTAATATGACTGAAAACACTCTCTAGTTTTTTTTCCCAATGAGAGATTTAAGCTGCATCACCTGAAGAATGTGCCCCTTAGTCTTGAAATCCTCCAGTGAAGGAAAAAGACAACTACCACTAACTATCCATACCCCTCATTATTTTTTTGAACTTCGTTCAAGGTTGCCTCTCAACTTCCTACGCTCCAGTGAACAAAGTCCCAGCCTTTCTTAATAACTCAAACCTTCCATACCCAGCAACGTCATGGTAGATCTCTTCTGAATCTTATCCAGCTTAATTTCCTTCCTTCCTAAAGCTGTATTTTTTCCAGGGGTGGGGGGGGGGGAGGAAGAGAAACGGAATTCATAGATAAGGCAGTGGTAGAGGAAGAGCTATGACTACATTGAACTGTATTTCTTTGGATGAGGGTGTATCACAGAACTGGTAATGTAGCATGAGGCTATTCAGTCCATTATCTGTGCTGGCTCTCCAAAACCAGCAATTTACCTGTGTCAATATCCTTACCTTCTCTTTGTAACGCTGCTCATTCTTTTTAAATAACATCGAACCAGAACTTTGCCATGTGCCATGTCAAAAAATGTTTGTCAGGCTGCATTTGCCAATTACTTTAGATCTGTGCCCTCTTGTCCTTGATCCCTTTGTCAGTGGGAACAGTTCCCTCTCCTTTGACTCTGTTCAAAACCATGATGATTTTGAACATGGCCAATGGATCTGTCTGGTTATGATCAAGGGTTAGAGCTGGAATATTAAGCTGTTGGCCTTGCTGGATGCTGACTGATCTCTGATGCATTTCCGGTTTCAGAGATTCTTGGACCATGCTCACTTTTGGTGCTCGCTAATTAAAAATGCCCAGCAATACCTACTTCATCCCATGTATGGAATGGCCACTTCTTGAAGCACCAACCAAACTAAACATTCATCTAATAGGGATGATCATTCATCTACACAATAGGTTCTCTACATTTTATTTGCACCTTGGGTGCTTTTCTATGCCTGAGGCAATTTACCATTGAGTTTTGTGTTCCTTGGCAGGTTCACCCATCATGGAAGGGATCCAGCTTGTTGTAGCTACTGCAAGAGCTGCCTACAATCAGGGAAAATCCCGGCCTCTGGAATTCCGCATCCAGCAATTGAAGGCGCTGGAGAGAATGATCAATGAGAAAAAAGAGGAGCTCTCAGTGGCACTTGAAAAAGACTTGCACAAGGTGCGAAACAATGTTCTTGACATATGCTTGGGGTGTATTCTTACTGGAGTGGAAATCCAGAACTCCAAGCAATAAGGTGGTGAAACTTCAGTTCAATATAAATCAGGACGGGAAAGTTAGCCTATGTTTGACCAAGTACCTGCTGTTGACTGGGGGGAGAAAAGCCTTTATGACTGTGCTTTAGGGAAGGAAATCTACTGATCCTCCTCTGGTCTGACCAACATGTGACTCCTTCCCCAAAAGTATGGTTGACCTTTGGGGATGGCAATAAATGGGCTGGCCGGTGATGTCCAAATCTCATGAATGAATTTTTAAAAAATAATTCAACATTCACTTTTCCTGCCTGAAATACCATATTCATGCTTTCAAAAAAAAATCCTAAATTTTGAACTGATAATTTGGTATCCTCCTTTTTTATTTTAACCTGTTTATTTTCCTTGGGGCGGAGTGAAGGGAGAAATTGTAGCAGTCTGCAGGCTGATTGCTGTCTGTCAGTCTTCCAATGTAAATGCTTTTAATTAGTTTGCCCATCTTCAGACTGACTTATTGGATGGTTACCCCTATGAAGCAGGAGAGATTTATTGGTTCCCACATACCTATGATAATGAGAGGAGACCCCCTCACTCACCTGATAATTCATTTGACAGTGAATCCAGTCTGTCTGCTGTAAATGAGATTGCTGTGAGGAAGGGAGGATGGTTGTGCCTATCAGTCATTTATTCAACATTGTCTTTGGATGAAGTTTTGATCAGTGCTATTGTAATTTTAAGGAAGTGGTAGATAGACTTGTGAGGGGGTAGAAGATCATTGGAGATGTAGGGGAGTCAGATCTGCCATGATTTCATGAAATATCAGCAGGTTTGAGGGGCTGAACAGCCACCTCCTACTTTGCAAGCTTACATCAATGTAACACAGATCAGCTGGTGTGAAGAACAAACTTGATCTCTGTCTCAGTAGCATTTAACGTGGGATTTAAGCTCTCATTCCAGGACAGTAAATCCAGCCACTAATATTTATGAAAAAGAATTACACAGAACTTGAACACTCACTTTCTAACGATGGCTTTCAAAATTCAGCTCTAATTCACCACAAAATCCCTATTCCCGCCACACTCACATTGTCATTTTCAATTGACCAACTGGAAAGGTGTTACAGTAGAGCTCCCCAGAGGTTGACCAGTTTTCAGCTTCACATCTAAGTAGCCATTCTACCCATGAACTTTGACAATAGCCTGCCAGCTTGTTTGACCCACGAGGTTGGATGTTGTGGGCAGGGTCAAGGGAAGAAGGATCATCTTTTATCTAGTAATCGAGGCAAGAAACCAGAGCAGACCTCTTCAGCCTACCACTCATTCACAGGGCAATTATTTCTTCCTGACCTTTTCACCCTGGCTGTGTTTAGCTAACTTCATGCAAGCATGGGACAAAACTGAAGATATGACTGGTCTGTCACTCTTCTCTCTGCATCCTTCACCCAAACCCATTGTAGTGCCTTACAAAGAGATAACCGTCTTCATTTATTAGACCATCCCAGTTCCTCTCATCCACTTCCCCAAACCTATCAGGAGGGGGACAAACTGTGATTTGAAGTAGACCACCAAGTAAAATTCACCCTCTGCATTTATCACTGTACTTCTGTAGCTGTGCATCTGCTTAACCACACCACCTGATACGTCCTTGTCCCAGTAACTCTGTGGTTTGCTGGCAATTTGGCTGTTCCTCTAGGCAGCACGGTGGCTCAGTGGTTAACACTGCTGCCTCACAGTGCTAGGGACCTGGGTTTGATTCCATCCTGGGTGACTGTCTATGTGGAGTTTGCACATTCTCTTAACACGTCTGTGTGAGTTTCTCCCAGGGGCTCCGATTTCCTCCTGCAGTCCAAGAATATGCAGCTTAGGTGGATTGGCTATGCTAAATTGCCCAGTGTGTCCAGAGATGTGCAGGCTCGGTGAATTAACCGTGGGAAATGCAGGATTACAGGGATAGGATAAGGGGTGTCTCTGGATGGAATGCCCTTCAGATTGTCAGTGTGGACTTGAATGGGCAAAATAGCCTGCTTCCACACTGCAGGGATTCTGTGATGCTAAGAATCCTGTTGCTGACTACACTGTGCTGGCCTGCAGTGCTGTATGTACTAGTGAATATCGCTCCAGGGCGGTCAGACTCTCATTTTAGTTTCGAGAAAGTAATCATGAGTCCCAGGCCAGAAGTCGAAGTGGTTTGAGCAGGCATGGAGGACGAAGGCAAAAGACACCTTTTTTTAAAAGAAAATTGTTTCTCTCTCTCCCTTTTTAATTCTGAAATTTTCAGAGTGTATTTGATGTGGAAATCTTTGAACTTGCCGGCATTCTGAATGAGATTTCTCTGGCCATCACCAAACTGCCTGAGTGGACTGCTCCAGAGTACGTATCGAAGAGTACAATGACATTAATGGACACTGTTTATATCCATCGAGAGCCTCTCGGGGTGGTCCTGATCGTAGGGGCCTGGAATTATCCTTTGGCTCTTATTGTCCAGCCTCTAATTGGGGCAATTGCAGCAGGTAAACTGTTCGTTAATTACCTCCCAATCTCTGCTGGAAAGATCGCAATTGAGAATCTGTAACGTGGGATTTTCTTTTCCAAAGGCTGACTTCTTCCTTTGACTTTTCCCAGTTGCCGTCTCACGTCCTAGCCAAGTGTTTGCTTGATTGTGGGTAGTGTTAAAACTGAATGGGGTTCTGCCTTGCTCAGCCACCCTTCTCCCCGCACACACATTCCGTGTGTTGACAGTCAGTATGACTCTGGATAGTGACTGGAAGAGGAATGGTTGGCTTTTTTCCTTCACGTCACGCTCCAAGCCAACATCTGGATTCACCAGATCTCCAGCTGGGGGGTTGACACAAGTGTGGTGGAATATGGAGTCATTCTCATCCACCAAAAGATGTTCTCAAACCTGTAAATCTTTTCTGAACACTTTGAAGGATGTCACTGGGATTGGAAGGTTTGATCAAGAGGGAGAGGTTGAATGGATTGGGGCTATTTTCCCTGCAGTGTCGGAGGCTGAGGGGTGACCGTAGAGGTTTATAAAATCATGAGGTGCATGGATAGGGTGAATAGACAAGACCTTTTCCCCCAGAGTAGGGGAGTCCAAAACTGGAGGATGTAGGTTTAAGGTGAGAGGGAGAAAAAATATAAAGGGGACCTAAGAGGTGACTTTTTCATGCAGAGGGTGACGTGTCTATGGAACGAGCTGCCAGAGGATGTGATGGAGGTTGGTACAATTACAACATTTAAAAGGCATCTGGCTGGGTATGTGAATAAGAAGGGCTTAGAGGGATAAGAGCCAAATGCTGGCAAATGGGACTAGATTTATTTCAGGCATCTGATCCGCATGGACGAGTTGGACAGAAGGGTCTGTTTCCGTGCTGTATGTCTCTATGGTGATGACCTCAGTAACCCAGCTATGAACCTGCATTAGTAATCCCCCAGAATTGTGCGCAGAGACATTGAGGTAAATTGCAATGTTACATTGGGAGGGTTTTGGATGCTTGTATCATGAACTGTAATGGGTTGAATGGCCTTTACTCATCACAACTATTCCGATGATAATCTGGAGACTTCAAATTTTGAGATAACAAGGTGTAGAGCTGGATAAACACAGCAGGTCAAGCAACATCAGAAGAGCAGGAAGGCTGACGTTTCGGGCTTGCCACAGTCACATTTAACAGGCATTTACCCAAGTGCACAACGGGAAAACTAATAGAAGGAAATGTTGATTGATTTTGAAGGCTGGGTGGATGGACATCTGATTGGAACCCAAACACCGGCCCTGAGATAGCAAGAAGTGCATTTCTGAAGAAGTGTCTAGGCCCAAAACGTCAGCTTTTGTGCTCCTGAGATGCTGCTTGGCCTGCTGTTCATCCAGCTCCACACCTTGTTATCTCGGATTCTCCAGCATCTGCAGCTCCCGTTGTCCCTAAACACTGACCCTAATTAGGTTAGGTTGAATGTTCTGTTTCTGCACTTGTTACTGTGAACTATTATCCACTTTCCAGTGATTGTTCTTGTGTTCCAATCCTGTTCCCAGGAAACGCCGCAGTCCTAAAGCCATCGGAAGTGAGTGAGAATACAGCACAGTTACTGGGGGATCTCCTCCCTCAATACTTGGACAAGGTGGGCGTAGACGACTCTGCACTGGCATTATGCCGTCTCATCAATTTACCTTGTGTTTCCATCAATGTCGCCAATTCTTTTTGAATTAACATTTCCCCTGCACTTGCTGTTAAAGGCGAATGCAACTGTGATCCCATTAAACTCATTGTAAGGGTCAGTAGGGTTTTGTCCCAGTGACAGTGAAGCAATAGTGATTATTTTTCCAAGTCAGGATGGTGAGTGACTTAGAGGGGAACGTTAATGGGGTGGTGTTCTCATGCATTGGCTGCCCTTCCCCTTCTGGATGGGGAAGTAGTTGTGGGTTTTAGAAGGTGCTGTCTGACGATCTCTGAATTTCTGCAGTGCATCTTTTAGACAGTAGCAGCAGTGTGCAGTGGCCTTTGGTGGAGGGAGTGGATGCTTGTGGGTCCGGTGCCAGTCAAGCAGGCTGCTTTGTCCTGGATGATGTTGAGCTTCTGGAGTGTTGTTGGGGCTGCACCCATCCAGGAAAGTGGGGAGTATTCCATCACACTCCTGACTTGTGCCCTGTTGATGATGGACAGACTCTGGGGAGTCAGGAGGTGAGTTACTCGCTGCAGTATTGGAAGAAAAAATGTGGCTCATCAAACAAGAGCCAGCAAGTGTTCTGTAGTGTCTTGGTCAAACTTTTTGTCTGTGACTAACACCCAGTGGAAGCAGCTTGCTTGATCATCATAACATTGCTGTTTTGTGGAAGCTTGATGGAGGTAAATTGAGAGCTGCCTTTTTTTTTTTGAGACATCCTCTGAACATGAAAGGTGCTGTCTAAATGCACATAGTCTTTGAACTTGTTTAGTAGCAACTTAACACAACTGACCTACTTCAGACAGCATAGACCAAGCTGAGAGATAGTACGGGGACTGACAATGCTGCAGTCAGAGATAAGGGTGGAACACAGCAAGGCTAGGCAGCATCAGAGGAGCAGGAAAGTTGACATCTCAGGTGGGGACCCTTTGTCAGAATTGGCCAGTCTGATCTGTGACTGGGATCTGTCCCACCAACAAGCTGACAATGATTTACGTCTTTTTAAGGTTTCTTTTTATTCCAGATGCCCACCTTCTATTTCCCACATTTTATTTTTCCTACAGACAGACCCCAGAAACGTCCTACTGCTACCAAACCACTTGTATTTTCGCTTGGATTTTGTAGGGGAACCCTGATAGAGGTTTTTACAAAGTTGAGGCATGGATAGTTAGATACTTTTATCCCCAGGATAGCGTTCAACTACTAGGGGACGTGGTTTGAAGGTAAAAGGGGGAAAAATATCAAAGGAGATGAGAGGGATTTTATTGGGGGCGGGGGGGAAAGTAAGGATGGTAAGTGACTGGAATTCACTGCCAGAGGAGATATCTGTCAAGATGCCACTCTAACATTGCCTGAATAGGGAGGGAATAGAGGGATATGGACAACTTACAGACAAAAGGCTTTTAATTTTAGGAAGGTCTCAAGAGTTGGCGCAGGGCCAAAGGGCCTGTTCCTGTGCTGTACTATTCTGTGATAATGGGAACTGCAGATGCTGGAGCTCTCTGATGAAGGGTCTAGGCCCGAAACGTCAGCTTTTGTGCTCCTGAGATGCTGCTTGGCCTGCTGTGTTCATCCAGCTCCACACGTTATCCTGTACTATTCTGTGCTTTGTTCAGACTTTGGGCTTTGAGCTCGTGCTACCTGTATTAATAGTCCACTAACTAGTTTACTGCAGGGGATGTTCCCAGATTTTCCATTTTGTTTCTGTTAAACTTAAGATTTTGCACTTTGCAGAAATGGTGGGTGTGAATGTATAGCCGAAGAACTGTGATGCCGTAAATCAGGAACAAAAACAGAAGTTGCTGGAAAAGCTCAGCAGGCCTGGCAGTATCTGTGAAGGGGAAAAATCAGGAGTTAACATTTTAGGTCCAGTGACCCTTCCCCTGAAATTCTCTCTCTTTTTTTTTTAAATCATCTTCACATACTGCCAGACCTGCTGTGCTTTTCCCGCCACTTCTGTTTTTGTTGTTGTTTGTGAATGCATAGCTACTTTTTTCATGTGTGGCCTGTACGTTTGGCATTGACATTCAGTCACAGCATGTTTGATCTGTCTGTTGGAGTAAAATTGAGCGGCTGAATGGCCTACTCCAGTTCCTACAAAAGATCCTTTTTTATTTTGAGAAATTGTTTGTATAATCATTTGATCTTTTTGAGGCAGGATAAATAGTTATTTTTCTTGCCCTGTCCAATTGCATTCCTTTTTGCCCAGGATCTTTACCCTGTTGTTAACGGAGGGGTCGAAGAGACAACGGAGGTGTTGAAGCAGCAGTTCGATCACATCTTGTACACGGGCAGTACCAACGTTGGCAGGATCGTTATGGAGGCTGCAGCCAAACATCTGACCCCTGTGACCCTGGAGCTTGGCGGGAAAAGCCCATGTTACATTGATGGTGACTGTGACCTGGACGTGGCCTGCAGGTTGGTTTGTGCGAGGGTCGGCACTGTCGCACTGCTGCAGCGGGCTGGGATCTGAGTGTGGGTTTGGGGCACACATTTACAAGTGTAGATGGAGTTCCACTCTATCCAAACATATAGCAACACTCCAGGTTCTATTCTGGATCGCCTCACACTCCAGCATGGTTTCTATAGTGTGACATGGGGAGAGTGAGATTAATAGGATTAGGCAAGTTGCTGTAAAGTTCTGGGTGGACGAGCAAATTGTGAAAATTGAATTTTGCAAACCTAAACCTTGAACAAGTTTCTTATTTATTCTTTGCAGACGTATTGCGTGGGGACGGTACACGAACTGTGGTCAGACCTGCATCGCTCCAGATTACATCCTGTGTAATCAGAGAATACAGGATGAAGTGGTGAAGAAGATTGGCTCTGCTGTCTCTGTGAGTTTACAAAGCAGGGACTGTCAGTAACTCAATAAGGAGAGAAACGGTGGGAGCAGCAGTGGGAGAGACAGCTCCTGAAAGAGGAAAGCCCAGTTCTGGGTTGGGTGGGATTGTCCTCCGAAGCGAGTTGCCTTCGCTGTGATTCTCCCCTAATCGCTGAAGCCCACAAGCTGTGCCAGCCCTGTAGTCGAGGGGTTAATCTCTGCGCTGGCTTCATGTTCCAGCAGCTGTAGTGTTCAGCCAGTTCTTGAGGATGTACTGTATCACACAATTGCAGCACCAGTAGGTTCAGCAGGTCAGTGTTGGGTTTATCCTCCATGGAATTCTTCTCCCAATTGTCTGACCTCTTTCCCTTTTGTCCCTCTGTTTCCACTCAGTCACTTGTTGAACCTCCTCCTAATTGTTGATGTAGTTTCTGACTGTCACTAGCTCCCGGTTTGTGTACGGCCTCAAAGCCACCTGCGTCAAATACTCATTTTCTCCGGCGCTTTCTTGTCCATGGCTACGTTTAACTTGATTCTAATGTCCCCTCTCCCTTGACATTTGACCCCTGAGAGATTTGATCCATAATCTCTGTCTGAATGAAGCGAGCCCCATCTTTGGAAATGTCTGTCAATTTGTTAAAGGTTGTGGGGAGCAGGCAGAAAAATGCAGTTGAGACAACCATCAGAGGGGCCATGATTATACTGAAGGGCCGAAAGGCCTACTCCTGCTCCGGGGTGTTCCTGTATTGCATACATCTGGTGTCGTTGCCATGGAGATGAGCAGCAGTTACACACCCAGTCCTAAAACTCGAGGAATGTGAGTGGAAATGGAGGTTCTTTGAACGGAGGAGGGATTGATGCCATGAGCAGCTTTTAGTTTTTGTTTAAAATTCACTCCCCAGATGTGGGCATGACTGGAACGGCTGGCGTTCATTGGCAATCCCAATGCCTTTTGAGAAACTGAAGTTGTATTTCCCTCTTGAACCATAGGTAACAGCTTTCTCACAACGGGCAACGCTTGTTCAGGGGCTGTTTAAACTCTGCTTCGTCGGTGTGTCTGGAGTCGTGTGTAGACCCACACTGGGTGACGATGGCCTGTTCCCCAATCATGTGGAGGGCATTAGTGAAGCAGGGCAACTAGGGATGGGTAATAAATGCTGTCCAGCCAGCACTGCCCATGTCCCACAAGTGAATAAAGGAAAATGAGTTTTTATTGCAATCAAAACAGTCTGGTGATTACGTTTTTTCCTGCTGCCAGTTTATTAAATTTAAACTTCCAGTAATTTAATGTGAAATTTCAATTCTGAAATCGCTGAGAGAAACTGAGCAGCTTTTATCCAAGATATTGTTTCTCGTTTTGTTTTGTCTACCCACCATTAATGTCGCTTTGATAGTGGATTCATTTTGGCCAAACAATTTAACTGATGTCCAGACTTCCTGATTCCCTTGCCTCTAATTCTTTTTACTGTTGACCCACTCACCTTGATGTTACCTCCTAATGTTGTGGAGTCTGGATGGTTATTAGTGTGTTCCCTATCTGACCATCCCTGCTTGGTCTGTTCCAGGAATTCTATGGCGCTGATCCCCAGAAATCCCCAGACTACGGACGTATTGTAAACCAGCGGCATTTTCAGAGACTGATGTCTTTGCTGGAGGGAGAGAACGTGATGTTTGGTGGTCAGAGCGATGAAAAGGATCTCTACATAGGTACTTGTAGAGGTGGGCGGAGGGGAGTGTGATCAGTAACCCCTTAGCACTGTGACCTGTATGTTAATGTCAGCATGAAGCAGTATGAGTCGCATTCTCTCTTGTGGAACAGACAACCCATGTAACCCCTTTTGAAGAAATAAGTCACTTTTTGTCACCTTTTTGCAATTGCCCATCTTCTCAGTTTATTTACAGCCAATATAGTCATAAATGGTCCATCCTATATTGGTGGATTCAGCATGAACGGGTGCCAAAGAATTTGGAAATAGGGTCTATGGATGGGTTGTGGTGTGGAACGATTTGCTAAGATCCCACTCCTGATATCCTGACAAGGTGAAGCCCTGATTGGAGGGAAACCCCTCCTTTGGAGACACGAGGGAGATCTGTGAACCACTTGATTTGAAACCAGGAGTAGGCAGTGACCAGGGCACAGCAAGGGGTGGGGGCTAGAGGGGGTGGGGGAGTACCCTGAGACTGAGATCGAGACTTCATTGAGCTCTGGTCCTTTCTGTTACTGAGGAAAAAGCCTCTTGTTGATATTTGGGCAGCTCCCACAATTGTGACTGATGTGGATCCCAACTCCAGGATCATGCAGGAGGAGATCTTCGGCCCATTGCTACCCATCCTTACGGTCAGCAGCGCAGAAGAGGCCATTGACTTCATCAATAAGAGGGACAAGCCGTTGGCTCTCTACGTCTTCTCTCACAACAAAAACGTAAGGATTGAGGCCTCTGTGGCTGGCTGCTTCGGGTTTGTGTTATATGTGTTGGTCTCCAGACTTTAAGGTCTAACTGCAGTGCAGTGATGTATTTACTTACACAGTCTCTTTGAATTAACCTTTTTTGGTGGGAAGCCTGGAAACTAATTGACCTGATGAATGACTGAACTCAATCAGACCACTTATTGAGAGAGGGCTGATCCTGTAGCTCACAGTTGCTCTTGGTTTCTCCCACTCTCTCCTCTGATGCTCAGCGAAGACTGAGGAAGATGGATTACTTATGAATCTTTGACTGTATTCCACCAAATGGACAACATGATTGCTGGTTGCGATGTAACCTAGCCAGTTAGCAGCCCTGCCTTTGGTCATCTTCATTTTCCGCTCTGAAATGACCCTTCTTGCTGTTAAAACCTGTGCCCATCACAATACTTCTGTTCCCTGTCATCATATCGCTTTCTGTGGTACAGCCTTAAATTCTTACCTGCTTCCAGACTTGTACGTGATCTAAACAGGTAGATTTTTATCCATGCTTCACAGTAGTAATATTAACATTTTGGACTTGTTCATTATTGCAAATTTAATCTTTTGAATATGAGTATCGGGATAGGCTAGCATTTTAATTCCTGGCCATAACTGTCCCAAGGAGATGGAAGTGAGTTGCTTTTTTGAACTGTAGTAGTACATTGTGATGAACGTTCCTGGTTATTTGGGAGCATGGGTTTTAAAGTGGAGGAAGAAGTGTTTTATTTTACTTCTGTCAGAAGGTCATCTTGTGCGGTGAGTTTAAAAGAAAATTTTGAAGAAATCCTGTGACTTGTAGATCACTGGACTGTGAGCCACCTGGGGAGTTATTTACTGAGTTACATTTTGCAAGGCAGCTAGAGAGGTGCAGACAGTCATCCAATAACAGCAGAGGTATTGTAGGTTTAGCAATCTCCAGATTAGTCAGGGTAGAAGGGGCGAAACCCCAAATTGCTTGAAAGCAAACAGGAAGACATCCTACAAGGTTACTGAAGACATGGTATAATGAAACCCATTTTAAGTAATCAGTGACCTGAGTTAGCAATTTTCCCTTCTAGTATCTAGAAGATAACTGAAGAAAATATTATTGAATGAATACAAATCTGTCGGGGGTGGGGTGGGAAAACTGATCACAGCTGAAAATGGAACTTCAGTAGAGACAGTTCAATGAGTTTGGATATCTGTACAGTCATTTGGGTTAAGGGGTTGAATCTTTGTTCCCACCATCTATAATGAGACATTTCAAATCATCTTGAAGAATGTAATGTACTTTTTCTTTTTTGAGTGAGTACTAAGCTTTGTTCTTTATTTTAGCAGTAGGTTTGATAGCCTTGTTGTTCAATGATTTGACCTCTGCAGTAAGCAAGGAGAAAAATAACAACTTTTTTATGGTCTGTCAAGCCAGATCTTCCTCTGGGATCTGACCCTGTTCATTATTGCCATCAGCTGCGATTGAAACACGCATGATAGAAACCTCGGAAGGGACAATGATTATATATGCAAAACGAGATGGTGTGGTTTGGGGATCTTGCAGATGGTGTTTCCATGTATCTGCTGCCCACTATCTTTCTAGATGGTAGAGGTTGAAGGTTTGACTGGCACTGTCAAAGAAGTCTTAAAGTTGCTGCAGTTCATCTTGTAGCTGTACACACTGCTGTCACTGTCAGTGAAAGGAATGTATGATAACATGATGCATGGGATGTGGATCATGTGAGCTGTTCTGTCCTGGAATGGCACCAGGCTTCGTGAATAGTGGTGCTGCGCTCCTCCAGGTAACTGAAGAGTATTCCATCACTCTGCTAACTGGAATTTTGTAGATGGCAGACAAGCTTGGGGAGTCAGCAGATGAGTTAGCACCCAACCGGCAACCTCCAGACCGAGAGACTGGAGCAATTGAATTGGAATAAGTTAGAACTGCACAACTGTCTCTCTATCTCCTCTCTCTCTCTCTCTGCAGTTGATCAAGAGGATTATTGCAGAGACATCCAGTGGTGGTGTAACTGCCAATGACTGTATGATCCATTACAGTGTTGACACCCTCCCATTTGGGGGTGTGGGTGAGTCAGAAATGTTTATTTTGGTTCTTATCAATGTTGGATGGGTGGAACTGACTAGACATCATTGGGATGAAGGGAGAAGGATTTTGGATAAAAGTGATCTCCGGTTCTGCTGTTTTTGGAACCTCATGTTGCTGGTAATATCCAGGGTAAGGAGGCTGAAGAACCATCTCATTTGTTCTTTTGGCATATGTTTTTATCAAAGATACCAGGGATAGCCTCCCTGCTATGAATTCTGAATTCAGCCCCTCTAGCCTAAACCACCATTCAGTCAGATCATTGGCTGATCTGGTTATGGCCTGAACTCCATTTTTCTAATTGAGGCCATACCCTCTTACTCCCTTTGTCAATTTAGAATATGTTTAATTCTGTCTCCAAATATTGAACGGCCACCACTTTCTGGGGAGGAGAATTCCAGATTCAAGACCTTTTTTATTCAGAAAAAAAATCTCTTCCCCTCTCTTTTTTTTTGAAACAGGGGATCTCTTATTTGTAAATGTAGTCCACTAGTACTAGCCTCTCCCCAGAAGCATCCACCCTGTCATGTGGACTACCTCAGGATTTACTTTTTATTTTTAAAATTCATTTGAGATGTGAATGTCATTTCAGGGTCAACATTTATTACTCAGTCAACCACGTTGATGTGGGCCAGGCTGGGTAAAGATGACAGTTTCCTTTTTTAAAAGGAAACTATCAACCTTATTACCACCTGACAAGCTCTTTTTTCTTTCATTCCCCACCCCCAATATTTATTGAACTCAGGTTGCACCATCTGGCACCATGAGACTCGAACTCACATGCCTAGAACCTTACCGGACCAGAACAGTAGGTTTAATAATACCAGCATGCCGTTGCCTTCCCATGGCCTCCCCAGTGCAAATCTGTATGGAACCCTTTCAACCTTTTCTTCGTAAAACAACCATCTCGTCCCAAGAATTGACAAAGGAATCATGGCCCTTGAATGATACCATAGACTACTGTCTCTGTTAATTCTTATCAGTGGGAGCTTGCTGTGCTTTACTACATGACAACGTAGTCTTCTATTCTTTTATCCTTTCTTTTGATTGCCCCTTGAATGGGTGTAACTGTATCTGACGGGAGTCTAGGAAAAAGCTGTGTCTGCCTTCTGTGCAAGCAGGTTTGATTTCTCCAATTTTTTTCTTCTCTATATTCCTGTGTGTACCATCATATGAAGTGTTGTGCACTTACTCCAATTCCATTGGAGAGTCTCTGAAGTACAAGGAATGATGGCATTGGTTACATCATTGTTCCTAGCAGTCAGGGTTTGGGATTTTCTTGTTTGGGGGATTTTCCAGAATGGGACTCTCGTGGCTTTACCTGGGATTGAGTTGTTCTGTGCCAAATTCCTCTTCCCATAAGAAATATAACCATTTAGCCCATTTGACTGCCTGCAGAGCTGCCATCGTGTATGATGCAGTCAGGTGTGTGCTGGAAGAGTCTGGGGGTCTTTCCAATTCCTGGGAACTTGTGAAGCCTAAAAAAAGTATCCCAACCCGAACTCACTTCCTTCTCGCTGACTATTTTCATGCCCCCCTCCCCCCAAAAAAAAGCGCTGAGCTTATGTTTACTTCACAATAATTTATCTCTTCCTGGTTGCCTTTTTAAAGGGGTAAAGTTGCAGCTTAAATACATGGGAGCTGGGATGTGGGACATTGTGAGGAATAATGGTGGTGCTTTAACCACAGTCTCTCTCGTTGTGTGTGTTTTTGATCTCTCCGCTGCCAGGGAAAAGTGGCACTGGGGCTTACCACGGGAAGTTCAGCTTTGAAACCTTCAGCCACCGGCGAGCTTGTGTCTTGAAGTCTCTGGGTATGGAGAAGGTGAATAGTGTCCGCTATGCACCGGCCACTGATTCAAAGCGAAAATGGACCCTTTGGCTGATGAAGAAACGCGGATGTGAAACAATGTGACTTGGCAGCGAGCCACAGGCTGCCAGGTGAGGGTCAGTGCTTCTGGACGCACGAGAGCAACACTTTACAAACTATCCATAGTTGGTTTTTTGAGCCAAGGTGATCTACCGCAGAATTCCCAAAACAAGGAAGGATGGGGAGTTGCTGTGATATGCCAAGAATGGTGATCATGTTTCTCAGTCAGGATTCATAGAATCCCTACATGTGTGGGAGCAGGCCATTTGGCCCCTTGAGTCCACACCTACCCTCCAAAGAGCATTTCCTATGACCAATCCACCTAGCCTGCACATCCCTGGGCACTATAGCATGGCCAATCCACCTAAGCTACACATCTTTGGACTGTGGGAGGAAACTGGAGCACCCAGAGGAAACCCACAGACACGGAAAATGTGCAAACTCCACACAGACAGTCACCTGAGGCTGGAATCAAACCCAGGTCCCTGGTGCTGAGAGGCTGCAGTGCTAACCACTGTGCTGGGGCTGATTCATGTTGTCATCTTACCATTATGCTTCTAGCTGGGAGTGTTCACTGGTTCTAGTTCTACTCCGTTCGTTAGTGGGATCTGGGTATCTCTGGCAGGGTATTTATTGCGTTTTGGATACGACTGATTGCTTGGCTAGAGTCACTTCAGAGAGCAGTAAAGAGTTAACCACATTCATTGTGGGTCTGCAGTCACATAGCCCAGACCAGGTAAAGACAGCAGCTTGCTTGCCCTCCAGGACATTAGGCAACCAGATGGATTTTTACAACCATTGATAATAGTTAGGCACAGGAGGCTAATCGGCCCATTGCACCTGTACTAGCTCTCAAATCTGGTTGGCTTTATTGCATAGTGCTAATCTTCTGCCTTTACTCCCTACATCCCTACAAACAAGCTTCTCTTCTTTCTGAAAAACCATCCAATGCCCTCTTCAGTTCAACTTGCCTCCACTATATTTCCCAAGCTGCAGACCGTTAATTCCAGATTTTTTTTTTTAAAAATTGCATTTATTAGATTTGTTGTCAGGACACTAACTGGGTTTCTGGACTACTAAAACAAAAACATATGGATGCTGGAGGTGTGAAACAAAAACAAAACTGCTGGAGAAACTCCAGTAGGTTACCCTCTTCCTGATGTCACTGAACTCAATGTTTAACTTTGTTTCTCTCCCCAGATGCTGCCAGACCTGCTGAGTTTCTCCCTTTTTTTAATCTGAATTTCTAATCTAGCGACAACAAGCCTAGTCCTATCGCCTCCCGAGTAAAGTTAACAAAACCTTGGCCAACTTGGGATGCCACAGTGGCTCAGTGCTTGGGAACTGGGTTCATTGCCACCCTCAGGTGACTGTCTGTCTGGAGTTTGCATATTCTCCCCTTGTCTGTGTGGGTTTTTCTCCGGGTTCTCGGGTTTCCTTCACAGTCCGAAGATGTGCAGGTTAGGGCAGATTGGCCATCGGAAATTGCCCATAGTATCCAGGGATGTGGCGACCAGGTGAATTAGCCAATTTAAGTGCAAAGTTACAGGGATACAGTAGTGGGGTGGGTGTGGATAGGATGCTGTTTGGAGGGTGGCTATGGACTGAATGGCCTGCTTCCACATAGGGATTGTATGATTGAGTTTCTCTGCTCCATTCTGCAAGTAAGAAACTTGACAGTTGATTAAAAACAGATTGAGTGCCAGTGAAGTGTATTCCTTTTGAGGACTGAATTTTCCACGGGGTTTGTTGATGCTTCAGTGTTGTGAGCCATTGCTAGCTGAAACTCCTGAATGTGAAGCACCTGCTTTGGATGAGGTTGCCCAAGGGTTGAGCCCTGGTGAGAGGCTGCCATGCCAATGAAAGGATGGGTGTTTGGGAGTTTGGATAGAAAAAGATTTTGTTTCCCCTCTCCAATTTTGCATCTTTTTCTTCCAGATTTATTCTTTTTTGCAAGACATGGAAAATGCACTATTGTGTTACTTTAACCTCCTGGGACACCTGTGAGGCCTCCGGTTCATGGGGCCAGTTGGGATGGATTTAAGATCTGAGAACATTCTGACTAATGTAATCTTGCAATTCAAGAAACTGCAATCAATGGTAGCAATATGCCATCATCTCTTATGCACCAGCACAGACATTATGGACTAAATGATCTATGCTGTAACTTCTGATTCTTTGTCTGTAAATATCCCATTACTAATAATTACTTGTTTGTTTTGCACTGTGTTAGTAAAAACAAAAACCACTGATTCACCTTGTAATAAAGTTAAGATGCATTTCATTCCCTGTGTAGAGGTTTTTGTGTGTGGATTCTGTGTGTCTCTGACCCTCTCTCATGATGCTTCTAAAATCCTGGGCCAAAACATTGTTTCTTCCTCCATTTAGTGGAATATTGCAGCTTGTTTGCTCGAAGAAATGTTTTATAAGCCAAATTTGATGGGTAGCTTTCTCCTTTTTTCAGCTTTTACTGCTTTGATATACTTTTGTGGCCTTCGGTCGAGGTATCCTGAAGTTTTTTTTAAGGATGTGTCTTGTTTAAGTTTTGTCTTCAACAATTGACCTAGATGGAGAAATCTAAAATGAGAATTACAATGCCAAGAGCAACACTTTGCAAACATACAACAAAAGAAGACAAAGTTGGCTGGTCTTCAAGGGCTGTCAAAAGCAGCTGTTTGCAGTCTCCTCCAGTTTGGAGCACTGCTTCTGTCTCTATTTTTCAAACAGACGTGTTTGTGGGGATAAAGTCGATGCTTGTTGACTGACTGTAATTGTTTATCTTTCTGGCACACTGCATACTTTGCCTCCTGTGCAACATCTTTATAATTTCTATTGTTTCCCCAGTTGTAATCCAGCAACTGATTGCTGGAAGTCCACATTGCACTTTAGACAAGCGGTGTCCTGAGATGTCAGCGTGTGTGCAATCTCGGGTTGTGGATCCAAGTTCCACTCCAGAGATTTCAGCAGAAAATAGTCCCACCATCCCAATGCAGTGCTGAGGGAGTGCTGCATTATCTGTGGTGCCATTGTTTGTCATGATACATTAAGCAGGTTTGGCTGTAAAAGACTTCACGTGGTGTTTTTATTTGTGTGATGGGAGATAGCCCTAGTTTTCTGCCTAATATTGTTCCCTCTATCAACCTTAGAATATGATCTCGTTGCTGTTTTGTAAGTTTGCGGTGTCTATATATAGACACGTTTCATACATTACATCTGTGACTGATGGGCTGCATTTCAATTACTTATTTTGCTGTGGGTGTTTTAGGAATTAATGATGGGTCTGATTAGCAATTCAAGCCTTTGGTTCTGAAATGGATTACATCTAACTTCAGGATGTGTTTTACCCACTTCTTCCTCCCCTCATCCCAGTGTAGTTTTCTTTCCTGATCCCGTTCTCAGCTTTGAGGCTGCCATCCAGCCTTTAATTTTCCATAAGGTTTTTAAAAAGGCTGCTCCATTCATGTGTCATTGTAATGACAAAGTCATTGTACATATGTGTACAAAATCAGTTTTGATGGTAAATCAGAACCCAGCAGCTCCTTTAATTCCTGGTTCTTCCACCATGACACGTTAGAGATACATATCAAGTTAGTTGTACAACTTAATGCATGTTTGATTTTTGGAGGTTTGAATGAAGAGGGGATGAATGTAATTATCATGTAGAATGGAGTGACGTTAAACACATTTCATGTCCAGATTGAAGTGATGATTTGAGAGTTTCACCCCAACCTTTACACACACTTCACATTTAGATGAAGAGGGTACTCTGATCATAGAGTCTGAGTATTAAGGACCTATTGGCAAATGCAGAACCGAAGCCAAAAAAAAATCCAGGGGAAAAATACTAATGTATATTCAACATGTTTTTACCTTGAAAAGCTGGGTAAACGGATTTGAGAAGCTGGTTAATTTTTAATTGACAGAAGGACAGAGATGGTGCAGGAAGTCTGGATGTGGTTGAGGATTTTTGATTTGATTTATTATTGTCACATCTACCTAGGTACAGTGAAAAGTTGTTTTACTTTGTGTGCAGATCACACGCTACAAACTGCATTGTATTCCACGCACTGTTCTATTACCACAATGTTGGGGCAGGAGGTGCACCTAGAACAAGATCAATGTTAAATTTAAAATCTGAGGTTCATTTAAAAGTTGAGTAACATGAATCTATGGGTACATATGTTCAAGCTTTTGTAGCCCATGATTTTTGGGCCAGTACTGGGGATAGTGGAGCTGTGGGGTGGCACAGTGGCTCAGTGGTTAGCACTGCAGCCTCAGTGTCAGGGACCTGCGTTCAATTCCAGCCTTGGGCAACTGTCTGTGTGGAGTTTGCATGTTCTTCCCCATGTCTGCGTGGGTTTCCTCCCACAATCCAAAGATGTGCAGGGTGGGTGGATTGGCCAGGCTAAATTGCCCATAGTGCCCAGGGATATTGGCTTAGATAAGGGGAAATGCAGGGGCTGGGGCATGAGTCTGAGTGGGATGCTCTTCAGAGGGGCAGTGTGGACCTGTTGGGTTAAATAGCATGCTTCCACACTGTAGAGTTTCTATGATTTCTACTGTCTACACCTGGCCTGTGCTGGGACCAGTGTTTCTGTGAGCCATCTAAACAGTAGTATAGAGGGCTTCAAACTAATGAAGGAGAGCAAATGATGAAGTGAGGCAGGAGAGGAAGTTATGAAGCAAACGGTCCATGTCTGCAAAGGAATCTGGATAGGTGAATTGGCACAGTACAACTCCAGAAAGGATGTAAGTACTGAAGAAGCAGGTTAGTCACTTAGCATTGTGTGTTGATTGCCTTCTGGGTAAAGGTTGGGCAGGATAAACCTGTATCCAATGGAGATCGGGACGGAAGGTGGATCATCTTAAAATGTATGAAATCTTGAGGGTTTGACAGGACGAATGCTGAAATGATGGTGGAAGAGGTGAGAATAAGGGCATTACGTTTATAAATAAATGGTCTGCCATTTAAGTTGGAGCTGAGAAATTCTTCTGATTATTTTCTGTAGACCTCTCTTCCCCAGGGAGTTGTAGAATTAATGGAGATAAATATCTTGTTGACTAACAAGAGTCCAAGGTTATGAGGGTAAATAGAATGTGGAGTTGACTCCACAGTCAAGTCAGCCAAGATCTTATTGAATGGCAGAGCAGGCTCAGGGGGTCGGAGTGCTAATTCCTTCAACTATGCTATTGCATATTTTCACAGCCCTCCTTGAAATAAAGGCGTGTAGTACATCAACACCCAATTATGAGAGGTATTACTGAGCAGGTCAGAAGTCACATGCCACCAGGTTAAAGTCTACACACAGGAGGCTGGAAGAACACAGCAAACTAGGCAGAAACTGGAAGAAAGGAGAAGTCGACGCACCTGAAATGTTGACTTTTCCTTTTCTCCAGATGCTGCCTGACTTGTTGCATTCTTGCAGCCTCCTGTTTGTCTACCTTGGATTCCAGCATCTGCAGGTTTTTTTTGTCTCTAAGTCCAACAGGTTTATTTAAAATCACAAGCTTTCCGAGTGCTGTTCCTTTGAGTGAAGTGGAGGGAGTTGCACAGGCACAGAATATATAGGTGGAGAGATAATGGCAAGATAATTCCAGGTATTGTGTCAACCGATTAAGTACAAATAGTATGAGTACAGTGTCGTCCTTGCAGGTCCTCAAGCGTCAAATGGTGAGAGTAAAATGTCAACATATGGAGGGATGACCTGTGACCTGATTAATTAAGGCAGAGGGATAATTTACAAATAAATCAAAACAAGATGTTAGACAAATCAAATGGCTGGAATAACATAAGTAGATATCAAAGTCGCATGACAAAGGTCTAAGCGACATAACCAGTAAAATCCAAAGCTGCACAACCCACAGGTAATCATGTCCCAGCAGGACAGTGAGGAAGATTTTACAAACGGAGAACAGTGTGGTGAGGTTACATGTAGCGCAATGTGAACCCGAGGTCACGGTTGAGGTTGTCCTCGTGAGTGAGGAACTTGGCTTTCAGTTTCCAATTGGCGATTCTGCAATGTTGTGTATCCTGAAAGCCACCTTGGAGGACACTTCAGCCTTTGTTCACGCCAGTCCAAAACCAGCATCTCCACACCATTACTGGGAGGGTGGCAGCTTGGATTTTAGTTTTTGCAGGCTCCTTAATGCTGTAGAAACCAGTTTATGAACCACTGTGCAAAAAGGTTGGTTCAATATCTATAACTTGCATGCAATGTAGGACCTTTGATTACATCTCCAGCAGGCAGTTGTGAGCAGTGTTTGAGACCCTTGCATTAGTAGAATTCGACACTTTCTGGATGAGACGATGCTGTGTCTCAAATCAGAACTTGATTTGTCTTTATTCCTCAATTGACATTTCTTAAAATTATACAGTAATTGAGCTCTTATTCCATTGGCGTTCAGGGGACTCTTGTGCAATTTGGCTGTTGTAATTCCTGACACCAAAACAACTTTGTATTTACATGAGACAGTAGGAACTGCCAATGCTGGAAAATCTGAGATAACAAGGTGTGGAGCTGGATGGACACAGCAGGCCGAGGAGCAGGAAAGCTGACGTTTCGGGCCTAGACCCTTCTTGCTTTTAACAACAAGTTCAAGGGGCCTCACAGGGCCATTATCAATCAAATTTTGACTCCAAACTACATTAAGGATAATTTAGGACAGAAAGGTTTAAGGAGCATCTTTAAAGTAAAAGTATTCATATAAAGGTCCAGGCTGCCAGTGTTACAACAATTTAAATGAGGCCAGAGTTGGAGGACTTTGAAAAGTTGTCAGGCCGGGGGAGATTAGAGATAGGCGAGAGGTGAAATCACAGATAGTGGGAAGTGCAGCTGAGAATTTAAATCAAGGCAATGCTGGACAAAGATCCAGTGAGCTTAGGGTAGATGGGTGAATGGGACCCAGATGTGAGTTGGAATATTCCATGTGTGTTTTGGATGAGCTCATGTTTGCAGAGGGTACATAGTAGGACACCTGAGGGAGAGCACTGGGTCAGTGATAAAGACACTGGTGAGGAGCTGAGACTGGGTGATGGTACCAAGATGGAAGTTAAAAAGCCTCAGTGATTCATCGCTAAACCTGCTGAACGTTTTCCAACAATTTCCATTTATGTTTTTGATTTCCAGCGTCCACAGTTCTTTCGGTTTTTAGTCTCCGTGACTGAACAGATATACCGTCAAACTCTCTTCGTTAAATAGAGCATCGTGACTGTGATTTGCCATCTTGTGACTGCATTTTGTTGATTCCAAAGCGCTATGAGATATCTTGAAGTTATGAAATTGTTCTTCGTGTGTGGAGTCATGCATGGAGCTGCTCTGGACCCTGGGTGGTATTGGCTGGGGGTCCAGTGTGGGAAAGCTTCAGCCTGAGCCCAAAGTATAGACTGGGGCCCAAGTGTCAGTGAAGGATTTCCCCTGCGTCTGCAGCGTTGAGAGCAGGAAATCCGAGGTTTCTCAGACAGGTCCTGGGAAGGGGCGCACTTAAGAGAGATTGTTGAACTGTTACTTTCATTCCTTGTTTTTCCACTTAACACTAGGAAGGACTTTAAGATTAACTTTTAACTTTTGTTCTTTGTATAAGTTTCAAAAAATAATTGGTATGTACTGCTTTACTTTTAACTTTGTCTCTCTAATACTACTTGTACATTAAGATTTATACCTTGAACCTGAGGTGGCACTGTGTGAGGCGACAGTGTAAAATTTTCACTGTGTATCCCTGTACTCGAGTATAGGGACGATAAAGCTTAAATTGAAAAATGCGACTTGCTGTTTCATTCTCTTGCAGTAGGTGGCAGTGTTCACTCAATATTCTGCTTTATCCCTCACCCACATGCTCTGGTTTATTGCGATCGTAAAGAGTTATCTTCTGCCCCAGCGCCTGATTCGGGTCCAAAAAAAGTGTTCATTTTCAGATTTGTGGCAGGTTAAGACCAGAACAAACACAAGTAATATCCTCTAATCAAAATAAGTTTTTGAATGAAGACTGAAAGCCTTTTGGTTGTTTTGCGGTTTGCTTTATAATACTAATCTGTCCCTGTTAAACTCTGCTGTTACTTTATTGCTTTAAAGATTTATCACTTTATTGCTTTTTCACTTTAAGGATCAATTCATTTTCAAGTTTCAATGATTTAGTCGTAGTCCAAGTTACTGACCTGTCAATTAATTTTTTTTTAAATGCTCAATTAGAATCATATGGAAACAGACCCTTCGGTCCAACTCATCTATGCTGACTGGATATCCTAAATTAATCTAGTCCCATTTGCCAGCATTGAGCCCATATCCCTCTAAAAGCTGTTTCAGTGATAATGGGAACTGCAGATGCTGGAGAATCCAAGATAATAAAATGTGAGGCTGGATGAACACAGTAGGCCAAGCAGCATCTCAGGAGCACAAGATGCTGCTCGGCCTGCTGTGTTCATCCAGCTCCACACTTTGTTATCCCTCTAAAAGCTTCTTATTTAAATATCCATCCAGATGCCTTTTAAATGTTGAAATTGTACCAGCCTCCACCACTTCCTCTGGCAGCTCGTTCCATACACACACACCCCCTCTGTGTGAAAAGTTGCCCCTCAGGCCCCTTTTATATCTTGTCCCTCACACCTTAAACCTATGTCCTCTAGTTTTGGACTCCCCTACTCGGGGAAAATGATCTTACCCTATCCATGCCCCTCATGATTTTATAAACTTCTATAAGGTAACCCCTCAGCCTCTGACGTTCCAGGAGGAAATAGCCCCAGTTTATTTAGCATCTCCCTAAAGCTTGAAAACAACAACAGTAATTGTTAGAAAAGCTCAGCAAGCCTGGCAGCATCTGTGCAGAGAAATCAGAGTTAACGTTTCAGGTCTGGTCACTCTTCCTCAGAACTGAAATGTTAGCTCTGATTTTTCTGCACAGATGCTGCCAGGCCTGCTGAGCTTTTCCAGCAATTTCTGATTTTGCTTCTGGCTTAAAACACCCGCGGTTCTTATCAGTTTTTATTCGTTATCACTCCACCCTGGCAACATCCTTGTGAGTCTTTTGTGAACAGTCTCAAATTTAGCAACATCCTTCCTATAGCAGGGAGACCAGAATAGATTGCAGTTTTCCAAAAGTGGCCTAATCAATGCGCTGTACAGCTGCAATATGACCTCCCAACTCCTATACTCGATACATTGCTCACTAAAGGCAAGCATATCAAACCTCTTTCTCACTGCCCAAGGTCTCTTTTGTTCAGCAAAACTACTCAGGACCTTGCCATTAAGTGTACAAGTCCTGCCCTGATTGGCCTTTCCAAACTGCAGCACCTCACATTTATCTAAATTAAACTCCATCTGCCAATCCTCAGCCCATTGGCCCATCTGATCAAAGTCCCATTGTTCTCTGAGGTAAGCTTCTTCACTGTCCACTACATCTCCAATTTGGTCTCCCCTGCAAGCTTACTAAATGTACTTATTTTATCCACATCCAAACATTTGTATAAATGACAAAAAGCAGTGAACCTAGCACTGTTCCTTGCAACATGCTGCTGGTTACAGCCCTCCAATCAGAAAGGAACCCTCCAACACCAGCCTTTATCTTCTAACTGGTCGACCATGAAGAACCTTGTCGAACACCTTACTGAAGTCCATATAGGTCACATCCACTGCTCTTCCCTCATCAATCCTCTTCGTTACTTCTTCAAAAAACTCAATCAATTTACCGAGATACGATTTCCCACACGCACAAAGCCATGTTGACTATCCCTACTCAGTCCTTGCCTTTCCAAATACAAATTGTTAGGTAGAATGTCCCAAAACTGCTCAGTCAAACAAATAACAAATTTTGCAAAGTCAGGTCACTGTTGTAATGTTGGCAACGAGTCTGAGTGTAAAATCTTTCAGCGAGCAATGAGATGAATGACCAAATGATCTGTTTTCTTGCTGAGCATGGTTGGAGATCAATAAATATTTAGCCCATATGTTTTACCCCACATCTTTGTCCTCCTGAAGGCAAACCAAGCTGGGGCAGTTATTTTAAGCCAAGGCAAATGCTGAGACTTTAACACTATAGCGATGCTGAGCGTGAGTATAAATCTAGTACTGTATACTCAATGGGACATTTCCTGATTAGCAATTGTACTTCAATACAATGTGAATGATGAGAACTGAAAGTTAGTCTCATTCTCCTTTTCATTTATTTTCAGTCTCTGGTCAATTCATTCTATTGTATTATTTATTTACTTTAGATATTCCCTCTGCCCCCTTCTGAAGCATTTAATATTCACTCATTCCTACACAACGTGCCCTGCTGCTCTGAGTCAGTGAACACTCATGATCCACCACGTTGAAGTCTATCATATCGTGAAGGTTTTTTTAATTTCAAAAATATACTTCAGTCATAAAAATACCTTTTACATGCGTACACAGTCACCAATGCAGTTCAGTTCTGTAGAGTAGCATATGAAGAAACAAACATCAGAGTTTGAATCTATCCAACAATTCTAAGACATTTGTTCCTTGTAAAAGATTATACTTCCGTACATATCAGGCACTGCAGGGGTCCGATAACTGGATGGACCCCAGTTGTACTTCAGCAGAAAGACCTCAAACAGTGGTCCTTCCCCACTGCTCCATGGTTGCAGCTACCCCAAGCTTTAGTAAGCCCCTCAGCATGTAGTCCTGGACTTAGGAATGTGCCTGTCTGCAACACTCAGTCGAGGTCAATTCCTTCCTCTGTAAGGCCAACGAGTTTTAGACAGACCAAAGAGCTTCTTTCATCGAGCTGATGGTCCTCCAAACGCAGTCTCAGTGTGCACCCCAGGGAACAGATCATAGAGCAGAGAACAGTGTGTCACGGAGTGGCTTGGGTCAAACCTCAAAACAAACCACTGCATCTTTCTCTAGACTTCCTTTGCATCGGCACATTCCAGTAGGAGATGTGCAACAGTCTCAAATCCTTGCAGCTGCTTGGGTCAAACCTCAAAATAAACCACTGCATCTTTCTCCAGACACATAGAGATGTCCATCAGGATGCGGGCAAGGTTGGGTATGTTCTTAACCCCCTTATTCGGAGTTTTGTACACAGTGTCCCTTCTCCTGGTCCAAGCATCCAACCCCCAAAGTCCTGCACGCAGGCGATCACATCCCTGAGGAACACCAGGCTCTCAGAGATCATTCTGCCTGGTACAGCACAGGTTTGGTTGGGGTGAATCACCGATCCCACAGCAGACCTGATCCAGTGGATGGCTACCCTGGATGGGATTTTGTAGTCTGCATTCAGCAGTGAAATTGGTTGCTAATTTCTAGTTTCCTCCCTCTCCCCCTTCCACTTGTAGATGAGACTGATGATACCTTTCCTCATCGATTCGCACATGCTTACCTGCCAGAAGCATAGTGTCATACACCTCCAACAGGTCTTGGTCAACCAAGTGCCACAGAGCTGAACAGTACTCGTTCGGTAAGCCCTTGCTTCTGAGTGTTTTACCTTTTCTCTGGACTCCAGAGACTTGGTCAGCTCAGTCAGAGATAACAGCTGTTCTAGCCTCTCCCGCATGCTGTCATCTCAGACATTTGCGATAGAGGACAGGAACAACTGTCTGTGGGCTTTATGTCACGCTGTCTGGCAGTGATGATTTGCCGATCCTCAGGATGTCAGACTGAGACGATGTTACCGAGCCATCTTCTTCCTTCAGGCTGCTGAGCTCAGAGCTCCCCCGGAAAAGAAATGAGATGACATCTCGTTTTGTGGATCCTGGAGCAGAAGGTTATCTTAGAGGTCTCCTAGACAAACAGCGAGACTTGCTGGCTCTTCATCTCCTGGAGATCCTCCGTGACATCAACGCCACTGCCTGCAGCAGGAGCAGGTTCTGTATGCTTTCCTGGAGGTTTTCCCGCCTCTCTCTCTTTCCTGGAGGTTTCCCTGCCTCTCTCTCTTGCCTTCTGAACACTTTTGCGCATAAATGACCTCTTGATGTCCCCCCCCTTGACTGTTTCCCACGAGTGAGCTGGTTCTCCAACCTGCCAAATCCCTTTTGAGCCCCTCAATGTTTTCAGGAGTCAACAGTTTCACATTCAGCTTGGGTGTTCCCTCGGGCTTGCCCACTGCTCACAGTCAGCCAGCAGGAGGCGGTGGTCAGAGAAGAACATCAGTGGATCTGACTGAGAATGTGCAGGTTGCAAACAGGGTATCTGTCCTTGAGTAGATGGACCAGCTGGGGTGCCTAAGACACTGTGCGGCTTAGTGACTTTAAACGTTTCCACCAGGAATCTGGACATTGAGTCACATTTGCTGTCAGACCCTTTGAATCGTCCATCCGCACATCGATGATGCAGTTGAAGTCTCTGTCACCAGCAGCAATAAGTAGGACACCCACCAGCGCTCTGTACCACCAGCACACATACACGTTAATCAGTCTTAGGGGAGCATTCTCCTATGTAATGTCTGCTATGAGGAGGTATCTGCCCTCCTTACCCTTCAGAGTTGGTAACGTTGCCTCCACAAAGCAGAATACCCAGGTCAGGCGAACAGCGATCCTCCCCCTGGCACCTCCTCACCCACCGACCAAATTGTAGGCCCATTGGCCGTAAGCTCGGGCATCTCCTGTAGCTGCTGAGCTGTGGTATCCCAAGCTCCTGCGGAAGCTGGAGGGCCGCTTTGACGATGGCCTGGTGAGGTGCCACGTGGGAAACACATCGCGTTGAAGATTTAACGTCACGCACATTAATATCGGCTATTTTAACACCCAGTTTGAGAGTTTATAGAATCACCCGTAGACCCAAAGTCTGCTCGCCCACGTCTTGTCACTGAGAGAGTCCTGCATCCCCATGGTGTTGGAGAACTGTTGGACATTCTCTGCACTGAACTAGCTGCCCTGTTCCTCCCTGGGGGTATTGCCCTAACCTGGTGTCGTCAGGGTGAGAACAAAGCCAGGAAGGTCTGGTTTGGAGTCCGACAGAGAGACTGTCATGCTCTGCTCCTGATTCAGAGTGTTGCTGCTCCTGGTTGGCCGGAGCTGTAGTGCGATGGGTACCTCCTCGTTTGTAGAGATATAGCTACACATTGCAAGGAACACAGCTTCTCCTCAACATCATATTGGCCCCTCCTTTGAGTCAGGGAGAGAATGACCAGACACAGTCGAGGAAAGGAGAAGGGTTCACTTGCAGGAGAAAAGACTGAGACTATTCCACTCCTTCCAAACCTGCCCCTTCATTTCATTAGCTCTCAGATGATCTGTAGGTTTACTCATGCATTAACCCTCATGAGACCCCAGGCTGGCACAAATCTATTGATCTCATTTGAGAAAGCCCCAGTTGACTTTGAATATCTACAACTCTCTGAAAGTGAGGGTTTCCACAATGTGCTCTGTGAGAGGCCGCTTTCAGATTTCCCTCCAGAATGGCCTGAGTCTTGTGTTAAATTGATGTGCCTCTCATCCCATGATTTTCTTGACCCTGTCAAATCTATTTAACTTCGGTCAAGCCCTCGGTCTTCCAGACTGAATGGAATATCAACATACTCTTTGCAACATCTCTTTTAATTTAACCATCAAAGTCCCATTACCATTCTGGTGCTTTAGAGGTTCCCTCAAAGCCTTGAGGGTTTTAGGCCTCTTACTTTCCTCCTTCTAACTCTTTCATGCGGTGTGGCTGTGACCAGTAAGACCATGAGTTATCGTCCTGAGCAGCTATTTCCAATGCGTCCGCATTGCTGGGGGTCAGCAGTCACGGGTGGGTCAGCACTTTCTTAAAGGACACAAGCGAACCCAGATGGGCGTATCGCTATTTTGAGAGGGACTAACTCTATAACGAGAGCAGTGGACTGGAGGTGGAGTAGGATGAGGCCATTCAGCCCTCCAAGGGTGTTCCACCTTCAAATAGGCCTTGGCTGATCTATTTATTGTCTTTACCCTCAGCGTCATCAAGTCACCTTCACCAGGGTGTCGAGAGAGAGAGAAAACGGTTGTTGGTTTAACCTAAGGGACATCATTACTCAGGCAGGAGGGAGAGGGTTTCTACATGGTAAGCTCAGCTGGCATGGGGATTGAACCCACACTATTAGCATCATTCTGCTCCACAACCCAACCATCCACCCAACTCCCGGTCTTAACCCTACTATTCGCTCTCTCTCTCTCTCGCTTGTCAAACAAACAAATATAACCCCTTAAATCAATCAAAGAGATTTAGTTTGGGCGTTCTATTTTCATCAGCGTAAAGCAGCTTTAATTTAAGGCAATATCTGATCACCAGAGAAATACTGAACTCTTAGCTCCCTGCACTCCTGTGACAGTACAGTTTGATCTTGTTAGAGCAGTTTCTCTACCACTCTGTTTCTGGGTTCTCCCCTCTCTCACTGCTCCCTTTAATCTCTCACTGTCACTCCTACCGCTCTCTCTGTTTCTGGGTTCTCCCCTCTCTCACTGCTCCCTTTAATCTCTCACTGTCACTCCTACCGCTCTCTGTTTCTGGGTTCTCCTCGCTCTCACTGCTCCCTTTAATCTCTCACTGTCACTCCTACCGCTCTCTCTGTTTCTGGGTTCTCCCCCCTCTCACTGCTCCCTTTAATCTCTCACTGTCACTCCTACCGCTCTCTTTTTCTGGGTTGTCTCCCCTCTCACTGCTCCCTTTAATCTCTCACGGTCACTCCTTCTGGTCTCTTTTTCTGGGTTCTCCTCCCTCTCACTGCTCCCTTTAATCTCTCACTGTCACTCCTTCTGGTCTCTTTTTCTGGGTTCTCCCCTCTCTCACTGCTCCCTTTAAACTCTCACTGTCACTCCTACTGCTCTCTTTTTCTGGGTTTCTCCCCTCTCACTGCTCCCTTTAATCTCTCACTGTCACTCCTACCACTCTCGCTGTTCTAGGTTCTCCTTGCTGTCACTGCTCCCTTTAATCTCTCACTGTCACTCCTACCGCTCTCTCTGTTCTGGGTTCTCCTCGCTCTCACTGCTCCCTTTAATCTCTCACTGCCACTCCTGAGCCCCTGACAAGTCTGTGACTGGTCTGTCTCCTCTCAGTTAGGAGCTGGTGGCTGTCCCCAGGTCCTTCTCTCTCTCCCATGAGATTAGCGCTGGTTACTGATCCTCCTTTTGCTCCTTTAGGTGCTCGTCACTCTCTCTTTTAATATTTCATAGTATACACAGTGCACACTCTCTCTTTTAATATTTCATAGGATACACAGTGGAAACTCCTGTCTGCTTCCTCTGGGTTACCATTTTCTAGCCACTTTCTCCCATCAATATGTGGATGCCGGAAATCAGGAACAAAAACAGAAGTTGGTGGAAAAGCTCAGCAGGTCTGGCAGCATCTGTGAGGGGAAATCACAGTTAATGTTTCGGGTCTGGTGACCCTTCCTCAGAACCTGCAAGGTTTACACTGATTTTCTTCACAGATCCTGCCAGACCTGCTGAGCTTTTCCAGCAGCTTCTGTGTCCATTTCCCATTTAATTTTTGCTATGTCAACAGTGAACGTTTAGTAAATAAAAACCAAAAGAACTGTGGATGCTGTGAATCAGGAACAAAAAGAAAGTTGCTGGAAAAGCTCAGCAGATCTGGCAGCAACTGTGAAAAGAAATCACAGTTAACATTTCAGGTCTGGTGACCATTCCTCAGAACATGTAGTGGCAGGCTCCAGCCACTAGAGGACTCTGAAGTCCCTCTCAGTTCTCTGTTGCTATCTGGTGTCTCACTGAACCATTATATTTTATCGAATGACCACAAATGATTCTGTGGATCTCAACATAGCAGAGGAGTTGGTTCACACAGTTAGCTTCACAGCTGGTTTTGCAACTCCGTCTGAAAAACATTCAGTGTTTTGGCCGGGACTGGTTTTCACTTACAGAGAATTCCATCGACTCCCCACTCTATGGGTGAAAGTGTTTTTCTATAATCACAGTCCTAATGGCCCATTCTGTATCCTTACACTGTGGCCCCCGGTTTTGGACTCCCCGATCACCGGGAACACCTTTCCTATCTAACCTTCAACCATACCCCTGGGGTAAACTCACATCTCTCTTTGAGCATAAGATAATAAAATGTGAGGCTGGATGAACACAGCAGGCCAAGCAGCATCTCAGGAGCACAAAAGCTGACGTTTCGGGCCTAGACCCTTCATCAGAGAGGGGGATGGGGGGAGGGAACTGGAATAAATAGGGAGAGAGGGGGAGGCGGACCGAAGATGGAGAGTAAAGAAGATAGGTGGAGAGAGTGTCTTTACTCTCCATCTTCGGTCCGCCTCCCCCTCTCTCCCTATTTATTCCAGTTCCCTCCCCCCATCCCCCTCTCTGATGAAGGGTCTAGGCCCGAAACGTCAGCTTTTGTGCTCCTGAGATGCTGCTTGGCCTGCTGTGTTCATCCAGCCTCACGTTTTATTATCTTGGAATCTCCAGCATCTGCAGTTCCCATTATCTCTCTTTGAGCAGTCTGCAGTTCTCTGGAAGCATGGTAGTTTGCACCTGCACATCACAGAGAGAAGGAGCAGCGCACGATAAATATATATTTTATAACATATACCAACTCCACAGGATTTAAAGGGACTTGCTGAGACTCCATTCTAATCAGCTTCCATCGCTAACAAAATCAGGACATGTGAAGGTGAAGGAAAATGTAGATCAGAAATGCTGCCAGTCCATCAGTGTACTTGATAAACACTGATATTTGTGGCTAAACTGTAACAAAGTAAATATTTCCTGCAGTGAGCACATTCTTAACGCCACAGAGAGCAGGTTCCAGTGCTGACTGTATGTCCCTGTGTGTGAATTTCCTAACCCGGAAATAAACTTTCCCGAATATTCCAGAGGCCATTTGCTTGCAAAAACAACAGCACCTTTGGGACTGAATGTTGAAAAACATTGCAATGTTCTTCACTGAGGTATGAGGGAGAAGCAGGAAAAGGAGTGTAATAGAGGAGGGCTTGAGATGCACAGGGGTACCTCAAAATGCTCCAGGTTTGAGGGCTTTTTTTTGCCAAGGAAGATCATTCACAAGATGGTCAAACAGGTGGATGTGTAAATCCCTCTGATACCTGATGACCGGGGTGAGGGTGTGAGATGCTCCTGTAGAAGGTCACAGCGGTACATTGCCCTGCAGTATGGACCAACCCTATGGAAGTCTAACCCTCAGAAATGGAGACTAAAAAAGTCTGAAGTTAGTGTTCTCCTGAGCCCAGGGTTTGCCTGCACCTTCCAAAGTTTAAACATTTTATTTCCTTCGATTTCTTTTTCCAGATTGTTTCTATTTCCCTTCTGAGGAGAGCTGGGCCGTGACAGCGCCGGCATCGACGAGGAAGGCAGGAGGCCGGGGGAAGATGGATTTGTTGGGATTCGGAACACGGCAGCAGCTGGCGGGCCCCGAACGGGACCCTGGCGGCAGAGTCAAGGAGATGGCGCGGCAGAGGGGCAAGCACAGGACCTGGTATGGGCTGCTACATTGGCAGAGGCAATGTCAGTGAGGTAGGGCCATCAGCGAAAGGTGGCACCTTACATATAGTGACTTTGACTGTCACAGTGGCAGAAGGGTCTTTAAGGTATATCTTTCTTTTTCATCATTCTTAAGCAATTCAAAATGACACCGGATCATGGCGACAGTGGGAGATTTTCGCTATAATTTACTATATATTTCACTGTGAAATGAAGTGTCAATGAAATTATTAATTCACCCATTCCAAAAGCCTGTTGGTGACAGGTAGAATTGGAGCCCATATTCATACATTTCCATATTTATCTAGAGTTATACATTGCATGCATGCCCCACCTACCCCAATATTATACATTTGTTTATAAGGGTTCATGCAAATCCCCAGTTGACGCCCATCACCTACACACAATTAAATCTAATGAACAGGTGAGCCTAGGTTGGTCCAACATGTGATCTATTTTGGCTCACAGTGCAGAGCTGAGCAAGGGCTGTATTGTCAGAGGCATCCTCCCTTTGAGATGTTAAACCCAGGCACTGACATCCCCTCTCAGGTTGGTGTATAAGGTCCCGTGGCCTTAGTTCAAAGAATAGCAGGTAAGCTCTCCTCGGGGGCCTGGCCATCCCTAGTCACTCAATCTCCTACTCTTTGGCAGTTCCTTGGAGTGAACAACAGTGATTGCCATGGAGTCCCAGTGTAAAAAGAGGGAGGAAGAGGCTGTGAGAGACAGGCATAAAGGTCAGTGAGATGTCTAAGAGGTGGGAGAAGGAAAGTAGAATGAAAGCAGGAGAAATAACATGAAAAAGTTTCAAAATCCACATCAACAGTCACTCATGAATCACTCTCTTGTTCATTCTGTGGTCAATGAGATGCCACCCACACCAAAACCAGGTCCACCTCAGTGAAGTGGAGCCCCCTATCGAGGGTGGTCCAACACACTCTCTTCCCAAATGACAGGATCAGAGTCGATCTTCCGCTTGGTAGCTTTCAGGGTAACGTTGCTTCAGCCTGCACTGTCATCATTGACCAGTCGGGAGCTTGGCATACAGAGGGCACGTTTGGAATGTGAGCATTTGGCCATCTGATATACGCATCTGCCCAGTGCAGTGAGTGTGCAAGAATGGTCACCACCATGTCCAGGACTATTGAGAGAGCAGAAGACATCAACAGCCTTCAGGAGGTGAGCTGCAGCTGTCAAACTGGGCAGATGGTGTGTCCGTGTCCCTCAATAAACATCACGAGACTAAAAGATGGAGTAACTGATCCTGATCACATTGCTGCATGTGGGATCTTGCTGTGCACTAATTGGCTGCTGCATTTCATGCATTACCACAGTGAATACATTTCAACAAGGTTCTTTGTTGGATGTGAGCTGCTATGCAAGTTGTGAAAGGTACAATCTCAATGTTAGCCAGTCAAAAACCTCAAAGAGTAAAGGAAAACCCAAGATTTATTTTCTTTCATCATAGTCTTCTCTCCCATTTAGAGTACGGTGTGAAGCGTTAGAAGGATTTGCAGGCTGAATAACATCGTCTGAACTGCACATGGAGAACCTCTTTCTGTGGCCAGCAAGCCCTGGACAGGCACTTGAGTCTGAGGTCCTTGTAGCTCAGAAGTTGGAGTGCTCCTGATTGAGCCACAAGATCTCCCCATCAGAATTGGTAGCTGTTGCCCTCCTCAGTACTTGCTGCCTACTTACACTGCCGTGTTAACCAGAACAGGTTTGAGGGAGCTGAGAGGCCTCACTTGTTCCAATATTAGTATGCGTGAAGAATGGACAGTCAGATGAGTTGTCAGAAATACCCATGGAGCTCTATTCACTTCATAAGCTGGTGCCTGTGGAGTGGCACAGTGGGTGGTTGAGAGGTTAGGGAGTGGAGGGGGACGAATGAACAAGAATCAAATTTCCTCCTGTTTTTTTAAAATTGCACTTTTTATCTTCATGAAAAACAAAGACCATTCAACCCATTGTGTTTATATCTGTTGGCTCCACCACCCCTTTCTTTCTTAACACCCACAAGCTGTGGAGATGGGCTCTTGGCAGGGTGGGAGTTACTGGTTCACCAGAAAACACTGACTGAATCATCCCTGACCCACTACCGCCTGCTGTGAACACCATGCTGTTTGAGCTGGAACAACTGGGAATATACTGTCGAACCACTTGTAACTTTGATCTGCCTCTGTTAACACAGATAACTGTACCAGTGCACAATCTCAAGCACCACACACACACACACACACACACACACACACACACACACACACACAGTTTCAAATAAATCTGACACAGATTCAAACTGCCAGCAGTCTTTTTTTTCTTTTAAAAACATTCTCCCTTGCATCCTAAAGCAAATCAAGACTTCTGAAGAGTAGCCCATCCAATGACTAATCCACTTAACATACACATCCCTGGACACTGTGAGCAATTCAGCCTGGCCAATCCACCTAGTCTGCACCTCTTTGGACCGCGGGAAGAAACCAGAACACACAAAGTAAATCTAGTCAGAGACGGGGAGAATGTGCAACCTCCGCACAGACGATTGTCCAAGGCTGGATTCGCACCTGAGTCCCTAGTGCTGTAAGATAGCGGTGTTCACCACTGGGCCACGGTGCCGGTGTACACATCAACTTTGTACAGACTTTCATCCTAACCACTTCAGAACTGTCTTCCTCCCAACACCTTCCCTGCTCAAATAACCCATCCTAGACTCCTTTAGAAAATCCATCAGGTTTATAATTGGCCTCAGAGACTCCTGGCTAAGGATTGTGGTGGGAATAAACCCTTTCCAATGGTCACCAGGTAAATTCCAAAGGTAATCGTGCAAAAAACCAAGTTTAAAACAACAGTGGGACAATCACATTCTGCTTTTGTGAGGACACAGCAGGTTCCTTCTTGGGCTTTAGTAAGTGCTCCCAAGAGGAGCTGGTGATAAATGTATTCAAGTGGTTGCAATGCCAGATTCCAGGAACAGCAGCCAAGTCGTGCAGCTGGCGGAAAGGAAGAGTCAGAAGCAGCAGGAGGAGAGGTGAACAAAAGAATTGCTTTTCCGATGAATTAACAGCGAACTCAACACAGCTTCAGAGTGAAAAAAAAACCCCAGCGAATTGACCATCTGCACAGTTCATTATACCGTGGTATTTTATCAGCCGGGATCGATAATCTTTTGAGTGCAGGTCTGATAACACTTATCTTGCAGACCATGCATCTTAAACTGCTAAGCTTCAGAGACGATTTTTATAGTGGGTAATGGATATGCGGAGAGGAGACATTCTGGAGATCGACACAAAGCGATCTAACATTGACGGCTTGAAATGATGCTTGTGTTGTACCCGGGACTTCAACCCCAAGATTTATTATTGCCATTGCACAGAACTTCGAAAGCGCTGTTATTTATAGTACAAGGATTTGCACGGCCCTTCAGTTTTCCCTCCTCGTTTCATGAGAGCAGTTCTATAGGCACGGGACGCATTCGTGTTGTTAGTGAGTGGGTCCTGGCTGTAAGTGTGCAAGCAGGCACTCGGTATTGTAGTTACACACCACACTTCTATAATTACACGTGCAGAAGCGAAGAGGCACATGCACACTCATATACACTATCACTTGCACACTTACGTACAAAAACACGCACACACCATTTGTGACAATATCAGTCACTGGGAAGTAATCAGGATTAAGATTCCTGGCTAGTTCCTCCCCTATTCTATCAGTCTTACAAAAGCTCCAATGGAGATCCATTGACTCTACTCAGGACCAGGCGTTAAAACTGGGCTTGCCTGGTTGCGTGGAAAAACGATTCGCTGGAGAGCATCATGCAGGAACACGAAGTAGGAAGAAGAGTAGACCAAGATAACAAAGTGTGGGGCTGGATGAACACAGCAGGCCAAGCAGCATCTCAGGAGCACACTCAGCCTGTCAAGACTGCTCCAATAAAATTGTAGCTGACCTTCAGCATCAATTTGAACTTCATGCCCACTCCCCACTCTGCCTCAGTTACCTGAGAGACCAAACACCTGTCTGTCCCAGAGTCATAGACAGAGAAAATCCTTCCAGCCCATCCTGTCCGTACTGGTCAAAACCAACCACCTTACAGTTCAACATTGGAACTTCCATAACCCTCTCTGCCAGATAATTCCAAAGATTCTCAACGATTGAGTGAAATGATTTCTCCTTGTCTCACTCCAAAATGACAGGTTCCTTATCCACAGAGTTTCACATTGCCCAACCAACAGAATGAGTTTCGATGAGTTCACCTCTCACTCTTCAAAACTCCAGAGAGTATCGATTTAATTTGCTGAACTTCTCTTTTCAGGGGAAGCTGTTTATTGCAGGTTCCAATCTTGCGAACATATATATTGTGGAATTCATATCAATACACCACAAATTCATTTCTAGCACAAAGGCCTCACAACATCCAAAAGAGATAAATCTTTATTTTGTAAGTTAAAAATAGAAGAAGTTTAAATGCTTCTCATTATTGCTCTCCAGTTGTAACACGGTTTTACTTTCTGGATCCTAGCAATCAAAGTGGACTTCCATTGTATATAGTAGAGACCAAAACTGCACACTGTACACCAGATATGGTCTCACCAATGCAATGTCCAATTGGAGCAAGACTTTTTTTTATCTTGTGATAAAGACCAACATGCCACTTCTGTTCCTAATTATTCGGTGACCCTACATTAACCAGCCGGGGAGAGGACAAATTCAAAAAAGTAAGACGCTTTAATAAAAGTGAGGTTCATGTGTTCTCTCTCCGTCCAATGAAATGCAATTTACCATTCTTTTCCAAGTTAATTTCCAAAGCAGCTGCCCGAAGGTCTGGCTGCAGGAGTGGAAACAGCTGGGAGTAGCCGAGAGTGTGAACTGATCCTCTATGATTTGTCAATCTAATGCAGCCCCCTTTTTGGTTGTATGTGGAGGTTGAAGGTGACCAACCCTTTTAATAGCGGTTAGCAGCTGCTCCATTGTGTGTCAGTTGTGTCTCAACGTGTAACACCGTTGTCAGTGGGTTGTGAGTTCAAACCTTATTCCAGAGACTTAGGGAAATATTTAATAGTGACATGCCCAGTGTAGTACAATGCATGCTGTTTGAGACCCATAGGTCAGTTGGGCACATGAGGTTTCATAAGTTGATTGTAAATCAGGGTTTTCATAGAGTCATACAGCATGGAAACAGGCCCTTTAGTCCAATTTGTCCATGCTGACCAGATGTTGTAAACCTACCTGGTCCCATTTGCCAGGATTTGGCCCATATCCCTCCAAACCCTTCCTATTCATGTAGCTTTCCAAATGGCTTTTAAATGTTGTAATTGTACCCACCTCTACCACTTCCTCTGGCAGCCTATTCCAAATGCACACCATCTTCTGTGTGAAAAAGCTACCTTCCCAGGCCCCTTTTAAATCTCTACCCTCTTGCCTTAGAATCAAGAATCCCTACACTGTGGAAACAGGCCATTCAGCCCAACAAGTCTACACAGACTCACCAAAGAGCAACCCACCCAGACTCACCCCCTCCCCCCACCCTATCCCTGCAGTTTTCATGGCCAATCCACCTAACCTGCACATCCCTGGGCACTACAGGCAATTTAGCATGGCCAATCCACCCAACCGGCACATCTTTGGACTATGGGAGGAAACCGGAGCACGAAGAGGAAAACCAAGCACACATGAAATGTGCAAGCTCCACACAGACAATCGCCCAAGGTTGGATTCGAACCTGAGTCCCTGACACTGTGATGCTTGAAGAAATTTGGAAGGTTCATTCTGTTATGGCTGGAAAGAGGAGAATCTCTAGATTGGGCCTTTAAGCTGGTATTAAGTTCAGAACATTTCTGAAAACTATCTTTTGATGGCCACTTGACATTAAAATTTGGTGGAGTGCTGAGGAGCGAATATGTTCGAAGCTGGGAGAGACATTCTTGTGAAATTTATTTTTCTGTGAAGAGTGCGAGGTATAGTAAAAGCAAGGTCATCATAGTCCTACTGGACCATAGGGCTGCCCTTGCACTAGAGAGAGAGAGAGAGAGAGAAAAGATGGACAGTGATTTAACCTGAGTGTCACCACACCTCAGGTGAGGGGAGAGGTTGGGAAGGACACTCCTTCATGGGAACCTCAGCTGGTACAGGGATCGAGGCTATGCTAATTAAATCAAGTCTGCACTGGAACCTGAGGTGACCTTCTCAAGGCTAATGAGGAATTGGTAATATTTACTAGTCTAGTCAGCAATGTCCACATCCCTTTGATCGATGTTAAAAAAATGGGTATGTGTGGCAAGGAGGGTTTGATCATGTTAAAAGTTAAAGTGGAGGCTTTTCTCCCCCTGCAGTTCAGTATATTAGACATATACTAATTATTGTTTGGTTAATGTTTCTATGAGTTTGTTTGTTACAGGAGAAGTCTCAACAGTTGAAATCTTGTCATGAAATTCCTTTAAGTCAGTCAATGGGAAAGCATATATATATATATATATATATATATATGTAACATATATATATGTAACAGTTATCTGCCAGCAATTATAACACAATAAACATTGAGTTGGAATCAAAAGAACTCTGGAATCATTATAAGGAAAGGCATGGGGCTCCCCTAGTGTCCGAGGCAATAGATGACTAAAATCACGACAGCAAATTGGCTACTCCTTCCAAACTCAACGTGAAGAATCTCCATGTTGCAAATTAGTCTTTTTCTTTTACATCACAGCTGTTGTACAACATGATGTGACCCCATCAGCTAAATAAATCCCCAAGGTTGGAGGCAGACATACAAGAATTCCCCAAGCTGGGCCAGAACAACTGAAATGCAAATTACAGTCTCCAGTATCAGCAGTCCTTTGGTTCAAGGATGTCATCTGCTATGTGACATGTGCTTCTGCTGTGGGTCATCATGTGACTGAACAAACCTATTACCACCCAGCACCTCAGGCAGGAAATCCCTCAAGGTAATGAGCCTCAGTCCAGATCAGAATTCACTTCCTTGTGTTTTCCTCTGCTGCTACTCTGCCTCATCATTAAGGAGTTTGGACTCAAAGAGTTACAATGATTGCATTTCAAATGTAAGATAACAAGGTGTAGAGCTGGATGAACACAGCAGGCCAAGCAGCATCAGAGGAGCAGGAAGGCTGACGTTTTGGGCATGGAAATTTCTGAAGAAGGGTCTAGGCCCAAAACGTCAGCTTTCCTGCTCCTCTGATGCTGCTTGGCCTGCTGTGTTCATCCAGCTCTACGCCTTGTTATCTCAGATTCTCCAGCATCTGCAGTCCCTACTATCTCCGAAGCACTTCAAATGTAGTTCATTTTCTGTAAATCACTTTAAGATGATACAAGGTTATGGAAAGGGCTAACTAAATGTCACCTTTGTTTTTCTATACCTTTAACAAGATGCTTGCTGTTACAGTGGTGGCTTTAATGTGGTGCTCTGAAGTCCCCTTCCACCTACCCAACTACAAAACTTGAGCCATGAACTAGGCTCAGCCTGGAGTACAGTATCGAGGAAGAATTTTATTGTCCATACATACTTTCCTTTGGGTGAGACATTAAACTGAAGACCCACCTGTATGTTGAAAGGGTCATGAAAGATGCCTCAGCAACTTTCAGCCACACTTTATGTATTTGAAACTATTGCCCTGTTCTAGTTCACCAGAATATACTGCAACTCATCAGGGAGGAAGGAACAGAAAAGGTTGGTGAATAAAGAAGGTATGAAAAAGCTTATGTGGAGCATATACACCAGCATGGACCCCTGAGGCTGACTGGCCTGTTACAGTTCTGTAAATATCCTTCTTGATAAAAACCCATCACAATGTGAAGCATTTAAATGACATGATAAAGTGTCACATCAATTGTTGTCAATGTTTCTTCTCATACCTTGAAAATTTCCCAGTTTTCCCAAATTCTGTGGAAGGGTCACCAGACCCGAAACGTTAATTTTGTTTCTCCTTCACAGATACTGCCAGACCTGCTGGGCTTTCCCAGCAACTTTGTTTTTGTTTTTCTCCCCAATATTGAGCCTGTGGTAGAGTTACGGCTAGGGTTAGGGTTAGGATTAGAGTTAGGATTAGGATTAATGTTAGGGTTAGGGTTACACTTACAGTTATGATTAGGATTAACGTTAGGGTTAGGGTTAGGATTAATGTTCGGGTTAGAGTTAGGGTTAGGGTTACAGTTAGTTATGATTAGGATTAATGTTAGGTTAGGGTTAGGGTTAGGATTAATGTTAGGGTTAGAGTTAGAGTTAGGGTTAGGGTTACAGTTGTGATTAGGATTAACGTTAGGGTTAGGGTTAGGATTAGGATTAATGTTAGGGTTAGGGTTAGGGTTAGGATTAATGTTAGGGTTAGAGTTAGAGTTAGGGTTAGGGTTACAGTTGTGATTAGGATTAACGTTAGGGTTAGGGTTAGGATTAGGATTAATGTTAGGGTTAGGGTTAGGATCAATGACAGTTCCTGTGCAAAAGCATCGCCTGATTGCATCTGAGAGAAACTTGTGAAGAACTCCACCTCTTTAGGGAATGTCAGCTCTCTCACTTGGGACCTTCACTCACAACCACCCAATTCAGAACAGCAACTCAAATGGAAGATGTGAATGGGACCCTCTTGAGTTGTATTCTGTCTCACAGCTAGTACGCAGTACACCTTTAAGAGGCATCCCAACAAATATCATCATCATTCATAGCATATGACCTGTGGATTATAAAGTCTAAGTCTCCATCATGGGCCACTTGAAGCACGACATAGTGATGGAAATATTTGTAAGTGAATAGCCTTGTACTAGCCCGGGCACTGAAGTTGCTCACTGTAATATACATATATACCAGAGGCTGTAATAAACAAGTATTGAATCATCTAGCTCCATGTTACCCACATAGAATGCTACGGGGGCAAACACAATTCATCATCAGGAATAAACAGTCTGCTGAAGGCAAAAGCCCACCAAATGGTAGGAGATCTCTTGTATGGACCTCCCCCCAATAATCACGCATCTCAGGTCAATAACTTGAGCTGAGAACTGCAAATGGCTGCCCTTTGGAGTGGAACAGGTGTATGGAGGCAGTTTGAATTTAGTCAGGAAGTTCTGTCATGTGCTTTTACAAATCCTACGAATAAAATATGTTTTGGGGAAAGCAATAAACTGCACTGGTCATTATTGCTACTGCCACAGGGGCACCAATCAAAAATCAGGAAGAAGGGAAGTAGATTGCAGATTTTGAACAGTGTCTTTCTGACCTCGAGGAGGTGCTCGACTCCCAATGACCTCGGTTAGAAGTGGCAAACAAATTCCCAAGACATTTTTCCATCCCCACCCCTGTCTGCTTTCCGGAGAGACCACTCTCTCCATGACTCCCTTGTTCGCTCCACACTGCCCTCCAACCCCACCACACCTGGCACCTTCCCCTGCAACCGCAGGAAATGCTACACTTGTCCCCACACCTCCTCCCTCACCCCCATCCCAGGCCCCAAGATGACATTCCACATTAAGCAGAGGTTCACCTGCACATCTGCCAATGTGGTATACTGCATCCACTGTACCCGGTGCGGCTTTCTCTACATTGGGGAAACCAAGCGGAGGCTTGGGGACCGCTTTGCAGAACACCTCCGCTCAGTTCGCAACAAACAACTGCACCTCCCAGTCGCAAACCATTTCCACTCCCCCTCCCATTCTCTTGATGACATGTCCATCATGGGCCTCCTGCACTGCCACCATGATGCCACCCGAAGGTTGCAGGAACAGCAACTCATATTCCGCCTGGGAACCCTGCAGCCATATGGTATCAATGTGGACTTCACCAGTTTCAAAATCTCCCCTTCCCCCACTGCATCCCTCAACCAGCCCAGTTCATCCCCTCCCCCCACTGCACCACACAACCAGCCCAGCTCTTCCCCCCCACCCACTGCATCCCAAAACCAGTCCAACCTGTCTCTGCCTCCCTAACCGGTTCTTCCTCTCACCCATCCCTTCCTCCCACCCCAAGCCGCACCCCCAGCTACCTACTAACCTCATCCCACCTCCTTGACCTGTCCGTCTTCCCTGGACTGACCTATCCCCTCCCTACCTCCCCACCCACACCCTCTCCACCTATCTTCTTTACTCTCCATCTTCGGTCCGCCTCCCCCTCTCTCCCTATTTATTCCAGTTCCCTCCCCCCATCCCCCTCTCTGATGAAGGGTCTAGGCCCGAAACGTCAGCTTTTGTGCTCCTGAGATGCTGCTTGGCCTGCTGTGTTCATCCAGCCTCACATTTTATTATCCACTTCCAGTAAAATCTGTTGTAAAGAGATTGTCAAAGCCAGACCAAAGCAGACACCATTTGGCAGCTCTTTCCTTGCTTTTAGACAAAATAACAACACCCTACACATGGAAACAGTTAGCGATGGAAAAAAAATGCTGCACGTTATCCGCCGTTGCACCAACTTACCACTTTAAAGTAAGGAAATCTCTGTCAAAACAGAACGTAGGCAGGGTCCTCCCCACTCTTAATGAAGTTCAGTTGTTCTGGCCCAGCTCTTGTATGTCTGCCTCCAACCTCGGAGATTTATTTAGCCGATGGGGTCACCTCGTGTTGTGCAACAGCTGTGATGTAAAAGAAAAAGATTGATTTGAAAAGTGGAGATTTGTAAAGTTGAGTTTGGAGAGAGCAGACCGCTCTTTGCTTTTGTTGGTGTGATAGGGAAAGAAATTACAAACTTCTCTAACTTTCAAAAACAAGCGGCTGAGTGTTGGAAGAACGCGTTTGGCCTGCTGTGTTCATCCAGCTCCACACTTTGTTCTCTATGAAGATGGTGTTTCCCTGGTTTCGGATTTTCCTGTGCAGCCTGGATTTGTTTAGCACGGCAGCAACAGTAGCTCGCTATGATCCGGGACATATGATGCCAATTGAAAGCAACACGCTGACCAGAGAGCTCAATGTCCCCGAGCGAGATGAGTATGATTACACTGAGCTTGAATACTATGACGATGATGAAGACAACTACGGCTTCATAGAAGACACTTTTGTAAACAAAAGGCCATCCACAGCTCCCCAGAGCTCAGAGTCCATCCGTAAGAAATTCAGGGGTAAATCTCGAATCCAACGCCTGTCCTTGGTCAACACCGATTTTGCATTTAACTTCTACCGGGCCTTGCTAAGGTCCCAGACAGCTTCCAAGAATGTGGTTTTCTCTCCTTTCGGGCTCTCCAGCCTAATGGCAATGGTCATGGTCGGAACAGCCAACAACACACACGAACAGATCTCTCAGGCTCTGGGTTTTGATCATTTTGTCAACTCCAAGCCAGACGTTGTAGGCAATGAGCTGTTGCATTATATCTTCCACAAGCTCATCCACAGGCTGTACAAACACGACTTCGGATACACGCTCAAAGATTTCTCAGGCATCTTCATCAAGAAAGGGCTGAAGATCCGGAAAACTTTCAAGGCGTGGTTGAAACATTACTACGGGGCCCACACTCAGCCTGTGGACTTCTCGGCCCCGCAGGCTCTTGCCAAACTCAATCAGCTTATTTCAAAGGCCACCAAAGGGAAGCTTCAAGACCTGGTGGAAGATATTGAGCCCCAGACTGCGACGCTCATTTACCAAGCATTACACTTCAAGGGTCAGTGTTTCAGGATGCATGTTTTTTTTTATAATCACTGATTAAGTACAGATAGATATTGAGCCAGAATTGGCTGTCAAAACAACGTTGCGATTAATATTGTCGACCTTTTATAGGTGTAAGTAAGACAGCAACTTCTGATCACAGACGATGCACCGTAGAAAGTGTGTCTTCAATGGTTGCTCTGTGTTTCACTACATCGCTATGAGCTTGGCGTCTCGCCGTTTGTCTCTGAAACGTGTTGAATGGGAATTCAGTTGCTGTATTGTGTGGTAGACATGAATTAAATCTGCTCCAGAAAGTCAAGTCCTGTCCATTCCAGGGTTTTTAACAATGTGACAAGTGTTAATAGCTCTCCAACGACCTTCCTGGCACTGCAAATGACCTATTACATTCACAGAGTCGTATTCTTTAGGTTTTAATTATTGGGTATTTTAAACATGTCAACCACCTATAATCTCTATTCTATCTTTCTATCTCTTATAATCCAATCTTTCTTTCTCTATCTATTTTTATTCCTGTATCTGATTTGACATTGAATTCATCTGCTTTAATTTACACTTTCCTCTAGTCCTTGCACTATTAATTTACAATCCTTCAGTCTTGATTAAAGACATACCAGGATTCCCTCAGTTCTGCAGTTTCTCTCGTTGTAATGTTATCAGCTCTGACTTTCAGGGATTTTGCAATATTTAAAAAAAACTTAAACGTACATGGGCAACACTTAACAAACAACAGAGACGCTGTAGTATGCCGGGCCACTGCACACTACAGCCCAGTATTAAAAGGGTTAGTCACATTTGCCCACGGCAATTTGTCAGATGTGTAGTGAATGTACTGTAGAATGTAGAATGTAACATTTCCCAAACAGTATCACGGTTTAATAGTGTGTCAACATGGATATACAGCAGTACGAGGGATTCTGTCTCGTTAAAATTATTTCGTGGGATGTAAAGGTAAAGTTGCCAGATTCCTACATATTCATTCGATAGATACTGGTGGAGGTTTAACCTAAGGGTCACCACCTCCCAGGCAAGGGAAGAGAATCCTTCATAGTAGCCTCAGTCTAGTGGGGGAAATGAACCTTTGCAATTAGTATCACTCTGCATTGCAAAAAAAGCCATCCAGCCAGCTGAGCTAAACCACTGCCACTCAGCTGCTAACCCACCATGGATATCGGTATCAATGGTAGAGGCACATTTGTTGCCCATCTGTCCTTAGCTTTGAACTGAGTGGCTTGCTCAGCTATTTTGGTGGCACCACTATAAATCTTCTCATCACATGTAGGCAAGACCGGGTAAGGATGACAGATTTCTTTCTCTGGAGGGCATTAGTGAACCAGATGGGTTTTTACGACAAGACATTCTGAGGAAGGGTCGCCTGGACCTGAAACATTACCCCTGATTTCGCTTCACAGATGCTGCCAGACCTGCTGAGCTTTACCAGCCACTTCTGTTTTTGTTTGGATTTCTATAACACTTGATGCTCCCCAGCAGTGAGACTAGCTTTATGCTCCAGAATTATTCACTGAATTTAAATTCCACCCATCACCGTGGTGGGATTTGAACAAAGGTCCCAACATGCATGAGTCTGGGTTTATTAGGAAACTTGTCTAGCCTCATTACCATCAGCAAGCCATCCAAGGTGCCGGGCCACTCTGAGGACCCACACATGATGATCCAATTCCATTCCCAGCATTGACCTCTGGTTTGGGAAGATACTCCTGGACACAGATCTTGGAGGTTTGCGGAGGAGGAAACTAAATTAGTGGGAACATCAGTTACCACCAGGCCATTTAAGCAAGTTGCCCGTATCCTCAATTGCAAGCAGAAACATTTAATCACAGGGAGAGGGAAAGGGTGTGGACAAAATTCACACTAGGAATTGTTTCAGGCTATTTAGCAGCTGCGCTGTTGGGAAAGTCCAGATAGGAAGACCATAAAAATCCAAACAGGAGGGATCATAATATATAACACTTCTCTCAATGCTTCCCAAACTGGGGGCCAGGACCCCAAGTGGGTTTCATATTTAAAAATTCTGTGTTTGCAATCTTCAAGGCAGGAATGATACTGAGGAGCTCTGACTGCGTTCCTGCTGTACGTCCCACACTGTCAATGGGCTAAGCCCCAACTCTCACAGGTCCTTCCTTCACCAAAACTTCCCCTCCTTCCCTCCCTGCCTGCCTTCACTCTTACCCTCCTCCATCCCTGCTGACTCCATCCTCTCTTTCCTCCCCCACTTCTCTCTGCTCTGTGAACTCTCACTGAATGGTTGTGACAATTTTCAAGCTCAATAAGGAGGTTGCCGTGGGAAAGGGTTTGGGTGGCAGCTCTGTCACAGCACTCTTGTCTTCGTTAACTCTGCTTTCCCTCCATGTGTGCTTCCAGACCTGCTAAGTTTCTCTGGCAATTTCTGTTTCTTCTCGTATATATGCAAAACAGCCTCACCTTTCAAAGTGTTGCATAAGTTTCAGTTGTTTGTTGCCGGGATATTGATCAGGGAATGCAGAGACCCTGTCTCTCCCGGCCTGTCCGGGATGTTCAGTGTCCGTTTTAAATGGCACTGATTTCTAAGCTTCAGTTTCACTTGGCCTCCCCCACCAGAGGAGCTGGTTTCACTGAAAGAACCAGCGCAGCTTCTGACACCTGCTCTTTGTGTTTGAGAACATGGGCTTCCACCCCATTGCCACTTCACATGCAGTTCCATGTTGTCCAGGGAGCTCAGCAAAATAGAAAGGTCTTAGACTAAAAAATGCAAAAACACAGATGGGGGGAAGGGAGACATACAGAGAAGCTTGGAAAGTGTGAATCATATATTACTGCTGGACAGGGTCCACACTTCACTGATATGCATATTTACTTACTGTCTCACAGACTGGAGTTTGGGGATAAAGTGAAACTCTGTAATACATACCTGTTCACCTCCAAGTTCACCTACTCAATTTGGTCGTGGCTTCCTTGGCAACTTAGTCTCTGAGTCGGAGTCATTGATGGTAAAATCCCACTGCAGGACTTAAAAACAAACCTCCAGGCTGGTGCTCCGAGTGCTGTACTCAGGGAGTGCTATCTTGTCAGGGCACAGAGATTAACCTGAGTTCCTTCCTGCTGTATCCCATAACACTGCAGTGAAAAGGGTAAGGGAGTCAACCAGCCTGACTTAGTATTTACTCCTTGTCTAAAAACAGTATTTCTGGTCTTTATCAATTCGCTGCCTGTGGGATCTAGCTGTGCATAAGTTACCCACTGTGTTTCCTGCATTGCAACAGTTGGAAACACTGCAAAAGTGTTTTATTAGCCATGAAGTATTTTTGAATGTTGAAGTTGTAAAAGGTGCTACATAAACAAAATAAACAAAACCCCTGTAAATCAGAAACAAAAACAGAAGTTGCTGGGAAAGCTGGAAAAGGACCTGAAGCGTTAACTCTGATTTCTCTTCACAAATGCTGCCAGACCTGCTGAGCTTTTCCAGCAACTTCTGTTTTTGAACATTAATATTAGTCTCGCAGGTTAGGTGGATAGGCCATGTGCTAAATTGCCTATAGTATCCAAGGATGTGCAAGCTCGGTGGATTAGCTACAGGGAATACAGGATTACAGGGGTAGGGTCGGGAGTTTGGATCTGGGTGGGATGCTCTTTGGAGGGTTGGTGTGGACTCAATGGGCTGAATGGTCTCCTTCCACGCTGTTGGAATTCTATGATTCTTTCTAAAACAAAAGCTCCCTCTTCAGAGGGTATGGTTCAGTAGCTGCAGTGACACAGTGTGTTTTCTGCAGGCCTTCATTGATCACCTATGACTTACCTATGTAAGTCTTAGGCTACCTATGATTCCGTCAGTTCAAATCTGGTTTTGTAAATAACTATGCTCACTTGAACATTTGCTTTCCCACCTGGTATCATAAATGTTCCAAAAAGAGAGGGAATGTGAATCCTTGTTTTATCTCTTTTTTTCCCCAGTACAGCAGCATGAATTCTAGTTCCCCCAGTCAGAATGGCCAACTCAGTATTGACCAGGGAGCAAATTTCAACCCCTTACATTACAGGCTGCTTTGGATGACGACTTGAAGTGGGAATATCATTTTTATTTCCTTCTCGCTATTAAGGTCTGCCATAGTTTAGTCTGCACATGCAAGCGTTGGCATCAAGGACTGTAGCTTTCCACCTCTGAACAAACACACTGGGGAGAAAAGGTGTTTCTAACGCGGCTAAAGCCCAGTCCCAGAGGAGATATTTTGACAGATCAGATTGTTCAACCTCTCATGTAGAGGGCTGGGGGGGTTGCTTGAATTCTGACACCTTGTAGTTGTGCTGTGTGAATACTAGCTGCCACAAGTAAAAAACATTTGTATGCAGTTCAGTAGCTTGTTTTAACAGAAGCTTCAGCCTCTGGAAGAATAGTAGGATTGCCTGGGATCACCTTAAACATTAATAATCTCACAGAGTAATTTCTAAGCATGAATGTTTTAAAGCGAGAGCAGATTTAAAATCAGCAAAGTAGGGGGTCGAGAAACAGCCTGCAGAGTGCACTCAGTGAGCAATGAATTTGGTTGAAAGCTTGGTTGGCAAATTGCTTTAAAACGCGTGTCCCGGTACAACAGCCCCTGCTTTAACTGGACATAAAGCAGCAACATGTTCAGTTTGCCTTTTACTGCGAAAAAAACCTTTTCAGAATATCTATGCACCACCAGACCGTCTTAGATTCATGGAATGTTACAGCACAGAACAAGGCTATTAGGCCCATCTATCTGTGCTAGCTGTTCGAAAGACCTGTCTAATTAGCCTCATTCTCCCATAATGCAGCAGATTTTATCTTTTGAAATATACATCTAATTTCCTTTGCTAATTACTAATGAATCTGCTTCCAGTGCCCTTTCAAGCAGTGCATCCCAAAGCCTGAACAAGTCATTGTGTAAAAGAAGTTCATCCTCTCATTCTTTTTGCTGATTATCTTTGAATCGGTGTCCTCTGGTTACAAACTCTCTCCCCACCAGAAATATTTCTCTTTATTAGCTCCAATTTGAACAACTGCATTAAATCTTCTGGTTGTAGAACAGTTGCAGCTTCTCTCAACTCTCCATGTAATTAGAGCTCCTCACCCCTCTTATAATTCTGGTGAGTCTTCTCTCCATCCTCTCTCCTAGACTACTTCAACATTTGTTAGCAACTTTCAAAACAAAACCCCACCCATGCTCCCATTATGTAAACGTTTGCAGAAACGATTTTCTGCACATTGATCATGCCAATTTGCAGTGTAACAAGTGGTTGTACGCCTAAAACCGCAGAATATTCTGGAACAACTTCTCGTTAGAAGTGAGTATATTTTTAGCCTCCATTAATGATTCAGCCGGCAGACCAAGGAACATGCAAGACCACAGCAGGCCCCAAAGTATTTCTAGCCTATGATGTAGTTTTTGAAGTGTCGCTGCTGTGGTAATGGTGGAAACACAACATTGCTATTTGTACACAGCAAGATCCCACAAACAGAAAATGTAACTATGACCTGATAATTTTGTTTCTTATCACAAATAATGCAGGGCGCTCTACTATGTGCACCTCAGAGAGCAAACAATCTTTGGGTTGCACTTTAAATTCTTAAATTCAGATTTTTAAAATTTATGAAGGGATACTTGTAGTTGCATTAAGTAACGTTCTAAAAGTAGATAAAGCAGGCCCCCATCTTAAAGAGATCAGTAAATCCTTCAAGTGAGCAGAAAATTCTTCTCTCATTAGAGCCAATATTTAAAGTGAGAGGAGAAAGATTTGAAAGGGAACTGAGGGGCAATTATTTTACACAGAGAGTTGTTCATGTGTGGAATGAACTTCCTAAGGAAGTGGTGGATGCAAATACAACTGCAATGCTCAAAAGACATAAAAAGACATTAAAAGATAAGTACATAAATCAGAAAGGTTTGGAGCGATATGGGCCAAGCACAGGCAGGTGGGGCTAGTTAAGTTTGAGATTATGTTCAGCATGGTTGAGTTGGACTGAAGGGCCTGTTTCCATGCTGTATAACACTGTGAATCAGTCTTCCGAATTCTCCTCTAAGAAGAGTATTGGTGGTTGGATCATCACATGTAATTATTCTGAGTTAGACCTCTGACTAATAAGGGAGTCAAAGGTCACTTGGAGGGGGAGGGGGCAGGTGGCAACAGGAAAGTGGAAATCAGGCCATAATCGGATTAGCGAACATCTTAATGAATGCAGAGTAGCCTTGAGGAGCCCAGTGGCCTGTTTCTTATCAGGATGACAGCATCTCCAACAGTGCTGCATTCCCTTGGTACTGCTTTGGAGTATCAGTCTAGAAAAGAACATAAGAAATAGGAGTAGGAGTAGGCCATCCTGGTCTATCGAGCCTCCTCCAGCAATCAATAAGATTATGGCTGATCCTTTCATGGACCCACCCGCTCACCATAACCTTTAATTCCCTTAGCTGTTCAAAAACCTATCTATCTTTGCTTTCAAAAACATTCAATAAGGTAGCCCTAACTGCTTCACTGGGAAGGGAATCCCACAGATTCACCACCCTTTGGGTGAACAAGTTTCTCCTCAACTCAGTCCAAAACCTGCTCCCCACTTATTTTGAGGCTGTTCTAGTTTCACTTACCAGTGGAAACAGCCTCCCTGCTTCTATTTTATCTATCCCCTTCATGATTTTATACCTTTCTATAAGATTCCGCGCTCCTCCCCCCTCATTTAATCCCAATCTTGCGTCACAAGCCAACCCTCTCAACTCTGGAATCCACCTGCTGAACCCCCACTGCAGCCCTTCCAGTGCCCGATGTTTATGACCGAGCCTCTAGTGAAATTTGAACGATGGCCACTATATCAGACACACTGTCCCAGTAAATGCAGGAGTCTGGCTTCAAGTCCCATCTGCTCCAGAGGCATGTAATAACATCTCAGAACTGGTGGATTCGAAAATATCGACGGAAGTACCTGAGGCTCAGCAAAGACTGGATCTGCAGACTTTGTAGGAACCATTGGTTTGTAGGGTAGAGATCATGGACCACAGAAAGAGACCATTCGGCTCATCATATCTATGTCTGATCAGTGGTAAAGACACCAATTAGTTACACTCTTCTGTTCTAGTCAATTTTCCAGACCTGGCAAGCACCAACTATAGATCATTTAAATCAGCGTGTTCAGAAATGTTATTAGACACCTCTAGAGCAGGTGAGACTTGAATCCCAGCCTCCTGGCTCAGAGATAGAGACATGACCACTTCACCACATGAACTCCTGTCTTGTTTCTGATCTTTGTCCAGAGTCCTTTAAAATTCTAAGCAAATTCATCAACAAGGTCATTTTAAATAGTCAGGAAAGATTCTGAAAATGCAAATGTTTTGGAGTGGGTTTTGTATCACAAAGTGTTATGACAATGCTCGTGGCCTCCTGTTTGGTTTGAAAAATGCATACACTGGGAGACATCTCGACTATTATTTGGATCATTGCAGTAACTAATGCAATCATTTTCCACAGTGTTATCATCTTTGTCACTGTCATCAATCTTAGCTCACTGTGTATTGGTACAAGGCTTTGTTATTACTCTGCAAATCCATTCTGTTTGCAGGCTCGTGGGAGCATAAATTTATTAAAAGCAAGACAGCCATGCTCCAGTTCCACACTGGCAAAGCAGCGGTGGTGAAGGTGCCAATGATGTATGTCAGAGCAACTGTGATGGCCACCACAGATCATACCCATGAGTGTGATGTTATCAACCTCCCATACAGTGCGAACGCCAGCATGCTGCTTGTAGTCCCTTATAAAACCTTCGGCCTGAGACACATTGAGAGAGAACTCAGCTGGGAAATGGTTGACAACTGGATCAAGGAGATGACCAACAGGTAGAGTGGCAGAGTTAATGATTGCATTTGATTTGTACTCTTTCTTAAATCATAGGATTATAGATTCCCTACAGTGTGGAAGCAGGCCATTTGGCCCATTGAGTCTGCACGAACCGCCCAAAGACCAGCCCACCCAGACCCCACCACCTCACTCAATCCCTGTAACACTGCATCGCCCATGCCTAACACACCTAACATACACATCCCTGAACACTACGGGCAATTTGGCAAGGCCAGTCCACCTAGCCTGCACTTCTTTGGACTGTGGGAGGAAACCGGAGCACCCGGAGGAAGCCCACGCAGACACGGGGAGGATGTGCAAACTCCACACAGACAGTCGCCCGAGGGTGGAATCGAACCCGGGTCCTGGGAAAAATGATCCCATCAATTGACTCTTACCCGAAATGATCTAGTTAACGACTGAGATGATCAGATATTTGGTCATGTGTGTGTTTCTGCACATTTGCATTTCTCAGGTGACTGCAGAAACCACTGCTGACTCTCTCCGGCCACAATAGCAGTAAAATCCAGCCTGGTAACACCCCATTCCTAACCTTTAAAAGGCAGTTTGAACTATTTTTCTGTCCAATCTTCACACGCATTATCCTTGCAACCTCTCAATGATACTGGAAGGTTGGTGCTGTGTTTATAATAAGCTTGCCTTACGAAGGGATGGAAGGACATGGACAGTAGAGGGATGGGGAAAGTAGGTTATTAAATGGATTTGATAATCAAACTGAAGTACCTGTTTGGGATCTTATGAAGGTGACCTGATGACAGGTCAAGAGTAAAGGAGAATGGTGACTTTAATCAGGAACATTTTGTAACCAATTTTAGTCACTTCTCTGAAAATGCACACCTTTGTCATTAGTGTTTTTCATTTCTCACACTTCTTGTCCGTTCTGCCAATATGAATATTCCTCTTTGGTTATCACATTGTATCTACCTCTCCAGGGAACTCAACTGATGCCCCCCCCCAAACCAAATCAATCATTGTGTTTAGTTGAAATACAGGCATTTGGCATTATTGAAAGATATGAGAGGGGAAATAGAGAGCAGCTATTTAACCTGGTGGAAGAACCCAGATCGGAGAGAGAGAACCTCAAAGTCAGATCTAGCAGAACCTTAAAATCCTCACTCAGTGGTGAAACCAGGTAGCATTTCTCCACACAGCATGTAATGGAAAAGCTTGAACCGTGACACCCCAGCCAAAAAACTGTTGAGGCCAGTCTTAATTTCAACATTAGAATCATGCAGTCACTACAGTGCAGAAAGAAGCCATTCAGCCCATCAATTATGTACCAACCCACCAAAAACATTCCACCCAAACCCACAAACCCACTTTTCCCATGCTAATCTACCTACACTGCACAGCCCTGGACACTGTGTGCAATCTAGCTTGGCCAAATACCTAACCTGCATATCTTTGGACTGTGGGAGAAAACTGGAACACCCAAAGGAAACCCACGCAGACACAGGGTGAATGTGCAAACAGACCCAAGGTTTGGAATTGATCCTCGGCACTTTGAGGCAGCAGTACTAACCACAGAGCTACCATGTTGCCAATCATTTGGTTTTTCGTTTGCAAGGGATCTATTTATTAAGCATGGGAGAGATAATCTGAACTGCAGATGCTGGAGAATTCCAAGATAATAAAATGTGAGGCTGGATGAACACAGCAGGCCAAGCAGCATCTCAGGAGCACAAAAGCTGACGTTTCGGGCCTAGACCCTTCATCAGAGAGGGGGATGGGGAGAGGGAACTGGAATAAATAGAGAGAGAGGGGGAGGCGGACCGAAGATGGAGAGTAAAGAAGATAGGTGGAGAGAGTGTAGGTGGGGAGGTGGATGATGACATGTCCATCATGGGCCTCCTGCACTGCCACAATGATGCCACCCGAAGGTTGCAGGAACAGCAACTCATATTCCGCCTGGGAACCCTGCAGCCATATGGTATCAATGTGTACTTCACCAGTTTCAAAATCTCCCCTTCCCCTACTGCATCCCTAAACCAGCCCAGTTCGTCCCCTCCCCCCACTGCACCACACAACCAGCCCAGCTCTTCCCCCCCACCCACTGCATCCCAAAACCAGTCCAACCTGTCTCTGCCTCCCTAACCGGTTCTTCCTCCCACCCATCCCTTCCTCCCACCCCAAGCCGCACCCCCAGCTACCTACTAACCTCATCCCACCTCCTTGACCTGTCCGTCTTCCCTGGACTGACCTATCCCCTCCCTACCTCCCCACCTACACTCTCTCCACCTATCTTCTTTACTCTCCATCTTCGGTCCGCCTCCCCCTCTCTCCCTATTTATTCCAGTTCCCTCTCCCCATCCCCCTCTCTGATGAAGGGTCTAGGCCCGAAACGTCAGCTTTTGTGCTCCTGAGATGCTGCTTGGCCTGCTGTGTTCATCCAGCCTCACATTTTATTATCTATTTATTAAGCATGCTGGATAGCTGAAACGAAGATTCAGAGACAATCTAACTGAATGGCAGAGCAAACCTGAGGGAGTATATAGTCTGCTCCTATTCCTTTGCTCCTGGATTTCACTGTTATTGCTTAGTCCAACCAAATGCCCTTGGATGTGTGAGGGAAATCCTATCCTTTTCAATATTGAAGGACTGCACAAGGAGTTCACACTCGTATGGATCTGGGCTAAATCCAGGAGTGATTTCTGCTTGGAAAATCCTGTCTTTTGATAGTCTGTCTGCACTCAATTACATAAGAGCACAAGATGTGGATCTAAGGCTCTATCTTTTTTTGGATGGCAAGTTATGAGGTGCAGAATTTACTTCTAAAGTTAGTGGCTGGGGCAGAAATAAAACTGGCTGACATCACAAGTTTGGATCTAGTACTGAAAGGGAAAGGGGTTGAATGAACACGGGAACAGGGCAAATAGAGTCATTTGCAGCTAGCCAGGATAAATGGACTGATTGGGACTAAAGGTCTGCTTCCATAATGTCGCCATGATGAATTCCTATAAGGCACCACCTTCAGGAGAGGATTTGTAAAAAGTGACACAGAGTTAAAGAATTCCGCACAAGCTGACTGCTCATTTGCAAGGTAGTTTGCAGCTGGTCCCAGCGGGGGGCTCAATAAAAAATTTATAATTTTAGCATTTAAAATTTAGTGTAGTCAATTGAAATTTAAAACCCAATTAACATTTACAGCCTACTTTGAAATAGTACATATAGGACTCAACCTAATAGGATAATATCATGCTGCTAGAGCCGATATCTTATTAAACAGTTTTTTATAAAATGGGGATAAGTGATAGAGAGATAATTCATCTTATGTTTACAGGCAATTTTACTCTTTACTTCATTTCCCTGAACTATTAAAAAAAACACTTTGGTTATTAAAATCAGCCTCGTGATTGGCTGGCCAAGTCATTTTGTGTTTCCTTTCAAGGTCTTCCCTCCTCCAAGACAACAACTGATGTGAAGTACAAAGAAAGAATTACATTTATACAGTGCCTCTCTCGACCTGGGAATGCCTAAAATGCTTCACCATCTGCCATAGATGCAGTGATGGGGTTTTAACCACAACAAAATAGTTGTACCTGACAATGTGATACATACGTTAGCTCCTGTGACATTGTATTAGATATGAGTAATGTGGCATTGAAAGACTCAGTAGACATTTCATAAGCTGCTGGCATTCACACATATCACAATGTATAGATAGGCAATATCATTGTCATTTCAGTGGCTGGGCTAATGCAAAGCAATTTGGTATTTGCATGTCATGCTCCAAGTGACCCCAGTAAGTTGGAGACTGAGACTTTAACACTGTCAGGTCACATGACCTGAGATAGTGACAATATCATGAGCATGCCTTTTAAAGGTACATTGTAGACCGGCTGTGAGATCAAACACAGCAACTACCAATAAACCATAGTCACTGCTGTTATGTCGGAAAGTATGGGGTGTCACCAAAGCAAGTTAAATGATAGGATGATTTAATTTTGTGGGACGTATGTTGACCTTTGAAGAACTCCTCAAAGACCAGACCTTGGTTGAATGTCTCATTTAAATGTTGGCACTTTAACTGATGTGCAGCACTTCTTCAATACTGCACTGAGAAATTAGTCTAGATTACGTGCTCTGGTCCTGGTCCGGGACTTGACCTTTCTGATTCAGTGGCTGGGGCACAATTACCAAACCAATCTGACACTTAATCCCGTGAGGCCTCCGACACCCATCTCAAGTAGCTGTTCATTACCTGTGGTATAAGGTTGTGAATTAGTTGTAGTGTAATTAAACCTTGCACCTTCCGCTCATGCAAGATTAGTGCCTGATCATGCAATGAAGATGAGTGAGAGTCACAGATTTATCCTTAAGAACCTGTCATGATGTTCTGTCCCTCTTCAAGACAGCTTTCATTGGTTTGCAGAAGTTTGCAACGTAAAGAATAGGTGATGGATGTGTCGTGCCAAGTTGACTGTTTGTCGAAATCTGGTAATCTGTTACCTGAACGAGGTAGACCCCCAAAGCCCTGGTCACAACTGATAATTGGCCAGCCAGCCTGGCTCACTAATGGATCTTGGAATGACAGACCGGGTACAGGGAGTTGGAATTGTTTCCCATTCCTCTCGAGATACCAATACATCAGTTGATGGAGTGGCCCAACTTGCCGTTGGGAAACTCACCCTGTCCTTGTTTTATAGATTCATAGAGTCAGACAGCACAGAAACAGTCGGTCCAACTTGTCAATGCCGACCAGATTTCTCAAACTAAACTAGTTCCAATTTCCTGCCAATACCCCATATCCCCCTAAACCTTTCCTATTCATGTCCCTGTCCAAATGTCTTTTAAATGGTGTAACTGTACCTGCATCTACCACATTCTCTTTATCTTGAAATATTCCAATAGCATCCTCAGAAACACTTAGGATTCTTTTAACCAAACTCTTAGGACTGAGGTCAGCGATGTGTGTCTTAATTATGAGAAAATGTACACCAGAACCAGAGGAGCAGACATTTTGATTTTGCAGCAGCTTTGTTTGCAGATGCTTCCTCAAGCTAATGGGTTTTCATTTGCATTAGACGCGCTGATGATCAAAAAGTAAATTCTCCTTTTCAAGTGCATTCAACACAAAGAATACTTGTTCCCCTGGGACTCTTGCAGCCCAAGCCTTTAGCCAGGCACAATACAGGTGCTGAGATTCCCCTGGGGAGATGGAGCTTCAGACTGCATTTTTTTCTGGTGGAAAGTTGTCCACTTTTCCTTGATCACACAACTGGGATGGACTTTCAACATTCCTGGTCCCATAGCTATGAATCTATACCTAAACCTTCTGTACAGCCCAAGATTCCACTATGTTCAACATTCACATGGCAAAAACAGTCATTTATTGCCATGATTCACATATTAACCAGGCGCAATAGTTTTGGAATGCTGTATGCATTCTCCACTTCAGTACAGAAAGTGCTAGAGGAATTCAGCAGACAAACAGAGTTAACCTTTTGAGTCAAATATGACATTTTCTATTTTTATTTCAAATCTCCAGCAGTATTTTGTTTTTGCATTTCTTATGTAGAGTCAGAATTGTACAGCATGGAAATGGACCCTTGGCCCAACTAGTCCATGCTGACCAGATATCCTAAATTAATCAAGTCCCATTTGCCAACATTTGGCCCATATCCCTCGAAACCCTCCCTATTTATATACTCATCCAGATGCCTTTTAAATGTTGTCATTGCACCAGCCTCCACCAGTCCCTCTGCCAGCTCATTCCATACGCACACCACCCTCTATTTGAAAATCTTGCCGCTTAAATCCCTTTCCCCTCTCACCTTAAACCTATGCCCCCACCCTGGGAAAAGGGCCTTGGCTATTTGCGCCCCTCATGATTTTATAAACCTCTATAATGTCATCGCTCAGCCTCTGACGTTCCGGGAAAATAGCCCCAGCCTATTCAGCCTCTCCCAAAAGCTCAAACCCTCTAATCCCGACTACATCCTTATAGACCTTTTCTGCACCCTTTCAGGTTTAACAGCATCTTTCATACACCAGGGAGACAACGTTAAGTGACAGATTAAGGTCTAGTCTAGGTACCTTATTGGAGTCAGTAGTTACTGCTACAACAGGCTCAAACAGCAAAATTTCATAGAAGTTCACTCACCCTATGCTCTCTCTACTTGTGTGATCAATAATGTAAGACAGAGATACAACATTAGTATCCCCTTGTGATCAGGACTAGATATGTGTCTATTGTATGTGGATTTTTAAAAAAAAATCTTTCATAAAGGTGAATCACTTGGTAAGAGATGGCTTTGTACGAGTCAATAAACTGCTTTATTGCCCTTAATGTGGATGCAGAAAGCAACAGTTCTGAACAGATTCATTTACTTCGATCAAAACAGCTTGGGTTTTTTTATTCAAAATAGAACAAACATGCCCCACTTTTGTCACATCACTGGATCATTTTATTCAACTTTCCCTGCTTTTCCTTTGCCTGACTGATTGTGTCAGCATTCCATTGCAAAATCCTCTCATTCCATTTTATCTTCCCCTCCCCGCAGAGATTAAAGTAATTTCCAATACAGCGAATAAGACAGGATTTTTTATGGTCTTTTGACTGGTTGTTGTGATGAAAACAACTTTCATGTGCCACATTAATTATCTCTTGGTCAGAATCCATCGGTGAGCCCCCTTGGTGGTGGAGAGGAGGGGAGAAAATGAAGCAAGTTGGCTGTCGTGAAACACTTGCACTCTTCTTCTGATAAGAGATCTATTTGGAATTTACTCAACCCTGCACCATTTAAGCATTGCCAGTGGTCAATTGACAGCTATTTGTGGACCTCAACATGCCCCTTCTCCAATGAGCTGCTCTCCTGGCACCCAGGAAAGGTGACTAGTTACTGAAATGGGTAGCCAAAGCCACCTGTCTGCTGTTTTGAGGAAGGGGATGATTATTTGACTCAATAATGGGCCAATCCGAGGCACAAATAGCAGGCAAGGGAGTGGCATCTGAAATCCACCCCTCTGCCCTTGCCTCTGACCCTCCAGAATTCCCTGTCCCCAAGATAACATGGTGTCAATGTCCTTAACTGGTCAGCCAGTGGAGTACTGATAATAAACCTGAAAGCTTGTACACATTAACTCTACAGAAACATGAGGGAATTGCTAAAGCAATTAGCATATGTATGTTGCAGCAGGAAACTGGTTGATCTAAACGGTCTGGTGGTATTACATGTCGACTTTAGTGTCTTGTTTCACAAAGTACAAGACAAAGAACTATTTCAATAAAGTGTTGGCCTGAAGACACTTACTGCACTTGTAATATTCTGATCTATCTTAAGTGCCATATGAATGAAAGCTTAATACCAACATTTTGCACAAGGGCCTCTGATTTCACGTGGCTATCATTAAAAAGAGATTAAACACTGACCCTATCAGCTGTAGTGTCCGAGCTGTGGGCTGTAGCAACAGTTATGTTGATCACAGTGAATTCAAAACAGCTGGGAATGCTCCATCATGACGAATCTCTGGCTGTTGTACAGTGAATTTCTAATGCTCTTAATTATATGATAGAAACAAAGAAAGGACACAACAAGGAGAAGGCAAATCAGCCAATTCTGGTTACGTTGTATCATGGAAACCTCTCGAGTTAGTTCCTATTATACTTTTCTCATGTATATTGAAACCCTGGGAAAGTGAACCTTTGTTACCAACCCTTATTGCTGTCAAGAGTAGCTAGGGGTCTACCAGAAAGCTCTGTGTTTGGAGTCACATGTAGGCCACATTGAGTAAGGGTAGCACATCTCCTTCCCTAAAGAAACTGGATGAGCTTATCCAACAGTTAGTGATGGCCTCATTGTCCCCATTACTGAGACTAGCTTTCAACTCATTAAAATTTAATTCTACCATCTGCCATACATGGGATTTAATTCCATTTCTCTGGAGACGTAGCCTTATCCTCCATTCCTGTGTCTCTCCTGTTACATCTCCTACCCTTTACCCATAACCCTGCAAATGTTCTCTCTTCAAGTACTTCCAATTCCCTCAGAAAGTCATTATGGAATCAACTTGCATCACACTTTCAGGCAGTGTGGTCTTGCAAGTTACTGCTTCAAAAAAAGATCTTTGTTTGTCTCTGGTTCTTCTGAAAATTATTTTTCAACTTTTCCTCAGGGCCACTGACTCTTCTACCACTGCAAGCAGTTTATCGTTAACAACTATATTTTAAAAAATCGTTATGATTTTGAACATCTCATTGGAATCTCCCCTCAACCTTCTGTGCCAAGGAGAGCAACCAATGATGCTGTAGCTTCACAGTGTAACTGAAGCCCCCATACTCTAAAATCATTCCAATAAATCTCCCCGCACCAATTCACGAGGGCAAAACTTATTGTTCGGACATGGAGGAGAGGCATGGTATAGTGATAAACCCAGAAACCCAGGTTTATGATCGAGGGACATGGGTTCAAATCCTACCATGGCAGATGTTGAAGTTGGAGTTCAATTAAAAAATCTAGAATCAAAGATAACATGATGGTGACAGTGTATATGTTAATAGTTATAAAACTCCCCTTTAGTTCCCTAATGTCCTTTAGGGCAGGAAACTGCTGTCCTTACCTGGTCTGGCCAATGTGTGACTCTAGATCCACAACGACTTTTAATCGCTCTCTAGCATTAAGGGATGGTCAGTAAATGTTGGCCTAGCCAGTGATGCCCACAGTCCATGAACAAATCTTAAAAAATTTGAATGCCTCTCTTGGTCCGCAACAACAAAGTAGCACTTCACATTCTTGTACCTATAATTGTCATTTGTGATCATGGAGAAAGCTGCTTCCTGGGTGACTGCAGACTCATGCAATGTCCTCAAGGTGTGCAAACAAGACAGTGAATGTGCATTTTCCTATTCTAATATTGGGGCAGCAATCTTTGGCGCTTGATGTTTTATTCTGTAACCAACTAACAGCATATTGCAACTGTTAAACACAGGATAATTTCTTCTCAATAATGAGTCACCAGAGGCTGACAGATTTGTCCAGTGATGAGTTTGCCTACATAGTGGTGACAAGACATCAAAGTAACTTGTGATTTGAAACACTTTGAGACATTTCTTAAAAATGCAAGCCTTTCTTTTGACTTTATTTATAGCTGATTTCTGCTGCCTGGTTCATGAAATCGACTCACATAAGATCAAAGACTGGATTACTCCCAAACTAGTCTCTGTCAAGAAACTGAAATGCAGGCACCAGCTCATTAAAATTTGATACTGAAAATGGAAATACAAAAAAAAGGAGCATTAGAAGTCTTAAAATAGTATTTTTGAATATCATGGCTTTTAATTTACCCTGCAGTGTATAAAATTTATATTTACTTCACATGTTTGACTTGCAGTGTAAATTGGCTAACAAAATTCATGGATTCAGGCATACTTCTGACATCAATAGATTGAAACATTAGGCAATAGTTCTGGTTTGGTTGACATATTAAGGTTTGTTTTTTTTTCGAAAGTCTGAAAACTTATAGAGCACTTCACTTGACAGGTGCCCCATGTTACTGAATTCACCGGAGTTCTGGGGCTGTGACATCAACAGCATGCACTTCATAACTCACCAAGTTTGCTACAGAGACCTCTGTCCATGTACAAACTGAGGAGGACGAGGGTGGCTATGATGTGAAATTTGCATCGTTAGAGACTGAAGGAAGAGACAGGCACTTTAGTGTTGCTTGATCGACAATCTGCAATTCTCCAACAACCATTGGTAGCAGCTCCAATGCCAAAAGGCAACAGCAGTTCAAACAGAAAGGCCCACTATCACCTTCCCAGGGCAACAAGGAAGGGACAATACATTTCAGCCTTACCTATGACACCCAAACCCGAAGAACACCTTTTTTTAAAAAGATGCTTTTAAAAATTGACATAATTGCAAGGAAAAGTATGACGTACTGTGCCTGCTACTAATGCCTCTGTCTTCATACATACAATTCATAGAATCCCTTGAGTGTGGAAGCAGGCCATTCAGCCCATCGAGTACACAACACCCCTCTGAAGAGCATCCTACCCAGATCCATCCCCGTAACCCTGTATTTCCCATGGCTAATCCACCTAGCCTGCACACCCCTGAACACTACAGACAATTCAGCATGGTGAACCCACCTAGCCTGCACATCTTTGAACTGTATGAGGAAACCACAGCACCCAGGGGAAACCCCACACAGTCACAGGGACAATGTGCAAACTCCACACAGAGAATTGCCCAAGGCTGGAATCAGAACTGGGTCCCTGGCGCTGTGAAGTAGCAATGCCGGCCACAGTGCTAATCCTGGAGATATGAATAGTGGCACCCTTTTTTGTAAGAGTTAGATTGCATTGTGGTGGTTAGCTCTATCTTATGCCTACCTCCTGAGCTGTGTTAATGCTCTGCAGTGAAACTGGAGTTGGCCGGGTCACAAGCCTGGACAAAATTATGAAGACCCTAAGCTGCCCAAAATGCCATTCTTGACCTCCTCATAGAATCATTACAGTGTGGAAACAGGCCCTTCAGTCCAATAAGTTCACACCAACCCTCAAAGCATCCACCTAGACCCATCCCACTAATCTACACATCTCTGAACCCTACAGGCAAATTGGCGTGGCCAATCTGCCTAGCCTGCACATCTTTGGACTGCAGGGGGAAGCCGGAGCACCCGGAGGAAACCCACGCAGAGACGGGGAGAAAATGCAAACTCCGCACAGTCACCCAAGGGTGGGATTGAACCCGGGTCCTTGGTGCTGTGAGGCATCAGTGCTAACCACTGAGCCAATGTGCCGCCCTAAATTGAATCGCTCACATCAGCTGTAGCTCTGAATTTTAGCTGACGAGAAAGGATTTGTAGAAAAAAGAAACATTTAGTCAAAGCTTTTATCCAAAAGTGAAACATTATGTTTGGCAGCAGCTTGATTGGAAGGAATGTTGGAAATATGACATTCATTCAACTTTCGGCTCCACTTCAGATTTTTTTTAAAATGGAGTTTTCTTCTTTAACCTTCTATTTTCCCAAGGTATCCACAAGATGAATGGACCCATTCACCCACAACAAGAACTTTTCCTGAGTGCTAGGCTGTGTTCACATGTCAGTGGGCCAATGTGTGGTGGCTAGACCTCTTCCTGCTTTCCCTGAAGCTTTGGCCTAAGGGTACAGGAGATGCATTTTCATGTGTCACCATGAGGAAGCATGGGTGAGACAAACATTTTAACACCCATGAACGGGTTTTTTTATTCATTCAGGAGATGTGGTTGTAACTGGCTGGGCTAGCATTTATTGCCCATCCCCTAATTGGCCAGAGGGCAGTGAAGAGTCAATCACATTGCTGTGGGTCTGGAGTCACATGTCGGCCAGACCAGGTAAGGATGGCAATTTCCTTCCCTAAAGGACATTAGTGAACCAGCAGGGTTTTTTTTCTCTGACAATCGACAATGGATTCATGGTCATCATTAGATTCTTAATTCCAAATTATTTTGCAGTTGGACTCAGAATGCACCATCTTGCTGTGGCAGGATTCAAACCCTGGTCCCTGGAACGTTAGCTGAGTTCCTAGATTGGTAGTCTAGTGATAATACCACTGGGCCATTTCCTCCCCATCTTTGGCTCTCTGGGTCATTTCAGAGGTCAGTTAAGAGTCAACCACATTGCCGTGGGTCTGGAGTCACATTGAGCCAGATTGGGTAAGAGATGGCAGATTTCCTTCCCTAAAGAACATTAGTGGCCAGTTACATTATCCCACAACAATCGATGGTAGTTTCAAGATCACCATCACAGATGCTAGTTTTGTTTCATATTTCATACTTTTTTGTATGAATTAAATTCAAATTCCACCAGTTACTGAGGTGGGTTTTGAACAGTGGTCCCAGACAATTAACCTGGCTTTTCAGACTCCTAGCCCAGTGATATTATCACTAAACCACCAACTCCCACCGTGGTTTGCAAATAGACAGGCTGTGCACTGACAGGGAGACATTTATATGTTTGGTTCTCTTTTACATACTGATGCTAGTCAGTTGTGGAGGTTGAAAATGAGAAACAAACCAGTAAATAAAAGTGGACATCACACTATCTATTTTCACCCATATACAGGACAAATTTAAGGCTGAGATGATGGGAATTTCTTCTCTCTGAGGGTTGAGAGTCTTTGGAACTACTTGTCACAGAGAGCTGTGGGACATAGTCTGCGCACTTTTAAGGCTGAGAGGCAGATCCTTGTAGGAGCAAGTTACTTCAGATGCTGGAATCTGAACTGAAAACAACAAATGCTGGAGGTCATAGCGGGTCAGACAATATCCAAGGAGAGAGAGCAAGCTAATGTTTCCAGTCTGGATGACTCTTCATCAGAGTGTTAGCTCGCTCTCTCTGACCCGCTGTGATCTCCAGCATTTCAGACAGATCTTTGATCAGTAGGGGACCCAAAGATCACAGGAAAAAGATAGGAAATGGATGAGAGGAATATTGGACCGGTCATGATTTTTTTGAATGGCAGAGCAGGCTCAAGGGGCTGAATGGCCTACTCCTGTTGCTATTTTTTATGGCTTTATCTCACATCAACCTATGAACGTTGTGTAAGATTCACACGATATATATCTGACCCATAGCTTTTTTCCATTTTTTTGTTAGATGTTACTGTGTAACCTGCTCACTCTTGGCTAAGATATCAGTTAGTTAACCTTCTTTAACATCTCTATCAATACCTCTGACACCGATATATTGATCTGTAGAAGTGGAAACTGTGTTAATGATGCAAGCTCCGTAACATTGGACACTTGAAAAGGACTTGTAGTAAATCAGGAGGTAGTGGGGATGTCATGGTTGGGGGATTAATACCTCATATGTTATAGAGGAAGACGTTACCAAGCAACATGAAGAATTTCGCAGGTGTGAAGCCCAGGAAAGAACTTGTTTAGGAAGTTTCAATTCTTGCTTTGTACTGAATTAGCAAATGTCAGACAGCTACAATTGATCTCAGTCCCTACATTGAAGGAGTAGTGAAATAACAGTTTGGGTTCCAGCTTTCAGTTGCTCCTCAGTAACCTTTCCTTGAAGGTGTACATGTCTGGTCGGAGCCAGTTTGCACGTGTTTTATACACAGACTGCCTCATTCATTACCATCTGACATCAATACTGCCCTGAGCAATGGTTCAGAAAGGGTCTGATGCTGACACAGTTTTATTCCCAGTGAGGAGTCAGTGTCTTTGAACGAGGGAGGAGATAGCGAAGATTGACAATGATAAACAGAGAACAACAAAAGAACTGAAAAAAATGTAATGCTGATTAAAGGTCCAGTTGCACGTTAAAATTTTATGGCATGCCTTTCCCTTTAAGTGAAATATCTTACCTGAACACACATATCGTAATTGAGTGTTGGATATCTGACTGATTTATGTCTGCTCTTTCACAGGACAAGGGAGGTCTATGTTCCAAAGTTCATTCTGCATGGCAACTATGACCTAATTGAAATGTTTCAAGGCCTGGGCGTGACAGATCTCTTCAGCAACAAAGCAAATCTGTCTGGTATTTGTGAACATGGAAATTTGTATGTTAGCTCCGTGAGTAATTCAGTTGGTGTTTTCACTACCCAGTAGCTAAGTTGTTAAGATGTTGGACCAATGGGACAGGCACATGGGTTCAAACTGTACTGGGGCACCAGGAGACATTAAATTCAATTATATTTCCGATTTGCTGGATTAAAGTTAGTATCAGAAAAGGTGATTGTTAAGCTAATGGTCTGTTGTTAAAAATCCATCTGATCCCTTTTAAGGACGGTAATCTGGTGTTATATTTGATCTGGTTTATGTGTGACCCCAGACCCAAAATATACAATGTTCATTCTTAATTGCTCATTGCAAGCCCATGAGTTGGATTTGGCCTTGCCTGTGATGCCCAGACTCTGTGAATAAATAAATACAGTCAAGAAAACTACAGAAAGCTACATCTTGTATATACCATGTGCTGTGGTAGCAAACCGAATGTGATCTAGTTGAATGGTACAGCAGGCTCAAGGGGCCAACGGCCTACTCCTGTTCCTATTTCTATGTTCCAATAAGATGCACCAGGTGGCCATATACCCCACCTTTCCCTGCAAGACAAGATTCTGACCTGTGCTGAGATCTGACTACTATACACTACTGTGTCCAAGGAACCAGCCTTCATTTATAGACATTGACAATGTGTTGGGACATTACGAAACTGAAAGCAGCTGGGAGATAGTCATTGGTGATTCACAACCAAGTCTCATACAATCCTTATCTGCTTCTCAAGTGCATGCAGTTCACCACTGTCTTACCGGCAAAAAGGTCAGTAACTAGAAAATGGAGAGCTCAGATAAGTACCGAAATATATGTAGGATACAATGTCGAAAAGGTGCTTGGAGGAGCTGATTCAACAGCATCTTGTACAAAGGAACTGAATCTCTATTAAAAAAGATGGGTGGTCTTCAGGACCATGTGGATAGAGCAGGGCAGTAGGACTAAAACAGAAATTGCTGGAAAAGCTCATCAGGTCCAGTAACATCTGTGGAGAAAAGGACAGAGATAACATTTCAGCCCCAGTGACCCTTCCACAGAGGGATTTCTCTCCACAGAAGTTGGCAGATCTGCTGAGCTTTTCTAGCAATTTCTGTTTTTGTTTCTGATTTCCAGCATCTGTAGTTCTTTCGGTTTTTGTTACAGTAATAGGACTAATTGGTCACTCTGTTGAAACAAACCAGCATTTGCAGACTGGGCTAAAACTTCCTTCTGTGATGTATCATTCTGTGACAACTGAGATGCATCTTGTTAATTTTACTCCTCCTTAGGCTTTGGGCCCTGTTGCTATTCAAACTGAGATTAGATAATTCAGAAGATCTAATTTAGAAACATGCTCCTGATAGATATAACTCACCAGTTAGTGGTGTGCACCAACAGAGCTATGCAGTGAATTATATGAATGCATATCAAATATTTGCTGACTTTACCAATATTACTTTTTTATTTCCCACAGCTGAAGCAACATGTTACACTGAAGGTGGATGAGGAAGGAAGTGAAGTTGCTGCTGTCTCTCTTTCTGGCTTCATGCCTTTATCTTCACAAGCCAAATTTATGGCCAATCGCCCATTCCTGTTCTTCATCCTCGAGCATCATACTCAATCACTGCTGTTCATGGGCCGAGTAATGAACCCTTTAAACCAATAGAGAGAAGGCAATGGGCATGACCATGGAAATTCCAGCAAATATAAAGGCATACTATGTTAAATGTAGAAGCCAGAGAAATCCCAAATTAACCACCACACAGCTTAATTATTCACTTTACGCTGTCCGTTCTTACATTGTAGGATAATTTGCAGGTGTAGTAGCTCCATTGCTGTAGATTATTAGTTTTCAAATCTAGTTGGAGGTATCTGGCCATATTTTCCAGAAAAATAATGCAGTTGGAAAATCAAAATGAGGCGAGAACAAAAACGTGCATCCCAGCAATTTGGGGCAGGACAACGCTGGTGCGTAATTTCACTCCTCTGTGCCCCTCAATACACTGCATCTATACTTACATTTGGATGTTCCTTCTTCACTTTGCAGTGTGGGATGTTTTATTTGATTTTATGCCTCTACCAGGAGATCAGAAAGTTTCACTTGGGTTGGGTTTATTGGGTTGACCCAAAGTATTACAATTGCATAGGACAAGCTGGATGATCCAGAGGACCTTGTAGTCTATAGTAAGCTTTCTGGCCTTAGCTAGGAAGTGGTTAAGCAGCTATAACTGGGCTCAGCACTGCTTGGCTCAGGGGAAGAAAATAAATGACAGGGATCCCTTCTTCTTGTTGCCCTCCTGTGCGTACATGAAGGACAGGTGAGGAAAGGATCAACCTTACCAAGACTAAACAACCTGCTGACATTCACACATAAAGAATATCCATTCAGATAAAGAATGGGATGTGATATTGGCAGTATCGCAACCATACCTCTTCAAGTTAAAACTCACTTTTTAAAATCAAATAACCGGGCAAATCTTTAGAACAATTGAGTATGAATTAAACTGGAAAATTATTTTGTTTTAGGCAAAAGATATTATATATTGAAGTATATGCTTTCTACTTCCTTCACTACTTTGCCCAAAGACAGGTTAGACTCACAGCACAGGTAGGACAAGGATGTAGGTTCAAAACTCACCCTAACCAGGTCACCAATCTGATCCACACCAGTCATCCAGACTCCCAAAGAATCCACACTGCCAGGGCAGCATTCACATTGTAGTCTGCAACTATAAATACTTTCTTGAGTTCACATGGTTCTTCCTGCCTTCCATTGGGATGTGACAGAAAGATTTGTGAGTCAATACTCAATCTGTTTGGCTACAGAATGAAAACAACTTCTGTGGCCATCATAAGATAACAAAATGTGGAGCTGGATGAACACAGCAGGCCAAACAGCATCTTAGGAGCACAAAAGCTGATGTTTCGGGCCTAGACCCTTACTGAGGTTTGTCTGGAGGGAGGAGGGTAACTTCTTTAGGTTAGGCATCCCTGGAAGAGGCTTCGCAGTGAGGTTAAAATTGTATCAGCAATAATGGGAACTGCAGATGCTGGAGAATTCGAGATAACAAATTGTAGAGCTGGACGAACACAGCGGGCCAAGCAGCATCTTAGGAGCACAAAAGCTGATGTTTTGGGCCTAGAACCTTCATCAGAAAAATTTTTCTGATAAAGGGTCTAGGCCCGAAACGTCAGCCTTCCTGCCCCTAAGATGCTGCTTGGCCTGCTGTGTTCGTCCAGCTCCACAATTTGTTATCTCGAATTCTGCAGCATCTGCAGTTCCCAGTATCTCTGTGGCCATCATGTCCTGAACTGGGACTTGAACTCAGAATTTCTGAAGCAGTGACCCATACCACTGCACTACAAGACCTCCATGGCCTCTGTATCTTACTCCTTACAAAACAATTGTAATCATTTTCAATTTGTGAACTTTTCATACCTTATTAGTTGACATCCATTTCAAACAATCCTCAATATGTTTGGCCATCTTTTAAATGGTTATGGCACTATACTAGCTATTGAGAACTCATGAAGTCAAATGATAAAATTGAATTAAATTCAATAAATCTGCTGATTTGTGTGTGAGCAGCAGAAAAGTGATTGTGAAAATTGTTAAAGAGCCAAAAACCCAACTCGTTCACTAATAGCTTTCAGGTAATGGAATCTGTCACCCTCAGGCAGCGTGTTCTGTATCATCCCATACTCTGTGGTTGACTTGTAATGCCCTCCAAATTGGCATAACAGAGCAAGCTAATCAGTGGGTCTTGGGGTAACCACAGAGTTGACTTTGTTTGTCTGCATCACCTACATCCTGGTAGTCATCTGGATATTTCAGATATTTATTGTACTCTGTAATGAAGACAAATGTGTCTTTCCAGGAGAGACTGCCATTGCCCACACAGGTTGTGCTCTGCAGCAGTGATTGTAAAACCTTTCCAGAAAACTACAGACTGAAATCAAGGGCCATTACCTTGTCTGTTCCAAAAACATCTAAAGTTTAAGTTTTAAAATGTATGTATTACAACAGACAAGAATACATTTCAGGTTGATTGGTTAATGTTAACATTCACGTAGTTGTCTTTGGTGATCTTGGTCTACTCTGATTTTTGGACAACGACTGTATGGTTTGGTTAACTTTTTTGGTCATGTAACTGATTATAGTTGAGGCTGTATCTGCATTGCTTGTTAAATACTTACATAAAACATACACAAAAGTAAATTCCAAATAAGTTTTAATAATGATAATAATGTTGTTTCAAGGTGTTGGTCTTCCCCAGATTTATCATGCATAGCAGAGCTGCAAGACTTGGTCTTAAGTTCTGAAGATTCTGCAATAAGAATCACGGTATTTAAATTAAAATCAATTGAGTCAGTTTCGTGGTTAGCTATGATCAATAAATACAACAATGAGAAATTCTAACCTGTTTCTGTACCTTGATGTTGTGACTCAGTGGCTAACAATTTGGCAATAAACCTCAAGTTTGAGTAAATATGTTATTCCTGGGTCTGTGTATGGGTAGGACCTTCATGGGGTGAACTCTTACTTAACAAAGAAGGATGCCTCATTTTGTCTGGGCAGCGTGCAACTATTTGCTATCATACCTCAAGTCTTGGCAATCTGGGTCACAAAGCAAAGATGATGCAGTTCTATTTGCAACGACTCTCCACACAGAGTTGTCCAGTTTTAATAGAGTACCTGAAGGTTTAGGAAAAACAGTTCTTAGGGTTGGTGTCCCATGGGTGAATAGTTTCTCATTTAGAACACTGAACTTTGTTGCCATCTGCAACTTGCAATATGTGCAAATTTAACACAAACATTGTTTCAAATTAACCTTTCAGCCCCAAGGCTCCACTTTGGGTTGCACAGTCTTTACCCATTTCAATACCACTTTGAAATGCTCTCCATAAACTTCTGCACTTGATTTTAACTCCCTCTCCCAGCCTTTAAAAACCTTTTGATAATCATAATCTCTAATCTTCATTTAGCTGATTATCCTTAATTCATTTGCTTCCACTATTCACTGTCTGATTATTCTTGTTGATGTGAAATATTTGGTGATGTTTTATTGAAGTGCTTTGCAAATGCTAACATAAACTGCAGGAGCCAAAAAGCAATCTCCATGTAATTCTGTTCAAGTTCAGATCATTGCTTATGCTGGTTTTGTGCTTTTTCTTGCTATCAATTTATTGAGTCTTCCATAACGTTGGGCTAGGTTTTGAAAGAGTTGCATTCAAGGCATCTCAGAGGTGGTGTCAAGATAATCTGTGTGAAGGACCTTTAGAAACACCATGTTCTGTCTCATGCTCCCCCATGTCAGGCTCTGCTCCTCGACCCAACCCTAGGTCCCCTTGTGCCAAATTGTTAACTGTCATTATTTCCCTAAGCAGGGAGCCCAGACATTCATTGCTCTCCTGAAACACCTGAGCCCCAGCTTGATTGGCAGCTCTGACTGTCTGATCTTGGTTGTCAATAGTAGAACATCTATTTCAGATAAGGTTTTGAGTTCAGCCATTGAAACTTCAAAGGGTCTGGATGAATCACACATTCACTGGCATATAGTAGAAAGATGGTTCTGTAACAAAATGGAAAGTTATCAATGGGTGACAGTGTTTGTTAAAGCTTTTTAAACACTTACAGCTCTCACAATGGAGCTCATTGCTTCTAATGAAGTGTACAGTGGATGAATGGGCATGAAAGTGCCATTGTCTGGCATGGAGGGGGCATGACGAGTGTGTGGTGAGGGTGAGGGCTGAAGGGCTTTTCTTTCTTTTATTCCAACTGAAATTAAGTCCCACAGCAATGAGGTGAGCTTTCTAAACAGCCTGACTCTCCATCTCCCCCTCCCCCACTGCATCACAAAACCAGCACAGCTCATCCCCGCCTCCCTAACCTGTTCTTCCTCTCACCGATCCGCTCCTCCCACCTCAAGCCACACCTCCATCTCCCACCTACCAACCTCATCCCGCCTCCTTGACCTGTCCATCCTCCCTTGACTGACCTGTCCCCTCCCCACCTATACTCTCCTCTCCACCTATCTTCTCCTCTATCCATCTTCGGTCCGCCTCCCCCTCTCTCCCTATTTATTTGAGAACCCTCTCCCTATCCCTCTTTTCTGATGAAGGGTCTAGGCCCAAAACGTCAGCTTTTGTGCTCCTGAGATGCTGCTTGGCCTGCTGTGTTCATCCAGCTCCACACTTTGTTATCTTGGATTCTCCAGCATCTGCAGTTCCCATTATCTCTGACTCTCCATCCAGCTGCTGCTCTTTCCCAGGTGAGCTGGCTTGGCAGGCTACACCCCACACATTGTGCATCAACACATCTTTGGCATTTTCTCCCAGAGCAGGCTGAAGCCATCCAAAGAATTTTCCTGACTCCTGTTACCTGAGTTATAGAATCATAGAGTCATACAGTACGGAAACTGACCCTTCGGTCCAACTAGTCCATGCCAAACATAATCCCTAACTAAACTAGTCCACCTGCGTGCTCCTGGTCTACATCCTTCCAATCCTTTCCTATCCATGTATCTATCCAAATGTCTTTTAAATGTCACACCCACATCCACCACTTCTTCAGAAAGTTCATTCCACACATAGATTCCACCCTCTGTGTCAAAAATTTGTCCCTCATGTCTTTTTAAAATCTCTCTCTTATCACCTTAAAAATATGCCCCCTTGTCTTGAAATTCCCCTTCCTCGGAAAAACACAATTACTATTAACTGTACCTGGACCTCTCATTATTTCATAAGCTTCTATCATGCTGCCTCTCAACTTCCTACGCTCCAGTGAAAAAGTCCCAGACTATACAGCCTTTCTTTATAACTCAAACATTCCATACCCAGCTACACCCTGGTAAATCTCTTCTGCCACACAGTTTTGCAAAATTTTTGTTAGTCTCTGGTTACAAACATGGGTGTAGGAGTAGGGCCATTCAACCCCTTGAACTTGTTCCATCTTTCAATGAATGGTGGAATAAAATGACATCAGGCTTGATCTTCTTCCCTACCTCTGCTCTCCCACACCATCAAATTCCTCAAAACCTAAAATCCAAGTTGAGCTCAGCCTAGCTCTCAACTAAAGAACTGCATCCAATTCAGAGCGCTGCACACAATGGAAAGATGGGAAGGCCTTGGAAGAACGCTGTGGAAATTTATTAGAATGGGTACATGTGTTAAGGGAATTCCTTTATCTAGAGACACCATAAAAATGGGATTGTTTCAATTGGAATAGTGATTATAGAAACATCAAAAATTAGGAAAAATATTTGACCCCTCAAGCTTGCTCTGCCATTCGTAATAAACTTTCCTGAACATTCAACATATTTAGATTGTTTCCACTTTTTCCCATGTCTTTTGATCCCTTTAGCCCCAAATGTTATATCCACCTCCTTCTTGAAATCGTACAATGTTTATGGTCTCAACTGCTTTCAATTTCCACAGGCTTACACTCTCTGGGGGAAGACATTTCTCCTAATCTCAGTGTTAACCCACATACTTAGACGATGATTCCCCAGTTCTGGACTCTCCCTGTCATCTGGAACATCCTTCCTGCAACTACCCTGTTAGAATTTTATATGTTTCCATGAAATTCTCCTTCATTCTTCTGAACTCCAACTAATATGATCTGAACTGATGCAACCTCTCCTGTTTCATCAGTGCTGTCATCCCAAGAATCAGCCTGGTAAACCTTTGATTTACTCCATCTATAGGAAGAATATCCTTCCTCAGACAATGAGACCAAAACTACGCACAACTATAATGGCTTGCACAGTTGGAGCAAGACATCCCTGTGCCAAAACATATGAAAGCCAACATACCATTTGCCTTCTTTACCATATGCTGCACACCTTTCATGACTGGTGTACAAGGCCACCCAGGTCTCACTGCTCATTCCCCTTTATAATTTAAAAACTGCTGATAAATAATGAGATTGTTACTGAATTGAAATTGTACAATCTGCCATGATAGGATTTGAACCCATGAACCTCCCACACCCCAGCAGCTCATTAGCCTGGGATTAATTATTACTAGCCCAGTGATGTTACCATAATGCCACTACCTCCTTTACAAGGAAACAATGTTTTCAGTGGTTTCTATCTCGTGAAATAACTAAAATGATGGTGGATGGAGGTTCAATAGTAAAATGCAAAAGGAAGCCAGGTGTCCACAGAAGTAAAGGCAGAAATAGCAGGCGATTGTCACAGCTGCAATAGGCTGAATGGCCTGCTTCAGTGTTTTCTGATTCAATAAACTAAAATAATCATTAAACATATGCTCAGAAGGAAATGAATATTTCTGATCATCACTTTCTGTGACCTGTTAACTGAACCAACAACAAAACTGAAGTTCCTCATTCACTGGTACAAAAGCTGAAGTTAACAGAATCCTACCTCGACTAGATTATAAAATACAAGGGCTTCATATAGGCAACAACTCACATTATCCTCTCCGTCTCCCAAATAATTCCAGCATTCCAACTGAGTTTGTATTTTGGCAACACAAGAATCGAAGAAAAAAGAGCCAGATTTGAGAAAGTGAGCTTGAGTACATGTCTGCACAAAGAAGCTCAGTGTGTAAATTTAAAATGTAAAACATTCTACATTGCGTTCAAAATTATTTTTGCACTGACGTTCGTGCATCTTGTATGAAGACTACAGTTGGCACTGCCATAAATCAAAAGCATCAGCTTTAATTCATCTTTTAATCCAGAGAAAGCATCTCACTGAAAACACATTTACAGAGCAGGCACGTACATGCTAATAAATAAGAACTACATAACAGATATGGGTGTAAGCATTCACATAACAAAAGAGAAACATCCTGTAAATTGGTGAACACAAAAGCAAGAGATCGCTTGTCTTTTGTGATATGGGAGAATAACTGTATTGCAGGCAAGAAATGGGGTGGAGATAAGTCACAAATCATTTGCTGACCTTGGGATTTTGACGATCAAAACAACCACTTGGAAAATACCACTGCACAGCATCTGTAACTGAGAGGTCGGAGGCCCTTTTGTGTCAATGACATCCGGAAACACAGCAGAAACTCAAACAGTTCATGGATTCACTTCTAATAAAACCTGTGCGCTCCGTTGAGCAAAACCCGTATCTAATCGAGAGCATATTTGACTATGGCTTAACAAAAAGACGCTACTACAGCAGGAAGCGTCAGAGATACAAAAAAGTACACAAACCATTTTGAATAAAGGCACAGAAAGTTGGAGAGTTAACATATTGAGCAGCGAGTGTATGGAACATATATAAAAGTTCCATTGTGTGTATATGGAGCAGGTAGAGAGAAGTTATTGGGGAGTAGGTAGGGAAAAGGAGGAAATGTCGTATTATCCCAGATGACCACTCTTGGCAGGTTATGGTACTTTAGCCATCTCTGCCAGTTGTGGTTCTAGGGAAAGGTTATTTGAGGTTGGTCATTGCTCTGACCCTTTCTTTGCCTTAGGCCTATCCATTGATTAGTGGTAGAAGATACACCATCACAGAGTATCTTCAGAAAAGGCACCATTGTTAGATAACAAGATTTATTGCATAGTTTGGTCAGCTGTAGTGACAGGGAGCTGGTACAGATATGTCTGGCCAAAATTCCTGGTCTCCACCTACAAACTGGTACAAATATGTCTGGCCAAAATTCCTGGACTCCACCTACAAACTGTGCATGACAGTTAAAGGATGGATGGAGCCAATCTGACATGCCCATTAACCCCTTAAGACCCATCATCTTGGAACCAATCCTCCAGAGCATTAGCCTGGACTGCTGGATAATTAGTTCAGTGACATTACCACTGCATTACCATCTCCCAAGTGATTCCAATATCCAATTCTCTTTTGGAGTATGTATTGGAAAGAGCACAATGGCAAATGCCAGGTTTACAGCTATGGCTCAGTCAATGGCCTGATATGGGTCAAAGTTCGCAAATGAGATTGAGAAACTTCTCGTTGTGAAATCTGTAATTATACGGGATTGTAAGGTTGCAGAAGGTAGATCAGAAGCTACAACTCAGTAAAACATACAGGAGGTCGACACCGAGAGCGAGAATGAGCAACACAACCCTTTTGAACCCTTGCCAGCCTCTTTTGGTGACCAACTTCAGACAACTGAACAGTCAACGCCAGTAACAGTAATAGTGCTGGTTGAGCAGTAATCTTTCAGGCAAGTGTCTGCGAAAGTTTACTTCACCAGATAAAGAAGTCCAATGGGTGTCTGATGACACCGAGTATGTTTAACAACTCAAGGGAGTTAAGCTGCACCGTGGCAGGAAGACTAATATTGACTGAACCAAGAAGAAGCAGCAGCCGAGTCTAAGCATCCAAGATGCAAGAAAGCCACTACTTCTTACAATTAAAAGACAACTTCCTGATCCAAAGATCCAAGATACCAAAAGGGGTCCTCCAGATAAGGAAATGGATCACTGGCAACATCTGCAATGGAAAATGCCTGCTACTAAAGATAATCCAGCGAGAAAAGATACTGCAAAAGAGAAATAAAAACCAAAAGAACTGCAGATGCTGTAAATCAGGAACAAAAACAAAGTTGCTGGAAAAGCTCAGCAGGTCTGGCAGCATCTGTGAAGGAAAAAACAGAGTTAACGTTTCAGGTCCAGTGACCCTTCCTCAGAACTGTTCTTAAGAAGGGTCACCAGACCCGAAATGTTAACTCTGTTTTGTCCTTCACAGATGCTGCCAGACCTGCTGAACTTTTCCAGCAACTTTGTTTTTGGTCCAAAAGAGAAATTTTTGACAGATCAGAACTCAAGCAAATAATTGGCCAGTGAGAGTATGTTTAAAACATCCAGAAGTGGCTGCATTTGTGTAGTCAGAGACTTGAGGGAAGCAGCATAATGATAAATAGAATATAATTACGTACATAATTGCAAATTAGTTAACTATAGAACAGAAAGCTTGGGGAGAGAAATTGGAATAATTTAGGAGAAGGTGGTACAGTGGTAATGTCACTGAACTAATAATCCAGAGGTCCAGGCTAATGTTCTGGGGCCACTGGCTCTAATCTCATAACAGCAACTGGCAACATTTGAATTCAGTTAGAAACTATGAAATCTAACCAAGCAGAGACAGCACAGTTTCATGAAAGGGAAATCGTGTCCAATTCTTTAAGAGTTTTTCAAGGAAAGACTCAACCAGACTGGTTAGAAGGGAATCAGTAAGTGTTTTAGAACATAGAACATAGAACATTGCAGCACAGTACAGGCCCTTCAGCCCTTGAAGTTGTGCCGACCTGTCATACCGATCTCAAGCCCATCTAACCTACACTATTCCATGTATGTCCATATGCTTATCCAATGACGACTTAAATGTACCTAAAGTTGGCGAATCTACTACCATTGCAGTTGCATTTGGATTTTTAGAAGGCATTCAACAAGGTACCTCACAAAACGCTAAGTCATAAGATAAGAGCCCATGGTGTGAGGTAGTATATTGATGGGCAGTGAGAATTGGCTAATAAGTAGGAAATAGCGAAAGGGGATAAGGGTTCTTATTCAGTTGGTGACCTGTAACCAGTGAGTTTCCACAGAGATCAGTGCTAGGATCACAACTGTTTACAATATATATTAATGATGTGGAGGAAGGAAGTGACTGTACTGTAGGCAAATCTGTAGATGACAGAAAAGGTGGAAGAGCAAATTTCAAGAAAGATATGAACATTTTAAAGAGAGATGTTGATGGGTTAAATACATGGGTCAAAATGTTGGCAAATGGAGTATAATAAAGAAAAATATGAAGTTGTTCATTTCAGAAAGGACAAACAAAAGAAGAGAATGTTATTTAAATGGAGAAAGGCTTCATAAAATTGCAACACAAAGGGACTTGGCGGTCTTGTGCACAAAACACAGAAAGCTAGCACACAGGGGCAGCAGGTAATCAGGAAATCTAATGGAATGTTGGTCCTTATTTCGAGGGGGTTGGAGTATAAGAGTAGAGGACGCTTACTGCAGCTGTAAAGGTTCTGGTGAGACCACATCTGTGTGTGGTCTTAGTCCCTTATTTAAGGGAAGAGACCATTTCATTAAAGGTGGTCACGAGAAGGTTCACTAGGATGATCTCTGGTGTGGAGTTATTTTCTTGTGAACAAAGGCTAAAGGGGTCGGGACTCTATTCACCGGATTTTAGAAGAAGACGACATGATTTCATTAAAACATATAGTATTCTTAAAAGGCTTGACAGAGTGAATGCTGTGAGGATATTTCCCCTCATGGGAGAGTGTAAGACCTGAGGGTATAGTCTCAGTCTAAAGAGACTATTTAGTTAGAACCACACAGTCACAGAATTTTACAGTGCAGAAGGAGGCTATTGGCCAATCATGTCTGTATCAGCTCCCAACAGAGGTACCCAGCTAGTCCTATTGTCCAACCCTATCTCCATAGCCCTCTGAATTCATCACTTTCAAATGTATATCCAGCTGTCTTTAGAAACTGCCTATGGAATCAGTCTCCACCATTCTCCCTGACAGTGCATTCCAAATCCTAATAACTCTCTGAAAGCAGAAATTCTTCCTTACCTCACACCTAGCTCTCTTGCTGACTATCCTGAAATTGTAACCCCTAGTTACTGACATACCAACTAGTGGACACAGAATAACCGCCTTTACCTTGTCCAAATTGCTCATAATTTTGAACACTTCAATAAGGTCACCTCTTAATCTTCTCTGGTCCAAGGAGAATATGTCAAATTTCTCTAATCTTTCCATCCATCTAAAATCCCTCACTCCTGTTATCATTCTAGTAAATCACCTTTGAATTGTCTACAAGGTTTTAATATCCTTCCTTAAACAGTTTCCCTAGAACTGAACGCAATACTCTAATTTGACCAATTTGTCAAAGTCTCTCTGAAGTCCCTCAGCGTCATCCTCATAATTCACTGTTCTCCCTAGCTTCTTATCATCTGTAAACTTAGAGATTTTTGCCCTCAACACCCATCTCCAAATCGTTTATATAAATCTGAAAAAAAAAAATCTCCCTCCACCAATCCTTGAGGAACACCACTTTCAACTCACCTTTAATCTAAGAAATGCCAATCTATAACTACTCTCCATTTCCCTTCTTTTAGCCAACGTCTAATCCATGCTGCCGAGGACCCATCAATTCCAAACACTTGCAGTTTGCTAACTGCCCTGCCATGCACTGTATCAAATGCTTTCTGAAGAGCCAATAGACAACATCCACAACATCACCCTTATCCGTTGCCTGTGTCACATTATGAAAGAACTCAAATCAATTTGTCTGACATGATCTGCCTTGACAAATCATCGTCAATTGTCTGGAACTGACTTTTCTCTAAGTATAGTTTACCTCATTCAGTTTACATCAGTTTTTCCACCATTGCTGTCAAAAAATCAGGTCTGAAGTTTCTTCAGTTATCCTTTGCTGCTTTCTTAAACAATGGTGTCTCATTTGCAATCCCCCAGTCCCCCAATACAAATTTCCTGATGCATCATAATGGCTCAGTGGTCAGCACTGCTACCTCATAGCACCAGGAGACCTGGGTTTGATTCCAGGCTTTGGTGACTGTCCATGTTGAGTTTGTACATTCTCCCCATATCTGCGTCGGTTTCTTCCCACAGTCCAAAGATGTGCAAGTTAGGTGGATCGGTTGTGCTAAATTGCCCATATTGTCCAGGGATATGCAGGCCAGGTGGATTAGCCATGGGAAAAGCAGGGCTGTAGGGATTGGGTGGGATGCTGTGGTCTTGATGGGCCAAGTGGCCTGCATCCACACTGTGAGGATTCTATAATCCTGTGTTCAGACAGGCCTGGAAAATGCCTGTTAATGACTCCATAATTTGGACCTTTACATCTTTCAGCAATCTAGAATGCATCACATCAAGGCTTGGTGACTTCTCAAGTTGGAGTGCTGCAGGCCTTTATAGCATTTCTTCTTCACCTACCACGATACTGCTCAGCTGCTCAACACTTTCAACTGGGCACTCCCTCTGTCTTGTAATTTGGTAAAGGCAGAAGCAAAATACTTACGCAGTATCTCTGCTGCACCCTTTGCATATGTGAGCAGTTTACACTGCTAGTTCCCAGGGTCCTTACTGCATATTTTGCTAATCTTTTACTATTAATACAATTGAAGAACATTTTACTATTTGTTTTAGTGTAGCCTGTCATCCTTTTCTCATATAACAAGGTGTAGAGCTGGATGAACACAGCAGGCCAGGCAGCATCAGAGGAGCAGGAAAGCTGGCATTTCGGGCCTAGGCTCTTCTTCAGAAATCCTTTCCTCATGCTTTTTTATTCCACCCTTAGTCTCTTTCCTTTATTTGAGATACCCTTCTTGATTTCTATTGCTATTAGTATAATTCCAGTACGCATCACAAGCCACCCTTTTCTACCTTATTTTCTCATCAATATTCTTAGTCTTTGTGAGTACTTCGGCTGTGGATAGCCTATATTTCTCATGAGGATGTACCTCGCTTGTACCCTATTCATTTCTCTTTTGGAAATCTCCCATTTTTCATCCACTATTTTATCCACCAAAATGCATTTCCAATCAACCTGCTCGAATTCTATTTTTATACCCCTAAAATCCGCTCTTTTCCGGTGTGAGATCTGAATCCTTCACTGGCTTTTATCTCTTTCCAACTTAATATTGAAGCTTATCATATTATGGTCACTATTTCCCCAAGTGCTTTCCCACTCTGATGTATCCCACTTAGCCTGCCTCATTTTCTCGAACCGAATCCAGCACAGCTTGCTCCCTGATAAAAGTGGAAATGTGTTGTTCCAGAAAGTTCTCTACACACTGCAGGAATTGCTCCCCTTTCATGTCCTTCAATCAAACTTTTTCCCAGTTTTCCCTGAAGTAACTGAAATCATCAACTGTCACAACCTGACATGTCCTGCAGGTTTCCATAATCATACTACAAATGCTCACTTCTGCCTCCTCCCCACTATGTTGAAGTCTATAATAAATGCCCAGCAAGATCACTTTTCCCTTCCTAGTTCTCACCATCAACCGTACAGATTCTAATGCAGGAACTGCATTTTGCTCAAGGGTTATGATACTGTCTCTGAGCAGGTCTGCTACACCCCTTCCTTTTTTTAAAACTTATCATGTTTCTACCAAAAACCTTATAACACAGGATGTTAAGTATCTAGTCCTGTTCAGCTTGAGACAGAACTCCCCTTTTCTCAAGAAGGACCCCGAGTCAAAATGTCAGTGTTCCTGCTCCTCTGATGCTGCCTGGCCTGCTGTGTTCATCCAGCTCCACGCTGTGTTATCTCTGACTCCAGCATTGGCAGTTCATACCATCTCTGGCTTGATTCATGTTCCTTTCAATGCTACTATGTCATATACCCAAGAGCAATTTCTGCTTCCAGTTTCTTAATGTTGTTCACTGTACTTTGCGTATTTACACACAAAATTTAACCCTGCCCTTATCTCTTCTTTGACCATTGGGAGGTGACCATCTCTTTAACCACCGTCAACACTCAAGCCTTCACTCACTTCTTTTTCTCTTTATTCCCATTCTCTCTCTTCTACCCCGTCTGGTGCTTCCAAAACTAGGCGCTTTAGTCACTATCACCAGCACCTCCACCACTCCACCGCCTTCCACCACTGCCAAACCCTGCCCCACACGTTCAAATCCACCTTCACTGCACCATTTACTCTTTCGGTCAGGAGATAAGCTCCATTTCAGCCCAGATGAAGCCCATCCCTTCTGAACAGCTTTCTCCTTTCCCAAAAATGACCCCAATGTCCCAAAAATCTAAACCCTTCCCTCCTACACCATTCCTCAAGTCACATATTTATCTTCCTGATCTGCCTTTGTCAAAAGATCGTGACACAGGTTGGATATCTGAGATTATTCCCCTGAACGTCCTGTGTTTCAGCCTGCTCCCTAACTCCTGAAACTGATCCTGCAAGCTACCGCTCCTGATTCTTGCATGAACCACAACCATTGGTTCAATAAAAACCAAAATAATTGCGGGTGCTGTAAATCAGGAACAAAAACAAAGTTGCTGGAAAAGTTCAGCCAGTCTGGCAGCATCTGTGAGGGAGAAAACAGAGTTAACGTTTCGGGTCCAGTGACCCTTCCTCAGAACAGTTCTGAGGAAGGGTCACCAGACCCGAAATGTTAACTCTGTTTCGTCCTTCACAGATGCTGCCAGACCTGCTGAGCTTCTCCGGCAACTTTGTTTTTGTTCACAACCACTGGTTGTTCGTTCTCCCTTTCCAGAGTTTATCCAGCCATTCCATTAGGCTCCTAACCCTTGTGCCCAGGAGGCAATAGACCATACAGGACTTCCAATCTTGACAGCAAACTAGACTGTCTATCCTTTGAAACATTGAATCACCCATTACTTCTACCTTTCTGATTTCCTCCCGCCCTGTCTCTCTTTCTTTTCTCAGAGAAGCCTCAGCTACTGTGGTTTTCCCTCAAGCCATCCACCACTGACTCAATCACTCACTAAATTGGTATCTAATATTTCATATTTGTTAGACAGCTGCAAGGAATCCTGGGTTTCCTGGTCTGTTGGCTCTATTCCTTTCAATGAATGGTCACCCATTCTGGTGTCATCTCTACATTCCTCCTTGCCCATGCACCATGATGCAGAGTGACTGCCCTCTGGTACAAGTGCTTCAGAAACCGCTCTCCTTCCTTTATGGTGTACAGTAAGGAGAGTCACTGCTCCAAGCCAACCATATGTTTTTCAAGGACTGCTACGTTCTGGCACTTCATGCAGATATCACTGTCCTGAATGACTTGTGTATCAAAAACCTCCCACATTTTATATACCACATACCTCACAACTTTTCCCACAGTCCGCTGTTACTGGTCAAGATGATGCACGTTGTTAAGGGTTTGATGTTTCAAATTTTCTAAAAGCCTCTCTCTCTTTTCATTTGAGGAGGAGGATGGAGGGAAACACTCCAGTGATGTAATATTTGGGGCTTCACAATCAGTCCTTCATTATCCCCTTTCTCTATTCAAGATAAGACTGAGATGAGGAGGAACGTCTTCTCTCAGAGGGTTGAGAGTCTTTGAAACTCCTTGCCAGAGAGATCTCTGGGGGCAGAGTCCTTGTGCATATTTAAGGCTGAGATAAATAGATTCTTGATCATTCAGGGAAGGTGATGGCCCAGTGATATTATTGCCATACTGTCAATCCAGAAGCTCAACTAATGGTCTGAGGATCTGTGTTCGAATCCCGTCATGGCAGATGGTGGCATTTGAATTCAATTATAAAGGAGAAGAATTCTGGAATTAAAAGTCTACTAATGGCCTAGAATCTATTGCTGATTATTCCATCTAGCTCACTGATGTCCTTTAGGGAGGGAAATCAGCTGTCATGTGACTTCATACTCACAGTGATCAGTCTGGGTAATAAAATGCTTGGCCTACAATGCCCCCAGTACAGAAAACTACCAATGATTATTGCAAAAATCCATCTAGTTCACTAATGTCCTTTAGGAAAGGAAACTGCTGTCCTTATCAAGTCTGGCCTGCATGTGACACTAGATCCACTTCAAAGAGGTTTACTCTTAACCGCTCAGTGAATTGACCTAAAAACACATTCAGTTTAAGGGCAATTAGGTATGAGTAACAATGCTGGCCCTGCCAGCGAAGTCCGTAATCCATCAAAGTAAACAAAAGCCAGTCTTTTGGTACACTATTAAGTCAGTCACGCTAGTGAAATATTGTTGGCATTCAAGATGTGTATTCTCTGTTAACTGATTGGATTTTTGGTCTGGCATCCTGCAATACATTGCTGCAAACACTAGGACAGTCTGGGTCACCCTTTTGTTCTTATTGGACTTGATTCAGTCTCTCTTGGTTTGCTGGCTGTAGTTTGTTCTTGGCCCTTTTAAGCATTTCCTTTATGCCACCATATTTAAACTTAACACATTCTTTTTTCTTTTTGGGTTCTGCCACGGATCTCGGAAGTCCAGCAAAAGTCCTCAAGCTTCTGCCTAACAACAGCTTGTTTCTGGACTAGTTGTTCTCCGGTGGGTACCTGAACTCTTTCTACTCCCTTAAGGAAGCTGATATTGGAACATGACTAAGTTGAAAAGTAAGGCTGATTGCAAACAGTTTACACATTTTCAACTCTCTTAAGTATTATGTCATAGCATGTCATATGGAATTTCTGACGGTTATTCCACATACACCAATAGCTACATCTCTAAAGGCTGTAACTTCTGTGCCTTAGCCAAGGTGATTTCTCTGTTAGGGCAGTGACCCTAGGACTTGCTTCAAGCTTAAATTTAAAAGTATATCAATTCACATAAACAAGTTATGTGAAATATGAGCTGTTGGGGGTCACAAATATCACGATGAATGCCTCAGTTATATTCTCTGAAGGAAATTAGTCTACCATATTATGGTTTTCGCATGTGTAACCTCTTCCCTTTCTGCAACTCTGTAACTGCTTGTTACATCTGGACTCAGTTTTTAAATTTTGAAGTAGCGCTAAATTTTAAGAATGATCACCTTCATGAAACACAATCTGGTGTTCTATATGGTCTTTCTCTGGTCTTAAATCTGCACTAAAGTATCTTTCCCTTTTTTTCCAATCCTTAATTACTATCATTCATGTAAAGGTATTTTAAATCCAGACCATTTGCCCCTTTACTTGTAATGTGCTGTCCCTTAAGCTTGTATTCAGCAATGCTGTTTTAAATTACTTATAGATTCAGTAGAATGTATATCATAACATTGTTGCAATATTTTCTTTATAACTCTGCATTCCTGTAAAAAAAAATGTGCAGTTACAAACGGAAATTCAGAAGCTGCTCTCACTGAGTCCCTATTCTGCTCAGTGATGTGCTGATAAAGACCTCACTGACAGCAATTTTTACAAACTAGCTAAAAGGAAGTCAAGTTACTCAGACATGCTGGAATATCACTGTGAACAAAGGAAAAAGTATGAGGTTTAATTGGGTTTTACCTCTAAGCTGTAGCTACTGCCAAGTGAACACACTGGCTCTGACAAAAGAACAATTTTACATATTTGTGGAATGCTAATTTCTTATATAATGATAAAAATTCCATAAACCTTCAACATAACAGTCAAACATATTTTAAGTGTTTGTATTTCAGCTTTACCTTATTCCCCTGAAATTGTCCTAATCTTTATTTCAATTTTTGTAAAATGTATAGAGTGAAATATGATTAGGGTATTGACTTCCCAGTTTGCTGATTGTGATAATGATTCAACATGACTGGTTGCTTTGCCTACTCACTGTCGTTCACAATTGCTGAATGCCTGGACATCCCCTAGACTTTTCAGAAATACCAAAGGAATGTCAGGAAAGTGGAAATGCATGCCATTGTGATCGCTAGATCTTTATAGACAGGTTTCTTTGAAAGTATTGCTAACCATCATTGCAGGTCATTAATTTTCTACAATTACACAGCTCAATGAAGTTGGGCATATACCATGGTCAACTTTTAATGCAAGCTTGTAGGACTTTGCTCTGCTTCATTACTTCGTGTTTTAATTTGAGATTTTTCCAGTGTAAGGGTTGGGGTTATGGGATGGCTAGCTAAGATAATGGCCCAAATCTTCTGGGAGAAGTAACAGTGTGTAAATGATATATAATGTTATTAATCCTTAATATATGTTAAGTAGTCTTCAGGCTGTTGCGTGTGGCTTGATGCAAAATTCTAAATAACACTGAGCTGGGTGGTGAAATAAATTAGAACATGTCATTTCATCTTAGTGATGGCAATTTGAATATGACCATTTTTAGCCTATATTAAAAAAGCCTAACTGCTGTTCTGAACCCCAATCTGAAACACCCACCTCTACTCTACAACCAGAGATATATCACAGTTGCGTGGCAGGAGTGGAAATGATTTATGAATCAAACATTAGCTCAAACTCATTAAGATTTTCCAAAAAGATTTTAATAAGATACTTTTTATGACCATGTATCGAAGGGTGAGTTAGCTCCTGTCTTTTTAAGCCCATCAGTCAGTTGTGCAGAAAATATTTTTAATTCTTTTCTAGCATACACTATCTCACACCCCAAATAGAACAATGTACTAATCAGAATTAGGGAGCCAATTAAAAGATTATCTTGAGTGAAAGAAAGAGGAATTTTACTACCAGCCTCAAGGAAAATAATAAAACATAATATCAAACACACATGCAGATATGAAGTTTAAAGAGGGAGGGTGTCTAACATAATGGGAACTTAATGTTCTTAAATGCTTAACTGCCCTCTGGGCAATTAGGGATGGCCTCTCTGATGAAGGGTCTAGGTCCGAAACGTCAGCTTTTGTGCTCCTGAGATGCTGCTTGGCCTGCTGTGTTCATCCAGCTTCACACTTTGTTATCATGGGCAATAAATGCTTCCTGGCCAGTGACACCCTCATTCCATGAATGAATAAAAAAAAAAGAAATGGGAAGACAAAGAATATAAAGTTTAATAAGTTCTTAGCATTCTTGAGTCGTCATGGTTGAACCTGAGAGCATGGTGTTTAGTTGATGTCTTGTACCTTGGCAATAATGAAATTTATAGAATCCTTGCTTTTTCACTGAATGCATGTTTCTTCAACTTGTTCTATCACTGTCTGGCTTTTGAGACAATGAGCAGGAAACAGAGAGGGCATCTTCCTGTTACCAATTCATTTTCTTTTCTCTCTCCTAAGCAGTTACTGGAATACAGTTCATTTGTATATTCCTCAATCTTTCCAAGCTGGATACATGCAGGCAGCCTCTTCATAGTCAGTGTGTGCAGCTTCTCATACAAGTGTAAATTAAAACAGGAAGTGAGAGAGTTTCTTGACGCTGGACTTAGTTTACTGGTTTCTAGGTCTTCAGATAAAATGATGATTTAAGTTCAGGTGATTTTGTTCATTTCACATTGGTTCCCCAAAACTGCACCTCTCTGTAATCAGGTGTTCAAACATTTTAGGTTTCCCTTGTTAAGAAACATTCTAGTCCATGAAGGTCTCAGGTATTAATGTAAGATGATGGCAGTTGAAAGTTGATAGTCCATATTTTACCGTTACTGTCACATGCCACGGAGTTCTTGTACAAGATAATGGTTCATGGGGCCAGGGTGATAGATTAGCAAGAGTGTAGGGTTAGTTAAAGGTTTGAAGAGAGAGATGGGTCATATATTGACTGACAGGCTGTTATTAGCAGGATACCACAAATGGCAGGGTTAAGGTCTCATATTCATTACAATTCATATTCATGACTTAGGTGAAACGTGGTCAGATAATGCATCTAAATTTGTTGATACCGAGCTATGTGGGAAAATAGACTCTGAAGAAGATACAAAGAGTCTTCAAATAAGAAATTAAGATAGCTTAAGCGAGTAGGTGAGAAGATGGCAAATGAAGAAAAATGAGTGGGTGGAAGTGCAGTGAAAAGAGATGTTCACTTTGGTAGGAAGAATAGAACAACTGAATATTTTAACCAGTATCGCATGTCAGTGTTCAGTGAGATTTAGAAGACTTGACCAAGAAAAACACACATGTTTGTATGGTAATTAAAAAGGCAAATGCATGTGAATCTTTCATTCAAGGAGATTGCAGGACAAGAGTAAAGAAGTCTTGTTGCAATTGCCTATGACTTTAGTGAGAATATACTTTGAGAATGTATACAGTTTTGGTCCCCTGATCCAAGGAAGGATGGTCATTCCAGGAGGGGTTGTAACAGAGATAGAATGGAGGGATTGCTGGGATGTCAGCATTGTACTATAAGCAGAGACTGAGAAGTATGGTGGGTGATATTGAAACATAAGTCTTGACATTGAAAATCTGTTTCCTCTGGCTAAAACGTTGTGAGTAAGGAGTACAGTCTCAGGTTAAGGAGACGTCGATTTCAGATTGACTTGAGGAATTTCTTCATTCAGGTTGTTGTGAATTTTATAATTCTCCAGGTTAGAGAGTCATGAATTCTCAGGTGTTGAAAATTGGGGAGGTGATAGCCTCGTGGTATTTTCACAGCACTGTTAATCCAGAGACTCAGGGAATGTTCTTGGGACTGGATTCGAGTGCTACCAAAGCAGATGGCAAAATTTGAATTCCATTTTTAAAAACTGGAAATTAGAGTCTAATGATGACCATTGTTGATTGTTGGGAAAGACCCATCTGGTTCACTAATGCCCTTTAGGTAAGGAAACTGCCATCCTTACCTGCTCTTGTCTACAAGTGACTCCAGACCTACAGCAATGCAGTTGATTTTTAGCTGCACTCCGGGATGGACAATAAGTGCTGGCCAGTGATGTCTTCATCCTATGAATGAATAAATAAAAAAAATTCAAAGCCTCGCTTGATTGACATGTGGACTGCAAGGAGCACTGGCCAGGAAACTGGAGGTGAGATCAAGGTTCAGCTGTAATTTTATTAGTGGAAGATAAAGTTCATTGGCCTAAATACCCTACTCCTGCTTCTATTTCTTATGAATTTCAACCAGCCACAAATGCTCAGTTGATTTTCCTATTTAGGAAATTTGATGGTTATTGTATGTAAACACAATGAAATTTATAGAGTCTCTGAAACATCTGGTTCAGATCAAAACTACATCTGCTTTCCTTCCTTCATCTTGTCAGATCACTTTCATCAGAAAGTGATTCATTGAAATCCATCCCAGACATACAGCATTCTTCTGGGATCATTTGAAATAATGCTGAAAAAGAAGGAATATTGGCAAAAATTCAACCTACAGAAAATAATGTACCACGGATATCCCTACTCTTGTGCAGAGAATATGACAAAACTGTGTAATGTTAAAGCTTCTTTTCTGTGGTGCATGAAGAAAAGCCAAGAAAACTTAAATAGGAAGAGAAAAAGCAGTAAATACTCAATAGATCTAGTAGCACCTATGGGGAGAGAGATTTAAAATTTTAATTCTGTATCCTATCATCAGAAATAGGAAGCGTAAGGCATGCAAGCAAGTTTTAATAGATGCTTCAACAAACATGAGGGCGGAACAGAAAACAGCAAAGGTGCGAAAGTGTAAAAAAGAATGTTGATCTGAAATTCTGTCTGAGAGAACAGCAGGTTTACTTCTAGGAGAGAACTGGAAGTGTCAGTCAGTGACCTTTCATCTGGGCTGGAATATTTTGAAGTTGCAAACAAGCTTTACACATCGTAAGCAGTACAGTTCGCTGTTTGCACTCTTCTCCTGGCCCCATTTTCTATTGTCAGTCTACAGTTAATTATTATGTCAGTGGTTCAATTCCTGGTTCTTGCTGAGCTAGCTAATCTCAGTTGGCCTCAGCATTCTTTGACTCAGGAACAAGGAGAGTAAATTTGCCAGATTTTCAGGTCCAGTTTGCTTCTGAGCAGAACTGAATGAGTGACTGCAAATGCAACCAAACTCACCGAGATAGTACGTGCTGGAAATCAAGCCCACTACTACCAAAATCATGACAAAAGTTAAAGCTTTGAAAACAGCTATGCAGAATTTTGGTTTCACAGGTCAGCACGACATCGAGGGCCGAAGGGCCTGAATTGTGCTGTAGTGTTTTATGTTCTATGTTACCAAACTATCTGATTTTCAGGTATCCAAGTTGATAGAAATTATAGATTAGGCTTCTGTGCTTAACAAGAAATCTTAATTTATTACAGCTTAAAAGGTTTTAGCTAAACTAAATTAAGTAAATTCCACAAATTAAAACTCTCGACCACATTTAAACTCCCTTTACAAACATACTGAGATAAACAAAATAGGGAGAAAAATCACATGGAGCAGAGGGAAACAGTTCTTAGTTTTTATTCACAAAATCTGTTGGATTGTTTCCTGCTGATGCAAGTTTATCCTCGACCTTCCTCTTTCTGAATGCTTCCATTGGTTTGTAAGAGGCACAGGGTGGCTGTTACTATAATGAAAGGCTTCTGACTTATTCCAATTCAAGGTCACAACTTATAACATCTGCTGCAGGAAAGACAAGTTTTTTTTAAACAGGTTAAAGTGGCTTACTGCAGAGAAGAGAGTTTTTGGCTGCTGTATATCTGCTGGTTTCTCTCTGATCTGACAATGTACTCACTGTTTTGCTCACAGCCCAAGCTGCTTTTTGGGTAGGTGAACAATCACATCACTGTTGGCAGACATAGGATCTTTTCCACTGATAATTGGTCCTGAGTCCATGAACCAATCTGCTTCACTTGTAAACAATCCCTTGGTTCCAGTTCAGAGACAGTAGGAACTGCAGATGCTGGAGAATCCGACATAACAAGGTATAGAGCTGGATGAATACAGCAGGCCAAGCAGCATCACAGAAGCAGGAAGGCTGGCGTTTCTGGCCTATGAAGGGTACAGAGCCGAAACATCAGCCTTCCTGCCCCTCTGATGCTGCTTGGCCTGCTGTGTTCATCCAGCTCCACACCTTGTTACGTTGGTTCCAGTTCATCTGCCCACAACCACAAGACTGCTCACTAAAGGTATCAAAATCCTGGCTTTCAAAACATGCAGCCACCCTTGCAAATCCCTGGGTTTCAAAATGGTTCTCTCTCATTTCAGTCCACAGTTCCAAAAGCCAAAGTACAGAACGTTTTCAGAACATCCTTGAAGTCACATGAGAGCACAGCTAGACTTAACATTAAGGGTGATTCTTTAGGCATGCTCCTGGAAGGTGCCTCAGCTGGAGTAACATGTTCTAGGAAAGAGTTAATATATTCAAGAGAAGGGGGGAAGAAATTTAACTAGAGATATATAGAGACAATAAAAAAGTAATTTTAACATCCTGCTGCTCTTTTGAAAATTTGGTAGAGTTTATTTATTTTTGGAAAACATTAAATATTTTTTCAATTCTCCTTTTATTGAGATCCCTGATGTCATCCACGCTGAGTGAACAGAGAGGCAATCAAGCAGCAAATAAAGATTATTTGTCTTTTCAACATGTACATTTGTCATCTGAGTAAATATTACGGTGTCTCTGTAAATTTGTATAGTGGCTTGTAAGTCTCGAAGCCAGCATTAATTATACAACAAGGTAACTTCTTCTGTACATTTTCTTCCCTCCTCAAGCACTGTGGTATATATTTCCATGGAAGCTTGTAGCCCTAGCTGGTTGAGCTCAAGTGGCCAATTTTGCAAATGTAAGCCTCTGTTCTGATTTATGCAGTTTATCTGGAAACTTTGGGCTTTGCAAGTTACACAGAAAGCTATTTCTTCTTTTTCTCAAGTTAACCATAAGTTCAAATCATGCAGCCTTCAGACTTGGAAATTAGTACAATGTGTATAGAATTACCATTTGCTAACTATTCAACTGTTACTTTAATCTAGCTGATTAGCTTCCATAACCATGATTACTACCTTCCAGAAGGACAGAGGCAGCAGACACATGGAACACCATCACCTATAAGTTCCCCTCCAAGCCATTCATCATCCTGACTTAGAAATATACTGCCATTCCTTCAGTGTCGCTGGATCAAATTCCTGGAACTCCCTTCCTTTAGGTGTACCTATGGCACATGGACTGTAGTGTTTCCAGAAGAAGGAAGCTTACCACCACCTTCTGAACTGCAGCTAGGGATGGGCAATAATTGCTGGGCCTAGCCGATGGCCCTAGATCCCATTGAGGGGGAGGTGGAGTTAGGAAGGCACGGCTAACAAGTGGGAAGAAACATGACTGCAGAAATGAAGGAATTGATGCACACATGATTATCATAGTGTTAGATACCTTCAGGCTGCTGTGCAACAACTCAAAGCTTGCAGAGGGTACCAAGAAGGAGGAGGGAAAATGAACTCTTAATGCAGTAAAATCTTGCATTATATTCAGTGTTTCAAAATGGTACTGTAGCATGGCAACTCTTTGTGTTTTGCACACGATAAAGCGCTTTTCACTGTATTTTTATATACATGTGACAATAAATCTAAATCTAAAATTGAATCTATACTACTTGCATCTGGTTTTCTTTTCCAGTGTTTATATATAATGCCCCCTAAAACACTGTGATCGACTCAGCACTATTGACAGCACATTCCATACCTGGAAAATGATATGCATCAACCTCTTCTTTATATTTTCCCAGTACTAATCCTGACTTTATAAATGCCACCTTATTATCAATTCACCAATCGGTAAACAATTTTATACAATTTAAATTTATTTTTTGCAACCTATTATTGATATGTTCTAATGCAGCTTTGAGGCAAATAGCACTTAAATGCTGACCTTCTGGCAGGGATCCTACCATCATAAACTCTTTTGAATGTCCCGAATAGCTTAATCACATTCCCCTTCTCCTCTTCTGGCGGCTGAGCAGTTTTAGCAGTCACTGCTAAATATCTGACTTTCCACCACCAATAATCTTGTCAAAGTGTGTTTTTTAAAGAAAGTGACAGGCTTTCGAACTGGTTTTATTATAAGCTGATGCTAACCCATTGGTTTAAAATAAATCAGCACATATTAAAATCAGGTTGATCGAGAAACCCAGACCGATAGAAACGGAATTTGAAAGAAATCCTCTTCAAATTAAGCAGTAAAATTACTATGTGAGAAAAAGCATGCTTATTAATGTCATCCTGAACTGAAAAAGGCTGTGGCTGGCCACAATTTGCAATGGTGCTAATCTCTCAATGTAGCTCATTTGGAATAAATAAATAAAACTTACTGTAGAGATTGGAATGAGGTTGGCCAGGTGCATCTCATGGAGTAGGAGTTCCCTGATTGGAGTTGTTAACCTGGGCTAATCAGGTAGCCCTGGCTGCCAGATATAAACAGGCATCTCAGAGATAGTTTTCACTCTAGTGACTGGTGTTGAGCTAGCTGGTCAGAATCCATGTAATGTAAACATGTAAATAAAGGGTGACTTGGTGATGGGATACTGGCCTCTGGAGTTATTTCACATGCCAAAAGGCACAATGTTGGAACTGTACCATGACCAATGGTACCAGAATCATAATTCTTCTCACTAATTTGGTTCCTGTTTACAACTATAGATGGGAAACCATTTTGTTCCCAAAAATCCAACTTGAGTCAACTTTGAAGCAGTGTCCACACTTCACCATCATTATGATAGCTCTATTCCCACCCATAGAAACTTGGCGTCATTTTAAAGTTCACAGCAAAATTATTGCCAGATTTGTACCAGGACCCAGACCTTTTTAAGAAATGGATTGAGACAAACCCAAACTCATATCACATAGCAAAGACGTTTGCAGCCAGTTAAAGGACATGACTTTTTGAACCCTGTCCTGGATTTGGAAAGATAACTCTCCAATGTATTAACTCAGCCAGCTCCATTTCCTTCGAGCATTAATATTAAAACACTGATGTGTGACACATGCAGGGTAAGTTCAAGAGTGATGCAGAGAAAACAGGCTTTGCAAAATGTTGTTTGTGTTAGCACAACAATGAAAAAGGACCATGCCAATCATTTGAATCACATCTGTTCAATGAATGCAGGTTGCTCACATTGACAGAGGTCAACAAACTTGTTTTGGTAATTAAGCATTCATTTTGCAAGCTATAATTTTTCAAAATTGCACACATCAAAAATCATTTTCTGTTTCCTCACTGGTCTGTAAAATAAAATTGTATTTTAAGGTTTTTAAAACACTTCTCCAAAAATGATGCATAAATGTTAATTCATTTTTCTTGAGCTTCGCCAGTGCACTGTATCAATAACAGCTCTCCATAATTAGAAGACTTTGTGAATTTTAACATGAATACAGTTGTTTACTGATGATCGAAGTTTTAAATTATTTCATTGGTATCAGCATTGAATTCCTGTGGTGTTTTTATGGGAAATGAGAAAAAATGTCTTTTTCAATGTTTGTCTCCTACTTGTTCATTGTTATTTTCTGCACATTTATCTTCCATATTAGCCATTTTCCTTTTATTCTGTCTCAAGGTATAAATCTGAAGCCTTTTCTCATTGTCATATGTTTGTCTCTGATTTATACATAGTTTTTTTTTTCCATAGGGAGACTATCTTCAATGCATTATTTATGGAAACTAATTACCGTCACTTACTCTGTGTTCAAAATGCATCGTAGCAGTTTTACTAATTAAAGGAACATCTTTAAATATCATTAGAGGCTCAATCAAAGCTAAATCTTTACATTGAAATGAGCACAATGTTGAACTCTTTTTAGAATAGTTTTCAATTCTTTTCAGATAATCACTTGGGGAAACATAAGGGAAAGTAGTTATAACCAACTGTTCAATCTGACATTGCGAAGAGGTGGGTGTTGTTCAGAAGGCTTTGCAGCTGTATTGGTGTGGCCTGTGTACCTTCAGAAGCTTCTCTTCTCTCTTTCCCTTGACAATGTCTCAGTGCAGTCCCGGGGTCCGAGCTGGGGTAGAAATCCTTAACGCTGATTCCCCACAAGGCTACGTACTCAGCCCCCTGAAGACTGTGTGGCCAAATCCCACTCCAAATCCATTGATATGTTCGCTGATGACACCACCTTTGAGGGTCTTGGAGGTTTGAATAGGAAGCCTCAGATGTGTTTGTGTCTAAAGGGCTGAGGCGTACCGAATTTGTCCGGCCCAGGGACAGAGGCACCCTCCTCAGCTTGAACTCCCACAAGACTCAAGGTGGAGGTGGAAGCCTGGGCCCCTCTCAAGTGTCTTGAGAATGGACTCCTGGGTAGGGGAGTGGGGAGGGGGTTTTCTGTCTGTGGTTCCTCCTCCAGCTGAGTGGGTACTGGCATTGCCCTGTCTCCTTGTGAGGAAGGGGCACAGAGATAGGTCAAAGCCCCACATTTACACCCTCCCCCCACCCCTGAGCAGTTGACACTGATCATGAATGGCTAGAGAAATGGAGTTCAGGTCTGTATAGACATGCAGCTCTTTGAGTCTGCTGGACCTGGATCTCCATGACAGCCACCAAGCTGTTCATGGAAGAAGCCAGACTCTTCCAACCCTGAGGCAGGAAGGTCACAACCATGTTTCTTTGAACCAGGATGCCCAAAGTCCACAGCAAACCTGCCTGCTGCTCCTGTGTCTGTTTGTGCATTAGGATGACGTCCCATACTGGTGAAACCATGGGTACTTTTCTCCGAGGCCGAGTGATACCAGGTCTCTAGCAGGCTGGGCCATTTCTTCCTCGACCACCTGTGGAGATGTGGCAGTGAAGTGCTCACCAGTGGGTGCTCCCATAGCTAAAATATCCAGCAAGGTGCTAGTTTCTGAGTGTGTGATGGGTGCAGGGGACAGCATTGCTTGTGCTTCCTCTGAGACATTCTGCTTTTATCCTCTGAGCTGGAGGAAGGGAGGTTTTGAGGCTACCCTCTTGAACTGCAGAGACTATGGTCATGTCACTGGTACCTGCATAGGCAAAAGAGAGAAAGAATGATATTATTTTCTTTGGAAAGGGTGCAGGAAAGATTTACAAGAATGTTAGCAGAACTGGAGGGATCGAGTTATAGGGACAGCCCGGGATAGGCCTGGACGTTTCTTTCCCCTAGAGGGTAGAAGGCTGAGAGGTGACCTTGTAGAGGTTTATAAAATCATGAGGGGGATAGCCAAGGTCTTTTCCCTAGGTTGGGGGAGTTCAAAACTCAAGGGCGTAAGTTTAAGGTGAGACGGGAAAGGGGCCCAAGGGGCAACGTTTTCATACAGAGGATGGTGTGAATATGGAATGAACTGCCAGAGGAAGTGATGCAAATACTGTTACATCATTTAAAAGATATTTGGATAGGTAGATGAATAGGAAACATTCAGAGGAATATGGGCCAAACACAGGCAAATGCGACTAGGTTAGTTTGGGAAACTTGGTAGGCCTAGACGAGTTGAACTACAGGGTCTGTTTCCGTGTAATATGACTCTCCTCGTCTACAATTCGTTACATCAGTTTTCTTCTTGAAACCAAAAATCAAGGATACTTGCCACCTAGTGGAAGAAGTGAGTCCAGCAACTCTAGCTCATGGGATCTTTTTAAAAATCAATCTGATCAGTGATATTATTTCATACCTCTAGACTTGAACCCAGGCCTCCTAGTCCAGAGGGTAGGGACACTACCATTTTGCCACAAGAGCCCTCTGGCTAATGGGACAGTTGGCTTTGATGTGACTCTCAGATATGTTAAGTTTTAAACCTTGAGCTTTTTAATTAAATTGTTTATATTCAATTCAGAGATTATAGTATAGGAACTGCCAATGCTGGCGAATCTGAGATAACACGGTGTGAAGCTGGATGAACACAGCAAGTCAAGCAGCAGAGGAGCAGGAAAGCTGACGTTTCAGGTCGAGACCCTGCTTCAGAAATGTATTCAGAAATATATTCAATTCAGACTATTTTCACATCAAAATCCATCAATGCCATTATCTATCAAAACGAGAAATTGCTGGAAAAACTCAGCAGGTTTGGCAACATCCATGGAGAAAAATCAGAGTTAATGATTCAGGTCCATTGATTGTTTGGGTTCACCGGATCCTGAAACATTAACTCTGAATTCTGTTCGCATATGCTGCTGGACCTGTGGAGCTTTTCCAACAATTTTTTTTTGAAACTGAGTTTCAGCATCCACAGTTCTTTTGGTTTAAAGGTAATTATATATGCTGCTATAAAACTTAATATAGAGAAAAAAAAATATAAAAAGACTTCCTGGGAGTGTTTTGTTTTCTTAAATTGCTGTAATTTTCACATTTGGAAGAGGTTTTGTTAAGTATACCATAAATAAAATAGTTTAAGAAATAAAAAAAAACTTTTCTTCTGAACAAAATCCATTCCTTTCAATCCCAGCTTAGGCAGTTTGATTCACAAATTCATTCCTGCGCTTGTAAATTGTCTGCTTCTCAACAGGTTGCTCTTTTTCCTTAAATTGCGGTCGTCCTTTGAGATATATTTCCTAGAGTGTGAAATTATGCAATTAAATTCCATTGCAACTGATCTGCAACAATTATTTTTCTAGTTTGCATATCACAGCAGATTGATCAAACAATGTCTTGCACTAGGTGTCTTAGAGTGACATCTGTTGGGGGATACACAGGTTCAAGGTATGAGATACCTATCTACAAAGTGTTGTAAAGAAAACTAATTAATATTCTGAATTATTTATATGCAAGTTCCCAAACCTGCTCAAACAGAGCTGTATCACTCTGCTACTCGCTGCTGAAGCCCAAGTTTGATTTCCACTGTCGAACCAGGAAGAGGCTAGTTTTTCTTTCATTATTAAGTTAAAAACTGTGCTCTTTACATAAGATTGTACAATAAATATTGCCAGATATTTTTCAGAGACAGCACACAGTCCTTCAGGTTCCTGGAGACTCAATGCTGGAATGTTTGTTCATGCTTTGTGAAATCACAGTAGGACATTTATCAAGATAATAAAATGTGAGGCTGGATGAACACAGCAGGCCAAGCAGCATCTCAGGAGCACAAAAGCTGACGTTTCGGGCCTAGGCCCTTCATCAGAGAGGAGTATGGGGTGAGGGTTCTGGAATAAATAGGGAGGGAGGGGGAGGCAGACCGAAGATGGAGTGAAAAGAAGATAGGTGGAGAGAGTATAGGTGGGGAGGTAGGGAGGGGATAGGTCAGTCCAGGGAAGACAGACAGGTCAAGGAGGTGGGATGAGGTTAGTAGGTAGGAGATGGGGGTGCGGCTTGGGGTGGGAGGAAGGGATGGGTGGGAGGAAGAACAGGTTAGGGAGGCAGAGACAGGTTGGACTGGTTTGGGGATGCAGTGGGTGGAGGGGAAGAGCTGGGCTGGTTGTGTGGTGCAGTGGGGGGAGGGGACGAACTGGGCTGGTTGAGGGATGTGGTGGGGGAAGGGGAGATTTTGAAGCTCGAGAAGTCAACATTGATACCATTAGGCTGCAGGGTTCCCAGGTGGAATATGAGTTGCTGTTCCTGCAACCTTCGGGTGGCATCATTGTGGCAGTGCAGGAGGCCCATGATGGACATGTCATCAAGAGAATGGGAGGGGGAGTGGAAATGGTTTGCGACTGGGAGGTGCAGTTGTTTGTTGCGAACCGAGCGGAGGTGTTCTGCAAAGCGATCCCCAAGCCGCAACACATCCCTCACACCCCGCCCCCGCCACAACCGCCCAAAGAAGATCCCCCTTGTTCTCACACACCACCCCACCAACCTCCGGATACAACGCATCATCCTCCGACACTTCCGCCATCTACAATCCGACCCCACCACCCAAGACATTTTTCCATCCCCACCCCTGTCTGCTTTCCGGAGAGGCCACTCTCTTCGTGACTCCCTTGTTCGCTCCACACTGCCCTCCAACCCCACCACACCCGGCACCTTCCCCTGCAACCGCAGGAAATGCTACACTTGTCCCCACACCTCCTCCCTCACTCCTATCCCAGGCCCCAAGATGTCATTCCACATTAAGCAGAGGTTCACCTGCACATCTGCCAATGTGGTATACTGCATCCACTGTACCCGGTGTGGCTTCCTCTACATTGGGGAAACCAAGCGGAGGCTTGGGGACCGCTTTGCAGAACACCTCCGCTCGGTTCGCAACAAACAACTGCACCTCCTAGTTGGAAACCATTTCCAGTCCCCCTCCCATTCTTTAGATCTCATGTCCATCATGGACCTCCTGCACTGCCACAATGATGCCACCCGAAGGTTGCAGGAACAGCAACTCATATTCCGCTTGGGAACCCTGCAGCCTAATGGTATCAATGTGGACTTCTCGAGCTTCAAAATCTCCCCTTCCCCCACCGCATCCCTAAACCAGCCCAGTTCGTCCCCTCCCCCCACGGCACCACACAACCAGCCCAGCTCTTCCCCTCCACCCACTGCATCCCAAAACCAGTCCAGCCTGTCTCTGCCTCCCTAACCTGTTCTTCCTCTCACCCATCCCTTCCTCCCACCCCAAGCCGCACCCCATCTCCTACCTACTAACCTCATCCCACCTCCTTGACCTGTCCGTCTTCCCTGGACTGACCTATCCCCTCCCTACCTCCCCACCTATACTCTCCTCTCCACCTATCTTCTTTTCTCTCCATCTTCGGTCTGCCTCCCCCTCTCTCCCTATTTATTCCAGAACCCTCTCCCCATTCCCCTCTCTGATGAAGGGCCTAGGCCCGAAACGTCAGCTTTTGTGCTCCTGAGATGCTGCTGGGCCTGCTGTGTTCATCCAGCCTCACATTTTATTATCTTGGAATCTCCAGCATCTGCAGTTCCCATTATCTCAGGACATTTATCAAATTTAGTCGTAAATTTCATGCAATTGCTCTTAGCTTCTCCACTTGTTGTGACATTGATGGGAGCAATGCACAGGGAATCAAGCCCCACTACTCGACGAACCATAGGAAAGGTGTAAATGAGACAGTAGGAACTGCCGATGCTGGAGAATCTGAGATAACAAGGTGTGGAGCTGGATGAACACAGCAGGCCAAGCAGCATCAGAGGAGCAGGAAAGCTGATGTTTCGGGTCTGGACCTTTCTTCGGAAATATTTTCTTTAATCACCAACATGGCCCATTTGCTTGATAATAAAATGTGAGGCTGGATGAACACAGCAGGCCAAGCAGCATCTCAGGAGCACAAAAGCTGACGTTTCGGGCCTAGACCCTTCATCAGAGAGGGGGATGGGGGGAGGGAACTGGAATAAATAGGGAAAGAGGGGGAGGCGGACCGAAGATGGAGAGTAAAGAAGATAGGTGGAGAGGGTGTAGGTGGGGAGGTAGGGAGGGGATAGGTCAGTCCAGGGAAGACGGACAGGTCAAGGAGGTGGGATGAGGTTAGTAGGTAGCTGGGGGTGCGGCTTGGGGTGGGAGGAAGGGATGGGTGAGAGGAAGAACCGGTTAGGGAGGCAGAGACAGGTTGGACTGGTTTTGGGATGCAGTGGGTCCCGCAGGCCCGACCAGGCCCCCTCCACCGACACTCTCATCCGCCTAGCGGAACTCGTCCTCACACTCAACAACTTCTCTTTTGACTCCTCCCACTTCCTACAGACTAAGGGGGTGGCCATGGGCACCCGCATGGGCCCCAGCTATGCCTGCCTCTTTGTAGGTTACGTGGAACAGTCCATCTTCCGCACCTACACAGGCCCCAAACCCCACCTCTTCCTCCGGTACATTGATGACTGTATCGGCGCCGCCTCTTGCTCCCCAGAGGAGCTCGAACAGTTCATCCACTTCACCAACACCTTCCACCCCAACCTTCAGTTCACCTGGGCCATCTCCAGCACATCCCTCACCTTCCTGGACCTCTCAGTCTCCATCTCAGGCAACCAGCTTGTAACTGATGTCCATTACAAGCCCACCGACTCCCACAGCTACCTAGAATACACCTCCTCCCACCCACCCTCCTGCAAAAATTCCATCCCCTATTCCCAATTCCTCCGCCTCCGCCGCATCTGCTCCCACGATAAGACATTCCACTCCCGCACATCCCAGATGTCCAAGTTCTTTAAGGACCGCAACTTCCCCCCCACGGTGATTGAGAACGCCCTTGACCGCGTCTCCCGCATTTCCCGCGACACATCCCTCACACCCCGCCCCCGCCACAACCGCCCCAAGAGGATCCCCCTCGTTCTCACACACCACCCTACCAACCTCCGGATACAACGCATTATCCTCCGACACTTCCGCCATTTACAATCCGACCCCACCACCCAAGACATTTTTCCATCCCCACCCCTGTCTGCTTTCCGGAGAGACCACTCTCTCCATGACTCCCTTGTTCGCTCCACACTGCCCTCCAACCCCACCACACCCGGCACCTTCCCCTGCAACCGCAGGAAATGCTACACTTGTCCCCACACCTCCTCCCTCACCCCCATCCCAGGCCCCAAGATGACATTCCACATTAAGCAGAGGTTCACCTGCACATCTGCCAATGTGGTATACTGCATCCACTATACCCGGTGCGGCTTTCTCTACATTGGGGAAACCAAGCGGAGGCTTGGGGACCGCTTTGCAGAACACCTCCGCTCAGTTCGCAACAAACAACTGCACCTCCCAGTCGCAAACCATTTCCACTCCCCCTCCCATTCTCTTGATGACATGTCCATCATGGGCCTCCTGCACTGCCACCATGATGCCACCCGAAGGTTGCAGGAACAGCAACTCATATTCCGCCTGGGAACCCTGCAGCCATATGGTATCAATGTGGACTTCACCAGTTTCAAAATCTCCCCTTCCCCCACTGCATCCCTCAACCAGCCCAGTTCATCCCCTCCCCCCACTGCACCACACAACCAGCCCAGCTCTTCCCCCCCACCCACTGCATCCCAAAACCAGTCCAACCTGTCTCTGCCTCCCTAACCGGTTCTTCCTCTCACCCATCCCTTCCTCCCACCCCAAGCCGCACCCCCAGCTACCTACTAACCTCATCCCACCTCCTTGACCTGTCCGTCTTCCCTGGACTGACCTATCCCCTCCCTACCTCCCCACCTACACCCTCTCCACCTATCTTCTTTACTCTCCATCTTCGGTCCGCCTCCCCCTCTTTCCCTATTTATTCCAGTTCCCTCCCCCCATCCCCCTCTCTGATGAAGGGTCTAGGCCCGAAACGTCAGCTTTTGTGCTCCTGAGATGCTGCTTGGCCTGCTGTGTTCATCCAGCCTCACATTTTATTATCTTGGAATCTCCAGCATCTGCAGTTCCCATTATCTCTGGCCCATTTGCTTCTTTTGTACCACTAACCAGAGTAAAAGCCTGTCCAGCAGGTCTCAGTAATTCATTCTAAATGGTCCATTTGCTATGAAAACAACGTGTTCCTACAATCGCCAGCAAAAGTGATTAACAACCAAGTTACTTTGCATAATTAAACTACATTTGCTTAATTCCAAACATACACGTTCACACAACAGACAAGGCAGCACAACTCTGCAGCGACGAAAACAAAAAACGCTGGAAATCACAGCAGGTGAGACAGAATCCATGGAGAGGCAGCAAGCTGATGTTTTGAGTCTAAATGACTCTTCATCAGAGCCATGAAGGAGAAAACAGAGTTAACGTTTCGGGTCCGGTGACCCTGAGGGAGTTCTGAGGAAGGGTCACCTGACCCAAAAAGTTAACTCTGTTTTCTCCGTCACAGATGCTGCCAGGCCTGTTGAGCTTTTCTAGCAATTTTGTTTTTCTTCCTGATTTAGAGCATCCGCGGTTCTTTTGGTCTTCATCAGAACTGACGTGAAGTCTGGAGGGGGCAGCACTTATGCGATAGTGTGGGGATGAAGTGCTGAGGGAGAAAGGGTGTTGATAGTTCAGCTTATATGATCAGAATGTGAGAATGGCAGAACACTGATGTACCCAACCGCCAGACTGGAAAGAACAGTTGGTCCCAGTGGGGGTGGGGGTGGGAAGCGGTGGGGGAAGGACCTGGTGACAGAAAGTGCAATAAGCCAAGCTAAAAGAAAGGGAAGAAATTGAAGTGAGTTCACAATCTGAAGATATTGAACTCAATATTACGTACAGAAGGCTGTAAAATGCATAGTTTGAGGATGAAAGATATTAGGAACTGCTGATGATGAAGAATCTGACATAACAAGGTGTAAAGCTGGATGAACACAGCAGCAAGCAGCATCAGAGGAGCAGGAAAGCTGACGTTTCGGGTCTGGACACCTCTTCAGAAGACCCTTTCTGAAGAAGGGCTCAGGCCCGAAGCATCAGCTTTCCTGCTTCTCTGTTGCTACTTGGCCTGCTGTGTTCATCCAACTTTACACCTCGTTATTTTGATTTGAAGATGAGATGTTGGTCCTCCAGTTTGCGCTGAGATTCACTGGTGCGTTGCAGCATGCCGAGGATGGACAAGTGAGCACACGAGCAGGATGCTGCGTTAAAATGACTGGCTATGGGAAGGTCGGGGTCAAGCGTACACATGAACTAGAGGTGCTCTGCAAAATGGTCACCCGGTCTGCATTTGGTTTCTCCAATGTACAGTAGGCTACATTGGGTGCAGTGATTGCAATAGACCAGATTGGAGGAAGTACAAGTGAAATGCTGCTTCACCTGGAAAGACTGCGAAAGCCCTTGGAATGTGAGAAGGGAAGAGGTGAATGAGTAAGTGTCACCTTCTGCAGCTATATGGGAAAGTGCCTTGGGAGACAGGGTTGGTGTTGGCAGTTCTCAAGGAATGGACAAGGGTGTCCTGAGCAAATGGCCCCTACAAAATGCAAAAAGTGGAGTGAGGGGAAGATGTGCACGGTGGTGGCGTTCTGCCGGAGTTGTCTGAAATGGCGGAGGATAATCCATTGAATGCATAAGCTGGTGGGATGAAAGGTGAGATCAAAGGGACCTGATCATGCTGTCGTGAATAATTGGAAGGAGCAAGGATGGAAGCACAGGTGATAGGTCAGATGTGGTTTAGGGCCCTGTCAACCACGGCTATGGAAGAAGGATGCCGTATCAGCAGCGCTGTTTTGGAAGATGGCATCATCCGAACAGATGTGATGTAGGCAAAGGAACTGGGAGAATGCGATGGAATCTCTAAATTATGCAGAGATGATGTGGTTTTCAAAAAAAAATCGGAAGGAGAATGACAACACCAGAGGACAAGAATTCAAATTCAAAAAACAGGACTTCTTCTCACAGTCCAATCGATTTCCTATTGATGAGATTGAGATTCCGACACCCTTGAAATGACAGTCAGTTAGAAATCCTGTTGTTTGACTTTAGAACATAGAACATAGAACAATACAGTGCAGAACAGGTCCTTCGGCCCTCGATGTTGCGCCGACCTGTGAACTAATCTAAGCCCATCCCCCTACACTATCCCATCATCATCCATATGCTTATCCAGGGACTGTTTAAATGTCCCTAATGTGGCTGAGTTAACTACATTGGCAGGCAGGGCGTTGCACACCCTTAACACTTGCTGAGTAAAGAACCTGCCTCTGACATCTGTCTTAAATCTATCACCCCTCAATTTGTAGCTATGCCCCCTTGTGTAAGCTGAAGTCATCAGCCTCAGAAAAAGACTCTCACTGTCCACCCTATCTAATCCACTGATCATCTTGTATGTCTCTATTAAATCCCCTCTTAGCCTCTTTCTCTCCAATGAGAACAGACCCAAGTCCCTCCGCCTTTCTTCATAGGGCCTGTGCTTCAGACCAGGCAACATCCTGGTAAATCTCCTCTGCACCTCTTCCAATGCTTCCACATCCTTCCTGCAATGGGGCGACCTGAACTGCACGCAATATTCCAAATGAGGCCGCGCTAGCGTTTTGTACAGTTGCAGCATGACATCACGGCTCAGGAACTCAATCCCTCTACCAATAAAACCTAACACACTGCATGCCTTCTTAACAGCACTATCAACCTGGGAGGTAACTTTCAGGGATCTATTACATGGACACCAAGATCCCTCTGCACATCCGCACTACGAAGAATCTTTCCATTGACCCAGTATTCTGCCTTCCTATTATTCCTCCCAAAGTGAATCACCTCGAAGGGCCGACAAGAGGGGAGGCCACACTGGATCTGGTACTAGGTAATGAGCCAGGCCAGGTGTTTGATTTAGTGGTAGGTGAGCACTTTGGAGAGAGTGACCGTAATTCGGTTATGTTTAGTTTAGCGATGGAAAGGGATAGGAACATGCCACAGGGCAAGAGTTATAGGTGGGGGATGGGCAATTATAATGCGATTAGGCAAGACTTAGGAGGCATAGAATGGGTTAGCAAAATGCAGGGGATGGGGACAATCGAAATGTGGAGCTGGTTTAAGGAACAGACATTGCCTGTCCTTGATAGGTATGTCCCTGTCAGGCAGGGAGGAAGCTATAAGGTAAGGGAACTGTGGTTTACTAAAGAAATTATATCTCTTGTTAAGCGGAAGAGGGAGGCTTATGTGACGATGAGACAAGATGGATCAGATGAGGCATTAGAGAGTTACAGATTAGCTAGGAAGGATTTAAAGAGAGATTTGAGAAGAACAAGGAGGGGACATCAGCAGACATTGGCAGGTAGAATAAAGGAGAACCCTAAAGCTTTCTATAGGTATGTGAGGAATAAGAGGATGACTAGGGTAGGAATAGGGCCAGTCAAAGACAGAAGTGGGAAGTTGTGTGTGGACCCTGTGGAGATCGGAGAGGTGCTAAATGATTATTTCTCATCTGTTTTCACGGAGGAACAGCAGAATATTGTAGAGGAAACTACTGAGTTACGGGCTACTAGAATTGAAAGGATAAAGGTTAGTAAGGAGGAGGTGTTATCAATTCTAGAAGGTGTGAAGGTAGATAAATCCCCTAGGCCAGATGGGATTTTTCCAAGGATTTTCTGGGAAGCTAGGGAGGAGGTGGCAGCGCCTTTGGCCTTGATCTTTGAGTCCTCATTGTCTACAGGTTTAGTACCAGAGGACTGGAGGATTGCAGATGTTGTGCCCTTGTCCAAGAAGGGCAGATGAGATGACGCAGGTAATTATAGACCTGTGAGCCTTATGTCTGTTGTAGGAAAAGTTTTGGAAAGGATTATAAGAGATAGGATTTATAGACATTTAGCAAGCAACAATTTGATTGGAGATAGTCAGCATGGATTCGTCAAGGGCAGGTCGTGCCTCACAAACCTCATACTGTAGAAATGTGATAAAGCCATGTCAATTGGTTTTCCTATTCACGAGATTAAGACATTCCAATTTGAATTAACATATTCATTTGTTTTCCCCTGAAAACTGACAAGTTCCAAATCCTGGTACAGTGCCTGCTTTGACTCTGCTGCATTTGAGAAAGTGTACCTGCTACCAATCCCATAACAATCCCAATTCTGGCTGGTGTAAAAGAGTTTGAGTGGCATCTAAAAATTCAAAAGAGTATTTGAGAATCAAGAAATACAAAAGGTGAGACCTGATGATATATTGAGAATATAAGAATTAAGTGCATCAAGTGGCTGAATTGCGAGATAGATTCTCGCCTGAATGTGCACCAATTAATTTTAAAAAGATCAACAACAGGTTTAAGGGTAATGAGGACTCCACTGATTTGGGGCTGTTGCGCTTGTAAGCCTATGTAAATGTCATGCCAAAAAAGGCAACCAGTCAGGGATAAATAACATAGCTGGAAAGGTTAGATGGCAGTGATTGAGTTTTGCTGCAGAGGAAAGGTTTGGACAGTTTACCCTCAGATTAAATGGGTTTGGTTGATGACAAATCAGATTATTCATGGTCTTCAGGAGTGAGATAACACGATCTAATCATTCTTTTTAATACGTTAAAGCGAAGACACAGAGTACCAAGCCACACTATCACGCATAAAGACCAGACCAAGGCCCTTCCATGTTACTACACCGAGAGGCTGGAACTTGTTTTAAACTCATTGACAAGTATGGCAAACTGAAATAAATAGGCTTTCATTTCACTCTGAGAAAATCAAATCTGAACTCGTGTAGGGTAATTTTACAAGTGCTATTAAAATAAAAAACTATCATTGTTGAGTGACTAATATCACAGCCTTAAGAATTTCTCAGGACTGTGTGCTCAGCGCCTAACCATTTTCAGCTGCTCTATCAGTGATAGTTCATCCATCATGAAGTGATGTGTTAAGATTGTTCCTCACTGTTCATTTGCCATTTCTCATATAATGAAATAGTACATGCTCGTGAGTTGGAGGCCATGGACTGCATCCTGATTTGAAGGGGGTGGGGAGCTGCTGATAAATGGCAAGTAGCATTCATATCACGTCATTGCCAAGCAATAATTGTGTACAATAAGACCATAAGACACAGGAGCAGAAATTAGGCCATTCAGCCCATTGAGTATGCCCTGCTATCCAATCATGGCCTATAAGTTTCTCAACCCCAGTCTCCTGCCTTCTCCCCGCTACCTTTGAACCCCTTGACAATCAAGAGTCTAGCTATTTCTATCTTAATTATACTCAATGATCTGGCCTCCACAGCCTTCTGTGGCAATGAATTCCACACAGTCTAGCCAGGGGAAGTGGTGGATGCAGGTACAATTGCAACATGTAAAAGGCAGCGACATGGGTATATGCATGGGAAGCATTTGAAGGAACATGGGTCAAATGCTGGCGAATGAGACTAGGTCAGACTGGAATGTCTGGTCAGCATAGATGAGTTGGACCAAAGGGTCTATTACCCTGTACCCTGTCATACGATTTTATGTACCATATTTTCAATTTTTACATTGGTTGCCAGGGAAAGCAAACTCCTAACTCCGGTTTTAATATCGATTCCTGAGCGGACCTGTGACTCACTTAAAGTCACCACACACTTTTGAGAAGTAACCGGAGTTTTAAGTGTGGACTTAACGCCTCCCGTTGCAGTTAATGCAGACTTCCTGCGCCCAAATTGAATGTTGCATTTTTTTTGCACCAATGACCAGGCATCAAAAGTATTTCATTGGCTCTAAAACACTTCGGATAAGCACAACGCCTTTTGGTCTTCGTGTGGGTTCAAACATGGAGTCGACGTCTTCATCCACCCCTCTGACACAAGCAAATATAGACAACACGCACGGTTAAAAATCACACTATGCCAGGTTATAGTCCAACAGGTTTATTTGAAAACACAAGCTTTCGAAGAAGGAACTAAGCTCCAAAATCTTGTGTCTCCAGATAAGCCTGTTGGGGTGTGTTTTTTTAACCTTAACGTAGCACAGCCGCCTCCATTTCACAACGCACAGGCGCAGTAACAGCTTACCAACATAGTCAATGCACACGCGCAGTCACGGGCTTGAAGCCGCGCCGCCGGGCAGGAGAGCGGACCGCACCTGTGCGCTGGTCGGTCTCAACGCGAGGGAGAGAAAGTGGGCGCCCAACGTCATCACGCAAATATCCTGCCGCCTTTCCCCCACAATCCCCAACGTACGCTCCGCCTTGGTGTGGGAACTGCGCGTACGCAGTAGTGAATTGAAGCCAAACCGACTGCCCGAGGGAACCTACTGCGCTTGCGTCGTGCCCGTACCGGGGTCGCGGTAGAAGCGCGCGGTTGAGTTACTTTGGCGCCAGTTGGAAAGCGGGAGCGGTTGGTGGGCAATTTTAAAGTCGTTCAGAACCGAAGCTGGAGGGAAGGATGGCGATTCGACTGTCGGAGGGAGCTATTTCGGTGCGTGTGGAGCGATTTTTACTTCAAAAAAAAAGTCCACTTTATCTTTCTTGGTCGCGTTATGTAACCGACTCGCTTGGCTTTATTCTTCATTAAATTTGTTCAAATTTGCAAGTTGGGTGGGAGAAAGCGGGGTGTGAGGATTGAAGTAGCATTGCGTCGTAATGAAACGCGTTGTGTTTCTTATCTTTGTGAATTGCTGCTACAAATGGGTATTTTGTGGTTGTAATGTGAAGCCTCAGCGCCGGGCCTTGGATGCGCAGTTAAAGGGAGTGAGTGAACTTTGAAGCGAAGGATAAAGTAAAGAACCGCGGGTGCTGGAGACCCGAAACAAACCAAACAAAAGGGAGAGCGCCGGAGAAACCCAGCAGGTCCGGAACGTAGAAAGTGCTGGAGAAACTCAGCAAGCATGTGAAGACCGAAATCGCATTTAACGGACATATTAGGAACTGCTGGCGCTGGAGAATCTGAGATAACAAGGTGTAGGAGCTGGATGAACACAGCAGGCCCAGCAGCATCAGAGGAGCAGGAAAACTGGTGTTTCGGGTCGAGAAAACGCTAGCTTTCCTGCTCCTGTGATGCTGCTGGGCCTGCTGTGTTCATCCAGCTCCTACACCTTCTTAAATCACATTTAACATCTCGGTTCCGGCGGCACACTGTCAGAAATTAGAATTTACATGGCTGATGCTACACTGTTTCAATCCAAGAAGGAAAGTTGTGAAGGTTTAAAGTGCAGTGGACCTACACTGTGTTAATCCCTTTGCTGAAAGCCCCTGGAATTCCTCTTGTTTCTTTTGAATGTGTTGTAAATTTCTAGTACTACTTCTCCAAACTGTTTAAAATTGTACTCAGCTTGTGTTTTTGTGCTGTCCGTTGTTTTTTAAGAATGTAGTTAAATGCCCTCAAGTGTGCCTGCTGGTCATAGATGTGGCAATGAACAATATTGATACTGAGCCATGGAAAGCGGTCTGAGTACAGATGACCCGCAGTTTGATCAAAGACACAGGCATCTGAAAGCATACATACATGTGTGCAAAGAGAGCAGGAGATACAGGCAGACGGACAATCTGTCATTGTGGATGAAGAAAATTACGCTCAGAAGCTAGTCTAAAATGCCTTGCCTGCTATGTGTTGAAATATTGAATTAACCCTCTGTCTCTCTTGCTCATTAGCTATTCCCTCAGTTCTTTGAGGACGTGGCATTTAAAAGATGAGCTTACATTTTAGTCAGTATTTCAGATTTTCACATGTTGGATAGGATTATTCTGTGATTGTTGACCCCCTTAAGACTGCCAAGGCTTTATTCCTGCGTAAGATCTGTTCCTTATTACCAATTCAAGAAAACATCAAGATAATGCAGCTGCTTTGTGCAGTAACTGTGCATTGTGTTTACCAACTTCAAGCTGTTTTGGCTTTCACAGTTTAAATTTAAAGTGACACTTAAAACTTTCATAGTTTTGTATGCATTGTGAAGAGATAAAGCAGTTTAACTACTTTTCTTCCTGGTGCTTTACAACATTCCTCTTCCGTTAACTTTTGTCATTTTCATTTTTAAAGACATCTAAGCAGTGTAGGTGATCATATATCTTTATGGTCTTTCACATGCTTCAACAGCATTGGATTCCACTAACCTGGAATGAGTGATAAAGAAGTGGCTTGTTGGAAGACAATTCCAGACCAGGCATCTGAATATTGGATAAAAATGTTATTTAGTTGAAAGCCCAAACCAGGCAGCATTTTGCTGTAAAACTCTGAAAATATACCTAATGCCATAGAATATTTTGGAACAATAACTGCAATTTTGAAATACTAATTTTAGACAATTGAGGCCTGATGCACTCTGCAGAATCTTTTCACAACTTGCTTGATTTGATGCTTGCCAGGAAGTCAGTCTAATGATGAGCGGTGTCCTCTGGGGCATTGATTAAGGTTCAGAATCTCATGCCAAAGTTGGTTGAGGCAGCTGTCATTTGTCCTACTTTATGCTGAATGTAATTATTGTTGAGTTTGGGAATCCACGTGCTTGTGAAAATAATACAGGCATTGCATTTTTAATGTGTGCTCACTCATGGGATGCTGCCAGTCCCTAGTTAGCCTTCTGAAGGAGATGGTGTGCTGTCTTCTTGAATCTCTGTAGTCCATGTGCTGAAGGTACAATCCTAATTCTGTTGGTATACTCCAATGCTGTTAAGGAGGGGCATCAGGATTTTCACTTAGTGACATTGAAAGGACTGCAAAATATTTGTAAGCCAGGATAATGTGGTTTGAAGAGGAAGCTGCAGTTATTTGTGAATTCTGTGCCATTCAAGTGGGCTGCTTTGTCCTAGATGATGATGAGGTCCTTGAGTGTTGGAGGTGCACTTGTGCAGGCATGTGGGATGTGTTTTGTCACACTCCTGATTTGTGCCTTAGATGTGGTGGGGAATCAAGGGGAAGTGCATACTGCAGGATTTCCAGCCTCTGACCAGTTCTTGTAGCCACAGAACATATATGGATAGTCCACTTCAATTTCTGATAACTACAAGAATGGTGATGAGTGGGGTTTTCAGTAGTGGTCATATGATTTGCCAAGGATCAATGATTTAGATTCTCTCTAGTGGAAAATAGTCATTGCCTTGCAGTTGTGATGCATGTGTGATTTGACATTTTAGCCCACACCCCCTCATCCAGTTTTTGGTACGTTTGGACATGGGCTGCTTTAGTTTCTGAGGAATTGTGAATGATGCTGAACATTGTGCAATCATCAGTGACCGTCCCCACTTCTAACCCTGTGGAGGGCAGATCTTTGAAGATAGCCGGACTGAAGACATTGCCCTAGTTTAGCGCACAGTGATGAGACTTGATTAATTCCTGCAGCATGAATTGTTTGATTTCACTGAGACATGCTGGGAACCAAACTGTGCTATTCCTAGAGTTATTACAAAAGTTAAAGCTGTTGTGAAAATATGAAAATTTTTCCAATTTAGCTGACATTTAGACCCATGCTAACAAAGTATGGCAGGTTTCTGAACTTAAGTGATTATGATGTGTTACAAATAAATCTAGCTCCAGGTAAACAATTATTAATCATTTTCAAAGAACTATTTGTTTGAACACTTTTAAAACTTCATTGCATACACATTCAGACAAAACAAAACATGGGTGTCACAGGTAGAGAGAAAAACTGGGAAGACAATTTAATGGCCCCAGTACACCAGGTTTGCTGAGATGATTCTTTTGGCATGTTAGGATTTGCTGCTGCTCGACCTTCTCCACGTACTTTCACTTGCAGGAGACACCTTATCACATTTACAATGTTGCTGATGTATTGGTTAAAAGATACAACTTTTAGTAACTGATGAAGGCAATGTTTTTCCAAATGTCAATTAGACCAATCACACAGCTGTCGGCAAGGATGACAGATTACCATTCACTAACCTAAACAGCTACTGTGGCAGCCAAATCTTCATTTATACACATTGAGTCCCAACTTTCCTGCACCTGGATTTGCCCCACTGCTTGAAGTGATAGCAATGTAGACACCACTTACAATGAGCAACCTGCTTTTAACAACTGCATCAATTTTTTCCGAAGTAAAACAGTTATTTTTCCATTTCAGTCCAGAATCATAACAAAATTAAAAATGGTAGTCTTTTAAATTCTGATAACATGTTTGTGGGAGGTGCTAATGATTGGACATGACATTCCTAACTGGAAATTAAATGCTCTTGGATGTGAATAATCGCATATTTTAGACTCGCTTTGAAACTTGAGATTCAAATACTTCAATGGAAAAGTGCATCTCGATTGTGATTCAAGCAACAATTTGTAATTCCCAGGTAATGGACAGTTCTTCAGCAATAACTCTTCAACTTTGTTTTCCAGTCAATAGTCCAAGGAGGAACCCCTTCACAACCACTTCTACAAGTTATTGTAAGTATCCTATTTTACATTCTAGGTTTCAGCCTTGTAATTAAGTCAACTGATTTGGCGTGACAGAGCATGTAAATGTCTATTTTAAATGTGTGCTAAATGTGATTTGCAGTCTGAGTACAGCTAGCTTTGCATAAAAACAGGTCTCAAGTAATAAATGTGCTCTACCTTGAAGTATTTTTCTTTGTGGGAATTATCTTTTTAAAATATTAAACGATCATGTTTGTTTTTTCATAATGGTGAGGCAATCCCGTCAAAATTTGCCACACCAAATCTGCTGTAAACAGGTTAGATGTATTTTTAATAAATTCTGTGTTTAAACAAAATTCTGATGTATTTGAGTGGTAACTTGTTGCAGTTTGATGCTGCAAATGTGTTTGTTGCAAATCAATACAGCACCTCTGGGTAATCTGATTTTAACTACTGAAAATGATTGCAAAAAAAAACAGAACTATTTGCAAATAAAAATGAGTTAAGGTTGCTTTGTTGTAATTTGTTTTATAAAGTACATTTGCAAGCTATTATAACAAGTCTGAGAGTAACTAAATGGGCCAGTTCAATTTGAAGAGCCATCTTGAAAGGCTTCAAAGGAGAACAGTTGGCAAAAAAAGTGATTAATACTTTCTGGGAGTGGAGCCACTTCTGTCTAGCACAGTGATTATTAAATAATTGTTAAAGCTACCCAGTTTTTTACTATCTTGCATCAGTTCTGTATAAATTATACCTTGAAAGCCAATGAAGTGTAGCTGTTCCACTCGAATGATTCAGTCTCGTATGTTCCAAGTTGGGGTCCAACATACATGTTGTGACTGCAGCATTAAATTGTGTAAGTTTAGATAACAAGCAGTATGGATTAATATGCAATTGGAACGGGCCCCTTCTGCTTACTGTCGTGCAAATCAATTGTAATATATAGTTGTTGTTTACAGCCAATATTGTTTCTGTCATATAAGCAATTTATCTTGATTCATATAGAGTATCCGACGCATTACAAATGGGCCCCCAAGGTATCGTGTTCTAATGAGTGATGGAATCCATACGCTGTCTTGTAAGTAATGCAGATCAGAATTTCTTTGCATCAGCTAACTGAAAATGATTTAATTGTTCAACCAATTCATTGAATTTTATGCAACATATTAGCATGCTAATAATGAATCCTAGAACTGCTTCTGCAATTTTAGACCGGAACTATGACCACTTGTGCTTTTCACAGGAAAAGAAAATGCGTCATAGACATAAGCTAGTAATTGAGTCATGACTGAAAGACTGGCAGACTTGCAGTGGAACAGGGTGGGGGAGAAGAAGCACACTGTTTACCAAAACTAAACAAGTTTAACTTGTGAGCATCAGGCATGAGCAGATTGAGTGTAAAATATAGGAGAATTTGTAAGTGGCAATTTTAACTTATTGTTTGAACTAAGTAGTTTTAAATTGGTGATGATTTTTAAACCAAGACTTCTCTCCCACTTGATCAACAGCTTAATGTTTGGCCAAGAGCAGCAGTTGGGTATTTAAGGAATGATCTAAAGTCATTAATGTGCATTTATGAATTGTTAATTGAAATCAGAATATTATTGGTCATGGAATCATAGAACTTTGCAGTACAGAAGGAGGCCACTTGGCCCAATGTGCCACTACCAGCTTCTGAAAAAGCTACCCAGCTAGTACCGTTCTCTAGCCCTCTAAATTCTTAACTTTCAAATATACATCCAGTTATGTTTTAAAATGTCCTATGGAATTCACCTCCACGTTCTCGCAGGCAGTGCATTTCAAATTCTAACAACTCTCTAAAGAGGATTTTCCTCATCTCGCTCCTAGCTCTTACTGACAGTCTTGCAATTACAAACAGCCTAGGCCTGAAACATCAGCTTTTGTGCTCCTAAGATCCTGCATGGCCTGCTGTGTTCATCTAGCTCCACACTTTGTTACCTTGCAATTACAAACCCTAGTTACTGACATACGATCTAGTGGGCACAAAATATCTTTCCTTACCCTGTCAAAATTGTTCATAATTTGAACACCTCAGTCAGTCAACTCTCAATCTTTATTCAATCTCATTCTCTTTGCAGAATACGTCCAATATCTCTAATCTTTCCTTGTATCTAAAATCCCTCTCCTGGTATTAGTCTTGTAAATTGCCTTTGAACTGACTGCACGGTTTTGACATCGATCACTAAATAAGGTGCCTAGAATTGCACACACTATTCCAAATGTTCTGAAGAATGGTCCAGGCCAGAAAAGTCAGTTTTCCCGCTCCTCTGATGCTCCCTGCCTGCTGTGTTCATCCAGCTCCACACCTTGTTATCTCAGACTCCAGCATTGGCAGTTCCTACTGTCTCTGGTCTGACCAATGACTTGTAGAATTGTAGCATTAATTCCTTACTTTAATACTCTGTGCCTTTATTTATAAACCCAAGGATCCTTCTTAACAATTGTTTCTGCTTGCTTGGCTGCATTCACATGGCCGTCTGATTCTTGGGTTGTTCTGTTGAGATTGTACTGTCTGTGTGTTTATTTTACCAAAATGTATTCCCTCGTATTTCACTGCACTGAAATTCATCTGCCAGCTGTCTGCCAATTTGACTAACTTGTCAAGGTTTACTCAGTGTCCTCCTCACAATCCACTGTTCTCCCTGGATTGGTGTTATCTGCACATTCAGACATTTTGTCCTCAACTCCATCTCAAAATCATTTATATAAATCAGAAAAAGTGAGCGTCCCAACACTGATCGCTGGGGAGCACCGCTTTCAACTCCTCTCCAATCTGAGAAATGCTCATTGTATATCTGTTTCCTATCCTTTGGCCAACTGCTAATCATGCTGCCAAGGACCCATCAGTCCCAAGCATTCTACCCAACCTCCCGTGTGACACTACTGAATACTTTATGATGATCCAAATGCACACCGACACTACTACTGTCATCCACTGCCTGTCTCCTCTTCAAAGAATCATAGAATCCCTATGGTGCAGATAGAGTCCATTTGGCCAAACGAGTCTGCATCTCCGAGTGCATCCTTGCAGGTAAACCTAGTCGGTATTTTTCTGATAAAACTTTACACTGATCGTTAGGTTGCACAGGAATTGAACATAAAGCATGGGTTTATTTGGTCATGGAATATAGGTGTCCAGATGTGTTAATACAAATAATATTAATTTAATATTAATGCAATTTGTCTTAACGTTCTGGTACCAGATAAAATGTTATAGAACATTACAGCACAGTACAGGCCCTTTGGCCCTCGATGTTGTGCCGACCTGTCATACCGATCTCAAGCCCATCTAACCTACACTATGCCATGTATGTCCATATGCTTATCCAATGATGACTTAAATGTACCTAAAGTTGGCGAATCTACTACTGTTGCAGGCAAAGCGTTCCATTCCCTTACTACTCTCTGCGTAAAGAAACTACCTCTGACATCGGTCCTATATCTTTCACCCCTCAATTTAAAGCTATGCCCCCTCGTGCTCGCCATCACCATCCTAGGAAAAAGGCTCTCCCTACCCACCCTATCTAACCCTCTGATTATTTTATATGTTTCAATTAAGTCACCTCTCAACCTTCTTCTCTCTAATGAAAACAGCCTCAAGTCCCTCAGCCTTTCCTTGTAAGACCTTCCTTCCACACCAGGCAACATCCTAGTAAATCTCCTTTTCTGTGTGTTTATTTTACCAAAATGTATTCCCTTGTATTTCACTGCACTGAAATTCATCTGCCAGCGGCCGCACCAGAGTTTTTTTGTATAGCTTTACCACAACCTCTTGGTTCCGGAACTCGATCCCTCTATTAATAAAAGCTAAAACACTGTGTGCCTTCTTAACAGCCCTGTCAACCTGGTGGCAACTTTCAAGGATCTGTGTACATGGACACCGAGATCTCCCTGCTCATCTACACTGCTAAGAATCTTACCATTAGCCCTGTACTTTGCCTTCTGGTTACTCCTACCAAAGTGCATCACCTCACACTTGTCTGCATTAAACTCCATTTGCGACCTCTCAGCCCAGCTCTGCAGCTTATCTATGTCTCTCTGCAACCTACAGCATCCTTCATCACTATCCACAACTCCACCGACCTTAGTGTCGTCTGCAAATTTACTAACCCATCCTTCTACGCCGTCATCCAGGTCATTTATAAAAATGACAAACAACAGTGGACCCAACACCGACCCTTGCGGTACACCACCAGTAACTGGTCTCCAGGATGAACATTTCCCATTAACTACCACCCTCTGTCTTCTTTCAGCAAGCCAATTTCGATCCAAACTGCTGTATCTCCCACAATCCCATTCCTCCGCATTTTGTACAATAGCTTACTGTGAGGAACCTTATCGAACGACTTGCTGAAATCCATATACACCACATCAACCATTTACTCTCATCACCTTCTCAAAGAACTCAATAAGGTTTGTGAGGCACGACCTTCCCTTCACAAAACCGTGCTGACTATCCCTAATCAATTTATTCTTTTCCAGATGATTATAAATCCTATCCCTTATAACCTTTTCCAACACTTTACCAACAACTGAGGTGAGGCTCACTGTTCTAAAATTACCAGGGTTGTCTCTACTCCACTTCTTGAACAGGGGAACCACATTTGCTATCCTCCAGTCGTCTGGCACTATTCCTGTAGACAATGACGAGTTAAAGATCAATGCCAAAGGCTCGGCAATCTCCTCCCTGGCTTCCCAGAGGATCCGAGGATAAATCCCATCCGGCCCAGGGGACTTATCTATCTTCACTTTCTGAAGGATTTCTAATACCTCTTCTGTGTGAACCTCAATCCCACCTAGTCTAGTAGCCTGTATCTCAGTATTCTCCTCGATAACATTGTTGTTTTCTAGAGTGAATACTGTTGAAAAATATTCATTTAGCACTTCCCCTATCTCATCGGACTCCACACACAACTTACCACGACTATCCTTGATTGGGCCTAATCTTACTTTCGTCATTCTTTTATTCCTTAAATACCTATAGAAAACCTTAGGGTTTACCCTGATCCTATCCGCCAACAACTTCTCATGTCTCCTCCTGGCTCTTCTGACCTCTCTCTTTAGGTCTTTCTGCTGAATATTATATTTCAACTGAACTCTCTTCCAATTACTGATCTAGCATTTTGGACTTTAAACTTGCCTGAAGACTTTCTTTTCTGATAGCTGACTGCTATCATTTCTATTGGAAAAGTCTCTCTTTTAATTTTGTTCTCTTCAGTTCAACAGAGTAAAAGGTTTTCCAACAAAATGTATTAATTTAACTGCTAAAGAAATCAAAACTTATCTGGAATATTAATTCTTTCATTTAGATATTTCTTAAAATAACTAAGAATAGATTTTGTTGTTACTTTGTAAAATAAATTAATAAAATTTCAAAATTCTCTGGATAAATTTCTTGATGTTAAAGGTTTACCAGTGAATTTGCACTCAGCAGAATCTGTGACAGGAGAGAAGCAAACTTAATGTTTCAGATCTGTGACCTTTCATCAGAAGTAGGAAAAGTTGAGCTGAAATAGCTTTTGGGTAACGGTTAGATGGCCAAGCACCAAGGAATGTTTATCACATAGTTTAAGGCAGGTGAAATTGAGTGACAGAAAACTTAGTCTACCTGGATGAAATGGAATGGAAATGGGGGATGTGGTGGTGACAAACGGAATATTTAACTTGAGCAGATATGTGACTTGCTGAAAGAAAAGAAATTACAGTGTGAGACAGGAACAGAAGGAGGCCATTAGGCCTATAAAGTCTGCTTCAGCATTCAGCGAGACTGAGACAGGTCTGATCCTCAATCTGCTTCTCTGTCTTATTCCCACAATTTTGATTCACTTCCTGATTTAAAGATTAGTATAACTTTTGGTCCCATTTGCTCGAAGTGCTATATCTAGTAGCCTCTTGAATACTTTCAGTGTTTTGGCATCAACTGCTTCCTGTGGTCATGAATTCCACAGGCTTTCCGCTTTTTAGGTGGAGAAATATCTCCTCATCTCCGTCCTAAATTGTTTACCCTGAATCCTCATACTATGATCCCTGGTTCTGGACACACCTACCATCAGGAACATCCTCCCTGCATCTACCCTGTACAGTCCTGTTAGAGTTTTGTAAGTCTCTTTGAGATTCTCCTCCATTTGTCTGAACTCCAGCAAAAACAATCTCAACATCCATGATCTCTTCTCATACATCAGACCCGTCTTCTCCAGAATCAGCCTGGTAAACCTTTGCTGCACTCGATACAAGACCATGAGACATAGGCTGAATGACATCTTTCTGCTCCTATCTAGTCTGCTCAGTCACTCAGTAAGACAGTGGCTGATTTGATAACATTCATTTTGACTTTTCCTCCCTTTTCGCCATGACCCTTGATTCCCTTACTGTTTAAAAATTTGTCTATCTCTTGAATGTACTTATAATGACTCAGCCTCTACAGTCCTCTGCTATATGGACTTTGACAGGTTCACTATCCTGTGAGTGAAGAAATTCCTCTGACTTAAATGGGGCATTCTTTTTTATGATGAGAATATGCCTCGACTTTCTGAAAAGGGGAATCTTCTTCTCCGGGCCTAACCAGTCAAGACCCCTGAGAATCTTTTATATTTCAATGAGGTCCTTTTGCATTTTATTTTGATGTCGTGATAAGAATTGAGCTACAAATAGGTGATAAACTGGATTTAACCTAAACTGCTTCTTATTTTAGCTTTCCTGCTTGCAACTCAGTTGAACTACATGGGAGATGAGGGTCTTATTGCAGTAAACTGTGTCTGCCAGATCAACCGGTTCATCTGTAATACAATGAAGGATGGAAGGTATGAAAATTATATTCATGCTTAAATTTAAAACAAAATCAGTAAAGTAAGGGCATCTTGCATTGGCTAGAGGAGGAAATTGGAGCATAAGTGGCAAATATACTTAATGTTTCATTCACTTGCTGTAAAGAGGAAAGGAGTAGCAAAGACAATGCATGTGGATCCATAATCAGTGATTAGAATTGATCAAAGAACTTGCAAGTACATAGCCTCTTGTTCTCTCGCAGTCCCAGGGCTCAGTGGTAACACAGTCACCACCAAATTACTTATTGGTTGTAATTTGGCTTGAAGTCCAACTTCAGAGACATGAAAGACACAAACTAGACTGACAATCCATTGCAGTTTGAGGGAGTTAATTGCTTATTGGAAGCACCATCTTTTGGCTGAAACAATTAACTTGAGCTGGATCTAGCCCCTCAGCTTGATCTGAAAGATTCAAAGTTATAATTCAAGGAAGAGCAGAAAAGTTCTCCCCAGTGCCCTCCTAGTACGTGTGTCTTAATCTGTGCACCAATAATGAACTGTTTCTCAGAATGCGGTAGGAGACTGTTTACCACATTGTGTATGCAACAGCTCTGCAAATGTGCAATTCATCTTGAGCCATCTACCCCCTCCTATGCACCCCCCCCCCCACACCCACAGTGGAAAAGTTTTTTGCTTGTCACTTTTGCTGATTAGTTTAAATCTCTGTCCATTTCTTCTTGCTCCATTTGTGCATGGGAATAATTTCTCTCTATCTACTTGATACAGACCTGCATAATTTTTAAAACTCTACCAAATTTTTTCTCAACCATTTGCTCCAAGGAAAACAGTCGCAAGCCCCTCTATTCTCTCTTTGTAACCAAGCTCCTTAGCCTTCAAGCCTTTCCTGCAAATCCTGCAAAGTTTACAGGTTAGGAGCAGGAGTATACTAGTTGGCTGTTTGAGCCTGCTAAGTCATTCAATAAAATGGTGGCTGACCTGATTGTGGCCTCAACTCCACGTTCCTGCCCACCTCTGGTAACCTTTAACTCCCTTGTAAATCAAGAATCTAACTACCTTCGCCTTGAAAATATTCAATCAATCTGTTCATTTTCTTCTTTTAGGAAGAGAATTCTAAAGACACTTTAAAAAAAAAAATTACTCCCTTCTGTGGTCCCTCCAGTCCTATTGCATCTTTTCTAATGTATGTTCATTATCTCTTGGATTTTGGGAGCTTGCTTTGTGTAAATTTTGAAGATTTAATTTTACAGATTCATAAATAATTGATTATGAAAGATACTGTAATGCAAACATTTCCTGAATAGTTAGTTCTTCAGGAAAAGAAAGTCAATTGACATAAGCAAGATCCCATGGGCACAAATAACCAGCTAGTCTGGTTGACATGAATATTCCTCAGCACTCCCTTGCTGCTGTTTTGTGGAACCTTAAGAATATTTTTTCAATCAAGTTGCACAGGCATAGAGCATCCTGGTTGAATGTCTCAAATGATGGCACTTCCTCGACAACACAGAACTGCAATGTCAACCTAAATTATTTGCACAAATTCTGTAACAGGCCTTGAAACCACTAAAGCAGATAATACTTAAGTAATGATTGGGTCTTTTCATAAGAGGTCAAAATGGTGCGGATTCTGTGCCGTTGGAATGGGTAGAGTGAGGTCCTACTGTTCACTTCCGAATTTCAACTTTAGATGTAATGCACAGTTGTCATTTGAAGAGTCAGTTTTGTAAAATAAAAAGTGGCCTCTGGGGATTTCGCGTATTTAATGTTTGAGATAAGATGCAGTGAGTGTTTTATAGCAGGTTTATCCAGATACTTGGATAAACACGTAAAGCTAGAGAATGTTTGAAAGCAATACATTAAAGTATTGATTTTTTTTTTTCTGGAAACAACCTTTCAGTTTGGATATTGCAAACTTCCTGAATGCATTTTCTGTTTTTTAGTTGGAGCTGGAAATAGTCTTGACTTAACTAGTATTAACAAAAAATAGTAACCTGTCACAGGTAACCACCATTCATGTGAACACACAGACACCTGGTAACGAAGACTGACCCATTTTGTCAGCAATCAGCACTGAAATTCCCTGGAATTGCTGGATTGGAGATTGGGCATGTTTGCCCTAGATTAACTTGCTTCAGGCTGCCTGCAACAGACGAACTTCCCATGGAAGAGTTGTTAGATGTAACAGGAATTAAATAGCCACAGCAAGAATGGCGTTGACTTTCTCTGTTCTGTGAAATATAAGTAAATTAGAATCTTACAATCTGTTTAGATTTGTACTGACATTTATTTGTGAGAGGGGGCACTCTAATCCACTGGTCCCAGTTAAAAATGCAGCTTTGTTGTCAGTTTTTTTTTTACCATGACTGAAATTATGAGCATGTTTCACTGTTGTTTGAAATATGATCTTCCATTTACAACCAGCTATATCTCAATATCTTTTGAAGAAATCCATACTTTGGGTAACACTTCCCAACTACATTATGATTAAATAGCTAGGAAAGCTTCTGCAGCATTTCTTCTTTGACAAAGGTGAGCCTCTTCCTTCAATCAGAGGACTACTGTTTTCCTGCGTTTTATGTATTTTGTTATTTGTGTGTAGGATGTGCCTTGAAGATGGTGGTGCACTGCCGCTTGCTTGAGTGTAGTGGCGCACTCGGTGCTGTTCAGATGGAAATTCTAGTATTTTGACCCAGCATTAATGAATAAATGACAATAAAGTTCCAAGCCAGCATGTTTGAGACTTGGATGCAAACTTTTGGTTGGTGGTGCACCTGTCTTCTTAGGTGGTAGACAGTGGGTATGGAAGTTGCTGTCAAAGGACCCTTGGTGAACTACTTCCTGGAGTGCTCCTTGTAGATGGTGTACACTGATGTGGTTGTACATTGGTGTCGAAGGGAGTGAATGTTGAGGATGATGAGGGAGTGCCAGTCAAGCGGAGTGTTGTGTTGTAGCTGATGTAGAGCTTCTTGAGTGTTGTTAAAATTGCTGCTAATGAGATCAATCCAGGCTTTGCGAGGTGAGCCAATATTTACTGCCCTTGAGAATATGGTGGTGAGCTGTTTGTTTGAACTGCTGCAGTCCATTTGGTGTAGGAAATCCCATAGTACTGTTCTAGAGAGAATTCTAAGATGATGAGTTCCTTTAAATAGAAACGTGATGGTGTTCTTTATCGAACTCACTCCTCCTTGAGAGTGGCCATGTGTTTGGAAGATGCTGTCTCGGGAGCTTGGTGTATTTCTGCACTGCATTTTGTAGATATACACTGTACTACTACTGACCATCTGTGAGGAAATGATTGTCACTGAATGTCTAAGGCACAGCCTTCGAATTAGAGGGGGTAAATTTAAAAAGGAAATGAGGAGACATGTCTTCAGCCAGAAAGTGGTGGGCTTGTGGAATTCATTGCCGTGGAGTGCAGTGGAGGCCGGAACGTTGGATGCCTTCATGGCAGAGATCGACAAATTCTTGATCTCACAAGGAATCAAGGGCAATGGGGAGAGTGCAGGGAAGTGGAGTTGAAATGCCCATCAGCCATGATTTAAATGGCGGAGTGCATTCGATAGGCCGAATGGCCTTACTTCCACTCCTATGTCTTATGGTCTTATGGATGTTGTGTGAACTACTCAGTCCTGGATCGTGTCAAACTTGTGTTGTTGGAGCTTCGTTCATCCAGCGACGTAGGCAGTATTTCATTGCACTAGTTGTGTGTTGTAGAAAAGGGGGTGGGGTGGAAAAGGTGTTGCTTGCTGCAGGATTCATTTTGCACCACAGTATTGATGTAATTGGTCTAATTCTGTTAATGGTCAGTGGTAACCACCAGCATGGTAATAGAGGGGGATTCAGCAGTGATAATACCGTTTACTTTAAAAATGGGGTGTGGTTAGATTCTGTCTTTGGAGATGATCATTGCCTGGCACTTGGATGGTGTGCATGTTATTTGTCATTTGTTATCTCAAGCCTGGAGATTGTTGAGGTTTTGCTGCATTTGAACAGGAGCTGCTTTGTTGACAGTGTGAATGGTGCTGAACATTCAGCAACCATAGACGATCACGCCCTGCTTCTAATGATGGGATGGTGTGATCTTGTAATGCAGAAATGTAAGAAATGTTTAGATTGAAGGAACCACCATCATGCAGACAAGTACTGCTTTTACCTTGGAAATTGTTTAAGCTTTATAGCAATTTGGTTTTCCCACTGCAGTGATGAAGTTGACAGTGCCCCTTGCTAGTTATCTTGTACAGTGCAAGCCAGCAAATTTTTACTGGATCTGAGATCAGTTTGAAACAAGAGAAAATTGTAATTTCCTTTCTCTTTTTGGCGGACGCAACCCATTTTATAAACAGTACTTAATCCAGTGTGCCCTGTAAAGATTAGCTCTACATTGTTTATTTGATACTGCACACCTCTATTTATTGGTTCAACAATCTCTCTCCATTTGTTCGATGTATGCTCAATTTGATCACACACCATGCTTGTGTACATCATGTGACAATGTTAAGCAAAGCCTGGTGAATTTTTTTGATTCTTCATTAGTGTTTCACATTGTGTACTTACAAGAGCAGATATGTAGAATACTGAAAGGTCCAATGATAGTTCTGCTAGCTGAAAACAAACCCTAGTCTTGGTTTTAAATCTGTATGTTAAAGATAATAGTTGATTAGAAAGAGGATAGTGAGTCATGAAGAGTTATCAGTGAAAACAAAGATCCTAAATGTAAATTGTTAGTCTGTATGTTCTATCAATTTATTCCTATTTAATACGTTACATCAAGAACATTCCTTACCTGCCTTGGTGCCGAATGATGCAAAAACATACTGGTGTCTGCCACTTAATACATGATCTAAAATTGCATTTACTACTAGTGTCTTTATGAAGTCTTATCTGAAACATTCCCTGTTGGGAGGCGAACTCAAAAGAAGAATGAGCACGTCATGGATGAATGTAGTCTAATTGTCACTTTGAAATTTGGTTTTGATTTTATGTATGCAGACATTTGAGTAAGATGCAGTGCTGCTGCTCCAATTACAAGCAGACAGGTCTGGATCCCTGATAATAGTTGTTGCTGTTTCAAAGATTTTGAGTTCAGGTCCAACTTTGGAATTTAAATAACTGTTTTGACCAATACCCTAGTGCAATGCTGAGAAGTGTTGTGCGTCAGGTACACAGTCTTTCCGGTGAGATGTGAAAGTAAGACATATGTGTCCCCTCCTGCCCTCACACCACTCTATTTGAGCGTGAACAATGTCCTAAAATCAGATTAGCTCGCATGTATTTAGCTGCCTATTGAAAGACTTAGCTGTCTGCGATTTGGCAGTGAATCCCTTTGTAAATTCTAGTTTGTGCACAATCCATCTCAATTTTGTTTCCTTTTTTTGTGAATTTAAAATACCTTCTAGCCTGCCAACTTTTACAACTTTTAAGTTCCTATGCCTATATTTATAATGGAAAGCTTACTGCGTTTCTGTTGCACCCATATTTGGGTTAAGTTACGTGTTGAAAAATTGGACAGAACTTGGATGTTGAACCATGAAGCAGTGTTTGTGGTGGGGAGGGTGTTGGATGGCCACACGCAGAATGTTTAGGGGCAGAAATAGATGGATGATATAGAATAAAACTTAGTTATCAACTGGCACCCCCAAAATACTGTCAGGTCAGTGAGCTTTCTTATTGTAGAAAGGACAGATGAGCGTTTATTATTTAGGACACCTGGGGCTCAGCCAGTTGGTTTTTAATCACCCTGTTTGGATAGGTTGTCACACAACACTGGGGCAGGTAGGTCTTGAATTCAGAATTCTGGCTCAGAGGTAGGGGCATTACTACTGCACCAGAAGCCTGACCCTAAAATCAGTTGATAAACTTGACAATAGTTGAGTGGTGCAAAAGAGCAATGATGTTGAGGGTATGTGTTGCAATACTGAGAATATATTTATGTAGAGCATTGAAGTGCCATATGGGACATTTCCTGTAAGAGTAGAGATTGTTGGACTTAATGTCAGTGTTGAATGAAGGAGGCTTAATTAGCAATATTGTTGATAATGAGGTTCAGTTCAGAAATTACATTTTTCCAATGCAGCAAACCTATTCCATTAGATTGTCATCTTACTATATTATGTTGAAGAAAACTGCTGTTTCACTGCAAATTTTCATTTTAAAAATTCATTATCCTCTACTGTAATTCTAATTTGATAAGAGATTTCATCTGATCAAAGATTTCTGTATTTTTCTGCTGATTGGGCTGTCTTTCCTCTTGCTGGGGTGTGATTAAAATCTGACCAAGTCTGACTGTTTTAAAGAATTAAAATATTAGCAAATTAGTGAGTTAATGCGGGGTCATTAGTATGCTTCATTTGTTCTCATTCCAGGCGTGCCGTTGTGATTGTTGACTTAAAAGTTGTCAAGCCAGCTGATCAGGTGAATGGGAGAATTGGTAATCCAGTGCCAATCAATGAAGGCAAGTGTCATGTTTCTCACAATTTAATCTGGATTAGAGTTTAGGATGTGTGTGGGGCGGAGCAGGGAGAATCTTGAGTTGGGCTTTACTTGTTCTAGTTATATCTGTCACTATATATTGTTCTCTCTCTGACTGCTGAAAGCTGGGCATGGTTTTGTGGATACGTTCTGCTGTTTCATCTGACTGGCTAGCCCAGACTTTCGTGTGTCAGGAATCTATTTATGCAGTAATCCCATTCATGCTCTTACTGCTTGCATGCTGTTTATGCGGCATTTAGAGGACATACATCAGCAGTGGAACATTACTCTTTTCTTCCCAACTCAAGGGATATTGGTGGTAATTATAGCTTGCCTGAGTCTACTTGTCCGGAGATAATGGGAACTGCAGATGCTGGAGATTCCAAGATAATAAAATGTGAGGCTGGATGAACACAGCAGGCCAAGCAGCATCTCAGGAGCACAAAAGCTGACGTTTCGGGCCTAGACCCTTCATCAGAGAGGGGGATGGGGGGAGGGAACTGGAATAAATAGGGAGAGAGGGGGAGGCGGACCGAAGATGGAGAGTAAAGAAGATAGGTGGAGAGGGTGTAGGTGGGGAGGTAGGGAGGGGATAGGTCAGTCCAGGGAAGACGGACAGGTCAAGGAGGTGGGATGAGGTTAGTAGGTAGCTGGGGGTGCGGCTTGGGGTGGGAGGAAGGGATGGGTGAGAGGAAGAACCGGTTAGGGAGGCAGAGACAGGTTGGACTGGTTTTGGGATGCAGTGGGTGGGGGGGAAGAGCTGGGCTGGTTGTGTGGTGCAGTGGGGAGAGGGGATGAACTGGGCTGGTTTAGGGATGCAGTGGGGGAAGGGGAGATTTTGAAACTGGTGAAGTCCACATTGATACCATATGGCTGCAGGGTTCCCAGGCGGAATATGAGTTGCTGTTCCTGCAACCTTCGGGTGGCATCATTGTGGCAGTGCAGGAGGCCCATGATGGACATGTCATCAAGAGAATGGGAGGGGGAGTGGAAATGGTTTGCGACTGGGAGGTGCAGTTGTTTGTTGCGAACTGAGCGGAGGTGTTCTGCAAAGCGGTCCCCAAGCCTCCGGAGTTACTTGTCCGGAGTTACCCAATTTGATGCGGAATAGAGATCAAACCTGAAACTTCCTTTTACCTCCTTTGTAAGGTGCACTGTGCACTGAAGCAGCTCAGCATTTCATGAACATTTCTGATTGAATGATGTAATGGTGAGATTGGGGATATCCTTTGTATCTTTGACAAATTCCAATTAACATAAAGTAAGTCAACAGTTGGAAGTGCAGTGTGTCTTGGATTAAAAATATTTAATCTTTGCAGGCTATAAGAATGTTGCATTTTTAAATTTAAATTGGTGAAGATTATCAGTATGTTTTACATTTTTGTTATGCAGGTCAGGCACAACAGTCAACTGCTGTTGCCAATCAGTCAGCAGTCAAACCAATGCAGAATGGCTATGCAACTGATACTGCTTCAGGTATGAATGGTGTGAAGGCAGTTGTATGTAATTTTAGTAAGTCTTAACACTGCTTCCAATGGTTTTGCAAGATAAGTATTTTAATATTGAATGAAGGTGGCAATGTTGGAGTTCCTTTCTAAACAACTGTCAACCGAATGGAGCATAGCCTCAATCGTGTAATCTCTACTGTTTAAAGCGCTTTAAAGTTTATCATCTTAAACGTGTTTAAAAAGGACAAGATTGAGAGTGACTAGAGTGCTGTTAAAAACAGTCAGCATAACTGGCTGAATGGCCACCTCCTATGCTGTAAAGTACTATTGATTCTAACTAGTAATTAATAATGAAGAGGCAATCTCAAAAGAGAAACCTTAATTTGCTTCAAGTCTTTGAGCCATTTACTACCCTTTAGTTTTGTTGAATGTGAATTTGTAATATCAACCCTGAATGTAGCCCTGAGCCTGTATAAAACTATCAACTTTTTTTAGAAGCAAAGAATTAATATACAAAATATCTGCCTTATAGCACACAGCACCGCAGCAAAATCTGACAACAGGATATCAAACAAACCTGGTGGCATCAGAGGACTACCCAGCAGCTCTGCAGGATCACAGATCAAAGTGGTGCCCATTGCTTGCCTCAATCCCTACCAGTCAAAGTAAGTGAGCTCAATCTGCTTTAGTTGTCTGCCTTTATTAATAGAATAATTAATATTTTGCCTCTGCAAACACAAAACTGGCTAATAGCAATTGCACAGTTGTTTTGCAGGGTAATTCCACTGCAGTACTTTATTTTTCCAATCAAATTGCAACTTTTAAAATCTCAGTCTCTACATCTTTCTGCTTTGAAACATCAACAGCTTTAATGAACTGTTTGTGTTCACATTGTGTAAATACAAAATTGTACGTACTTTGTGCAGGTTGCATCTTTAAATAAAAGCATGGAAGTCTAGGAGGCTGTTTATCTCATCAAACCTAATCTTTCAATAGACTAGATGTATTTTGCTCTTTCATGAATTTTGTGCTCCTGAATAAATCTGAAGGATGTGAATAATAGGTAAAAAGAAAACTGAGATCAATATCAATGGCTAATCCCTATCTCCCAAGGGTAATCTGACAGAATTAAAGGATATTAGTGTTATGCTAATATAACATTGCATTATTCTAATTGATAAACTGTGTATTTTGACATTTCCATTGCCCCCAGCAGTACAGAATAACAGAGTTTGATCGCTGTCATCTGTTCTTGGCATATTGCTTTCAGGCTACGTTAACCAAACATTGATCAAATAAACCAAAGAACTGCGGATTCTGGAAATCCGAATCAGCATCAGAAATTGCTGGAAAATCTCAGGATATCTGGTGGTATTGATGGGGGAAAGCAGAAATGTCTCTGGTCTAGTGACCCTCCTTAACTGATTAGTTAGGAAGGGGCTGGGATATATGATGTGGTCAAGGGTGGCTAAGATTACCCTGGGAGAATGAATGCCTGCCACTGGGACAGTGTCAATGGATTATTTATGATAGTAGTCCATGTGAAGATGGGGCCTGTTGTGAGGTTTGGCGTGAGGAGATGGGAGAAGGTGCACAGGCTGTAAAATTATTGAATCTGAAATTGAGTCCAGAGGCTGCAGACTTCCCAGGCAGAAAATGAGGTACTGAGCTTCGTTGGAGCACTCTAGCAAGCTCACGACACCGGTGTTGGCCAGGGAGTGTGGTGTTGTTGAAATGGCAGGCAACCGGAAGGCCATTACCAACATTAAGCAGTATTTGTTCGTAGGTGGACTGAAGATGGATGGAGGAGAAGATAGGTGGAGAGGAGATTTTAGGTGGGGAGGTAGGGAGGGGATAGGTCAATCCGGGGAGGACGGACAGGCCAAGGCGGCAGGATGAGGTTAGGTATGAAATGGAGGTGCAGCTTGAGGTGGGAGGAGGGGATAGGTAAGAGGAAGAACAGGTTAGGGAGGCGGGGATGAGCTGGGCTGATTTTGGGATGCTACCTCCCCGCCTGTACTCTCCTTTCTACCTATCTTCTCCTCCATCCATCTTTGGTCCACCCCCCCCCCCCCCCCCCCCCCCAAAAACATTTATTTCAGAATCCTCTCCCCATCCCCCTTTTCTGATGAAGAGTCTTGGCCCGAAACGTCCACTTTTGTCCTCCTAAGATGCTGCTTGGCCTGCTGTGTTCAACCAGCTCCACACTTTGTTATCTCGGATTCTCCAGCATCTGCAGCTCCCATTATCTCTGTTTACCTATTAGGGCTCCAATTCCACCTATTGTTTTCTCTATTCCCCCTACCCCTTCCTCTTCTGTAACACGTAACCAGCTTTTCCCTATCTACAATCAGTTTTGAAGAAGGGTCACTTGGCTCAAAGTTAACTCTGCTTTTGCTCCCCCAGGTGCTGCCAGAACTGAGTTTTTCCAGCAATTTCTGATATTGTTAACCAAATATCAAATTCACATTGCGGTTTTGTCTTTCCTGTGTTCTAGATTAGATGAGATTCCCTACAGTGTGGAAACAGGCCCGTTGGCCCAACAAGTCCACACCGCCACTTGAAGCATCCCACCCAGACCCATGCCCCTATAACCCACACACCCCTGAACACTACGGGCAATTTAGCATGGCCGATCCACCTACCCTGCATATCTTTGAACTGTGGGAGGAAACCGGAGCACCCGGAGGAAACCCACACAGACACTGAGAGAACGTGAAAACTCCACACAGATGGTCACCCAATGCTGGAATCAAACCCGGGTCCCTGGCGCTGTGAGGCTACAGTGCTAACCACTGAGCCACTGTGCCGCCCTTAGAGAAGAGAGAAATTTCACACAGTTTCTTCATTCTCATGCCAGCTAGTTACGTAGTGTGTCTTTCCATAGGTGTCAAAAAGGTGTTTACATTAGCGGATGGTACAAGGACTAGGGGACACAGATTTAAGTTTTCATCTGAAGATGGAAAGAATATGAAGAAGGACCTTTTAGACACTGAGTGATAATGGCCTGGAACTCCTTATTGGAAGTGAGGCAGTTCAGAAGGAAATTGGGTGGGCATTGGGAAAAAATAAATTTGCTGGATTGCAGAGATAGTGTGTGTGAATGCAGTTGTCTGAATTTCCCTATTGAGAGCCAAAGGGCACCCTTTTGTGCTGTTATGGTTCTATGGAGATGATGTGACGCTAATGAGTTACTTGATATTTGGGCAAAATCAGGTGTTGATAACTCAAGTCACAATTTACTTTTTATTTAAGGAAATGGAAGAAAAGCTAGTTACTTTCTGCTGACCTTAAGGCTAGTCTCTTCTCCAGCAGGGGTGCTGAGTATTTACAAGCAGCTACTGATTTTGAACATCAGGGGTCCAATAAATGTACTTCTCAGTTGGGAGAAAAGTGGAACTGTAGTTGACTTCTACTTAACGTATCTTTTCAAAGGATGTTCAAATGCCCTTCTGTCTTGAACTTGTAATCAATCTTGTAAAGTTCCTAATTTGATGCATTTCTAAATATTTGGTAATAGAGCAGTTAAAGGATAATTCATCTGGTCTGATGTGCTCCAGTGGCCCTGTGTAACCTTGAGGGAACTAACCAGGTTAAACATTTCAGCAACAGTTATCCTCAAAGCCTTTATGCCTGTAGGAAAAAGATTGTCAAGCATGTAGTCTTTGTTATATAGTGTATTGTGTGGACCATGACACAAAACTATTGTCATTTATAAAATTGTGCAAGCAGCAGCAAAGGAGATCTATTAATTTATTTAAATTAACATATGTATCACCAGATAATGTAATTGCAGCTACATCTTCTTTACCTGTCATTTTGTGGTTCTGAATAATGTCCCTCTACCAACAGTGTTCAGTATTCCCTACTGCTGATTAAATGTGTTTGTTATTCTCATTTTGCCCTGATTTGTAAGTTTTGTCGTCATTTTATGAATCTGTTCTAATATTTGTGTAATTTTTAAGGCTAAAACATCATACTAAATAAATATATTTGAGGTTTTGCCATTGCCAATCAAATGTCTTGATGGGCTCTAGGCTGTATGAAATATTTCACATTTTCATTTATAAATGACCAAACTCTAAATTTTAGGTTTACACCCCCTTGCTCTGGCTTTCCGTACAGAGTTAAAGACGTTGATATAAAGAAACTGTTGATCCTTCTGACATTTTTCAGACCTTGCTTTGATCAGCTACTCAAATGGAAGGCAATATAGACCAGTTTCTGCAACTAGTCCTTGTAATTTTTGAGCCCGGTGTCAAAGCAACCTGGTGAATCAGAACTATGACCTCTCTGAGACTTTATTAAAATTCTTTGTTCAAAGCTGATGTAGTTTAACAAAGGCAATGCAGAACTGTTGTAAGACTTTGTGATAACAAGGTGCAGAACTAGATGAGCACAGCAGATCGAGCAGGAAAGCTGATGCTTTGGGCCTAGACCCTTCTTCAGAAATCTGAAGAAATTTCTGAAGAAGGGTCTTGGCCCGAAACGTCAGCTTTGCTGCTTGACCTGCTGCGTTCATCCAGTTCTAAACATTGTTATCTCAGATTCTCCAGCTTTTGCAGTTCCTACTGTCTCTACAAAACTGTTTTTTGTATGCTGTTTTCCATAGAAGCCATTTGTTTGCTTATAAACTAAGTTATGAGAAGCTGTGGAGATCAGCATTTCTTTCAATAGAACCCCTCTGAATCTATTTATTAAGCTAGTCTTCATTTCAGCTCGATGATTGTTAATTCTGAGAGTCCCAGACTTGCATGTGGAATTTTATCTTCCAAAATGTAAAGCTACATGCTTCAGTAGTATTGTAAAAGATCTTGAGGTAAGATTTGTTGTTTTTCAAGCCAAATTGTAACTCCCATTTTGGATATATAGCAGGAGCATCTCTGAATGCTTTTGAGAAATTATTTGCATTGTTCTAGTTGTTTAATCTACCCTTTCTACTTATTGGAATCTTTTGAAAGATGCACTGTGGCTTTTGATGCCAATCCTGTGTCTCAGTTTGCACATTGTATGCCATGGCACTTTGGTGTACAAAATGGTGTCGTGGGATTGCTTTGACTATATGAGATAAATGGAACATCAGGTTAATGTTTTCCAAAAATGGGTACAACTGTGTCATTGCATCAAAATACTGAAATTTCAACCTGAATTTCATTGTTCAAATCTCTGGAATGAACTGCACCCACCAGATTCTGATGCAGTAGTTTCACCTGTGTCACAGCTGGCGCGAACACTGTTAACTTGACCACTATACAACTGAGATTCATGAATTTGTTTTTCATATTAATATCTTGGGTTCTTGTACTGCCCGCTTCATTTATTTTAAAAGTTGCATTTATCCAAAACAAGCATATAAACACAATGTATTGTTGGTCAAATAATAGTACTGCAAATCTTTCATGGAAAGAGACTGAGCTATGGTAGATTGACTCGGGGCAGGTGACCGAACAGTTAGTTGAAGAGGTAAGTTTTAGCAGGTTTCTTACGAGATTTTTTAATAACAAAATTTCTACCGTTTAGTACCTAGATAGGTGACTGCCTGTGGTTGGCCAAACTCAGTGTGAGTTGTACCAGGTTCCAGAGATGTACAAAATGGCCAAATAAATTGGTTCTCACTTCATTGAACTATGTACTTCATAGCAGGCACTTAGTTTTGTTGGTAGTTGGAGAGATTCTTTGGGTTACACTCTGGTTAGGCAGGTGATATCAGTGTTTTATTTGCTTTTAGTAAGTCAGATATGCTATAAAATGCATTCCACATGTAAGAATATTTCTGAATGTCAGTAGAATGCTGCCAGGAATCATGCTACTTAGAGGTTTGACCTAGCCTTGGGGAATTTTCAGATAAACAAAGAAGTGGATTTTTGTTGAAATTCCGTTTGTTAGACCAAATAACATAAAGGTTTGAGCAGACTTCAAATATATGTCTGTTTGGTCAGGCCTCCCCTGGGCTAGGGGAAAGTCATTGGATGCCTAAAACAATTTCTGCTGCCTCCTTCTCCCCCGATAATTTGTAATTGTAATGCTATCAGCTGAGGGCATCTTTTGGATGTAAATAAACTCCAAAAGTGCTTGCACATGAGTTAACCTCAAAGGAAGTTTCTAAGATGTCCTGGGCACGGGGGGAAAAAGTTTGTTTCCTGAGGACAAATCCTGCTTTTCTTTTGCTGTTCGCATTAATCCATTGCATTGTTTAACAAGTAACAACATATTTCAGATTCAAAAAATTGATTTTTGCAATCATGGCAGAGTATTAAAGAAGCTGTTACGTATAATCTTTGCCTAGAGCCTATTTTGAATAGGCTTAAATTGTGAAATAAAAAGGCTCTTTTAAATCTTGCTTTTTTTCCCTAGGTGGACAATTCGGGCTCGTGTTACCAATAAGAGTCAGATTAGAACATGGAGCAACTCTCGTGGAGAGGGAAAGTTATTTTCCATTGAGCTGCTGGATGAGAGTGTAAGAATCCTCCTGTGAATGTTTGTTTGTTTTGTTTTGCTGACCACAAGGAGGTAGTCCTAGTCAACCTGCTTCATAATCGGGAAAATGTGTGCTGGTCAGCAGGGGGCAGACTTTCTTGTTGCTTCATGAGCCCTTAAGGGAGATCTTTGTGCATGATGGCCAAATCAATCCATCTCTGTTTGGACTGTTTATACTTAGACATTTTTAAAAGTCAACTTATTGATCAACTTGACTTATTTTTTGAATCTTTTTAAAATTGTATATTGATTTATTTTAATATTATTAGCCATGTTTGGTTTATTATTAGGGCTTTTTGGGGAAAAAAAAATCCAATATGCTATTTAAAATGATTTGTTGCTAATAGTTTTTCAAATACTTGTTTGTGTGTTAGAGCACTGTGCAGGCCAAAGAATTCACAGCCTGGCACCAGACTGTCCGATGGTTTCTGAAGACCTGCTATAATTTGATTTTTACGTGGTGGACACAACCAGAACTGACTCAACATTAGATTTCAGGCCATCTTGATTATTGTACTTAATGGATGGATTTAGTGATGCTCTCTCTAATTGATTTGATAAACCACCTTTCAGATATCTTTTTCATATTGCTTTGCCAAAAATATCTGCCAAACAAATCGAAGTCTCTTGTTAGTTGATCCGGTGCAGTTGTTTCCCTCATAACATTTTATGGAGGGTTTAGTGCATCAACAGAATTTATTTTTCTATGCTAATCGTGTAATCTTAGCAGCTGTATCATTTGTCAAAATGTATAGAATCATACAGTGCAGAATGAGGACATTCAGCCCATCATATCTGTGCTGGTCAATAAAGATCTGACTGCACTAGTCTCATTTTCCTCCTTTTGGCCTGTAGCCTTAGAGGCTACAGTGACCAGAAGTGAATACCTAAATTCTGCTTAAATAGTTGATTGTTTCTAATTCGACCATCCTTTGTGGTAGAGAATTCCAGACTTCCATCACCCTTTGAGTGGAAAAAACATCTTCCTTTTCTCTGCTGTTTTTTTTTTAGCTTTCTACCTCTTACCTTAACTCTGTGCTCTTAGATATTGTAAGTACCCTATCTATCCCCATCATAATGTTGCACGTTCGTTTCAGGTCGCTTGTCAACTTTCACTGCTCCAAGGGAAACAACCCCAGGCCACTCCATCTTTCCTCACGGCTCAGACGCCTCAGCTCAGGCAATATCCTGGTAAAACTCCCCTGCATTTTCTCAAGACCAATCACACCCTACCTGTCAAGTGGTGAACTGAACTGCATGTGGCACTCCTAAAGTGGTCTAACGGCCGTTTTTTATGCAATTACATGTTTGGCCCAGACACAATGTCAGAACAGTGGGAAGCAGTTTTATCTGCGAATAGCTGCTCCCAGTACACTCATGTTAAATTGTATCAAATCTTACTAAAATTAGTTCCCCTGCCCCCAACTTTAGACATTATTTTCCTGACCTATCTATCATTTTCCATAACTATCCTAAATCCAACTGAGTTATGTTCATTGTCTTCAAAATGCCAGCTCAAACTTTAAAATATTAGGTCCAGAACTGCCCTGTGCCGCCTCCTACATACAGGCTGAAAAAAAAAGCTCTTCTGCGTGAAATGTAGGCGTTTTCTCCCTTATACCTTGTGCAATAAAATAATTCCGGTTAATGTTTGGGTAGTTCAAATTCACTACTTTTACTCCATTATTTTTAAATGTGTTTGTAATTGGATTACACATTTGATCCTCTGTCTCCCTGACTGGGGTGCTATAATGCACACCCAACAGAATGTTTGTCTTTTTTTACTTCTCTCCATGTGGTCTTACTGGATGATCCTTCCAAGATACAAACAAAGAAACCTACAGCACAGGAACAGGCCCTTCGGCCCTCCAAGCCTGCGCCAATCAAGATACTCTGTCTAACCTGTCATCTATTTTCTAACGGTCTGTGTCCATTTGCTCCCTGTCCAAATATATCTTAAAAGACGCTAACGTGTTTCCGTCTACCACCTCCGCCGGCAACGCGTTCCAGGCGCCCACCACCCTCTGTATAAAGAACTTGCCACGCGTATCTCCCTGAAACTTTCCTCCTCTCACTTTGAACTTATGACCCCTAGTAATTGAGTCCCCCACTCTGGGGGCAAAAAGCTTTTTGCTATCCATCCCTTGGTACTCCTTGATCATTATTGCGAACCCCTCTTCTATCCTTACAAGTCTGATTTGTCTGAATGTTCTGTAACCAGGAATATTGAGAGGCCAATCCTGCCTATCTTTTAGCCACTTCATGGATTACATACTCCCATGTGTCTACCTGCCCTTGGCTCATCTGCTTTATTCCTCAAGCTCCTTTTTTCTAAATTTAAGTATTGCTAAACTCACTTCTTTCTTAACTAGCCTGTTTTTTTTTTTGTTTTTGCCTTCAGGATCACTCTCCTGCATTTTAACTTGTGATTCCATGCCAGCTTATCTTCCCTCCAAAGTACTGTCAGGACCCTATACCCGTGCCAACCTAGTTTAAATCCACTCACTGTTTTAGTAAAGCCTTCCTGTGAAGAAGGTCCATCCCCAATTACAAAAACATCAACGAATAATAGAGTAAAAGTAGTGAATTTTAACTACCCAAACATTAACGGGGATTATTTTACTGTGCAAGACGTGAGGGAGAAAACTCCAACATTTCATGCAGAAGAATTTTTAAAATATATATAACGGTCAGTCCTCAATAAAGGACTCCCCTTTGTCCCCCTCCATCCACACGTCGACAAATACAACTCCTGGTTTGGACATTGAGCAGCTTTTCCTCCGCCTCCGCGCTTATTTCTTTAACCGCAAGCTTAACCCTCCCTCTACTGACCCCTTCTCTCACCTCCTACACACCCCCTCCTCCTGGACAGCACCCCAAAGCCTCCTACCCTCCTTCGACCTCTTCATCTCTAATTGTCGACGAGACATCGATTGCCTCAACCTCTCTACTCCTCTCACCCACTCCAGCTTCTCCCCCGCAGAATGTGCAGCCCTCTGCTCCAATCCTGACCTCACCATAAAACCCGCAGACGAGGAAGGCGCAGTAGTAGTATGGCACACTGACCTCTACATCACTGAGGCCAGGTACCAGCTCTCTGACCCCTCCTCCTATCGCCCCCTTGATCATGACCCCACCCTCCAGCACAAAACCATCATCTCCCAAATTATCCACAACCTCAACACCTCAGGTGACCTCCCACTCACAGCATCCAACCTCACTGCTCCCCAACCCCGCACAGCTCACTTCTATCTCCTTCCCAAAATCCACAAATCTGACTGGGTCAACCAGGGCATTGTCTCCGCCTGCTCTTGCCCCACCAAACTTATCTCCACCTATCTGGACTCCATTTTCTCCCCCTTGGTCCAGGAACTCCTTACCTACGTCCGTGACACCTCTCAGGCCCTTCACCTCCTCCAGAACTTCCAATTCCCTGGTCCCCAACACCTCATTTTTACTATGGACGTCCAGTCCATATACACCCATGCAGATGGCCTAAAGGCCCTTCGCTTCTTCCTGTCCCGCAGGCCTGAGCAATCCCCCTCCACTGATACCCTCATCTGTGTATCCAAACTTGTCCTCACCCTCAACAACTTTAATTCCTTTAATTCCTCCCACTTCCTGCAGACAAAGGGGTGGCCATGGGTACCCACATGGGCCCAAGATATGCCTACCTCTTTGTTGGATATGTGGAACAGTCCCTCTTCCAAAGCTACACTGGCCCTCTTCCTCCGTTACATTGACTGTTTCGGCGGCGCCTTGTGTTCCTATGAGGAGCTTGAACAGTTCACCCACTTCACTAAGAACTTCCACCCCAACCTTAAGTTTACCTGGACCATCTCTGAACCTCTCTCACCTTCCCAGACCTCTGTCTCCCTCTCTGGCATCCACCTGGAAACTGATATCCATTTTAAGCCTACTGACTCCCACAACTACCTTGAATACTCCTCCCCTCACTCACCTTCCTGTAAAAAGGCCATCCCCTATTCCCAATTTCTTTGCCTCCGCTGCATCTGCTCCTGAGATGAGGCACTCCACTTCCGAACATCTCGGGTATCCTCTTTTTTGTTTCAAGGACCGCAACTCCCCCTCCACAGTGATTGAAAATGTCCTGGACAGTGTCTCCTGCATTTCCTATGATTCATCCCTCACACCCCCTATCTGCAATAATAAACAAAACAGAATCCCGCTCGTTCTCACATACCACCCCACAACCTCCAAATCCAACACATCATCCTCCAACGTTTCTGCCATCTGCAGTCTGACCCCACTACCAAAGACATATATTTTTCCCTCCCCACTCTTGTGTGCTTTCCAGGGGGACTGCATTCTCCGTGACTCCCTTGTCCGCTCCAAACTCCCCTCCAGCCCCACCACCCATGGCACTTTTCCCTGCAACCGAAGCAAGTGCTACACCTGCCCCTATACCTCCCCGGTCACCCCCATCCCAGGCCCTAAGAAGACCTTCGACGTCAAACAGATGTTCACCTGTGCATCTGGTAATGTGATATACTGTATCCGCTGTTCCTGTTGTGGCCTCCTCTACATTGGGGAAACCAAGCAGAGGCTTGGGGACTGCTTTGTGGAACACCTGTGCTCAGTTTGCAACAAACAGCTACACCTTCCGGTCGCGAACCATTTCAAAACCCTCCCCAACCACACTCCTCGGACGACATATTCATCCTGGGCCTCCTGCATTGCTACAATGACACCACCCGAAAGATGCAGGAACAGCATCTCATATTTCGCTTGGGAACCCTGCAGCCCAAGGGTATCAGTGTGGACTCCACAAGCTTCAACATCTCCCTTCCCCCGACCACATCCCAAAACCAGCTCAGCTTGTCCCTGCCTCCCTAACTATTCCTCCCACTTCAAGCCACACCCCATCTCCTACCCACCAACCTCATCCCGCCTTCTTGACATGTCCATCCTCCCTGGACCGACCTATCCCCTCCCTAACTCCCCACCTACATTCACCTTCACTGGCTCTAACCCCGCCTCTTTGATCTGTCTGTCTCCTCTCACCCTATCTTCTCCTTTACCCATCTTCTATCCACCTCCCCCTCTCTCCCTATTTATTTCAGAATCCCCTTCCCCTCCCCCATTTCTGAAGTAGGGTCTCGACCCAAAACGTCAAACTTCCCTTCTCCTGTGATGCTACTTGACCTGCTGTGTTCATTCAGCTTCACACCATGATAACTCAGATTCTCCAGCGTCGGCAATTCCTACTATCTCTGGCCCCATTCCTGTTCACTTGTAATCTGTCCACCTTCTAGAGGTCCTGCCTCTGCCAGAAATGGTCCCAAATCTTCAGGAATCTAAATCGATCCATCAGTTCTATACCATGTCGCCAGCCTGCATTCATCTGCTATGTTTGTGCCTTTATTTGTATGCGCAAAAGTTGGAAATTACTGCCTTTTGAAATTTTGCTTTTCAGTTTCCTATCTAATCCCCTAAAGTATGCTTATAGGACTGATGTTTGTTTCTTCCTATGTCATTGCCCCAAAAATAGGCCATAACCTCTGGCTGTTTACCCTTCCAGTTCAAAGTGCCCTGTGGCAGTTCCGTGAGATCCTTGATTTGCGACAGTGTGTGTGGTGGTTCAATGATTTTAAAATGTTCAAAAATTTAATATTTTGAATTGTTTCGATTTTAGGGTATCCCATGATGGTAACTCATTGACTAAGTATTGTAAGAATAGCTTTATCCTTTGGTACTTTGCCCAGTTACCCTTGTTGGACAAAGCAAAGAAAATTAGATTGATGCTGAGGGGAAACAAAAGCACGACTCCAAGGATAGAGTGGGGAAATGACACTGACTTCATTGTTCAGGCCACCTATTGTTAAAGAAATTTGGTAAAATGACCTGCTTCTGTGCCTTAATCAGTGATTCTAGAAATGACTGTAAACTGGCTTATTTACTTAGCAGGCAATGCCGTAGTTGTACTCATTCAGACCTTATTACCAAAACAGTCAAGTGTGGAAAGACCCATCCTTACCATGGTCTAGCACTTAACCTCAGCGTTTTATGGACACTTTTGCATACTAGAGAAAAACCAGGGCTGAACTAACTTTCTACTGACAAATGAAAGAACCTGTTATCCATGGCTCACATACATTTAATCGTCACTACTGTCAATTATAGAATAAAAACATTAGAGTAGTTACCCAGAAAATAACCATTTGTATGTTCTGTTCCTGCAAGAACCGCTCATTTTACTCCCACTTCCCTGCCTTTTTATTACAACCCTGCATTCAGAGACTGTAAAGCAGTTTCTGCTAAATCTGAGAATTCAAGTGAAACTTGTGAATCCAGAGAATGGTGAGAACATGTAGACCTTACTACCAGTGGAAATACTGTAAATACCTGAGGCATATTTAAGAATCTGCAGAAGTCAATACTGACCTAGATCAGTGGTACTGCATGGCTGTCCTCAATGCACTACCTAAGGATCAGTTCATTCAGTGTCATTTGCTGTGTGTTCTTAGCTGGTGATTCATCCTCTTGTTGGTGCATTTGAGTCCCAGGAATCTGGGGGGAAAAAAAAACAAATTCTCCTTCGCTGTAAAATCCAGCTAAGAATGTTTGTCACCTCAAGTCCCAGTACTGCAATATTTAAGCTATTGGGCTTCTTTGAGTGTATTTGCAACATATTTTGACAGCAAATTTTTAATAACTAACATTGAGCTGAAACTACATGTCCAGCAGGGCAGGCACTTAGTTAATACTGCAGATCACAATCTCCTTTATGCAGTTGACTGTAGAACTTCAGAGAATTATATGGAATGCATATTGCACCCGACTCTTCAGAATTCCAATAATTTTGTCTTTACTAAAGGGTTTAAATAAATAATGTATGGTCTGGTTTGGTCATCTCATCATAAAACACAAGACTGCAATGAATTATACAACAAAGTCTGACGTTTCCTGGAGTAATTTGAATGTTTGCACACACAAGGGAAGAGAATCCAGAGTGCACCCATTATATTTCTTCTATATTCAGAAGATAGAGTGGGATAAACCTTGCAGAATAAGATTCTGGAATTTAGTCTGAATTTTTTTTATTATGGCATGGTTGGTGTGATTTAAATACTTGCGTCTGCAGCACAAGAACCAGCCATTTGGCCTATTCCTCCACTGCCGCTGGGTCAAAATCCTGGAATTCTCTCCCTAATAGTATTGTGGGTCAACCCAGAGCAGGAGGACTGCAGCAGTTCAAGAGGGCAGCTAACCACTGCCTTCTGAAGGGTTGCTCTGGATGGACAAGAAATGCTGGCCGGCCAGCCAACCACGTCCACGTCCCACAAAAACCAATAGAAAAAAGTTGCCGCTGTATACTCTGTCTAATCTTAGTTTTCTATCCTCCTGCATATCCCTCTATTCTATTGTCCAATCTGTGAAGGAGACTTTGTGTAAAGGCTCAAATTTCTGTTTTGTCCATTCCATGTAGCAGTAAAATCTGTTTTCTTCAATGGGTGCAGCAATTCTTCCAAAAATATATTCATTTTATCCGTATTTTGCTGCACTGTATTCAACGCTGCCATCTTGTTATGGAACACCTGCCTGTTTCGAGGCTTGGGATTTTGCCTCTTTCTTCATCAGCTGATGTGACACAAGTTGCTGATTTATGCAAAAGAGATGGGGGAAGAGGGCCAGTGTAGCTTTGGAAGAGGGACTGTTCCACGTATCCAACAAAGAGGTAGGCATAGCTTGGGCCCATGTGGGTACCCATGGCCCTACCACATGGCGCCATTATTTTTGACCTCTTATGGTGTGCCACTTCTGTCTTCCAGGATTCTGTAGACTGCAGATTGGAGTTTAGCTAATGTCACCCCAATATTTAAAAAGAGGGGTAGAGAGAAAACAGGGAATTATACATCAGTAAGCCTAGCGTCCAAAGTGGGGAAAATTCTTGAATCCATTATCAAAGACTTTATAGCAGAGCATTTAGAAAACTGTGGCATGATCAGACAGAGTCAGCATGGACTTATGAAGGGGAAATCATGCTTGACAAATCTGGAATTCTATAAAGATGTAACTAGTGGAGTTGACAAGGGGGAGCCAGTTGATGTGGTCTATTCGGACTTTCAGAAAGCATTTGACAAAGTCCTGCACAAGAGATTATTGCGCAAGATTAAAATGTATGGCATTGGGGGAGGTGTATTGAGATGGATCAAAAACTGGTTGGCAGAGAGGCAACAAGGAGTAGGAATTCATGAGTCCTTTTCAAATTGGCTGGTGGTAACTAGTCGGGTGTCACAAGGGTCAGTGCTGGGACCCCACCTATTCACAACATTTATTAATGATTTGGATGAGTGTATAAAATATAACATCTTCAAGTTTGCAGATGCTACCAAGTTGGGTGGGAGATGGAATTGTGACAGCAATGCACAGATTCTTCAGCATAATCTGGACAAATTTGGTCAGTGGGCAAATCAATGGCAAATGTGTATAATTTGGATAAATGTGAGGTTATTCACTTTAGCAGCAAAAACAATAAGGCAGATTACTATCTGAATGGCTGTAAATTGGGAGAGAAGAGTGTGCAGCAGGACTTGGGTGTCCTTGTGCACCACTTTCTGAAGGTAAGCATGCAGGTGCAGCAGGTGGTACAGACCTCGAATAGTATGTTGGCCTTCATTGCAAGGGATTTTGAGTACAGGAGCAGGCATGTGTTGTTGCAGTGAGGGCATTAATGGGGCCACACCTAGAATATTGTGTGCAGTTTTGGTTTCCTTTTCCAGGGAGGATCGTTTTGCTCTTGAAGGCGTGCAGCTAAGATTTACCAGGCTGATTCCAGGGATGGCACCACTGGCATATGCAGAGATACTGAGTATGTTAGGTTTGTTTTGCTGGAGCTGAGACGAATGAGAGGGGGGAATTTCATAGAGACTTATAACATTCTAACAGGACTAGATAAGGTAGATGCAGGGAGGATGTTCCTGATGGTGGGTGCATTCAGAACCAGGGGTCACAGTCAGTGTAGACCATTTAGGCTGGAGATGAGATATTTGTTCACCCAAAGAGTGCTGAGCCTATTGAATTCATTACCACAAGAAATAATTGATGCTGAAACATTGTATTCAAAAGGCAGTCAGATGTAGTGCTTGAAGCAAATGGAATCAAAGGTTATGTGGAGAAAGCAGGATTAAGCTACTGAGTTGTGACAATCAGCTATGATCTGGATGAATTTGGAGCAGGCTGGAAGGGTGAATGGTCACCACCTGCTCCTACTTTCTATGTTTCTATGAAGCTGTTCTCCCTGTTACATCCCCAAATATGCGAGGTGATGTTGAACAATCTTCTCTATGAAGGTGCTATGAATTATGTTCGACCTCGGCCATATTTGTTTCAGTTCAGCATTTAGACATCAGGGTGTTTCGTTGTTATCTCTCAGGTTATAATCTGGAAGAATAAATTGGACATCCATTTGATTTTTCAGGACTTTTGTTAATTCTGTGTAATGTAATTTACTTTAATCTGCTATTTTCAGTTATTTTTTTTAAAAAGGATGGCCTTATTGTTTTCATAAATGGCCTTGGTTTGAGCCATATATAATTGTAGTATTTTAAACTCTACACTCAGTTTGTTCATCAACATAGGGCGTGGACTGATGCTTTTTGCATCTGCAAATCTATTCGTTCACTCCCCGCTCACTGCAACAATGTTTATCTACCACATGGCACCATTATTTTTGACTTTCCGCTGCTTCAGCCTAATATCACTACCATAATATAATGGGACCAGTTTCCAGTCCCACGTAATAGTGGGTCCATGTGCAAAGCAATATTGTTTTGGGTCTGTGTAATCCACTGATTTATAAGTACCTTTCTCCCATCTTTAAATGAAAGTTTCCACGATGTCCATGACTGAAAGGTCTTGGTACTTCTACATAGCAGTATCAGTGAGATATAATTTGTAGCTCTTTTGGGTTTAAAAATCAATGCATTTGCTTTCCACTGTTTGTTAATCATCATTTTTTGGCATTTATTATTTATTTCTAAATCTTATTCACCAGACACTGCATAAAGGTGTACTTTACTTGTCTCTTGCAAATTTCTTCCACCAGATAATCGAGAGCTGTTTTGTTGAAAGAACAGTAATATCTAAAATAGATTCCACTGTACCACTTGTTAAAATACAATAAACTTTCATTTAAAAAGCAAATAGAAGTAATTTGTCTCAAAGCTGACTGTTTAATGGAATAGTTTGGCAGCATTGATTTTTTTTAAAAATGAATTATGTTAAGCACAAAATCGCGTAAGCTAGGCTATCCTACTGACACAATTGAGCATGGTTTTTTCACTTGTAACTTCCCTGCGTAGTAATTTCTTGATCTTAGCTAAGACCCTCTGAAGCTGTTCCTGATAAAGAACTTCTGTTCTTAACACTAATGGAAGGACCATGGGCAAGATGGAAATGGAGTGCCACAGAACCAGCTGGAGGTTATGAATTGTAGTTTTAAAAAAGAAATTTGATCTTGGTACAGGAATTACCCCTAACTAGATGCAGAGCTCCTATTGATTTGAATTGCTTTGTTTTGCAGGGTGAAATTCGAGCCACAGCTTTCACTGACCAGGTGGATAAGTACTTCCCACTTATTGAAGTGAATAAGGTAAAAAGCCCGTCTTGTTCTCGGACTACTACACTTAATACATTGTGTTCATACGTCCCAAGATGTTTTATGTCCTAGTCTGCAGAATACTCAGATTTGTGCACTTGCTTCCAAAGTGAAGGCACCTTTGGAAGGTAGATGCTTGTACATTCAATGATCTTGTTGTATTACAATGATGTCTAGCTTTATTTAAGATGGAGCTTAAAATATGTCTCTGAGAACCATTCATATAAAGGAAAATAGCTTTGTTATTGTGGAGTTGATTTTATCTTGCAACTATAAAATCTGCGTCAACATTGAGATGCATTGTAAATCTACAGTCTTGGTCTTACTAATTTTCAAAGTGTCAGAGAACATATGTGATAGAATGCATCTCATTCTATTTACAGTCAGAATGAGGGTCCACTCACCGCTATGTTGATTTGGAATCCAGCAGCACAGATGAATTCATTGACTTTCTTGGGAGAGGTTAAAGATTTCTCTCTAAGAAAAGATATTGTGTCCCCTCCCCTGTGGGTACTACTTTGTCTGAATGTGACATGAGCATGAATAGGGGAATGGAATGTTGACTTTTAAAAACAAAGTTTGATTGTAGCTCAAGTTTTTTAAATGTATCTCTGCCAGCTTTGGAGACTTCATTCAAATTAAAGATCTTGGTTTTATGTACACTTGCATTATAATTCTAGTTGCATGTATTAAGCATTTGTATTATAGACTCAAGACCACATTTCAGATGAAAACTGCTTTTGTAAACTTTCAATGTTGTAATTGCACCACCTTCCCAATTAAAATGCTGCAGTTGCAACAATGACAAGAGGATTTGAAGAATGACTGACTGGTTTTCGTGGATACTGTTTTAATAGGACATACAAAACCATATTGGAAATGTTAAAATCATGTATGACATCATAATGACTTATGCGTCCCAGTCCAATTGTCCTGTAACCTGGCTTAATCTGGAATTGCCATGAGAGATTGACTCGCTCACATTCTTGTTCCTTAAAATTACCGGTTAAAGTTTTGACAGAAGTTGAGACTTTCATGAAGGAGTAAAATTAATACGCATACAATAGTTTTTCAAAATTATGAAAGATTTTGAGGATCGAAGCAGGAAATGCTTTCCAATTGTAGCTGAAGGTTACTTGGATCAGAAGTCTGAAGGAGGTGGTTGCTATTGAGTCAGAGATCAGAGTTTAAAAGGAAACTCATTTAGTATGTTAAAATGAAGACTATAAGCTATTTTCGTCCCTCGTTCATTGTACATTCATAGATGTTACTGAGATTGTGGAACTTGAGCTTGTGCCTCCTGAATAATTTGTCTAGATCCCTTAATTATAGTTTTGGATGAGAATCAGGCATCTGCCTATTTGGTGAGATTTGTCATTGGATCAAGAATGATTCATTCAACACCTCAAGCCTGTTAAGTAGACCAGGAAGGATGTCTTCATTGACCTGTGGTGCTTCCTTTTTGGCCAGAGTCATGTGGAGATTGGAAGGAGATGCAAAAGTTACTCCCGAAAAAAATGCAAGAAGTTACACCTGAAACAACTTGCAAGAATAGTTGTAGTAAACTTGTGCATTTGGCTGTTGAGTTGCTTTATGACTGATATGCAACTGTTTATTTTGTTGTTAAGTTTAGGATGACCAGATATTGTGAGTATGAGCTATAGGGAGAGGCTGGACAGATGGGGCTCTTTTCCCTCGAGCGTAGGAGGCTGAGGGATGACCTTTATAGAGGTTTCTAAAATCATGAGGGGCATGGGATAGGATAAATAGACAAGGTCTGTTCCCCACTGTAGGGGAGTCCAAAACTAGACGGCATAGGTTTAAGGTGAGAGGGGAAAGATTTAAAAGGGACCTGATGGGCAACTTTTTCACGCAGAGGGTGGTGTGTATATGGAATGAGCTGCCCGAGGAAGTGGTGGAGGCTGGTATAATTACAGATTTAAAAGGCATCAGGATTGGTGCATGAATAGGGAGGGTTTAGAGGGATATGGTCCAAATGCTGGCATATAGGACTAGGTTTATTTGGGGTATCTGGTCAGCATGGACTAATTGCACCAAAGGATCTGTTTCTGTGTGGTAGAACTCTGACTCTGACTCTATTTGATATAGGGTGAAAGAAAAGTTGTAAATTATTCTTAATTGTTTAAAGCAGTTAGGTTAAATGCTTCTGCTTTCTAATTTCAGGTATATTATGTGTCAAAAGGAACATTGAAGACTGCCAATAAGCAGTATACATCTGTGAAGAATGATTATGAGATGACTTTTACTAATGAGACCACTGTGATCCCTTGTGATGACTCGGATGATTTGCCAACGGTCCAATTTGAGTTTGTGCCCATAGATCAGCTGGAAAATAAGAACAAGGATACGATGCTTGGTGAGAGACTTTTATCGGGATGGTTCAATATAGTCCAAATTTAGTAACACATGGTGCTGCTCATGATCACTGGTGTTTTTCGGATGCCGCATCCTGCTGTCTGCTAGTACAACCTAGTATTGAAGTGGTATATGGTAATTTTTCTACAGGTCAAAGTTCAAATAAGTCCTAGCCAAGGCCTGCTGTGCTGTTGGATGAGATTGCACTGGCCCTTGACTTGAGCTTCATTTCATGCCAGGACCTCCGATTCCCTGAGTAATCCAAAAATGTATCAATCTTTGCCTTGGCTGTATTCAACAGCCGAATGTTTACTTTAGAAAGTCTCTGCTTCAATTTTGACTTGAAGTTGGAACAAGAGCTTTCGACCCACATTGATCCTGGGCCACTAAGTGATGTTTATTTCATCTGTTAGACTATTTTGATGCTATATTCTGTATAATTTCTCACGGTCACTTTTTAAATGGCTCTTTCCAGATGTAATTGGAGTGTGTAAGTCATTTGAAGATGTCAGTAAGATAACAGTGAAGTCAAACAATCGAGAAGTATCTAAGAGGAACGTTAGTCTGTTGGATATGAGTGGAAAAATTGTCACTGCTACGCTGTGGGGTGAGGATGTAAGCATCTTTCTTCAGAATTTTTTTGGATCAAATTAATCAATTGTTTTCAATACTTGAAATTGACTGAATTTTCTTGCAGCAGTGGTTATTATCTGAATTGTGATCACAATGGGTAGTCCTGTGTAGTATCTTTGGAAAGGAAGCAATCAACACTCGTCATATGATTATGATCTACACCAGTATGGCACATTATTTCAAAATATAGTTGTAGCAGTGAAGTTAGAACTGATAGTTTTTGCATTCTTACGTTTTTCCCTACCTTGGGCTTTTCACAATTCAGTGAAATTAATTCTTGGAAATGAATTCAGACTGTCATCCAGCTTGTACTCCTATAAAAGTTGAACTTCTGAGACTAAGTTTTTAGCTTAGATATAGGGGTTGACTTTTACATAAGTAACACTTCTGGAGAGTTTGAAATCTGCACCTTCTTATTGCCCTGCTATTGCAGTAGCCATATCGGATAGTGTTCTGTCACTCCATCTCCAAAAGAAGTGTGAGCAGAGTGGAAAGCCTTTAATGGTTGCTAATCTTCAGAAATTGGTTTCTGTAAATATAAGATCAATTAATTAAATCTGTCATATTCATCAGAGACATTAAGACGTATTCAGGATAAAAGAATCCCACAAATATTCATCTTCTATGCTAAGGAGTGCGTTGGATATCCCATGACTGTCATCTCTATTTTAGTTCTGTATGAGAAATCTACAGTGAACTGTATAATGGAGTTGCTATCCTTGAGGTTCCAATGCTGTTCCCTTGGTGAACATCTCTGATCGTCCAGTCGTTCCACTTTTTTCAAATGCGGTCCTTGAAGCACTCGTTTAGTGAGATATGGTTGGCCACACAATGAATCACTTCAACAAAGTCAAGATGTGATCCGAACCCATATCAAATGACAGTGGTTTTGCTTTCTTTGACCAGGTCAGAAGCATTGAACTTTACTTAGCCATGTTTGTCAGGCCACTTTCATCCTTACAACCATTCTTTATCATGATTGTGATTGATTTTCCTGTTTTCGGAGGCTTTTTCTCTTGATTGTCACTGTTGGCTTGAGCTTTGTTATGTTGAACATACATGATTGTCTCTCTAAATCTACAATTTGTGATCACTAGACAATAGGTGCAGGAGTAGGCCATTCAGCCCTTTGAGCAAGCACCACCATTCATTATGATCAAAAGCTGATGATCCACAATCAGTATTCTGTTCCTGCCTTATCCCCATAACCCTTGATTCCACTATCTGTAAGAGCTCTATCCATCTCTTTCTTGAAAGCATCCAGAGACTTGGCCTCCACTGCCTTCTGGGGCAGAGCATTCCATATATCCACCACTCTCTGGGTGAAGAAGTTTTTCCTCAGCTCTGTTCTAAATGGCCTCCCCCTTATTTTTAAACTGTGTCCTCTGGTTCTGGACTCACCCAACAGCGGAAACATGCTTCCTGTCTCCAGAGTGTCCAATCCTTTAATTATCTTATACAGCTCAATCAGATCCCCTCTCATCCTTCTAAACTCAAGTTATACAAGCCCAGTCGCTCCAATCTTCCAACATATGATAGTCCCGTCATACTGGGAATTAACCTCATGAACCTACGCTGCACTCCTTCAAAAGCGAGAATGTCCTTCCTCAAATTTGGAGACCAAAACTGCACACTTTTCTCCAGGTGCGGTCTCACCAGGGCCCTGCACAGCTGCAGAAGGACCTCTTTGCTTCTATACGCAATTCTTCTTGTTATGAAGGCCAACATACCATTAGCTTTCTTCGCTGCCTGCTGTACCTGCATGCTTGCTTTCATTGACTGATGTACAAGAACACCTAGATCTCATTGTACTTCCCCTTTACCTAACTTGACTCGAATGAGATAGTAATTTGCCTTCCTGTTCTTGTCACCAAAGTGGATAACCTCACATTTATCCACATTAAACTGCATCTGCCATGCATCCGTCCACTCACCTAGCCTGTCCAAGTCACCCTGTATTCTCATAACATCCTCCTCACATTTCACGTTGCCACCTGGCTTTGTGTCATCAGCAAATTTGCTAATATTACTTTTAATGCCTTCATCTATATCATTAATGTATATTGCAAACAGCTGTGGTCCCAGCACCAAATCTTGCGGTACCCCACTGGTCACTGCCTGCCATTCTGAAAGGGACCTGTTTATCACTACTCTTTGCTTCCTGTCAGCCAGCCAATTTTCAATCCAAATCAGTAATTTTCCCCCAATACCATGTGCCCTAATTTTGCTCACTAAGTTCCTATGTGGGACATTATCAAAGGCTTTCTGAAAGTCCAGGTACACTACATCCACTGGCTCTCCCTTGTCCATCCTCAAAAAATTCCAAAAGATTAGTCAAGCACGATTTCCCCTTCGTAAATCCACGCTGACTCTGACCTATCCTGTTACTGCTATCCAATGAGTTGTAATTTCATCTTTTATAATTCACTCCAGCATCTTTCCCACCACTGACGTCAGGCTAACTGGTCTATAATTCCCTATTTTCTCTCTCCCTCCTTTCTTGAAAAGTGGGACAACATTAGCCACCCTCCAATCCGCAGAAACTGATCCTGAATTTATAGAACATTGCAAAATGATTACTAATGCGTCCACGATTTCTAGAGCCACCTCCTTAAGTACCCTGGGATGCAGACCATCAGGTCCCGGGGACTTATCTGCCTTCAGACCTAACAGTCTGTCCAACATCATTTCCTGCCTAATATAAATTCCCTTCAGTTAATCCATTACCCTAGGTCCTTCAGCCACTATCACATCTGGGAGATTGTTTGCGTCTTCCCTAGTGAAGACAGATCCAAAGTACCTATTCAACTCTTCTGCCATTTCCTTGTTCCCCATAATAAATTCACCCTTTTCTGCCTTTAAGGGCCCAATTTTAGTCTTAACCATTTTGTTCTCTTTTCACATACCTAAAAAAGCTTTTACTATCCTATATATTTTTGGCTAGTTTGCCTTCGTCTTCTGTTGCTCTTTAAAAGTTTCCCAGCCTTCCGCCTTCCCGCTCATCTTTGCTATGTTATATTTCTTCTCTTTTATCTTTATACAGTCCTTAACTTCCCTCGTCAGCCACGGCTGCCCCTGCCTCCCCTTAGGATCTTTTCTTCCTCTTTGGAATGAACTGATCCTGCACCTTCTGCATTACATCCAGAAATACCTACCATAGGGTGGCACGGTGGCTCAGTGGTTGGCACTGCAGCCTCACAGCGCCAGGGACCCAGGTTCAATTCCAGCCTCTGGTGACTGTCTGTGTGGAGTTTGCACATTCTCTCCGTGTGTGCGTGGGTTTCCTCCGGGTGCTCCGGTTTCCTCCCACAGTCCAAAGATGTGCAGGGTAGGTGGATTGGCCATGCTAAATTGCCTGCAGTGTTCAGGGGTGTGTGGGTTTTGGGGGCATGGGTCTGGGTGGGATGCTTCAAAGGGCGGTGTGGACTTGTTGGGCTGAAGGGCCTGTTTCCACACTGTAGGGAATCTAATCATTGTTGTTCAACTGCCATCCCTGCTAGGGTATTGTACCATTGAACTTTGGCCAACTCCTCCCTCATAGCTCCATAGTTCCCTTTCTTCAACTGCATTACTGACAATTCCAATTCTCCCTTCTCCCTCTCAAATTGCAGATTAAAACTTATCTTTCACTCTAACTTTACAATGAGTGGCTAGCAAAATTCATGGGCATTTCATTCATATTTCCAGTAGATACAGAATATTCCGTATCTATTGTCCATGTTTAATTACAAACTGTTGCAACAGGTTTATTGGGTTTCAAGTTCTAGTGGGAGATGCTGTGAAACGTTGGTTTTGCGATGCAGTACAAAATTGTTTTTAATTCAGACAAATATTCAGATATTTCCTCAACCGATTTTCTTTGTATTTTGCAACTTTGTCTTTCTTCTGCTTGCTTATTTTTAACATCTGCCTAAGCTGTGTAGGTAGTACCCTCCAATCTCTTGATGTTCTTCTCTATTCGCCACAAAATTTTGTCTGGACTATAATGTTGACACTAATCCTTCATACCCTGTTGCCGCATTAGTGAGATTTGCCGGAGTGCCCCACAGACCATAATGATGATAACTTCGATATCGTGTGTTGGCCTGCTGAAAGGGCAGCTACCTACGGTGGTGTGCTATTGTTCCGTTAAGTGCGTTTGCACTTAAGCACCTTTTGACTTTAGCAACAAGTGATGGCAAGTATGAACTGTTTGGATGTTTTGGCCAAACATCTGGTGTCAACTTTGGAAGAAATTGACCATTAATTATATACTGTATATAACTTGCTTGGGTGCTCGTGAAAGGAACAGAGGCCGACATTTTGGGTAGTGTCTCTCATCTTGGAGATATTGTCAGGCAGAATTTCATGTAATTGGAATTTTTCATCCCTTTTGAAATAGATGAATGCAAAACCAGTTGACAATTACTGCAATAACCTGAAGCTTTAATGCTGGTGCATACTATTCACGTACAAGTAAGCAGGGCTTCAGAATGGATAATGGAAAATTAAAATTTTGATATTTAATTTGCAATAAAGTCTGCATGTAAGCGTAAGCTGATTGAGCAGTTAAGTGGCATCTGCAATAGAAAAAGATAAAAACTGTGTAAGAATAGGGAAGGGAAGTACTTACGCGCAGAGGTGTTTTTTTTAAATCACAAGTAATGCTCCGCCTGATTTGCCCTTTGGAGCCATTGAGACACAGCCATATTGCTGAGAGTCTAGAGTCATTTGGTAAGGTCAGCAGATGTCTGACTTTAAGGTACATTAGTGAATCACATGGGTTTTTACCACACTTGGTATTTTCATTGTTACCATCAATGCTTGATTTTTAATAGATTAAATTTAAATACCCAGGCTGTAAACTTAAGTGTCTGAGAAACAAAACCAGTAATGTTGCCACTTTGCCGTGGTCTCCTGATTTTGTTTCTGGAACCATAGTATCAATGCAACAACACCAAGATGACAAAGTAATTTTGTGTTTGTTACTTGCTAAAATGTAGTTTACAACGTCTTATAAAACATACACTTCTTCAGATGCTGTTTGGTGTAAGGTTGGTTTACTTGCATTTTACCATGATGCAGAATTACAATTGTGAAAATTGTGAACATCATGGAGGGGCTTAATAGAGACCCTTAAGGGTATTTTGGTCTGTATGGCGATGAATTATTTATGTTGATCAGAGGTTATAATGATGGCACTAATTTAAACATACTCTGTTGTGAACATTAGAAAATAAATTGAATAGTTTCTTCCCCAAACTGATGAAGCTGTGCTCAGCATTTTAGTTTTGAGTAATAGATAATAGCATAGAAATAGGTATATTAAAGGGTGTCCATAAAAGTGAGGAGGGGGGTCATGTGAAGAGATGCTAGATATCTCTTTCTGTTGTATCAATTTTGACTTCTAGGTGGACTTACATAGCTAGTTTGTGATTTCTGGCTTGTACTTCTATCAGAGGCATACAATAGAGCATTTGGAAAATGATGTTCTAATCAAGCGGAGTCAGCATGGTCTCCTGAAAGACACATTGTGTCTGACTAATTTATTAAGGATTTTTGAGGAAGTCTTAACTAGAGTTAGTAGAGGGGAATCAGTAGATGATGTTTGACAAGGTACTTCTCAGAACATAAAAGCCCCTGGTGTTAGAGCTAATATATTGGCATGGACAGAGAATTGGCTCACGGGCAGGAAATGGTCATTGGGGATAAGGTTCCTTTTTCTGGTTGGCGACCTGTAGCCATTGGGGTTCCACAAGGATCAGAACTAGGACCACAACTGTTTACAATATATATTAATGACTTGGAGGAAGGAAGTGAATGTACAGTGGCCAGATTTGCGACAAAAATAATGAGTGGAAAGGCAGGTTGTGAGATGGATGAAAATTGTTTACTGAGAGATATTTCATAGGTTAAGTAAGTGGGCAAAAAGTTGGCAAATAAAATATAATGTGGGAAAATGTGAAATTGTTTATTTTGGAAGGGAGAACAAAAGATTACAGTATTTAAATAGAGAAAATCTGCAAAAAGCTGCAAAGGGACTTGGGAGTACTTGTGCACAAAACACCCAAAAGCTAGCACATAGGGTGCAGCAGGTAATCAGGAAGGCTAATGGAATGATGGCCTTTATTTCAACAGGGTTGGAGTCTGAGAGTAGGGAAGTCTTACTGCAACTGTACAAGGTGCTGGTGAGACCTCATCTGGAGTACTGTGTGCAGTTTTGCTCCCCCTTACTCAAGGAAAGATATCATTCATTGGAACCAGTTCAGAGAAATTCCACTATGATGATCCCCTGGTGTGGAGGGATTGACTTATGAGCAAAGGTTAAACAGGTGGCACTCTACTCACTGGAGTTTAGAAGAATGGGGAGTTATATCTTATTGAAACATGCCAGATTCTTAAGGGGCTTGACAGGGTAATCATTGAGAGGATACTTGCTTTCGTAAGAGAGTCTTGGTCAAGGGGGCATAGTCTCAGAATAAAGGATTGCTGGTTTAAGACTGAGATGAGGAATTTCTTCTGAAGGTTGAGACTCTGTATTTTTAAAGCTGAGACAGATTTTTGATCAATAGGGGAAGCAAACGTAACAGGGAAAGAGCAGGGAAGTGGGTGTAAGGAATGTTGGATCAGCCACGATCCCGTTGAATGGCAGATCAGGCTTGAGGGGCTGAACAGCCTACTCCTGTTTCAATTTCTTATGGCCTTGTGGACAGTCAAAGTGGTGACCTTGGGGAAGAGGAGCAATGAGTGCTAGAAGTTGGATGAGTTAGTGAGTCTGAATCTCTTTATAAAATTAACTTAAATTATAAATTAACTGAAATTTACCACTTATATTCTCAAATCCCTTAAGCAAAGTTTATAAGGCATCCACTAGAAGAGTGATCTTTACCTTATTTTAGTTTCAGAAGCATATAAATATTAGGCATCAGTGTCGCTTTGTATTGTGTTGACATTTGGATGAATAAGGGAATTAGGGGAAGGAGTTGCCCCTTTAGCTCTTGCTTTTTCTTACTCTTCACTCCTAAGGATTTGGTTCATCATTATTGAGGAAGGATGCTAGCTGTTTGCTAACTTTGGTAATTGATTAAGGTTTGTTTATTTCTAAAAATCAAAACATAGACATTTTCCTGGTTGCAAATGGATTCCATACTTGAGTCTGTTTGCTAGTTGATTTGATTGCAAGTTGAAACATAGCGCAGGACACTCAAGTAGCTGTTTGTAAACATAACAAGTGTTTGTATGACGGAACTTGAAAATTACACCCCTGTAAAGGATCTCATTTGTAAGTACAAGCGTTCAAAATTCAGACTTTTGTAAATCGCAGATGCCCTGTAGTACAGGAGTTTTGAAGTATCGTTAATAAAGCATGAAATAAAATTGAGTAAAATAATGATAGTTAAAACGTTTCAAAGGTGGCAGACTGATGTCTCATGATTGCAATATGTGGGAACTCCTCAATGCCACTGTAATCCAGGATAAACAGGACTGCAGGGGGTGTTCGCAGCTGAGGCTAAGTTTGAGCTGAGACAGCACTACAAGCATTTCAGTACCTCAGGGAGAGGGAAGGTTGACAGTGTGTTTTGTGTGAAGTTTGGTCAGACCCCTTCAAGTTGGGATACTTTGATTTGATTAGGTAGCAGGAACAAGAAAGTTTGACTTTAAGTGAGGCTGGTAATGAGAGCCAGAAGGCAGGACCCTCTTCGTCATGATTGTCCGGTGAATCTGAAAATCTTTGAGTTTGTTTGTTTGGATGAGAATGAGGCATACGAGGTGGGTGGGCTAACTGACCTTGGCACTTTGGTATGGGAATCCATTCCAGTGGGGGAAATCAAAATGGAATGTCAATGTAGTAGAGGACAGCATAGGTGAGGGCTGAACATTGTTCTCCTCACTAAACAGTGAGGGTGCTCCATTTTGTCTGCTTGGTGCCAGGATTTGAGAACACCTGCTCAAGGGAATGGACCTTGGAATGGGAGGAGGAGGATCGCCAATCATTGTGATCCACATAGGTACCAGCAACAGAGACCAAGGATGAGATTTTCACGTTCAGTATGAGATGCTGGATATCAAATTTAAGAAGCAGAACCTCGAGTGTAATCTCTATTATTAACTGACCGTTGTGAAAATCAGCACAGGGCAAATAAGATGAGTGAACTGAACCTGTTGCTCAAAAATTTGGGGGAAGTGGGTTCGGGATCGTGGGACATTAACACCAGTACTGGGACATTCTCAATATACCTTTCTGGATGGTCTACATTTGAACAGTGGTGAGGCTGGTGTTCTGGCAAGCTGAGTGTCTGGGGAATTGGAGGATTTTGATTTAAATAACGGAGGCAAGAGTTCAAGTTCAGGAAGGTTTGGTAAATCATGCAGTTGAGACTGAGTGAAAGTATGTAAAAAAACTAAATGTAAGAGGCAAGAATAGTGTGTAAAAATCTGAGTACATTGAATAAGGCGAAAGGTTGTAAAATTAAATGAGTCTAAACTCTATATCTGAATACACTTCATTTGAAGCAAAGCAGATAAACTAAGAATACAAATAGAAATAGCAAGTATCATCTGATTGCCAACACAATAGTTGTAAGATGACCTGTCTTAGGAATTCGAATATTTAAGGGTTCGCAACATTTCAGGAGGACAAGAAGCTGTGAAAAGGTGGAAGGATGATTTTGGTCGCAATAGTATTAGTTCAATAGAAAGGAATGATCTGTGTTCAGGAAAGCAGGATGTAGAAAGTGGTTGGTTAGAGATTAGGAATGTTAAATGCAAGAAATCTCTTGTGGGGAAAAGCCCACATTGTAGTGTACAAATCCATTAATAGTAATCACATGGTAATGCAGTATATAAATGGGCAAGAAAAAGAGTTTGTCAGAAATGTGCAGTGCTAATGATGTACATTAATTTACACACAGACTAAAAAAAATGGATAAATAAGCAAATGTACAATGAGAAGTGAATAGAAACTGTCCTGAAAGCATTCTTGGTACAAAGCATTCTGGAACCAACCAGAGAGGAGGCTGCACTGCTCTTTTGTGCAATGAGATAGGGTTACTTAATGCTGTCATAGTGAAGGTGCCCTTATTGGTAACATAAAAACATAAGAACTAGGAGTAGGCCATCTGGTCCCTCGAGCCTGCCCCGCCATTTAATAAGATCATGGCTGATCTTTTTGAGCCTCAACTCCACTTACCCGTCTTCTCTCCATAATCCTTATTTCCTTTACTGTTCAAAAATATATGTAGCTTTGCCTTTAAAAACATTTGTGAGGTAGCTTCAACCAGTTCATTGGGCAGGAAATTACACAGATTCACAGCCCTTTTGGATGAAGAAATTCCTCCTAACCTCAGTCCGACATCTGCGCCCCTTTATTTTGAGGCGATGCCTTCTAGTCTGAGTTCCAACTGCTTTTGGAAACAACCTGCCTGCCTCCACTTTATCTATTCCTGTCATAATCTTGTGTTTCTATAAGATCTCCCTGCATAATCATAATATAATTGAATTTTACATTCAGTTTGAGGGAGAGAAGAATGGTTCTCTTTGGTTAATGCATAGGCCAAAAGAGATGCAACAGCAGTCTTCGAAAATGTTTCAGAATACACAGAATACGTTCCAATATGAAAGAGAGCATTCCAAGTAGAGTACCCAACATAAGTTAAAGATTGTGTCAGGCTTAGATGAAAAGCATAAAATTGCATAAAGATGCATGGTAGATTAGATTGGACAGAATATAAACCACAGCAAATGACTGAAAAAAAAAAGGAAAATTTGAGTATGAGAGTCAGTTAGAAATTAGAAGCTAGTAATTAGAGCTAGCTAGAAATATGAAAACGGTCGAAGTTTTCTATGGATATTTGCAAAAAAAGGGTTTAAATGAGCTTTAGTCCTATAAAAAGTGAGTATGGGGAATTAATAATGGAAAATAAGGAGATGGCTTATTGAAAAGGCACTTTGCGTTAATCTCCATTGAAGATGATAAAAGTGACATTCCAGAAATAGCTGAAAATCAGGAAATGAAAGGCAAGGAGGATCTCAAGAAAATTGTCATCACCAGGGCAATAGTACTGAGCAAATTGTTGAAGCTGCTGGCTGACAGGATTGGACTTTGTTCTAGACTCTTAAGTGGCTGTTTGAGATGGTTGATGCATTGGGTTTAATTTTCCAAATTTCACTAGATTCGGGATGGTTCCATTAAACGGAAAAAAAGCACATGTAAAACATTTTTGGCATGGACTATTTTCTAAATGGTGAGAAAATTCGCAAAGCAGAAGTACAAAGGGATCAGGGAGTCCAGGATTCCCTAAAGGTTAACTTGCAGGTAGAGTCCGTAATTAAGAAGGCGAATGTAATGTTGTCGTTTATCTAAGAGGGTTGGAATATAAAAACAGCGATGAGCTTCTGAGGCTTTATAAAGCTCTAGTTAAGCCCCATTTAGAATACAGTGTCCAATTTTGGGCCCCACACCTCAGGAAGGGCATACTAGCCCTGGAGCGTGTCCAGAGGAGATTCACACAGATGATCCCTGGAACGGTAGGTTTAACGTATGATGAACGGCTAAGGATCCTGGGATTATACTCATTAGAGTTTAGAAGGCTGAGGGGAAATCTAATAGAAATTTACAAGATAATGTATGGTTTAAAAGGGGTGGACGCTAGGAAGTTGTTTCCGTTAGGCAGGGAGACTAGGACCCGTGGGCACAGCCTTAAAATTAGAGGGGGTAAATTTAAAACTGAAATGAGACGACATTTCTTCAGCCAGAGTGTGGTGGGCTTGTGGAATTCATTGCCACAGAGTGCAGTGGAGGCCGGGATGTTGGATGCCTTCAAGGCAGAGGTCGACAAATTCTTGATCTCCGAGGGAATCAAGGCTTACAGGGAGAGTGCAGGGAAGTGGAGTTGAAATGCCCAGCAGCCATGATTTAAATGGCGGAGTGAACTTGATGGGCCGAATGGCCTTACTTCCACTCCTATGTCTTATGGTCTTATTTAAATCGAAAAAAGGCGGTGCAGAAGAGACATGTGAAAGCTACAAGCCAGTTAGCTTAATGCCTACAAGAGGGAAACTGTTAGAAGCTATTATTAAATATGTTATAGCAAGGCATTGGGGGGAAAAAAAATTAAGCAACTAGATAGAGGCAGCATGGCTTTTATTGTGAAGTAGAAATCTTGTTGAGTCAATTTATTGGCGTTCTTTGAACAAATTGTGCTATTGTGTATTTAGATTTCTAGAAGGCATTCAGTAGACCACATTAAAGGTTATTGTGAAAAATAAAAGTTTGTGGTGTCGATTTGTAGCATTGGCTTTAACAGTCCAAAGATGTGCAGGATAGGTGGATCGGCCATGCTAAATTGTCCGAAGTGTTCAGGGGTGTGTGGGTTATAGGGGGATGGGTTGGGGTGGGACGCTTCAAGGGGCGGTGGACTTTTTGGGCTGAAGGGCCTGTTTCCACACTGTAGGGAGTCTAATCTAATTTAAAATTGGCTGGCGAACAAAATGCTGGGCAAGTTACTTATTTTCTGGCTGAAAAATTGTACTAAGTGGTCTGCCACAGGGATCAGCGTTGACGCCTCAACTTTTTATATTTTATGCAAATGACTTGGATGAAGAGACCAAAGGTAATGTTGTTAAATATGCACATGACACAAGGATAGATAGGAAAGTAAGTTGTCACGAGGACATGGGACACTACAAAGGTATCATAGTTAATGAATAGACAAAGATCTGACAAATGGAGCATGATGTTGGGAAAATGTAACATTCCCCCTTTTGGCAGGAAAAATATAACATGTTTTCTAAATGGTGAGAGATTGCAAAGCTGAGACTTTTTTAGCACTTGCAAAAGAACAGACATTTTTTAATCCATTCATGGAATCTGGACTTCACTGTCTGGGCCAGCATTTATTGCCCATCCCTAGTTTACAGTAAAAATAGTGGTGAGCTGCTCTTTTGAACTACTGCTATCCGTTTGGAGAAAGTATATCCACAGTGCTTTTAGGGAGAGAGTTCCAGGGTCTGCAATATACAGACACAGCAAGTAAAGGGGAACTCGTAATGTTATCCTTTTACTTTTTCATTGTTTCGGTTCTCGTGAGACAACATCTCGTGTGTGTGTGTGTGTGTGGTGTCAGTCATCTTATTTAAACAAGGATGTAAATGCATTGGAAACCGTTCATAAAAGGATTGAGATGATGGGTTGTCTTCTGAGGATAGGTTGGACAGTCTAGGCTTTTATCCACTGAAATTTAGAGTAAGAGGTGATTTGATTGAAATATAAGAGATTCTGAAGGGTCTTAGGATGAATGTGGAAATTAATGTTGTAGGGGAATCTCAAACTGGATATCAGTGTTTAAAAAGAAGGGATTGCCTATTTAAAACAGTAACTTTTTTTTCAAAGGATCAAAAGGATTTGCGATGTCTGTCTGCAAAATGTGGTAAAAATAATCTTTTGATGATTTAACACTGGTAGGTAGATACTTGATGACCACGGGGATGAGCAGAGGTTATTAGTTAGGTGGGAATGTGAAGTTGTCAGATCAGTCATGATCTTATTGAGCAGGCTCAAGTGGCCTGCTCCTGCTCTAACCGTAAGTGTTAGTATGCAAATTCTCATCAAAGCTTTCTTCAGCCTTGTCATCACTGGTGCCTGTGTTAATGCCACCAGTGGCAGAAGTCATAAAACAGGTGATTGCCTGTCTCTTTTCTGGGCCAGACAATACTGAACCAATTACTTCAAATGGTCTTCAGTTAGATTTGGTTCCAACTTTTTTTTCTTTTGTTTCCAGGCTGAGAAGTTTGATGGATCACAGCAGCCGGTGGTGGCTATTAAAGGAGCCCGACTTTCAGATTTTGGTGGCCGATCCCTATCTGTTTTGTCGTCCAGCACGATATTGGTTAACCCAGATATTCCAGAGGCTTTTAAGCTGAGGGCATGGTGAGCTATGATTTTGATTTTTGTCGTCCTCTGCAGAAACTGCAAGTTTACTGTTTGAATCGTAAATATGCTGAACGTGCCCGTACACCTATACCTGCACCAACGGTGTCGGTGCAGAGCAATTCTGTCGGCATGAATGCTGTATTTCTAATACAAAACTACTTCTCATAGATGCTGTGATGAATGTGGTTGTCAGAGCTGTAATGAGGCAGTAGATGTACGTAACTCACTTAGCCATAGGAAAATGCAAAATTAATTTGTAATCCCAAACTTGTTGAGGTAGGATGGCAGCAATATAAGCCAATCATCTGCTTATTTTTCTGCACTATGTATAAACTTAAGCTGCTTTGATACTGCAGGTGAAGCCACCTTGTACGTTTAGCTATGAGCGTGTCAGTTGTATTGATTTTAACAACTTCACTGTTTAAAGTGACAGCAGCATCATGAAGATATTGAATGTTTTCCTGCAATACAAGGTCAATTGTTAAGGTTTGAGGCCTGTTCTATTGGCCTCTGTCTTCATCCAGAGAGTTTCATAAGTCAAATGTAGAGAGTCCATAGTCTCAGGATTAGAGCCAATCATTTAGGATAGAGATGAGAAATTTCTTGACATCCCAAGGTTGAGAGTCTTTTGGTTTCCCTACACCGAGAGCTGGTCAGTATTTGAATGTGCTTAAGGCAAGTTTTTTTCTCCCAGAGAATCAAGGCATAAAGCAGAGGAAAATGGTTTTGAGTCTGGCAATCAACCATGATTGTATTAATAACAGGATGGACTTGACGCGCCACATGGTCTACTTGCATTTATGTTTTGTTTTTGAGAGTGCTGAGAATCGAGGTTTGAGATGTACGTAAGTGCATATTTCTGAAATTGATCTCTTTCTATAGAAAGAATGGTGCGGGAAAGAATTTTCAAATCAATCATAGATTATACACAAATCTGTTTTGTACTTCACCTTGGGAACTTGTGGCTTTAAGCAGTGAGTGAGGAGAAATTGATTTGAATCTTCTGAAATTCTCTTTTAGTTTAGATGCATGTTAATTCACAGCAGACCCATTTGTCTTGTCAGTAAGTCTAAGGAAATGTTTCCAATTGACAGTTGGCGTAAACAGTGAAGATCTTCCTTGTAGTTTTATAGGATTCCCAGCCGTAATACAGCTTGCAGATACGCTGTGCGAGCTGGGTTTTTTCCCATTGTATGCAATGGTAAAGTACGAAAACAATTTTTCAGTTGGTAAAATATATGTGTTCAATTGATGTAGATATGGAAACAAAATACTGTGCACATAGAAACTTTAATAAAATTGTTACTATCTTTGGAAATTCTTCTTAATGGAACATTAGAGCCAGAAAATTTAACATCTGGATGACTCTAATGTCAACCCTTTGTATTCTTATCAAAATATAGTTTTTGATGGTGTGAAGCATAACTATCAACAATTAGCACCAAGCTAATTTCCCTGTAAAGGTTTGTTTTTGTTGCCTTTATTCTAGAATTAAATAAACTATAGAATGAAAATTATTTGAGATATATCAAACATTAATGGAATTCAGAATTTTAAGCAATATCTCATTCCACATGTCTTGATTTTATTTCTGTTGTTTGTATGCTAATAAAGGGTGGTTGTAGCTTTGACTTCCTGCTTAGTGCCCTCAGATCAGGAACAACAACAACACAATCCAGGGCAAAAACTCAATGCTTTGATCCAGAAAAGCATGAAACATTCTTTTGAATGAACACTGCTAACTACGTTCTATTTGTTTCTCACATCAGCTAGCTTTTATCCCCTTAGTGAAGATTGATGGTGAGATGAGGGCAGTTTGGTCTCAGGAATGGAGTTGAGCCAACTGAACTCCTTTTGCTCCGTCTGGCTCGACTTTGCATTTTCTTCCCCAGATTAAACCAGGACATTTTGTTTTGTGACGGAATGTGTAGTTTGCTTAGCAATGTATTCGATTCAAATGTGCAAAGTCATTTTTGTTGTGAAGTCCAACTAGAATATATGCTTATGGTTTGTTTCGGATTATCTTCATCCTAAGCACATGTCTTCCCAAACCCAGACCTGAACATTTTTAGATCAAAACATGAATGAGTTCATTTTTTCGGCGTTATGCTTTTCACTTAAAACTTTTCTTCTTACTGTCTCCATAGGAAATTCTTTCCTTCCCTAGTCTGTGCTGATAGTAACCAATGAAACAGAATAATGCATTTGGTTTGAATATAACTGGTTTGGGGAGGTGTAAATGCATAGTATTGGTGTTGTTATCGCTGTTTGATGCGCTTCTTGAAGATATGGAGGCTGAATTAGGCACCTCAGTGAAACTGTTGAAGTTCAGTGGGCAGTGTATCGTCACTGCTGGCTTAAGTAAGTAGATCTGTGGAACCATGCACTAGTAAAATGACATTGCATTCAGATGAAAGTGGACAAAATTGCGGGAGGGGGAGAAGCAAGTTTGTTTTCACTCATGGATGCCACAACTCCTTGGAGAATCAGGTATTCCAATTCAATATGTCAAGTGCTTGGCCTTCAAGTCTGTAAAGAAAAATGATAGATCGCCTGAATTGAAATGAGCCTTGCGAGCTTGTGTCGTGGAGTTTTAGACCATGCAAAAGAGGCCTTTTGGTTAATCATATCTCTGCCAGTCATCAAGCACCCATCTACTTTTAGCCCTGCTTTACAGTATTTAGCCTGTAGCTTTATGCTATGTTATTTGAAGTGTTCATCGTAATACTACTACTGTGCTACGGTGGTGCCCGCCTCTACCACCTTTCAGGCAGTGAGTTCCAGCTTCTAACCATCCTCTGGCTGAAAAGAAAACGCTCCCTCTAATTGACTATTCGAAGGAGGAGAAAAGTTTCTTCCTATTTATGCCCCCCACTCATCATTTTGTATACCAAGAAGGCAACTCACCACCAACTTCTCGAGGGCAACTAGGGACAGGCAATAAATATTAGCCAGCCAGCAATATCCATGTCTCTCAAATGAATTTAAAAACACTTCAACACACACTGCCGCGCCACTTTTTTTCCCTTTTCTTTCTTTCTTTCTGTCCACTTTTTCTCACCACTGCCCAACTTGCTTCAAAGAAACAATGCCAGGCTATGTAGTCCTTTCACAGCTGAAACACTCCAGGCCTAGCAACATCCTAATGAATCTCCTCTACTTCATGTGATCTGATCATATCATTCACCTCTAATTTCAGGTTACTTGCCAATGGAGCTGGTGAAATCACAGATAACAAAGTGCGTAGCTGGATGAACACAGCAGACCAAGCAGCATCTCAGGACCACAAAAGCTTTTGCGCCCCTGAGATGCTGCTTGGCCTGCTGTGTTCCTCCAGCTACACACTTTGTTACCTTGGATTCTCAAGCATCTGCAGTTCCCATTATCTCTAAGCCTGAAATTACAGTTGCTTTTCTTTTTAAAAACCCACAATGTGACTACTGATCTGGACTGTGAAAGCATGTTCACATGCAAGATTCTGAGGAGGCTTGACAGAGTAAATGTTTCCATGAGTGGGAAATTGCAAACCAGGGACATTGTTACACAATAAGGGAGCACTCATTTAAAACGGAGAAGCAAAGAAATTTCTTCTCCTAGAGAGTAGTGAATGTGTGGTATTCTCCACCCCAGAGTTGTGGAAGGTAGATCACAAGCATTTTAAGAGAAGGTGGATAGATTTTAAAATATTGGGGAGTTGAGGGCTGTGCTGAACTAGCATGAAGGAGGATATGAGGCCTGGGACAGACTAGCCTTGATCTTACAGCGTCGAGGCCCAAAACGTCAACTTTTGTGCTCCTAAGATGCTGCTTAGCCTGCTGTGTACATCCAGCTCCACACTTTTTTATCTTGATCTTACCCCTTCTGTTGTTTCTCATACTCTTACCTTGACCATTATTTAATTTCATTTCTGGCGTTTGTAGACATTTCTGTGTCCTTCATGTCCACAGTTGGTCTAATTGTTGGAATGCTCTTTTACGTTCTCCGCCTCCGATCCCTCTCACCTGTGTTTATTCTTGACCATCAACTGTATCTTATCCTTTTCCATGGCCCTTTGTTTGCTTTGTCATTGATGTGTCATGTCCAGCATTTGCCCAAGACCAGAATTCTCTCAGTTGGCTTTGGGAAAATTCTTGCTGTGAAAGTTTGTGTACAATGTTATGTTACTTACCACACAGGTTTGATACAGATGGCCAAGCGATGGAAGGGACATCAATTTCAGAAGTAAAGGGTAGTTCATTTGGTGGAGGAAACACAAACTGGAAGATGTTGCTTGAAGTTAAAAATGAGAACTTAGGTCATGGAGATAAGGTGAGTTTAAATTGTCATCTGATTTTCGTCATGGGACCCAGCTGGCCGCCTCATCATATTAAGTTTGTATAGCCAATGTCTGTAGTTTGTTTGGTCCGCTTAATGATTTTATGCTGAGAATTTATCTTGGGATTTCAGATGAATTGTAAATGCATTCTAACAAACCTATTGTTCCACTTTTCCTTTTCCTTCACTTTTTTTGGTTTCTTTCCTCCTGAATGTTTGCCTTGCATGTGGGAGCCTCAACTGAGTTTTGAAAGCTATTTACTCAAGTTTTGATGTCATTTTGGATTACCTTTAGCTGATATTTGCTTCCAATAAGAGTTTGTATCTTGAAATTCTTAACTGGATCTTGTGTTTTTACTGTTTTAGACCTTGCATGCAATTTTGTTTCTTTTTAAGATTTATGGACTGCACAATTTCAAAAATAAATGTATAACTAGTTTTTTTTTCTTGTGCAACTTTATTGGAAACATTGGTTGAGCTAGTGAAATGGTAACCTCCTCAGATTGCTCTGAGTGCTTTAGTTAACAACAGCAACAGGAAAGTTATGTTTAGGTGTTTTAGGAGACTGTTCAGAGGCAAAAATTATGCATGAAAAAATTAACGTTTTCATTTTCAGTTAATTTTGGAAAGGATGCATCAGTGGTCAGCTGTGTGGATAATCTTGCATTCCAAATAGGAATAGAACATAAATGTATTGATAATGTGAAATGCAAGACAGACAGTGGAGTAGTGGGAAGTGTGGTTCTGTAGATAGAAAATGCCTGCCAGTGAAATCTTTCTGTTTTTCCTTCTACCCTGAAGGTACTCGCCACATTAATGGCCATTTCAAAAATGGATACTGATCGTAGTTGCTGTTCCTGAATTAAATTTCAGATTTAATTTCTCTTCAGGAAGCATAATTACAGTTGAACAAATTGCTCAGGGTTGAAAGAGAACATTTTGGCAAGGAGGTGGACTGTGAAAAGAATTAAAATAATAAGAATTCCACTCAAGTTCAGAGTTAGAATCCAACATTACTGATCCAAACTTAGAAATTTTGGATGACTTGCATTTGAACTATTGCAGCTTAGTGGTTAAACCTTAATTGTGGACTGTTCCATACTGATGTATGGTAAGAGATGTATGATATGTGGTGGCATGGTGGCTCAGTGGGTAACGCTGCTGCCTCATAGCGCCAGGGACCCAGGTTCGATTCCAGCCTCGGGCGACTGTCTGTGTGGAGTTTGTACGTTCTCCCAGTGTCTGTGTGGGTTTCCTCCAGGTGCTCTGGCCTCCTCCCACAGTCCAAAGATGTGCAGATTAGATGAATTGGTCATGCTAAATTGCCGACAGGGATCTGTAGATGAGCTGGGTTATAGGGGGGATGGGTCTGGGTGGGATGCTCTAAGGTTCAGAGTGGACTTGTTGGGCTGAAGGGCCTGTTTCCACACTCTAGGGATTCTATGATTCTAAGAAATGGTTAGCTTGCCAGCCATGCATTCTTTTCCCATTCAATTACTTTATCAGCTGGTTATTTCTATTTTGTTATTCTTTACCTGAATGATACCTTTTCTTGCAGGCTGACTATTATACCACTGTAGGTACAATTGTGTATTTGAAGAAGGAAAACTGCATGTACCAGGCATGCCCCACTCCAGAGTGCAACAAAAAGGTTGTGGATCAACAGAATGGTCTTTATAGGTGTGAGAAATGTGATCGCGAATTTCCCAACTTCAAATATCGTATGATTTTGTCTGTAAGTACGATTTGAGAACAGTGCCTTAGATTCAGGTTTTGTTATTTTACTAATTATCTGATTTCTGTGATGCATAGCACCAGGAGGCTTTGAACTTTCCAGTTGCATGTAATGGGTGTACAAAACTGAAAGAGATGCTTGTCATCGGTAGCATGTGGAGCAACTCCATGCTTTTGCAAAAGCGTGGATGTTTTGAGACCCTAGTTGTTGTGTTTAAAGCTTCAATGGAAAAAGTCTGAGGCTCTTCTTTTAAAAAAAAAACACACAAATGCAAATTGCTCTTCACTCAGCTTCTGAGTTCTCTTGTAGGTAATGTTGTAATGTTGTTAATCCAATTGGACTCAGTGCTGGAAATTTGAGATTAGAAAACGAGGCTAAAATAATTCTAACCAAGAAACAAGGGATCTCTATGCTGTAATTGCATTTTAACTTTTCATCTGACGGTTTTAATTTCATTGGATTGTGGAAATGAAGCTTGATTAAGAAGTATATTCTACCATTTTTTTCACGATTTTCAAGTGCATAATTAAAATTGTGTATAATTGCACACAGATATTGGGCATTGATTTCCTAATTATACACTAACTGAGACTGATTTTTGAATTGGGGGATACATGCTCGTATTGTGTCACTTAAAATAAATGATTTATAGAGATTGGCTCCAGATCTATCCTTCAACAGGCTTTCAATGTGTAACCAGTGTTCAATATTGTCCTCCTAGATAAATCTAGCAGACTTTGGAGAAAACCAGTGGGTCACATGTTTCCAGGAAACGGCCGAGGCAATTCTTGGCCAGAATGCTACTTATCTTGGAGAACTAAAGGAATCAGTAAGTGTAATCAAACATGTTACTGATTTAGATTTAGACATTTGAACTTTCTGTACCATTTTTGTCTTTTACCTCTGCTATTTGTGAAAGTTATCGTGGATCATTTGCTGCCACACTCAGCTGAACACAGAGCCCTGCGAAGTACTAAAATTTAAACTTAGTTTTCCTTTATAATTACTCTTCAGTCCCAACAGTTTTTTTTTTCCGTGAATATAAATGGCTGCTTTTAAAATCTGCTATCATTGCAGTTGTGATAATTAGGTTTGAGGTTTATAGTTCTGGCCTAGATTTAGCTATTCGATCTTCCAATGGTTTAAAAGTTGAGTTTCGCAATATTCAGGCGCTGTGGGAGGAAATGCATATTTATTTTTAAAAATTCGTTTAATTTGAGCTTGTCCAGCAGATGGCCTGTGTGCCACATTGTGGCTTGCCAAATGGCCCATGACTAATGATCCAAATACAAGCAACTTCAAAATGGTAGAATGAGTGTCCTAAACCTGAGGTGTACGTGAAGAAATGTATTTGTGTGTCTCAGGCCATAGCCACACCACCTTTCACTCTTTCCCAAAAACCTAGGCATAATGCAGACTGGGAAAGGTGGAAACCCAGGCTAAAAGGCAACCAGCCTCTCATTCTATATCCGCATGAATTTAATCAAAGCCACTTTGGAGTGGGCACCATCAGGGGTGAACGTACGATCAGTGTCAATTAAATCTAACTCCCTAGCTTGAAGTCCAATCTGTGTCCGTCTAGCGCTGCATCTTAACCAAGGTAGCAAAGGAAGGTTTTATTAGCTAGCTATGCTCTTTGGCATTTTTGCCCATTTTTGTTCATTATTCATTACTTACATTATTCATTTATTGCTTTCAAATAGTTTTTAAATTCATATTTATTATTGTGTCACACCTTATAAAATTTGTGCTCTCTGTCATATTCCCAAACATTCCAACCAAAGTGAGATAAATTGAATCCCCTTGTGAAGACATTTGGACAAGTCTGATTTAAATAAAGTGTGTTTGAAATGCTGTGTACTTGATTTGTCTGAGCCAGTAATTAATTTGTTCTGATTAAAGCTTGAACCTTGCTCACAGGTGAATCTTGTGTTGATGCTTTAATTTCCTATTCACTGAATTGAAACCATTATTTTTGGCTGCATTGTCCAAGCTTTTGTTTTGTGGACTGCTTGGGCGAATTCCATAAGGCAACAGATGCCAGTTATAAAGTTTGTTTTCAGGTTCACATTAATTTGCATATATTTCAAGATGCTGATACTTGTGGGTAATTGACAATTTATCCCCAAGTGAGGCATCTACCCTTTCCAATCCTCCAGGCCAGTAAAATTCAAACAAGGCAAATGGTGCAAGTTGGTCTGAATTGATTCGACATTATGCTGTCCAACTCTGGTATGTGTACCACTTATGCTGCAATTCCATTGCCTATAAGACCGTACTTGTGAAATGATGCTCGTTCTTGGTGACTCAGTATATTTCCTGCCAACTAACCACAGTACCTTTATAACCAATCTGGTTCTCTTTAGTCTTGAAGGATCTCTTCTGGCCGCATGGTTAAGTAGAAAAAAATGTGTAACTTCTCCGGTCCAAAATACTTGGAACCAATTCATTTCTAGATTACAGCATTTTCTGGATTATAGAATAACATTAGAACACTTAAGCCCAAGTATTTGAATTCAAAAACACCTTAAATGTATTATAATAATGTAATATAGATGTGGGGGGTGCAACATTATAAAGCAGTTTTTTAAAAAATTGTTTTATTTACCCAAATGCTGTGACTTCCATATTTCCACTCCCAAAATACTGAACGAAAATTGCCTGTGAATTTGTTGGGCATGTTTAGCTGTTTCCTGGACAAGTTGTACTTCCATAGTAGAGAGGTTACAGCATAGTGATGAAAATGTAAGCGCTGAAAAATAAAGGTTTTAAAATTAAATATACTTCAGCCTGTATCAATGAAAAGATTCATGTTGACCTGCCCTAGCCTCTCCTTTGTCTGTGTTGTATATCTGGCTATTAATTTCAATATTTTCAAAATTAGGGATTTTTTAAAAACCCAATGAGTTTTTTGCTTTTTGCTTTAGAAAAATATTGTTTGAACAACTTCCAAATCCATACACACATGCACGTGAAGTAATTTTATCAGAATGTTTATTGAATCTTGTATGTTTTGCACTTTGGGTTTTCCTGTCTCCAGGATGTGTCCAGAATATCCTTTTTTTTGTCTTGCAGGTATGTGTTTGAATTTTGGCAGTAGACCTGTAGAAAGGGTAAGAGATGTAATGGTTCAGGAAAGATTCAAGATGAAGGAATAGCAACAGAACTGAGATGAAGGGAGAGGTTGTTGTTTAGATAGAGCTTGGTAGATGTAATAGCTGAGCAAAACTAGAATAAAGTTGTATGAGTGATGTGTTGCATTTTAGTTACCTACTTAATCAGGAAAGATGTTCATTTGAATTTGCTTATGTCCAGGTGAATGTTTAGTGTTTAGGCTATGTTGTGATACCGTACGGAATAAAAGATGTCAGTGTGATCTTGAATTATAGTTTCTGTACTCAGCACTCGTGCTGATATAAACGCAAAACCAACGAGGCAAAAATGACAGATGGCAATAAATAAAAAACAATTAAAGTGAAATATGATTGTGTTCTGGTGTGTGCTGGAGAAACATATGCAGCTGTTTGGTGATAGTTCTCCTGTTTAAAGCTGAAAGTGTGAGCCTTTTTAAACAGTACATGAAAATATTATGTAAAAATATGCCGTACTTGTCCTGAGATGATGGGTAGGTAATCCTGAATCAACCGTGTTGTTTTTGAGCATGTTTCTAAGATTTGACAGGTGCATCTGGTTTCCTCTCCATTTCGTTCCTTATCCTTTGCTGTGGATAGGTTTGGGGTGGAGAAAACTGCTGTGACCACAAGAAATTTGAGCTGATTGGACTGAAACTTGCTGCTGTACCTGAAGTCTTTGAAGACAGTTAAATCAAGTAGGCTTTCTTGAATTTCCTGGGGGTTACTTGTAACCTGAATTACATGACTAAGCAAAACATTTTTCCTTTTTTAATTGATTTGTAATTTTATTTTGCTTTCTTCATAGAATGAACAAGCCTTTGAAGAAATCTTCCAGAATGCAAATTTTCGGTCATACACCTGCAGAATTCGTGTCAAACTTGAAACATACAATGTAAGTCATGTCTTATGGAGTAGCATTATATAATATGGCCAACACTACCAGGACCGTTATTTCAGTAGGCTTGAATAAAATAAAACACTGAAATATTTTAATTCATGTATCTAATGTTTACCTTCCCAATTGAGGTTGCCATGTGACGGTTTGAGAGGATGGAGCATCTATACCATTTCATCATTTGACATCAGATCCAGGTCTCACTGCGATTAAATGTCTGTTGGTACGGATGATGTCATGGGGACCAAAGTTGGCTCTGATTTTTCAATTTTACCCCTGCTTGGCTTTATCCCAACTCTTCCAACTGTTCTGTGTAGATCCTTATAAAAATGCCTCGGAGCATATTTTGCACTAAAGGCAGTATATAAATGCAAGCTGTTGAAATTGGCATTTTAATGGGATTTGGATTTGTTGAAATTACAGACAGAGGAAGACAATCGCTACAGGCACAGGGAGTTTGCAGGCAGTCAAGTTGCACGCAGTCACTTCTCTTAACAATGAAATGTTACAGCGCTTGCTCCAGTAATTTCAAATCCTACATTCTTGTTAAGTATTTGACCTTTTCAAAAAAGAGTGTCTGTGATAGGGAGTGATGTGCAAAGTAGGACATGTTTCTGATGTTAAATGTGTACCTTCAAAAAGAAGTTAAAAGACTACAAAACTGGAAATGTAAACTGAGGTTGATAACTGTTCAAAAATTGCTCTTCCCTCCTGTTGGACTGTATTAACTGTGTTAATTTTAACCAAATAAAATGCGAGAAATAGATTCAAGAATATATTTTCCTGCAAATATTAAGCATTCAGAGTCAGCAGGTGTTTAAAGTTTTATGGATCAAGACCTGCAATATGTTTTCTAAGCTACCACCCAGAGCAGGTATTGATCAGGTTCGAATCATGAATAATACGCTTGACTTTTTTGTTCTGGTTGTCCTTCTTTGTCCTTCATCTCCTCACTGTATTTTGTACCATTGATCTTTTTTCCTTTCGGTGTCTTCTCAGCAGACCACCGGTATAATTCTGCTCCTTTCACTCTTCTGTTCTTGCTTGTCTCAAAAGTGATTTGCATATTTACCATTAATTTTGATTGTCCTACCTGCATAGCCACCATACTTGCATTTTGAGGTTTCTATCTTTAGTCTCTGTTTCTTTCTTAGGCATTTGGTCTCAAGTTATTCTTCTATTGAATTCTATTTTTGGCCCTCCCTTTTGTAAACATTCCTTCCAGTCTACCAAAGTACATTTAATTTCCCAGCTAGGTCATTTCTAAAAACTAAAAGAACTGCCATTGCTGTAAATCAGAATCAAAAACAGAAGTTGCTGGAAAAGTTCAGCAGGTCTGGCAGCATTTGCGGAGAGAAAGGGTCACTTGACCTGAAACATGAACTCTTTCTCTCCACAGATGCTGCCAGACTTGCTGAGCTTTTCCAGAAATTTCTGTTTTTGTGGGTACTTCATAAGATGCTGAGTGGTGAAGTAACAACAGGTTGCATTTATAAAATGCTTCTAAAGAAGTTTCACAGAAACATTTATCAAACAAAGTTAACACCAAGTTGCAAGATACGACTCAGTTAAACCTCGGACTAAAGAGAATTCAGAACTTGGGGCCTTGATGACAGAAGGCTTTGTTGCCGGTCATTGAAAAGTTAAAACTTACGTGCCAAATTGAAGGTGCATGTCTCACTTGAGTTTGAAGGATATTTGAAAAGTGAGGAATGGGACACTGCCATGTAAGAACTTGGGAGCGAGGGTGAGATTTTTTTAAACCTCAGACGTTGCTTATCTTGAATTCACTGTAGTCCAGTGAGTATTGGAGTAATGGTGCATGACTTTAGGTGACAAGCAGAAAACCCTCTTCAGTATAAGTTTACCTTCCTAGCTTTGTCATATCAATGAGTGATCTTCTTGACATGAGGACATTAGAAGTCAGCATTATAACACTACAGCACTATGACTTCAGGTTTAACTGCCAAACATTTAGAACATAGAACATTACAGCACAGTACAGGCCCTTCGGCCCTCGATGTTGTGCCGACCTGTCATACCGATCTCCAGCCCATCTAACCTACACTATTCCATGTACGTCCATATGCTTGTCCAATGATGACTTAAATGTACCTAAAGTTGGCGAATCTACTACCGTTGCAGGCAAAGCGTTCCATTCCCTTACTACTCTCTGAGTAAAGAAACTACCTCTGAAATCTGTCCTATATCTTTCATCCCTCAATTTAAAGCTATGCCCCCTCGTGCTCGCCGTCACCATCCTAGGAAAAAGACTCTGCCTATCCACCCTATCTAACCCTCTGATTATTTTATATGTTTCAACTAAGTCACCTCTCAACCTTCTTCTCTCTAATGAAAACAGCCTCAAGTCCCTCAGCCTGTCCTCGTAAGACCTTCTCTCCATACCAGGCAACATCGTAGTAAATCTCCTCTGCAACCTTTCCAAAGCTTCCACATCCTTCTTATAACGCGGTGACCAGAACTGTACACAATACTCCAAGTGCGGCCGCACCAGAGTTTTGTACAGCTTCACCATAACTTCTTGGTTCCGGAACTCGATCCCTCTATTAATAAAAGCTAAAACACTGTATGCCTTCTTAACAGCCCTGTCAACCTGGGTGGCAACTTTCAAGGATCTGTGTACATGGGCATGTTCTCCATCACCTACTGGAAAACAGCATGGGCCTTCAATACCCCAAATGACGGTCATTTGGATTGGTATAAACCATTATAGGTGTTAAATGTAGCATACTTATGTGTATTCTCATTTAACCACAACTGCAGGTACACATGGACATATCATGAAGAAGCTCAGCCACTAGTTTTCTGTAAAAGTCCTCAATGCAAGGTATTTCTCTAGCTGAGATAAGTGGTTTACCATTTATTTAAAATTCCCACAAATGCAAACTCAGATGTCGGGCTTCACAATCGGTATGACCAGTGCTGCCATTTCCACAAACTGTACTGGTCTGACTGTGGTCCAGCATCCTGATTCTTGTCTCTACTTTTAGCAATGGGCAATCCTTGCAGAATCATGCAATTGCTTTCTGGTCAATATGCAAGGTGGCCTTGGCTCCTTTGGTAGTTCCCAGAGCTTTCGAAAAATTTCTGGACATTTAATTATGACTCACTCAGGCAGCTGTTTTCTCATCACAAAATGTTGAGCCAATCAAGGTGAATCTTTCTTACCCAATTTTGTCCCATCAGGCTCGGGCCAGAGGCTTTTATGGCACTCAGTGATAACAAAACCAGATGTTTTGCATAACAGTCTGGAATTTGTACCTTTAAACTGTCAAGGCTACCCAGTATAGGCTCTCATTCGAGCTGAGGTCTTGTGCAAACTGGACCTTGTGCATCTCTGGGTTGCAGCCCAGAGCAAATTTTATTAAAGACTGGTTCTGCAATCACTGTAATCAGCTGTATTGTTATCAACCTCCATTATAACTGGGTGACAATTTAATCATATTCATTTTGATTAGTTCTGATTTGGATGTTGTTAAGCAATTTAACTATTCCAAAACAGATGAAGGTGGGCTTTCCAGGGTGTGCACTCTCCTGCATACCGGCCTATTAGTTCTCTTATTCAGTTCCGGCCTAGTGGGACCCTTGTTGTCTCAAGTCCACATTGCAGAAAGTACAACAGCTTGCCTGAGGGTTGGCTTTGTTTTGGGATTTTGCTATGGGCTGACGTGGAGTCCCCCTGTTTAGGGTACATCCTGAGTGAGGCTACTGAATTGCCTTCAGACAAATGCTAGATGACTTCCACTGGCAGACCCTGTTACATAAATGACTATTCAGTAAAAGTCATATGACAGTATTACATTAGTAATTAAGCAAAACTATTTCCTCGAGCAAGTGGAAAGTACTTTATAACCGCTGTACCAACATGTGTATTAAATAGCAGTTCACTTTTACTTTTCTGTGTCCATGAAGGTATTTGGTTCAGCTGTCACTTTCTGTAATTTGAACCAGTGAGGCCTCAGATTTTCAGCAGACCAGTGGGATCATGCAGATTTAAATAATTGTCTGCCAAACCTGAGGAGGGGGGGGTGGGGAGGAGAGAAAAACTGTCAATCAAATACCTATTTGAACAAAATACAGATGTTTGTATTTGAATTCAAAGTTCTGGCCCCTCTTTCGAATGGTGACTTGAAACAAAATTACTAAAATCTGGAATCATTCCATCAGGGCAACTCAGAATTTGTGGTTGAAATTTTTAAATCTTTTTTGTACTTGAAAGATGGAGACCAATGGCACAAGTTGTACAATTTTTTTGGCACTAATCCCTCCTTCATACAATTAAATGTCTCTTGGTGAGTTCTGGAAACATGAGATTGGATTCCACCTACATGCTCTTGGAGCACCTTTTAACTTTCTACTTGCTGTTTTCAGTAAAAGATTGCCCCTCAATATAATGCATTGTGAATTAAAATTTCCAATTGAAGTGAAAGCCCTCCTAAAGCTATATTGTCAACTCCCCATGCATGTCAATTATTATGTGGATCCTTAATGACTGTCTCAGGCTAAATGCATTAATTCGGGACCTTTTATTGTTTAGTGTGGAACTTTGCTTTCTTCTCCACATTTGTTTAATCCCTTTTGAACCTTTAAAATAACATCTTCCTTTGCATCTGTCTCCTCTCTTCCGCCTCATCTTCCCCCCACCCTAAAGCCACCAAACTGTAACGAATACCTTTAGTGTTTGTCACCTTGCTTCCTGTACCAGTTAAGATTGTTCCTAATTCAGCTACGGTGCAATGAATCTTTGCAAGCTCTGTTCCATCTCCTCTATTTGTATCAGTTGCAATATCCTCTCTTGCTGTCAAATCCTCTGATGGCATCAACTTAATCTGCCTCTTATGTAACTGAGCTCTGGGCTTCATAGTTCTTTTGACACTGACCTTCTATGTTTCCTATCCTGTTTTGATCACAATTCCATCACTGTGGCTCTCCCATTTGAAACATCCTGTCTAAGTTCCTGTTTTACCGCCTCCCTAACTGTTTTCAAAAGTTTTTAAATCCTTTTTTGCTTGTCTGATTCCACATTCTCTCTCTGTCTTGCATATAATCCTTTGCGGTTGAAGCTTTTCCAGATGTTGCTCCAACATATAGAAATAACATTTAAAGTGTGTTTCTTTTTACTTCACCAGATTGGAGATGCTTTTTGATGTACCATGTATGTGTACTTGTTTCTAGGGCATTGAAAAAGTTCAAGTAATCTATATTCAACAGGGAACTAACTGTCCAAAAATGTATTACTGTAGATGAGATATTTTAATTCACCTTCGTGTTATGGAAGATATATGGCAGTAACCAGTTCTGAATTAGCTTAATGAAGAAATTTAATAATTATGCTTGCAACCAGTTTGTGGAACATGTTCCCAAATGTGGAGCCCAGGGGTTAAATTTCCATTTTTGCCCATTTATTTTCTAATGGAGTCCAATTGTACTGAAGTGGAGAAGGATTCTTTTAGCTTTTCTGGGTAATGTTGAGTCAGACAGCCCACTCTGGGCAGTATGTCGAGGTGTATATTCTTGTACAGTAGGATAGCACTACATAATAAGGCTATGGAATTGATAGTTTTTGGGACCAATATGCAGACCAAGCAAGGACAAAGAAAATTACAGCACAGTAACGGGCCCTTCAGCCCTCCAAGCCTGCGCCGATCAAGATCCTCTGTCCAACCTGTCATCTATTTTCTAAGGGTCTGTGTCCATTTGCTCCCTGCCCATCCATGTACCTGTCCAAATATGTCTTAAAAGACGCTAACGTGCCTGCGTCTACCACCTCCGCTGGCAACGCGTTCCAGGCGCCCACCACCCTCTGTGTAAAGAACTTTCCACGCATATCTCCCTTAAATTTACCTCCTCTCACTTTGAACTCATGACCCCTAGTAATTGAGTCCCCCACTCTGGGGGCAAAAAGCTTCTTGCTATCCACCCTGTCTATACCCCTCATGATTTTGTAGACCTCAATCAGGTCTCCCCTCAATCTCCTTCTTTCTAATGAAAATAATCCTAATCTACTCAACCTCTCTTCATAGCTAGCACCCTCCATACCAGGCAACATCCTGGTGAACCTCCTCTGCACCCTCTCCAAAGCATCCACATCCTTTTGGTAATGTGGCGACCAGAACTGTACACAGTACTCCAAATGTGGCCGAACCAAAGTCCGATACAATTGCAACATGACCTGCCAACTCTTGTACTCAATACCCCGCCCAATGAAGGAAAACATGCCGTATGCCTTATTGACCTGTGTTGTCACCTTCAGGGAACAATGGACCTGAACACCCAGATCTCTCTGTTCATCAATTTTCCCTCGGACTTTTCCATTTACTGTATAGTTCGCCCTTGAATTAGATCTTCCAAAATGCATCACCTCACGTTTGCCCGGATTGAACTCCATCTGCCATTTATCTGCCAACTCTCCAATCTATCTATATTCTGCTGTAATCTCTGACAGTCCCCTTCACTATCTGCCACTCGACCAATCTTAGTGTCATCTGCAAACTTGCTGATCAGACCACCTACACCTTCCTCCAGATCATTTACGTATGACAAGAACGATAATATTTACTGAGAGGGTGTTGTGTTTGTTTCTTTTTCTGTTCATCTTCAGCATAAGCACCCAGCCTAGTTGTTAAGTAACATCAGCATGTGAAATTCAGGAATCGTGAATATTTGGATGTCTTTATGTTAAGAACAATATATAATTTTTCAAGTTTAAATGTTTTGTATGTTCTGTGCTAGATGTGTTTAGTAATTTCTAGAACTTGGAATTGTGGTGCTGAGAAGTCTGGAAGGTTTGACCTGTCTTTTCATATGTACATTAATGAGGTTTTACAACCTTAATTTCCAAACCCAAGAAAATGTATGCAAATAAAACAGTTCAGTTATTAAGAAAAGGGAGGAAAAATCTTAGTGTTGTCAGTGAAAAGTCCAGATGTGCAGGGAACAATAATTCAGAACGATATTCAGTCTGTGGCATATGCCGTAGTATGATAGACTGAGGCTGTTGACATGCTTGCTGACCTGGCTTGTTCTCGTTTAGACATTTTGTCACAATGCTATGTTACATCATCTGTAGGGCCTCTGATGAAGTGATGTTATTCGACTCCACTTAGAATTTATTTTGTCTGGTCCATTATGGTGAATAGTGTCATCACTGGTTTACATCTGTATGGGTTTGGATGTAGGTCCAATTCTATGTGTTTGTTGATTGCATTATGGGTGGAGGACCATGCCTCTAGGAATTGCCCTGCGTGTCTATGTTTGGCTTGGGCTACTGTGGTTGTGGAATTTCTAGAGGCATGGTTCTCCACCCATAATGCTGAGAAGAATTTTTGCTGAAAAGAAACCAGTTGCAGCAGTTTGAGGTTTTGGATATTTAAGGATCATGCTGAGGTCATGAATTTGCATTATTTAATGTAATTAAATCTTTTGCTTGATGTGATATGTTTTTCCTTTCAGTAAACATTTTATTCCTTCTAAAATGAACACTAGCAGCCTCCAGTGAATATGTTCAATAACTGGCCTGTATATTTTGAAGGTAGTAGGGGAGTTTGCATCTATTAGCCAAGCATCAGCTGGAATCATAACATTTTCAGCATGAGCCCTGCTTCGTACTATGCCTTTTATAATTCACTGAACTCTGTTTTTCAAGCAGTCTATACAACGTGGTGAAGGTGGCCCACAGGAGAGCTCAGTGAGCCAGCATATTAATTATGTTATATCATAGGTTGAGCCAAATCTTAGGGTGTCCAGAAGGCTGATTGATGGCATTAACAGCATCTGCATGGAATTTTGAATGAGCTGCTTTATTCTTACTAGTGAGTAGATTATAAATACAACAACTTAATCTTGAGTGCAATAAGTCAACGTGCGGGAATTATGGAGGTATAAGATTAGTGGCAATTCAGGTCATACTCATTACGTTGTTGCAGCATGTCTGTACATTTTGTACCAGCAGCCATTCTTTAGTAGATTGAACAGGACAAAAAAAATCTACCACTTGTTATCTTGCAAATGCATTAAAAAAATTTGAATGCAATTTGAACGACTGGAGGTGATCTATGATAATAAGGTGATGAGAGAGCAAGTCTGTGATATAGATTTTAATTGTCTCTGGTTCATATTTGCAGGATGAATCTCGCATCAAAGCGACAATGATGGATGTGAAACCAGTGGACCATAAGGAGTACAGCAAGAGACTGATAATGAATATTAGGAAACATGCAGCTGCACAAGCTTACTGAATGCTGAGTAGAGGTGAAGAATGAATACAACATAACTGGAGGAAGCTGGATGCTTTGGATCCTTGATTTAAAAATTCTTGTGCTTTGAAAACCAAGGTTTTTTAAATGTTGAATTCTTATCAACATGTATTGGATAATGAGATTGAGAACACATCTGTAAATAGGCTTTCCTACCAAGGTATGGTTTACCTATGTGAAGTAACATTGTAAATCACTGGGCGGACTGCAAAACCAATTTTTTCTTTATTTCTTCTCCCACCCCCACCCCTTCATACTTAACACAACTTGCTTCATTCTAATAAACACTGACAAAAAGCTTATGAGACTTTAGTGTATCTGTTGGAATGACTCGTATCAAAATGACAATGTAGTGATGAAAACTGTTCAATCTAGCAGCCTATTTTTAATACTTGCAGTTTATTTCCTCTGGCATTGCTTATAGAGCAAAATAAATTACTTTCTTTGTTTTCTCCTGTCCTTTTGTATCACTGTCCTCTCCTGTTTGTACTCCACTTCATCCTCTTGGCTGTAAGCCATCATTCAGTTGGTAGTATTTTTGCCTCCAAGTCATAAGTTCAAATCCACCCTAGAGATACAAGCACATAATCAGTCTGACACTCAAGTGCAGATTGGAGTCTGTTGTGCTCCTGGTGTTTAACACGTACTAGTTGCTTTCTCCATTTGAAGAATGAAACCGTGAAAGAGATGTTTTTCCACCCACGAGCTAGAGTAATCCACTTAATAGTTGGTTCTGAGTATGTGCTTCAATTTCAGTTAGTGCATTGTTGGACAGCAAAATACAAATTTGTCTTTTGAACCAGGCTAATGTTCTAATTGAGACAAAAGGATGAGCTGGCCTTGTATCTTGGTACCAAACCATTAAGTTGTTTTTGTCTAGTAGTTAAAGAGGAACACTTGAATTCCTCCAAGACCTTTGAAGTCCATCCAACTATAATGGGTTACATACATCCTATGCTTGCTGTGATCTGCTTCTACCACTTGGAAACAAAACTTTTTGCTGTATTTTGGTACATGTGACAATAAAAGCAATCAATCAATATATGGCCCAGAAACAGGCCATTTGTCTCGACCTGGCTTTCATACTCCATTCAAGCCTCCTTCATCTTTTATCTAAATCTACTATCACAACCATCTGTTCTCAAGATTTTCTACTTGCTGCTTTCCAGGTGAGTTTATTCTGAACTATATATTGGATTTCTTTGGTGGCTGTCTTTTTATTAACAGTCTGTAGTTAGCACTTTCCAAAGAGGAAATATTCTCTCTTTATCCACTTGCTTAATTTTAAAAGCCTCTTGGTCCTCTTGATTAATTCTGAGGAGAAGGGAGACCTGATCTTTCCTGATTACATATACCCACAGGATCCCATCTGATGTCATCATGGTAGGTCTTTGTGTACCTTCGGTGTCAATATATCTTTTTGTATTACGCACATTATTAATTGGCCTGTTCAGACATGATCTAGAGATCCAGTGACTAAATGGAATATTTTGAATGATTATCCAGACTCAAAGGGCTGAATAACTATATAGCTTTGCTTTTATTATAAAACTAAAGATGATTATTTAAAAATAAGGTGTGGCCCAATTTTGAGAATTTTTTTCTCAGAAAATGGAGCCTTTGCTTTCTCATTTAAGAAAGAGTTCGAGTTTTTGAATATTTAACACTAGCAGAGAGATTCTTAAGAAGGTGAAAGGTTGTCATGGATAAGTGGGAATGTGGAGTAATCAAATCTGGCATGATCTTATTGAATGGTGAAACAGGTTCAAGGGCCAATGTGGCTTATTATGGTCCCAGTATATATCTTTGTACGTGTAAATTATGTCCAAATCAAGCAGTAGACTCTGATTTCAAAGTTAAACAACCTTTTTTGGCTGAGTCAGATATTAAATTAGTTACATAGATATTATACTGCTGATCAGAGACCTGTTTAAAATGGGGTATTCACATACCTTTGAGGTTTGGAAGTTGAATTCTGCATTCATTTTTGGAAGGGGATATGAGCTACTTTTCGTTGAGTATGCTCCCTCCGGTCCGGTAAACTGGGTTCATCACGATAAATTAGTCTTTAAGCAGCACTCATGTATTCTATGAGGGATTCACATTATAGATGTTTATTAGGCAAGAGTATTCAAGTATATAGACCCAACGTTACTAAATGGAATATATTGGCTGGCAGTCCAGCTTTGAGTGGCTGAATGGCTTATTTTGTTCACTAGCCTTTCACTCTCCTGTTATAATTATCTGTTGTAGTGTTATTGTTGAAGATTCTTAATGAAGCAAGCAAGCTAAAACATTCTAGTTAATACCAGCTTGATTTCTAGCTGCAGGGGCTGAGCATATTAATCCTATCCTTGAAATAACAGCCAAAGCTGTCTGGGTTTGAGCCACAATATCGATGCACTGACTTAGTGTGAACAGAAACAACAATTTACTTTGTCTAATTGAATTTGTGGGTATAATTAAATATTTGAGTGAATTAAATTTGGTTATCTGCAAGAATCAATTGTTTTCGTCCAGTGCATTTTTCTCCAAAAGTTCTTTAGTGTTTTTTTGTTATCATGGAGCAAGTTCTCTGTCTACTCTTCTTCTTCTGAAAATATTGAAAGAACACATTTGTCAAGTTACTTTGTGCTACTGAAGGTGGTCAGATGTAATAAGTGATTCTTCCCCAATCCCTGAATGATATTGGCAGTATAGCAAAATGGAAGACCAAGTTCCCTCGGTATTTTAAATAAAGTCTGATTTTTGGCTAAGTTTCAACAACTAGGTGTGAATCTTCTGACTGGTGAACAGCCTGTTTGCTTGCGTTAACATCTCATTACTACTTAATCTCACCTTATTTAAATGCAGGTTACTATTTTCTCAGGCAGTGGATGGAAACTAGATGGTGCCAGTGCAAGAAAATTGGTGACCGCAGCTCATTAGTACCTTCTCGGCCAGCATTACCCAACATCTTTCACTCCGTGGGCAGCGACCATCTGCTCTCTCCAACCACAGAGATGGACTTTGGCAAAGCACAAGCCTCTCCACATGTATTACTTAAAAAGTAAGCGGCTGGAAAGTGTAGATGCACAGAGAGACCTGGGTATCAATGTTGATCTCGGAAGGCTACCATGCAGCTACGAAAACAATTAGGAAGGTTAAAGAATATTAGCCATTCAAAATGAGGGGAAATGCCACTTAGGTATGAAATGATGAGAATTTTGTTACTTGGAATGCTGAGTGTGTTTGGGAATTTTTTTTAAACTGAGGGAAGTCTGAATAGCTTGGTCCTTGAATGCATTTGAGGTAGATATTGACAGGTTTCTGATTAGCGATGGCAAATGAGAAGGGGTTGAGTCAAAAGTTTTCGAAGTGTTCAGTCAACCATGATATGTTCAATGACAGGCTGAATGGCCTACTGCTGTCCCAATGTTTCTATCATGGCATATCTTGAACCCACTTATTATACAGTTCAATACTGCACCTTATATTGCATGTTGCTGCCAGGCCACTAAGCATTTCCCCTTGTTTAGAAATTGTACCCCTTGCTTCTGGAAACCCCCCCCCCCCCCAGCCAGGAGAAATATCTTAGCAGAATCAATCCTGTATCTTTTAGTGAGATAACCTTGCATTCTTTGAAACTCCAAAGAATACAGGCCCAGTTTCCCCAACAGGACTTTCCCACCATCCCAGGAATAAGTCTAGCGAATCTTCATTGCGCTCTCTGTCTATGGCAATAAGGAGACCAAAGTTGCTCACAATATTCCAGGCGCAGTCTGTCACATCTCTTGTATGACTGAAGTAAGACTTTGCTACTCTTGGATGCTCAATTTCTTTTTGCAAGAACAGGCATGCTTTGGACCAGGGTGTATCTGGAGTTTGTTTTCTTAGTGCTTGCTCACTTTGCACCTGGTTGGATAATGACATTATCTCTGCTCTACCTTGCCTCTTTGCATGTTGCTGCCTCATTCCGAATTTACAAGTTTACTCTTTATCCTGTCTTGTCTTTTCCTCCGAACAGAAAGCCAGGCAAACTGCATCAACCAAATAGGCATGTCTCAAATTCTGAGGTGCGTCCTCCTCGGTCTAGTCAAGCAGACTAGGGTTAGTCATGGGCATTGCCAGTCAGCATTTTGGGGCAATCAGGATCCGGGGATCTGTCTCAATACAGTCCGGGGAGTGGGTCACCGTCAATCCTTCATTGTTGGGTCCTCTGGTCCAGGAACTTGCACTAAGTCAGTTGGGGATCTGCACAGAGATTAGTCAGGTGTCCCTTTTATCATGGACCAGGGCTGTCATTTGAAGCTGACTGAGATATAGAGGAATTTCTTCAGCAAGCAGGTGGTGAACCTGTGGAGCTCATTGCTCCAGAAGGCTGTGGATGCCATGTCATTGAATGTATTTAAGACAGAGATATGTTTTTTGAATAGTAAGGGAATCAAGGGTTACAGGGACAAGGCAGGAGAATGGGGTTGAGAAACGTCAGCAATGATTGAATAATGGAACAGACTCAATGGGCCAAAAGGCCTAATTCTGCTCCTATATCTTAGCCTTGTGGTCAGTCCTGGGGCTCTGTTTACTGAAAGCAAAGGTGTTAGATTTTGCAAGTTCACAACCATAGCTACTAAACATAGGTGACCATTCATAAGGAACTTTCAGGTAGTTTAATAGGGTTAGGATGCAGCTATTTTAGATACAGTGCAGTATTTAATTGGACAATGAAAGGAATATGCGACCTGTGATAGATGAAAATGTTTTACAAATCCTGGAACCTTTTCAGAGAGTGGAGTTGTGGAGGCAGTAGAACGATGGTTTGACAAGGTGGGATGTTTATCTCTCTCTTTGGCCACAGTCTTTGTTTCTACCTGAGGCTGATGAACGGATTCTCATGGTCTTCTCCTAAGAAGGTAATGGCTTGTATCTATAGACCATATCTCTCATTTCCCATCTACCCTTGTAAATAGACCTTCAAAGGGCTACCAATCTGTTTTGTCAGTCAGTTGTCTGAATCAGCCATTGCCCATAGTACAGCTACCCAGAACATTAGGGTGACTGTTGTCTCCTTAACAACCTTCATCTGAATGTTGGTTGTCACTCTTCAAATGCTGCATTGATAATAGGGTGCATATTGACACCAGAAAAGTATTTGGTGTTAGTTCAATGGTCCAACAGGGCCTGAGTCATCCTGTTGATTCTTGTGAACTTTCTTGTTTGATTGACACTACATCCGTAAACATCTACTCTCTTCATCACTGATGCTTGGTAACAACATTGTGTACAGTCTACAAGGTGCACTGCAGAAATCCACCAAAGATCCTCAGGCATTACCTTACAAACCATTGACTACTTCCATCTGGAAGGACAAAGGCCACCACCTCAAGCTCCCCTCCAAGACATTCACTGTACTGACTTGGAAATACATTGTCATTCCTTTACTGTCACTGGGTCAAGATCCTGGAATTCACCTCCTAATGGCATTGTGAGTCAACTTTACAGCATGTGATCTCTAGCAATTCAAAGAACGCAGCTAATTACAACCTTCTCTAGGGGCAGGCAATAAAATGTGCTTGCCAGTCAGTGCTACGCACATCACAGGAGTGAATTTTAAAAATAAGAATGAAAAGGATAGTATAGGAAGGGATTTCTTCTGTATTCATCACTACCCTGGCTTTGATCAGGGAGGGACTAATATGTCATAATATTTTGCAAAATATAGTGCTTGGCCTGGAGCAGGGGGGCAATGAGAGGAGGTGAATTATGTAAAGGGTTGGGTGGAAATATATGAGAACTCCAACCTGATAGGATTGACAGGGAGGGCAAGGCAGAAAGAAACATTTAGTTTTCTTTGGAGGGAGCAGTAATGGGGTAGTGAGTTCACCTAGATTAGCAGGCTGAACCTGCAATTCATTCTCTAAAGCACTTACAGCATTGCCTTCCATCCAATTAATGTAAAAAGATGCAGCTGTCAGCTCCCCTAGAGCGGGAGTAATGTGTGTTTACTTGTCTCTGGGGCTGCACTTTAGGGAAAGTAGGGACAGGCAATATATGCTGGCCAGCCAGTAATGCCCACATAGAATCCCTATAGTGAGGAAGCAGGCCATTCAGCCCTTCGACCTCACTGCCCCAACAAAAGGGAATCCCACCCAGGCCCATTTCACCCTCCACCCTATCTCTGCTTTTTCCATGGCTAACCTCACTAGCCTGTGGGAGGAAACCCACAGAGACACAGGGAGTATGTGTAAACTCCACACAGCACAAGGCTGGAACTGAACCTGGGTCCCTAGTGCTATGAGGTAGCAGTGCTGACCACTGAGCTACCTTGCCAAATCCCACAAATGAATGAAACATATTATAGGGAGCCTATTGTTTTTGGTGTTTTAGGCTGATGAGCCTAGTGGTATTTGTAGGTAGCAGCCGCAGAGATGCTGAAAGTGTCCTGGCCGGCCTTAACCTGGTCAGCTTGAAATTCCACAGATTTGGGAGAGAGGGCCCAAGCCAGTGGAGGTGGAGAGATCAGGCACATCCAGAGTTTCCTCAGAGGAGACTTATAAGGGTCCTTTAGAGGGTTCCTCCAGTGACTACCTACGAGCACCAACCTGTCTGCCTGTGAGGAAGGGGTATCCAGAGGGAGCCGTCCATTCGTGGTCTCCTTCAAAATTCAGCCCCGTTTCCCTGAGTATTTCTGAAAAGCAAAACTGCCTGCTGCTTTTGCGTCAGTTGTGCACTTTCTGAAATTCTTAATGGAGGCCATTACAGGGGGCTCCCTCCTGCCTGGGGCTGAGCAGATGCCTGCTCAGGCATTGAGAATATGTAACAGCTGATTTGGGTGCTTTTGTTTGAAGAGTGTAGCCATTTTTCAATTTTGGGCATCTCCAGATCTTTGCATTTGTCGATGCAAAGACCTTTGCCCTTTATCATAAACAGTTCGCATTTGCTGTGGCTCTTTTGAGTTTCCATCTTTTGAAAAGGTACAATTGCAGAATGAGATTTTTTTTGCCTATAACAATGAAAGTCGATCATTTTTGGAGCAGTGGCACTAGGTGAAATGAGGTAAGAGTGGTATAAACATTGCCTATAACAATTTGTTGGGACTCCCTAATAGATACTAAAGCTGGCAGTGTGTTGGATGTTTTCCCTGAATTCAATAATTTCACTTTTTCCAGAAGCCTATTTGTGCAACTTGGTATATTTAATGAATGTAGGTTTGAATAAATTACTCTATCTTTCAACTGAGTCCAGAGATCTGAATCCCAAGCTACTGAAGGAAACCTTCAGCCAAACATGGTGTTGAAGAATATATTTTCTTTTGCATTATCTGGTTCCTGCAGGCTACAAGCCTCGGAATACCTGCCCTGCTTTGAACTGGTCATCAGGATATGTACATGGATTCAATTCCCTTTCTTACCGCCACACTTCCTGATTAACCTGAGATTGGTCTTGCCGTGATGTAGTTGATTATTGGTAATGCTAACCTGCAGCATAGTCTGTTGTTGTTCCAAATTTCAATGTCACTCTGCCACCAATAGATTAATTGAACACACAACCTTATTTCCAGGCTATGTATTGTGCCTTACTAGAAGTCAAAGATACATTCAGTTCATAACATTGAAGCCTACTCTGTCAGTACAGTGCACCCTGTGAGAAACTAACAACACAGCATTTTTGCTGTACAAGCTTGTGACTGTTTATCTAGTAGAACTTCATTGTTTCAGTGTGCGTATCCCATTCTTTCTTTTTCTGCATTGTAGAATATGAAATAACTTTTTAAAAATTCCATTTTTGAAAGTTTGCATAGTGCCCTGAAGAATTCTTATCGGAATGGATAGAGTCGATAGCCAGAGACTTTTCCCCAGGGCAAGATTGACTGCCACGAGGGGTCATAGTTTTAAGGTGTTAGGAGGAAGGTATAGAGGAGACGCCAGAGGGAGGTTCTTCACCCAGAGAGTTGTGAGTGCATGGACTGGTTTACCAGTGGTAGTCATGGAAGTGGAGTCATTAGTGACATTTAAGCGACTGCTGGACATGCACATGGACAGCAGTGAATCGGGAATGTAGATTAGGTTATTTTTGGATTAGGTTTATTCCACGGCACAACATGGTGGGCCGAAGGGCCTGTACTGTGCTGTACTTTTCTATGTTTATGTTCTAATGTGGCTTCAGTGGCTGGGCAATAGAAGACTTCCCTGTTGTTAATGTTGACTTTGAAGCATTTCTATGACAAGGTTAAAAATATTCCTCTACTCTCCCTCAGAAATGAGGCCATCCTTGCAGGCTTGAAATTAAATTCGAGGGGTAAAAGTTCAAATAAATACTCAAGCCTCATTTCAAAAAAAGAAATTCTTTTAAATAGGTCAGGTATGAATGTATAAATAGAACAAAGTCTCTAGTTTGTAACAAAAACAAAGTTGCTGGTAAAGCTCAGCAGGTCTGGCAGCATCTGTGAAGGAAAAGAACAGAGTTAACATTTTGGGTCTGGTGACCCTTCCTCAGAACTGAGTACAGCATACGCAGTTCTTTTGGTTTTTGTCTCTAGTTTGTAAATTGATAATGCTATTGAATTTGCTGCACCTGAACTTCATTTTACTTCACTTTTAGTGGTGTTGATGCATATTGTATGCCCAGAGAAGCTGTGATCTTTTGATTAAACAGTGACCATGAATCAATGGTGTGGATTGGACTTGAAATGGAGTTCCACTGTGGCCTGACTAACCACTATTCACAGCTCAGCAGGAGAAGCCCTTTTCCTATCTCTGGCAATCTGTTCAAGGGTGACCCCTCCAGAGTCCTGTAGAGTCAAACAGCAGGAACTAGTCTATGGTGTGAAGAGGTCCAAAATAGATGGGGGGAACAAAAACTTTGCCCCAAAAAATAAAGAATCTTGCCTTCAAAAAGACAGCAATATTGGAACTATTCGGGAAGCAATATGTTCTAAAAGGTCACCCTGATTGTTCTGTGACTAATTCTACACTGAGCCACAAAATGCCAGAGCTACAAGCATATTAATTAGGAGTAGGTCATTCAGCCCCTTGAACCGGATCCTCTAATCAATAAGCTGTTGGCTGATCTTAAATCGCTTCAACTCAATCTTCCTGAATATGCCCCAATACTCTTTGATCTCTTTACTTAATCCTCTGTAGATGACTCTGCCTTAAATATATTCAGTGACCATGATCTTTTTGCCAGAGTTTGGGGGGAGTTGTTCCAAAGACTGATGGTCGAGAGAGAAGAAAGTCTCCTCATCTCTGTCTTAAATCGGAAGCCTTCATTTTTAAAAATGCATCCCCCGAGTTCTTATGCCCTCCTACGAGAAGAAACATCCTTCAGCATCCACTGTGTCAAATTAACCTAAGGATCTATGTCTGTTTCCTAGTCTGTACATGGTTAATTACTCCACACCCTCTGGTGGTGAGAAGGAGAAGCAGCAGCAATGTTCTCTTGTTTTATCGTAACTGCTGGTTGGTCTACTGTGTGAATGTCGAACAGGGACAGGAGTTGGAGAATAACTGGAACGGTGGCAAAAGCCAAATGTGAGGAAGCTGAAATAAAATGCTGACCTGGGTGTGACAGAGCGCCCTGATATGGGAAGATGCTTGCTGCTAATTTGACGAGGCACAATGTCTTTCTTTTAATTCATTCACGGGATGTGGGCATCGCTATCTGGGCCAGCAGTTATTGGCCATCCCTAACTGCCCAGAGGACAGTTAAAAGTTAACCACATTGCTGTGGGTCTGGAGTCACACATAGGCCAGACCAGGTAAGGATGACAGTTTCATTCCCTAAAGTGAACCGGATGGGCTTTTCCCCAGATAGTTGATTCATGGTCATCATTGTTCCAGATGTTTATTGAATGCAAATTCCACCATCTGCCATGGCAGGATTTGAACCCAGTTCCCTAGAATGTGACCTTAGTGTTTGGATTAGTGGTCTAGTGATAATACCCCTGGGCCATCACCTCCTCACTGCCTGCTGCCAGTTCTGATGATTCTGCAATACAAACTGGTAGCAGATCAGTGAAATGAATTGCCTGCCAGGTGGTATTATTGTCCTGGAGTTACTAGACTTCCTGGTGATTACTTGTGATGGTTGATTTCATTACCAGCAGCTAATGCTACATCTACTTAGTATAACAGAAGGTTACATGAAGGTGTCAGAGCCACTGAGGATCATATTGCAATGGACTTTGTCAGTTTTATGTCCTATCTATCAGCAGCGTCCTCTATTATTGTCCCTGTGGACACCATTTTTAAAAAGAATAAGGTATACACGATGTGAGTTAAACTAAATGCAATCCATAACAAGGACAGAAATTAGCAGTTAACTTCAGTCAATCATTCAATGTTATGAGAAACCTTTTAAAAACCTGTTCAGATTCTAGTTGATGTTAACCAATTCCTCACAGTTAATAGGATGTAATAAAATTATTTCAAATCATGAGTCAGCATTTAGCCTTCATCTATTTTTATGCACAACAAAAAATTATCTCATTTGCCTGATATTTTTAGGACAGAACAAACAATAAAATGATGTAACTCAACAAAGATGTAAGAGAAGAATTGTAAAGTAAAAATCAATCACGGGCCAGACAACAGTGAACCTCAACAATAAATTCGCAGTAGCTGGAGCCGAGTGTCACCGTAACAGATTTCCATGAAAGCCAAGGGTCGATAAAGGGATTAAGTCTGCACAATACTGGACTGTAGGCAGAGGCTGGAAGTGGTGCAGTTTAAGTAAAATAAAAATCCACTCTTATGATCAACAAGTGAATTCTCGTTTACTGCAGGGCTGTCATCCTCTTATGGTCATGGCATGACACGACACGTGATTCCGTCAGAAGGTAGTTACACCATTTAATTGGATGCTGCACTCTCAACCTCTGATTGGAAAACTCTCTTAGAACATAGAACATAGAACAATACAGCACAGAACTGGCCCTCGATGGAACCTCTCTAATCTCCTTCCCCATTGGTAAATGCATTGCCCAGTGTGGACCTGAGCCAGCTCAGAAGACATTGGGAATAAACAAAAACATAGAACATAGAAAAGTGCAGCACAGTGCAGGCCCTTCGGCCCACGATGTCGTGTCGTGGAATAATCCTAATCCAAAAATAAAATAACCTAACCTACATTCCCCTCAATTCACAGCTGTCCATGTGCATTTCCAGCAGTCGCTTCAATGTCATGAATGACTCTGCTTCCACGACTTCCACCGGTAAACTATTCCATGCGCTCACAACTCTCTGGGTGAAGAACCTCCCTCTGACATCTCCTCTATACCTTCCTCCTAACACCTTAAAACTATAACCCCTTGTGGCAGTCAATCCTGCCCTGGGGCAAAGTCTCTGGCTATCAACTCTATCCATGCCTCTCAAAACAGAAATTGATGGAGAAACTCAACAGGTCTGGCAGCATCTGTGGAAAGAGAGAAAGCAGAGTTAACACTTTGAGTACAGGGACCCTTCTTCAGAATGGTTCAATTTGGTTTGTGCTGCAGAATTCACTGATTTCAGTAATCCTGAGTGCTATCAAATTACAATCATACAACAACAGCGAGGAACAGGTCACAGCCAATATTTGCCACAACTGGCCTGCAGTCCTGAATGGAACTTTGCCTGTTTTTTCTGGGTATTAGGACAACTTATGCCCAGGTGAGTAGAAGGACTGTGGCTGTTGATCTTCCTCTCCACCATCCCACTCATTACTCTTTGCAAACCCAAAAATTATGCCAATTCTACTTTCTGTTAGCCACCCAGTCTCCTATCAATGTTAATTTGCAATCCTCTTCATTGTGAGATTTGACTTTCCACAATAACTTTTGATGATGGAACACTCCCCACCTGCCTGGATAGGCGTTGCCCCAACAACACTCAAGAAGCTTGACACCATCCAGGACAAAGCAGCCTGCTGGATTGGCACCAGATCCACAAACATCCGCTCCCTCCATCACTAACGCTCAGTAGCAGCAGTGTGTACTATCTACAAGATGCGCTGCAGAAATTCACCAACGATCCTTAAGACAGCACCTTCCAAGTCAACAACTGCTTCCATCTAGAATGACAAGGGCAGCAGATACATGAGAACACTGCAGGGAAACCTACAAGTTCCTCTCCAAGCCATTCACCATCCTGACTTGAAAATATACCACTTCACTGGGTCAACATCCCAGACTTCCCTCCCTAAAGGCATTGTAGGTCAACCTACAGCAAGTGGACTGCAGTCGTTCAAGAAGACAGCTCACCCCCACCTTAAGGGCAAATGGGGATAGTAATAAATGCTGGCCCATCCACATCCTGGAATGATTAAAAGGAAAGTATCTTTGAAGCCTGAGATGGAAAAATGTGGCAAATAATCTATGCACAGTAAAGTTCCTCAAATGGCAGTGAGGTATGACCATGTACTCATTTCTTTAGTGATGCTGTCAGTGGGATAAATAGTGAACTCCATTTCAGCATATTGAAGTAGGTCCTTGAGGTCATTTACATCCAGCAGGTAGACAGAACGCTGCCTCCTGTGAAAGACAATGACATACTCCTTCGATATGGCCTCAAGCCTGTGCCTGAGCTGCTGGGCAAGGACCTGAATCCTCTTCCCTATGACTCAGATAAATGAGTTACCAAATGAGACACAGCAATGTCAAAGGAGAATTAACTTTTGGTCTTAGATTTCAGGTTTTCTTCTTAGAAAACTGTTATCATTTGCTGCTTCTCCAGTTCAACAGCTTGTAAATATAATCCTTTATCAACACTTTCATTTGTTGGAAATCTGTGACCCTACACAGCAGCTATTAAGGAGAGCATCCAGGGTTCTTTCTCTAGTCTAAGGAATTCAATAGACCAGAAACTTGTCTGTGGTTTCTAATGAGCAGCCAGGTTAATGTTGCCAACCTTACTTCGTTGCCTAAAGAAAAAATGCCTCGAGGCCTCCATCCCATCTCTTTAAAGTTTTCAGGCATCAACCTTCATTATTTGGTCTTAAATGTGAAGAGTTTTGGGATAATTGCAACTCTAATCTTCTGTGAAACTCTGGCAATTCTTCACAAGAGGCCAGGAACAACTAGGTGGGATATCATCACCAGACTGTTCCATGTGCTTTGTTGTAATAAACATGCAAGGATCTAACATCATAAATTATGATCGCCACTCCTTTGTTGATGTAACTGATTTGCAGTCAGCCAACAAAGCACACACTATCAAATATAATCCTCCACTGGAGCAAATCATCTTAAAACTGATGCAAGGCCGGAATTGGAAGTTCTAAGGAAATGACTTGAGGAGAAAAAGGGGACAGGTCCATTTTTGAGACACCACAGAGTCATACAGCATGGAAACAAACCCTTCAGTCCAGCCACGTTCCCATGCCAACCATGTTCCCAAAATAAACTAGTCCCACCCGCCCACATTTGGCCCACCTCCCTCCAAACATTTCGTACTCATGTACTTATCCAAATGTCTTTTAAATGTTGTAACCATGTCGCATCCACCATTTCCTTTGACAGTTCACTCCATTCACAAACTGCTCTCTGTTGCCCCTCATGTCCTTTTTAAATTTTTCTCCTCTCACCTTAAAATGTTGCCCCAGTCTTGAACTCCCCCACCCTCAGGAAAAGACGCTCACCATTCACCTTATCTAAACCCCAAATAAATCCTCAACCTCCTGCGTTCCAGTGAGGAGACCCAGCATATCCAACCTCTCCCTATAACTCAACTCTTCCATTCCCAGCAGCATCCCGTTGAATCTTTTCTGAACCCTCTCCAGTTTAATAATATCTTTCCTGCAACAGGGTGACTAGAATTGCACACAGCACTTCAGAAGACGCGTCATCAACATCCTGTAAAATCTCAACATGATGTCACAACTGCTATACTCAAAGTCCTGAGCAATGAAGGCAAGCGTGCCAAATGCCTTCTTCATCATCCTGTCTACATGTGACGCAAACTTCAAAAAATATGTACCTGAACCCCTACAATACCACGCAAGGTTCTACTTTTAATTATATAAGTCCTGCCCTTGTCTGCTTTAACCTCACAATTATCCATTTTCAACTCCATCTGCTACTCCTCAGCCCACTCAAACAAGATCTGGTTGTAATCTTAGGTAACTTTCTTCTCAGGTCTTTGAAAGCAGTGAACTACAAAAGAAAACTGACGAGAGCTCATAGAAAGAGATGTGTATAAAGTTTTTTTTTAATGACCAGTGGGCATCTCAAAGTGGATCAATGAATCACCTTTGATGTATTGTCCTGATTGTAATTTAGGGCATGTGACAGCAAATTTGTGCACAGGAAGCTCCCTCAAACCACATTGTAATGATAAAAAAAACTGTGACCAGAGATCAAAGATTGGAGAATTTATACTCCAAAGGGTTGGAATATATACTCTGTTAAAGCTTTAATGATGAAAGTAACAGGAGGGAAATACCCAAATATTAAATGAATTGTCCCAAATAATGACTGAGATCAAACTGATAGCCTTGTTGGATTTCTGCAAACATTCTGTAACAGGAAACTATAAAGAATAGCACAAGGTTTCTGTGTTTTTATTCTGCTGAATACTCCCCGACAATCAGAGGAGCCGAAGCTCATCGTATGGAGAATTACAGACAAAATAACCTGACCCAATGATTGCATGTTTGTACATCAAGTCCCATGCCCCTGAGATTACTAACCCTTTTTGATGAAAATGAAGATATCGCTTATCAGGACTTCACACTGTAGGCACAGTTGGCTGCCTTTATGAGAAGCTGTGATGACCGCTATATTAATTTTGCCAGATACTAAAATAAACGGACTATTTGCAAATGGCAAACTTGCCGGGTACCTTACTGCACACAAATTATAAGTTACGTGCAGTCAGGGATTGAACTGTTAGAGACAAATGGAAGGATTGTTACATAGAAATGACCTCGCTCAGCAATTATGGCTATGAAATCAATAACAAGACAGAGCTTATACTGTATAACTCAATCCTGAGAACTGCTAAAGCCAAAGCTGTAAACTGGAAAACACTTTACTACCGAAACTTTGAGATAAGTGTTTCTGAAATCATTGTTATTTAGCTTTACACTACTTTTTTAGATATCTGCTCCATATACTGAGGTCTATTTTCCAAATGACTACCAATACTTCATGTTCAGTCGGTAGTAATTATTGACACGCTATTTGATCATGGGAGCAATCACAACTATTGCGCTGTCCTCAAAATGTTGGAAGTACCACTGAGTTTGCATGTCCTTCACTGCTTTGAACTCTTGATAAGGGCCTGATCAAGACTCAATGTTTAAACATGGAGAAGGTGGGAATAACACTCAGGACAAGGAACTCTGGCTCATTATTCGTTGCCTCAAAGAGGGACGTTATAATGATTTACCTGGTATTTTGTTTGGAATTTTTTGCCCCACACAGACTTTCCCAAGTCATTCTGATCATCGTATCACATCCTCTTTTGGAGCTACTTCCCAATAATAAATTACACAAAGGGATCCTCTACAGACACCTTTAAATGTATAGAGGGCAACATTAACATGGAGGGGGGAGCTGCAAAGCAGCAGAGTAGAAACAGGAAGATATGTCACTTTACAATGAGGATCAAAGGCCATGCAACGTTCATTTCGTTTGGAGCTCCCCTGGAGCGTCAGAGGCTGAGGGGGTGACCTCATAGAGGATTCTAAAATCATGGGGGGCATGAACAGACAAGGAACTTTTCCTAAGTAGCGGGGGTTCAAAACTTGATGACATAGGTGAGAGGGGAAAGATTCAAAAGGGACCTGAGGGCCAACTTCTTCACGCAGAGGGTGGTGCGTGTATGGAATGAGCTGCCAGAAGAAGTGGTGGAGGCTGGTACAATGACAATATTTGAAAGATATTTGGACAGGTACATGGATAGGGAAGGATGTGAGTTTGCTCGCTGAGCTGGAAGGTTCATTTTCAGACTCACACAAGAATTCCTAGAAGCATGGCATTCCTACCGGAACTCCATCAACAAACACATTGATTTGGAGCCAATCTACCATCCCCTGAGAAAAAGAACAGGAAATGACATCACCAACCCAAGGAAACCTAACCAGATAAATAGAAAGCGGGACATAACATCAGCGCTTCGTCGGAGGCTCACTGATGATGTTACCTAGTATGGTGATGAAACATCTGAAAACGAACCTTCCAGCTCAGCGAGCAAACTCACATCCAGAACCTCAACCTGAGCTACAAATCTTCTCAAAACTCGCTATGGATAGGGAAGGTTTTGACAGGTATGGGCCAACTGCTGGCAGATGGGACTAGTTTAGTTTGGGAACATGGTCAGTGTGGATTGGTTGATCTGGAGGGTCTATTTCCATGCTGTATGGCTCTTTAACTGTATGGTCAGCATGGATGTGTTGGGTTGAAGGGTCTGTTCCTGTACTGTATGACTCTGGAGTCCATTTTACCTACTGTCTCTATGTCAATCCCACCCTGTCCTTTATCCTTCTGTTCCACCATCCCTCCAACTCATCACCAACAACAACCTCACCCTCCCCCATCATGGAGAAACATCTTTCCTTCTTGCGCTTTTTAATCCCTCATCTTTAAAAGAAAATATCTCTCCTGCTAGGATTGAGAACTAGCTCCAAGCCATGATATTGACTTTGAAAACATTTTCAAATCCTCTCACCTTTAGAGACCATGTCCAGGTGAGACAGAAAACCATGCCTGACAGCTCGTGGCCCATCTTATTGAACACACCACCTATCCATTGGGAATAATTTATGGCTGTTTGCAACCATTTGGTAAGCATCCACAGAATGATGCTGAGATTGGCCATGCTTCAGAACAGATCCCCTTGTTAAATGCACTCCCTATTGCGATTCTGAGTTGTAAAGAGTACAAAGTCCGTATATTCAAGTTCCCTGTGTGAAGTAGGTGGCATTGCCTGCATAGGGGCCCATTTGTCATCGCAATTCATTAACCTCAGCTCAAAAATGCTCATGCTCACACAGGTCTGAACTGAGATGCAGTTTCCAGACTCTCTGCCATGGGAGGGGTGGTTGCTGGGGGCTTCTTTTGAAAGTCCCAGGTGTTACTGGCTGGTGTTGTACATTTGCAGGTTAAGATGACAAACCACAACATGGGGAAAGGCTCCTGCAAGCTGTGTCTTAGACATCCCGGCCCTCAGTGACAGTGAGAAAGCAGTAGCCTGTACAGAATGAGCAATTTAGGGACTTAGCCCTGGGGCCATTGCTACTTCTAAACTGACAGAGCTTCACTCTCAAGTGGTGACAGTCATTTGATCTGTACTACCGCAGACATCTATATAATTAAAAATCACCTATGAAGCACACACTTCAGTAATTGGTCACAGGCATCACTTTTAAATTTGGCAGTTGTTCAATCTGTCATACCATAAGGATTAGAGATAGCAGGTACTGTAGATGCTGGAGAATCTGAGATAACAAGGTGTAGAGCTGGATGAACAGAGCAGGCCCAGCAGAATCGGAGGAGCACGAAGGCTGACATTTCGAGCCTAGACCCTTCATCAGAAATGGGTTTCTGTAGAAGGGTCTAGGCCCAAAACATCAGCTTTCCTGCTCCTTCGATGCTGCTTGGCCTGCTGTGTTCATCCAGCCCTACACTTGTTATCTCTACACCATAAGGATTGATTTGTTTTCAGGAAAGGGGATCAGACCTGCTCAATTAAGCATCCTGGTCTGCTCAATTGCTGCTGCTGCCTCATTTACACTAACAATGAGCCAACCAAATTACATTAATCATCATCTCGGAACTGCCTGAGGTTATCACTTGCTTTTTCACTCAGAACAGCATGCAAGACAGAACCTGTATTCGCATAGAGCCAGCACAGTCTCTCCATATGTTTTACTTCTTTACCACAGTGGGCTGGGTTGATAGGTACATTCAAGGCTGAGATAGACACACTTTTAATCAGTGAAGGAATTAATGGTGATGGGGAAAGGCAGGAAAAGTGGAGTCGAGGATTATCAGATCACCATTGTTGAATTGTGGTGCAGACTGGATGGGCTGATCAACCAATAAATGCCAGATTGCTGCACAGTCAATACTATGCCATTGAAAGAACAGTCACTGTTGTATGGTACGAACTATGGCAGCCAAACTGTGCACAGCAAGCTCCCACAGCAGTGATTTGGTAATGTCTAGACAAAGTGTTTTAGTAATATTAACTGAAGGATAAATACATGACCAGGACCCTAAGGAGAATGCTAGAATTCATCTTCAAAATAGGAATCTTTTACATCCAACTGAGATAATCTTAAATATAATATTTGCAATTTAACAAATCCGTACAAAGTTACATAAACCTGAAAAGTAGATTTCTGAACTCCTCCTCTAACAGACACCCAAAGTAAACCAATTTAAGTGACAATCTCAAGAGCTGTTTGTGGGACTTTTCTGGAAGATTCACAACCACAATTAGCAAATTCATTTCCCCTGCTATAGGAAAGATGTTGCTAAACTTGAAAAGATTCAGAACTGATTTGCAAAGATGTTGCCAGGTTTGGAGGGTTTGAGCTATAGGGACAGGCTGAATAGACTGGGGCTATTTTCCCTGGAACGTCGGAGGCTGAGGGGTGACCTTATAGAGGTTTATAAAATCATGAGGGGCACGGATGGGGTGAACAGTCAAGGTCTTTTCCCCAGGGTAGGGGAGTCCAAAACTAGAGGGCATAGGCTTAAGGTGTGAAAAGAAAGGTTTAGAAGTGACCTAAGGGGTAACTTTAGAGGGTAGCGTGTGTGTGAAATGACCTGCCAGAGGAAGTGGTGGAGTCTGGTACAATTACAACATCTTACTGGATGGGTACATGAATAGGAAAGGTTTAGAGGGATATGTGTCAAATACTGGCAAATAGGACTAGATTAATTTAGAATATCTGGCTGGCGTGGACGAGTTGGACCGAAGGGCCTGGAGTCACATGTAGTCCAGACCAGGTAATGATGACAGTTTCCATCCCTAAAGGACATTAGTGAACCAGATGCGTTTTTCCAACAATCGACAATGGATTTGTGCCAATCGTGAAACTCCTAATTCCAGGGTTATTTTTATTGAATTCAAATTCCACCTTCTGCAGTCCATTGCTTTTTAATAACCTTTCTGCAAAACTATGCCCCCAATCCAAGTCTCAACACCTTTAAAAATTTACCCAAATTTGACTGTCGATTGCCTGTAATGTGATTGTGTGTGTGTTCTGGGCGAGCCCTTTTTTCTGGTTTTCCCTGGAATTGCTGTGCTGGGGTTGTGTTCCTGCCCCTGTGATTGGGAAATCGACTAAAGTGTGCTGGAAGCTATGAACAATGAACATCTCTCACAGTGTTCAAAAGGGTCTGCTCCATTCGAAATCCATCAAGTGATATCAACCTAAAGAAAAGTGTCAAGTCCGCATTATTTACAGCTGGTTTGTTTGTGCCAAGGAGATTTGTACGTTGCATGTGGTGGACAATTTTGATGAATCTATAACTAAAACAAAAACAGAAATTATTGGAAAAGCCCAGCTGGTCTGGACGGTGATCCCTCTTTCGAGCTGTTTCTGTTTCTGATTTCCAGCATCTGCAGTTCTTTTGTTTACTTTTGTTGCGATGAATCTATGTTGTTTGTCTGTGTCTCTGTATGGTGTTACCAATGAGTCACCTCCACGTGTCTGAATCACAAATTTATTACAGCGCTGAAGGAGGCCATTTGGCCCATCATGTGCCAGCACCAACTCTATTGTTTAGCCTGAATCTGTTACCTGGTGCCGATTTCTTCACACTATTACTGTCCAAAACACCACTAAATGCCCTCTTGAATGCTTCAGTTGAACCAGCCTCCACTACATTTCCAGACAGTAAATATAATGTCAGACTTCTAAACTTTGGACCAGGAGGCCTGGATTGAAGCCTCAGTTGTTCCAGAGATGTGTGTCATATCATCTTTGAACAGCTTGATGAGAAAATATCAGACTTCTAAACTTACACTGTTCTGAGGAAGAGTCACCAGACCTGAAATGTTAACTCTGTTTTCTCCTTCACAGGTGCTCCCAGACCTGCTGAGCTTCTCCAGCAACTTTGTTTTTGCTCCTGATTTACTGCATCCGCAGTTCTTTGGGCTTTTATTTTCTAAACTCCTGGTTGTACAGTCTGGAAACAGGCCCTTTGGCCGAACAAGTCCACACTGACCCTCAGATCATCCCACCTAGACCCATCCCTTTAACTCACCTAATCTACACCCCTGAACACTACGTGTTATTTAGCATGGCCAAACCATCTAACCTGCACATCTTTGGACTGTGGGAGGAAACCGGAGCACCCAGAGGAAACCCACGCAGACACGGGGAGAATGTGCAAACTCCACACAGCCCGAGGCTGGAATCGAACCCAGGTCCCTAGTGCTGTGAGGCATCAGTGCTAACCGCTGAGCCACCGTGCCATCCTAAAAATGAAAGCTTGTTTTCTGTCATGCCATGCTTGCCTTGTTTGCACGTCACTTTAAATCTAAGCCCGTTCGTTCTTGTCTCCTGTGGGAACACTTTCACCCTTCTGACTGCCCACTCATGATTTTGAAAACTTCGGTCAGATTCTCCTTTCTCCCTCCAAGGAGAACAGGCCCAACTTATTTAATCTATCCCCGGAGTTGAAGTTTCTCATTCCCTGGAACTACTCTTCTAAATTGTTTCTGAACTCTGTCGAATGCACTCACAGCTTTCCTGTAATGTACACGATATATTGGCTTCCTTTCTCTTCTGTTCTACTTCAAGTAAATCTCTAACGCAAATGTACTTCTCATGCTACCCAATAAAGCTGAACATTAAGTTTAGAAAATAAAATCCGAAAGAACAGCGGATGCTGTAAATCAGGAACAAAAACAAAGTTGCTGGAGAAGCTCAGCAGGTCTGGCAGCTTCTGCGAAGGAAGAAAGAGTTAACGTTTCAGGTCCGGTGACCCTTCCTCAGATCAGTTTAAGTTTAGAAGTCTGATATTATATTTACTTATTGCTGTGCCCAATGAATGATGGAAACAGGAGGAGAAAATGAAAACTGGCACCAATTAATGAACTCTCAATGTAGAGTTATTTGAGCTGGGAAGTACCAAAAGTGAACGCAGCTTTCAGCTATCACCTCAGCACGAGAAATCCTCTACTAGCAACTAATTAAAGATAGTCTAACTGAGGTTCAAAAGCTGGCCTATTCACGCATTTGTCAAACACCTTCAATACTAAACAACAGCACTTCGAGGTGATTAGGTTTAATAGCAATTGCACTAAATGAGGTGCAAACTGTTCACTCAACACCTGTTCCCTGCCCAAAGTGACTAGATATTTGTTGATGTACATTCTGAGCAGCTCTGTGATGCCAACTGTTGTTCTTTAGGGTCTCCTCTACAGTGGGGAGGTGAGACATAGTCTGAGTGACTTTTTAGCAGAACATCCACATTCTGTCCGCAACACTGACCCCGGAGCTTCCAGTTGCCTGCCACTTTCGCAAACCACCCTGTTCCCAGCCAACAACTCTATCTCAGGCTGACTGCAGTGCTCCAGCGAAGCTCAGCACAAGCTGGAAGAACAGCGCCTCACTTTCCACTTAGAGACCCTGCAGACACAGTATCACTGTCCAATAATTTCAGGGCCTGAGCGCCTTCTCACTTGTCCTTATTCCAACCCCCTTCACACCAGGCCTTGTCAAAACATGGCTGTTACCACAACCACTGTCAGCCATAAACAGTCCCCATCAGTAACTACTCATTCTCCCCAGTTGACCTTTATCCATTCCTTTGCCTGTCAAACTCCTTTTCTCTCTCTATTGGCTCCATCCTCACCGATTGTTTACTTCTCTCACCCCCAATCACCCCATCTTCAGCATAAATACCAATCTTTTCCGAGCCAGCATAGCATCTGAAGAAGGGTCACTGGATGTGAAATGTTAGCCCTGCTTTCTCTTCACAGATGCTAACAGAAATGCCGAGTTTTTCCAGCATTTTCTGTTTTTATTTCTGATTTCTGGCACCCGCAGATCTTTCGGTTTCTCATTTTTTAGGGGTTGGCCCCAGAAATAAAAGGTAAATTGGCTCGAGCCCCACTCCCTCATCAGGCTCTCATTAGAGAGAGATGACTGGTGCTGAGTTCAACGTGTGGGTCATCACACCACAAGTGAGGTTGAAGGGACCTTCCTGCTGAGCTCAGCGAGGACAGGAACCCATGCAGTTGGTATTATTCTGCATCACAAACCAGCCATGCAGGCTCAAAATACCTAAAACTCACTTTCTTCCCATGATATGGAGGTGCCAGTGTTGAACTGTGTGGGCAAGTTCTGAAATCCCACAACACCAAGGAGTGAAGTTCTGAAAACTTCTATTTTCAAATCAACCTTGTTGGACTATAACCTGGTGAGGTGTGAGTCCTGCCCTTTTCTTCCGATGCAAAGAGTTGGAGAAGAGGAGAAAGACTCAAAGTCAATATGAAAATTATCACGCGTAATTTTCTTTCTATTCATTTTTGTGGGATGTGGATGTCACTGACTGGGCCCAGCATTTCTTGCCCATCCCTAGATGCCCTTGAGAAGGTGGTGGTGAGCTGCCTTCTTGAACTGCTGCAGTTTACCTGCTGTGGGTTGATCCACAATGCTATTAAGGAGAGAATTCCAGGATTTTGACCCACCAACTATGAAGAAAAAGCGATATATTTCCTAGTCAGGATGGTCAGTGGCTTGGAATGGAACTTGGAGGTGGTGCTGTACACCATATATCTGCGGCCCTTGTCCTTCTAGATGGAAGTGGTCAAGGGTTTGGAAGGTGCTGTCTATGGTGACTTTCTGCAGTGCATCTTGTAGATAGTACACACTGCTGCTTCTGAGTGTCGGTGGTGGAGGGGGTAAATGTTTGTGGATGTGGTGCCAATCAAGCGGCTGCTTTGTCCTGGATGGTGTCAAGCTTCTTGAGTGTTGTTGGGCCGCACCCATCCAGGCAAGTGGGGAGTATTCCATCACCCTCCTGACTTGTGCCTTGTAGATGGTGGACAAGCTTTAGGGAGTCAGGAGGTGAGTTATACACCGCAGTATTCCTAGCTTCTGGCCTGCTCTTGTAGCCACCATGTTTATGTGGTGAATCCAGTTGAGTTTCTGATCAATGGTCACCCCCAGGATGTTGATTGTGGGGTTTCAGTGATGGTAACACCATTGAATGTCAAGGGGCAGTGGTTAGATTGTCTCTTATTAGTGATGGTCATAGCCTGGCATTTGTGTGGCATGAGTATTACATGCTACTTGTCAGCCCAAGCCTGAACACTGTCTAGATCTTGTTGGATTTGAACGTGGACTCCTTCAGTATCTGAGGAGTCATGAATGGTGTTGAACATTGTGTAATCATTGGTAAACATCCCCATTTCTGACCTTATGATGGAGGGAAGGTCATTGACGAAGCAGCTGAAGATGGTTGGGCCTAGGACACTCTCCTGAGGAACTCCTGCAGAGATTTCCTGAAGCTGAGATGATTGACCATTTTTTTTCATTCACAGGATGAGGGTGTCACTGGCCAGGCACCATTCATTGCCCATTCCCTAATTGCCCAGAGGGCAGTTAAGAGTCAATCACATTGCTGTGGGTCTGGAATCACATGTAGGCCAGACCAGGTAAGGATGGCAGTTTTCTTCCCTAAAGGACATTAGTGAATCAGATGGGTTTTTCTGACAATTGACAATGATTCACGGTCATCATTAGATTCCTAATTCCAGGTATTTATGGAATTCAAATTCCACCATCTGCCATGGCAGGATTCAAACCTGGGTCCCCAGAACATTATCTGGGTCTCTGATTAACAGCCCAGCAAAAAAAAACCCACTAGACCATCTCCTGAAACAACCACAACCATCTTCCTATGTGTCAGGCATGACTCCAACCATCGGAGAGTTTGCCCCCGATACCCATTGATTCCAGTTTTGCTTGGGCTCTTGATGCCACATTCAGTCAAATGCAGGCTTGATATTAACGGCTATCACTCTCACCTCACCTCTGGAACTTTTTGCTCCTTGCACTGATTGAAACTCCTTCTCCCTCTCCAAAATCACAAAAATCCATTCCTAGCTAAATCCGAACAAACACACCCCACCCCCCCCAAAAAAGCGCAACAAATGGTGAAAAATCAAAATGTGAAATCGGGATCTTTAAAGAGTGCTTCTTTGTGTCCTGAATTTCATCCTGCTTGAGTTTGTATCTCTCTGACGAATGCGTGTCTGAGAATTTAAGCAGGAATGGCCTAATAAATGAGCAGTAAAGATCTGCTCATACACTTTTAAAACTGCACTCCAATATTTTAATTAATTCACCAAGTAACATCCACAAACACTCATGATTACTGACATGGATTAGTGCATCAGTTCACCTGATTAGACACCAGATTTCCAAAGAATTACACACAGCTGCAACAGCTGTTAAGAAGACAGGAAAGTATTTAGGACTGATAATAGCGCACCTAATCCACTCATAATTCTGTTCCATGCTTTGCATTTGAAAGTACCTTTCCCATTCATTCAGTTTGTAGAGAGACCCTCGTCATCAGAGCTAATTTCCAACCAGTTTGCAACACTTACCTGATAGATTTACTTCATATTTCTGAGGATCTAACTCGCACTGATTAATGATTGCCGCATGGAAAGCTACTTACAGATTCCAGTCTTGTCTTCAGGCAACCTTTTTGAACAGCATTTTCAAACAAACTCAGTGGAAGGATATAAATGCCAATCATTACACAGTTTATGAGACACGCTAAGTTGAACTCTTCAGCCCTCTTTAGGCACACACAGGGATGTGAACGGGTTGCTCAGGTGCAGCGGTCTACAGCACGGAAACAGGCCCTTCTGCCCCACTTGACCATGCTGCACAGTTTTCACGATTTAAACTGATCCCATTTGCCTGTGTTTGATCCGTATCCCCCAATACCTGCCCCGTCCGTGTACCTGTCCAAATGTTTCTGAAATGAAGAATTTGTATTTGCTTCCACTGCTACCTCTGGCAGCCAGTTCCAGACTTTACCACCTTCTGTCTGAAAGAAATTCTCCCAATGGACCCATTTGTATTTCTCCCCTCTCACCTTAAACCTATGCCCTCTAGTTTCAGACTCCTGTACCCTTGGGGAGAAGCCATCAGCTATCTACCTTATCTATGCCCATCATGATTTTATAAACATCTATAAGGTCACCCCCTCAGTCTCCTATGTTCTGGAGGGAAGAAGTCCTAGCCTATTCAACCTGTCCTTATAACTCAAACTTTTCAGTCCAGGTTGCATCCTTGTAATGTTTTTCTGTGCAGTTTCCAATTTAATAATATCCTTTCTATTGTGTAGTGACCAGAACTGCATGTAGTGCTCCAAATGTGACCACACTCAGTCCTCTGGGTCATTTCTGCCACTCATTCAGATTATCGCTGACCTGTATCTAAATCCCATCAATCTCCCTCAGTTCTGTATCCCCTCTGTCTTGGATGTACCATTGCATTGTGCTTTGTTGTAGAGAGGTTAGAGATGGTCCACTCTCACCTGTACTGCCGCAAGAGTGCAAGGTAGACACTGCAAACCTGAATCCCCAGGTGCATACGGTGGACGGTAAAGCAAAATACTGCAGATGCTGGAGATCTGAGATAAAAACAGCCAAGCGCTGGAGAAACTCAGCAGTATCTGTGGAGAGAGAAAGAGTTAACGTTTCATCAGGGTCCATAATGACTTTCCCTCAGAACTAAATGTGCATGGAAATGTGAGGGGTTTTATGCTGTTGTCAAAGTGGTGAGGGGTGTGTGGAGCAAAAGTAGGGAGCATTTCAATGTTCCTGGATATTATGTCTGCAGGAAGTGTGTTTGGATGCAAATCCAATTGGATCATATGGATCAGTTGAAGTGGCAATGAAGAATTTACAGGATCCAGGAGTGTGATGAGTGGCAGCTTCAGGAAGGTAGAATAACTGCAATTATAGTCAGGCAGATGGGTTACCGCTAGGAAAGGTAGGAAGGTAGTGTATGAGTGTCCTGTGGTTATCCCTGTCTCAAACAGCAGTGCTATTTTGGAAGCTACGAGAGGTGCTAGCCTCCCTGGAGAACATAAAACTGGCAGCCAGGTTTCTGATGCCACGACTGGGTCTAATGTAAAGTGAGATATTGTTTGTGATAGAGGACTCTGTAGCCTGAGGCATCGGTGGACGGTTCTGGGGCCATCAGCGAGACATCAGAATGGTGTGCTGTCTCCCCGGTGTCTTGGAGAATGGTGCAGAATATTATCAAAGGAGAGAGAGACCAGCAACAGGCCTTTGCACACTTTGGTACGAATGACACAAGTAGAGAAAGGGCTTCACTGGAACACTGCAGCAGGGTAGAAATGTGAACATGGGAGCAAAATGGTGTATTAAAATGACAAGCAACCAGAATGGCAGCATCATGCTGACGGCCTGCAGTCACGGGTGAGCAGTCACCCAGTCTGCATTTGGTCTGCCCATTGTAGACTAGAGTATTGAGCGCAGGAGTTGGGACGTCATGTTGCAGATGTTCAAGACATTGGTGAGGCCACTTTAGGAATACTGCATTCAATTCCAGTCTCCTGGCAATAAGAAGGATGTTGTTAAACTGGAAAGGATGCAGAACAAAAATTCCCAAGGATGTTGCCAGGACTGGAAGGTTTGAGTTATAAGGAGAGAATAGATAGGCAGGAACTTCCAACCCTGGAGCATCAGAGGCTGAGGGGTGACTTTACAGAAGTTTATAAAATCATGAGGGGCATAGATAGAGTGAATAGCCTTTCTTCAAGAGTAGGAAGGCCCAAAACTAGAGGTCATACTTTTATGGTGAGAGGCGAAAGACTTAAAAGGGACCTGAGGAGCAACTTTTTCACGGAGAGGGTGGTGTGTGTATGGAATGAGCTGCCAGAGGAAGTGGTGGAGGCTGGTACAGTTACAACATTTAAAAGGCATCTGGATGGAGATACCAATAGGAAGGTTTAGAGGGATATGGGCCAAATGCTGGCAAATAGGACTAGATCAGTTTAGGGTATCTGATCGGCATGGACGAATTAGACCAAAAGGTCTGTTTCAATATTGAATGGCTCTACAACTTTATGACACAGAATTGCTGTGATGTAGAAGGAGACCTTTTGGCCCATCATGACTGTACTAGCTCTTCCACCAAGCAATATCACCTAGTGCTAATCTCTGGTTTTTCCTTCTACCCTTGCACACCATTTATTTACAAATAATCATCTAATACGCTCTTGAATGCCTCAATGAACCTGCCTCCACTACATTTCCAGGCTGCACATTCCATACCCACTGCATGAAAAAGCTTTTCCTCACATCCCCCTTGCTTCTTTTATACATCACATTAAAACTATGCCCTATCATTCGTGTTCCTTTTAATGAGCAGGAACAGTTTCTCTCTATCTACTCTGTCCAGCTCTCCCAAGCCCCAAGACACATGAGTCTTGAGGGCCTAACTGATTTCTCATGCTCTTAAATCCTCTCGGATAAAATGAGCCCTTACTGCCTCTTCTTGTGTGTGTTACTATCCAGAGGAAAATATTCCTCTCTAGGTCCACTCGAAGAGGACCCCGAGAGGAATATTTTCCTCAAGTTAGCAAATGTCTTCTTAAAGAATAAGTTCTGGATTTCACTGAAGTCAGCTGTTCAAAGAGTTGGCTCTAGGAGATTGCAAGTGCAGACTGCCAAGAAAGACTTTATCTTCCCTCAAATATTGCCCTTCTCCAATATGATTGCTTGAACAGAGAGCAAGAGAGTTAGAGCCTATTAATACACGTTTGTTACGAATAAAGTAAAGAAAAAGAAGCCTTTACTCAGAGAGTGTGACATTTGTCATCATAGGAAGAAAAAAGCCGAGGTGTTTTCAAAAGGAAACTAGATGGGTATATGAGAGGAGAGAGGATGGAAAGATGTTCTGCAAGACTTAAATGATGTAGATGCGGTGTAAGGAGACAGAACAGAGGAGGTAGACCACCAGGAACCAAAGGGCCTCACAGCACATCACAGCGATCAAACAGCCAACAAAATAGCACAACATAAAAAGAACCGAAAGCACTGCGGATGTTGTAAATCAGAAACAGAAATAGAAATTGCTGGAAAGACTCAGCATGTGTGGCAGCATCAGTGGAGAGAACTGGGAGCTAACCTTTCCAGTTCAATCACCCTTCCTCAGAACTTTGAGCAAGGAGTAGTACAGCATGGTTGATGTTGGAATTGAAATTTAATAAGATGTGCGTCAGTAATAAAAACGATCCTTGTCTGTTGTTAAAAACCCACCTGGATCACTGTAGAGAAGGAGATCTGCTGTCCTTATCTAATCAGCTCTACGTGTGATTGCTGAGTCACAGAAATGATTGAGTGAGCCTTTCTGTTCAAAGGCAATAAATTCTAGCCTTGTCAATTATGCCCAAAACCTCTAAAGGAAAACCAAATCTTGTTTGAACAGAAACCCCTTATTGCGCGTACATTTCTTCAGAATTAAACGTGATAAGGTGGCTCTTCACACTGTAGCCAACATGTGTGCTCTCTTTAGTCAACCTTTGCAATTCTCTATCACAGAGCATGGATCCTCATATGGGTACACACATTCAAAACTCAGTCATTACACATACTCAAAACTTTTGGGGATGTAGAGGGTTGAGGAAGAATTGGGGGATGATGTGGGAAGGCGAAGTTGAAATTGGAAACCAGCCTTGTTCCTGTAGAATTGTAAAACACAGCAGCTTCAAAGGGCTGACTCCTGACCCTGTTCCTTAGACATTGGACTTACAGCAAGATGAGAGCTGTCTTTCAGTTTTCCCAGGATCTCTGTTGTGTTTCCTTGTGATGAGCTTAACCAGATGGTCGTCAGCCCCTATTCACATCCTGACACAAAATCATCTCCTTGTTGACAAAGTTTGTTTTTTCCAGAATGTTATCTGTCTGCTGAGACAATCCAGGATTGAGCAAATGGACTGTTTCATCATTCCCAGCCGCAGCACGAGTTTCCAAAGAGTCTATGATTGAATTTTTTTTTTCATTTTCTGTGAGATTAAAGCAGATTGAAGCCTGCATTCATATATCTTTAAAAAGCACAGCCCCACCCGTTCTTCATATAGTGCCCTGGGAGATTTTACAATCACCACAGGGTTTCAGTTTAACACCTTGTCTACCCTCTTTGACAGTGTAATGGATACTCAGTACTGCACTGAAGTGACAACTGTTTCTTGTGTTCAAATCTCTGGAGGCACATAATATCCATGACCTTCTGACTCAAATGTGCGAGTGCTCGTGGCTAAGATTTTGCTTCTAAAGTAGCAGCATTGAATGTTCCCTGCCTCCATTTGGCAGTGCAAGTGTTGAAACAGACATGTCAAACGATCACAAAAACTGTGCCGAAATTCAGGTGATGTGTTTCTTTGTCGAACCCACAGCCAGGCTGGGGTGTTGCAAAGTGTCAGTGCCTGGATCAGAGAAAACAAATTCAATGCCTCTTCATCTCCACGCCATGTCCCCAGCACCATCCTGGCCCCGTGTCATTTGGAACAGTTTGAAACCGATTAGGACTGGTTAAACACAACTCAGGAGCCTATTTCCAGCACACAACCGCCAGTTTCCAGTCATCATAGCCCAGGCTGGCTTTAGTTGTGCCCAGCCCCAGATGGTTGGCTCAAGGCATGAGGGTAGGAGCCATGGATCATTCAGAAAGAGCACCTCACCCATCTCCTCTCCGAATCCTGAACCAGAAAGACTGAGCTGCAGTGGCTAGCCATCTCCTGGAGGGGTCAGTGTCCCTCCAGGATATTGCAGCCTGGCAATCGTGGCTTTTTAAGCAGTAAAACTAAACTTGGCTTTCCATTTCGCTCTCCATCCTCACTTCGCTCAGTGGGTCTGCTGGCCACTGGATGTGAGAGGACCTCCCTTTGGAATATAGGGTTTTTCAGTTGGCCATTCAGCCCTTCAGAACTGTTCCAGCAATTGAATAAAATTACAAACAACCTGGTTGTTTGATTTGATTTATTATTGTCAGATGTACCAAGATACAGTGAAAAGATTTGTTTTGTGTGCTATTCAGACAAATCATACCTTATGCAAGCACATCCAGGTAATAGAACAGAATGCAAAATATCGTATCACAGCTACAGAGAAGGTGCAGAGAAAGATCAACTTTAATATATGAGAGGTCCGTTTATAAGTCCGAGAACAGCGGGGAAGAAGCTGTTCTTTAATCTGTTGGTACATGTTTCAAAACTTTTATACCTTCTGCCCAATGGAAGAAGGTAGCAGAGAGTTTAACCGGGGTGGGAAGGGGCTTTGATTACATTGGCAGCTTTCCCGAGGCAGTGGGAAGTGTAGATGGAGTCAATGGATGGAAGTGATGAGGTTGGCGGCAATCGTGGGAGAAGCTGTGGTAGCCACATGGTTAATGGCGCTGGGCACATTGAGGGGGAGGTCTTGGACAGGGTTGGGATCTGGGGTGGTCAAAGAGGCCTGTGTCTGGTAGTAAGCACAAGCAAAGGTTAGTGTACTTACGGTTTTTAATGTCCGAAAGGGTGGAGAAAAAGCATTGGTTAAGGATGTGAATTCCATGCAGAATGGGAAATGGAAGAGGTCCCTTGTGGGTCTGGGAGAGGGAGGCTCTGAGCTGGGGTAGGGCCGACTGTAGGGCCAGAAGGCGTTGACACATGGCTGCGAGCTTGTGCTTGAGGATCCGCAGAGAAAACCGTTTTTGGAGGCTCTGGAGGGAGTGGTTATCATGGTTAGAGCCAAATTGGGATGATCTGAATGTTGTTTGGAGTCCATTGGGGATGCTCCAACCGCGTAGGCAGGCACTGAGAAAGGAGATATGGCTGTAGTACCGTGTTTGTTTCAGTATATGGTCGAGGAGTTTCAGGGCAGAGAAGATTACCAGAGGGTTGCAATGGGACAGAGATCCACTGAAGTCTCTCTGGAGGGAGGAGGGTAACTTCCACAAGGTGGGCTTCCTTGGAAGATGCTTCGCAGCGGCATTATAAGTTCCTCAGTGATAGCTAGAACTGCCGATGCTGGAGTCAGATAACACAGTGTGGAGGTAGAGGAAAACAGCAGGCCCCATTTCTGAAGAAGGGCCCCGAGCTGAAATGTTAACTTTCCTGCTCCTCTGATGCTAGATAACAAGGTGTGGAGCTGGATGAACACAGCAGGCCAAGCAGCATCTTAGGAGCAGGAAAGCTGATGTTTCGGGCCTAGACCCTTCAATCAGAGAGGGGGATGGGGAGAGGGTTCTGAAATAAATAGGGACAGAGGGGGAGGCGGGTCAAAGATGGATAGAGGGGAAGATAGGTAGAGGGGAGTGCTCCTGCACTCCGTCTCACCATTGTCTGAGATCCAACCCGCTACAGCAGTGTCATCAGCAAAATTGTAGAGGGAATTAGAGCAGAATTTGGCCACACAGTTGTAGTATCATCCCCACTTTCGTATTTATGATAAGACATGGTTTTTAATATGTTGATATGGGGTCTGTGATGTTTGAATAATCACCCTTCAAGCTTCAAGTAATCTGAACTCTATCTTGTTTACTTTGCAACTGTTTGCAAAGGAGAAGCTCACATCAGCTTGATTAGACTCACTCACAGTAGCTAGAGACCTAGAGGAAGTGGTTGACTCTCAACTGCCCTTTGGCCAATAGGTGCCAACCTAGCGAGAAACATGCATGAATGAGTTCTTAAAGCCTTTCTTGAACTAAAGAATTTTTTAAAAAATTTCATTCGCAGATGAGGGCATTGCTGGCAAGATAAACAATTATTGCCCAGAAGGCACGTTGCTGTGGGTCTGGAGTGACATGCAGGCCAGACCGGGTAAGGATGGCAGTTTCCTTCCCTAAAGTGCACTATTGAACCAGATGGGATTTCCCCAACAAGCAGCAATGGATTCAGGTTCATCATTAGATGCTTAATTCCACATTCCACCACCCGCTGTGGCGGGATTCAAGCCCCAAACCCCAGAACACTGCCCGGGTCTCTACATTAACTGTCCAGCAATAATACCACCAGCTCATCATCTCCCCCAGTTGTCAATTGACTTTTTCCTGTGATCTGAATCTCAATCCTCTGAATTTTAATTACTACTTGTCAAATCACTGCTCCACAGCAAATTCTTCTTCCTTATCTTCTTCTGCTTGTTGTAGATTGACTTACTTGCTCACTTGCATTTCCATGAACTCAAAGACTTCAGGCAAATGGCTTTGGTCCCATCTAACATTTCTGGTCACTCTCAGATTCAAGTTCCTCTGGACAAGGCACTTGAAAATCCCATCTGAGATGTTCACTTGCTTTCAGATCGGACGAATATCTTATTTCATGTGTATCTAATGAAGCAGTCAAACAGTAGCGTTTACTTTCTCTTTGAGGAGCTGTGACTCTGCTGCTGCAGTACATTTTATATTCTGCTTCGTCCTGTTCAGGTCTAACACAAAACTCCTGTTGTGCAATCTTGACATTTTCTCAGGCTTTGTTCCCTCCATCTGAAATTTTATTTCCTCCACCTGATCAGTCAGCAATTTGGCTTTGCTTTGCTCATTCAGTAACTTATAACTGCTGTTTTCTTCAACTCCTGTGAACGTATATTTGAATGTATAAATTTGGAACAGGAGTAGGCCATTCAGCCCACCACTCCCACCCCAGGCTGTTCCACCATGTAACAATAATCACAGCTGATCTCACTGTAACCTCAAATTTGCATTCTCACCGACTCCTGATAACCTCTCGCCCCCTTGCTTAACAAAAATCTATAAACCTCTGCATTAAAAATATTCAAGAGCTCTGTTTCCACCACATTTTCAGGGTCGTGGACCTCAATACTTGTGATCCTTTAAGAGAAAATAAATTCATTTTCATCTCTATTTTAAATGGATTATCCCTAATTTCTAAATAGTGTCCCGTAATTCTTGATATTCCCATGAATGGAAATATCATTTCTACATTGATCCTATCAAGGCTAACTTAGGATCTTACATGCTTCAGCTAACTCCTGACTGCCTTTGTTCCTGAGTCTAATATTGTATGCAATTATAGAATCCCTACAGTGCGGAAACAGGCCCTTCAGCCCAACAAATCCACACAGACCCATCCCCCATAACCCACCTAATCTCCATATCCCTGAACACTATGGGCAATTTAGCATGGCCAATCCACCTACCCTGCATATCTTTGGACTGTGGGAGGAAACCGGAGCACCCAGAGGAAACCCGCACAGACACAGGGAGAATACGCAAACTCCACACAGTTGCCTGAAGGTGGAATCAAACCCGGGTCTTTGACATTGTGAGGCAGCAGTGCTAACCACTGAGCCACCGTGCCGCCCCATCTTTAGTGAGCCTGGATCTTTCTTTGCCGTTAAGAGACAGACTTGTGGTCATATCTTCCTCAATCCTGTTATGCACATTCCAGGAGATATTCCTGGCCTTGTAACTAGCTGAAAGCTTTTGTCCCTGCCTATGCTGGACTTCCAGTGTTGGAATGGGGTAGGGATCCCTCTTCATGGCTTAGTTTAGATCGTTGGGACTCAGACAAGTTCCTAGCTGCCCACTTGGCTTCCTTCTCAGCAAGATGGAATTCGCCAAGTCCGTAGCTTCTGTGCCTCCAGCAATCGATCTCTTGCAGCTCTTTTCAACTTTTCCTTTCAGTTGTGGCTTTATGTGTAAGGATGAATCCCTGGTTTCTTCGGTATGGCAATGGTGAGATGAAACTCAAAATCTTCGAAGCATTCAACCATTTCGCCAGAACATTCTGAATAAACAGGACAAGGGCCATGCAGAGGCATAGTTTTGGTGGGCTGAAGGGTCTGTTCCTGTGCAGTACTGTTCTTTGATCTTTGTTCTTTGTACATTTCCACCAAATATCCTTTGTATTTGGTTGGAGGGTGTGGTTCAACGTATGTGCTACCTACAGCACTCAGTGTCACCTCCTTCAGCTCATGGTTTGCAGAGATCACCCACGCAACGGCTCAATGCCAGAAGGGTAGGACAATCTGTCTCAGCAAAGCAGAATGTAGATTTAACATCATTCCCTTTGTGTGTCCTTCTCATTCGGGACATTCCTGGCTGTCGAGTCTCGGATCCTGAACGCCTTCTGCATTGTGTGCTGTGAGAGTGATGTGTTCACTTCCAAAATCACCCCTCTTCAGCTACTTCCAGATTTTCTGCAAAGACCTTCTGACCTAGTCCATGTGGAGTGATGTTACTCCATGATCCGGTAACAGTCTTCACCTTCAGTTCTCTCATTGTGAGTTTTCCCAACAGTTAATGATTATTTCGTGGTCACTGTTACTGAGACTAGTTTTCAATTCCATATTTTGCGCATTGGAAGTAAATTCCACCAGCTGCCGAGGTCAGATTTGAACCCAGAGCATTTGCCTTGGTCTTCTGGAATACTAGCTCAGTGACTTTAAGGTCTAGGACCAGGAGTAGGCCATTCAGCCCCTCAAGCCTGCTCTGCCATTTAATGTGATCATGGTGGGTCTCATCATGACCTCAACTCCATTTTCCTGTCCACTCCCCACAACCCTTCAACCGGTTATTAATTAAAAATCTGTCCATCTCCTCCTCAAATTTATTCAATGACCCGGCATCCACCATACTCTGGGATAGTGAATTCCATAGATTTGTGAGCCTTTGAGTAATTTCTCCTCATCTCTGTTTTGAATCTACCATCCCTTATCCTAAAGCTGTAACTTTTCATTCTAGATTGTAAGTGGAAACATCCACACTACCATTCTGCTCGTCCTGCTCCTGCTCTGCCTTATCAATGTGGCAGAAACAAAAGTTTCTCTGGTTGTGATGGCCATCGCCCAGGGAGGAGGAGAGCAGGCATGATGCTCACTGTGAGACCGATCCAAGAAAACTGCCTCCAGCAGAATGTGGCCTTTTACTTCAGTTGCATTGACCCAGTGGACGACCCTGGAATGATGTGGTCACCCAAAACCTGTGTCAAGGTCATAGAGCGGTCACACAACAGAATGATGAGCCTGGAAGGCAGGTCATCAGCTGGCTCCCTTTGAGATCTCAACCAAAGTGAGTCTTCATTAACTCAATCTCCCTCACTGTCCACAGCTAGGCTGTCAATGAGCTTGAGCTTGTGTCTCTGAATCATTCTTTGACCCATACCCCTCAATGCCAAACATAAAACTTCTTCAAAACTAGATCAGGAAGTCCTTTCTATCGACAGCTACTTTCTTAACGCACTCAAAATGAGAGATTCATAGACCCATGATTGGCAGATGTTCCAAGGTTTCAATAATAGCAAAGTAATGCAGCTTCCGGAAATCTGAAACAGGGAAAACTGGAGAAGCTCGGCAGGTCTGGCAGCAACTGTGGAAAGAGAAACAGAGTTGATGTTTCGGTCTGATATGACCCTTCTGCGGAACTGGACTCAGAATTGTAACTCTGTCTCTCTCTCTACAGCTACTGCCAGACCTGCTGAGCTTCTCCAGTTTTTGCTGTTTGTTTCAGAAGCTTCCAAGATGTTTGGATTGATCATCAGGCTGTACAACCAAATGTTTTAATCAATGCTGTAAGCTGAAGAATGCTGGTAGCGTTAAATCATTTGGAGCTATAATGCCAGGTGACAGTCCACCTGACAAAAGAGGTATCAGTTCGGAGGACCAAGAAACATCATGTACTTGGGAGGATTCACACCAAAGTACTAAACCACCACAGCATTAGCCTGTCCATGGGTGGCACAGTGTCTGCTGCCTTATGGCATCAGGGGCCTGGGTTTGATCCCAGCCTCGGGTGATTGTCTGTGTGGAGTTTGCACATTCTCCCTTAGTCTGCGTGGGTTTCTGCTGAATATTCTGGTTTCCTCCCACACTCCAGAGATGTGCAGGTTAGGTGGATTGGCCATGATAAATTGCCCATAGTGTTCAGGGCTGTGCAGCTTAGGTGTTTAAGGTACTCATCAGGCATCATTACTAGGGACTCTCAGGGGCTGTGTAAAATGCATCTGCTCCCTGTGAAAGCTAGTGTCACCACCCAAAGACTATGAACAACATCATCAGATTGGATGGCGCGAACACCATTGCTTGCTTCTATTTTCTGAAAGACTAGGGGTTTTCTTGCTGGTGTCCTGGATGAACGTTAACCCTTAATCAACATCATTGAAGATCCTTAGGTCGCGATGAAGGTCATTAACGCATTGCTTTTGGTGGGATCTTGCAAATTAGCTCCCAACTTTCCTAAATTGCAGCAGTGAGTACACGCCAAAACTATTTTGTTGTAAAGTGCCTTGGGAAGCCCTAAGGGTATGAAAGGTGCCAGATAAATGCAATTTCTTCCTTTCATCAATTTGCCACCTGCAGATCCACCAGCACTCTCTGCTCTGTTTCCTGGCTTAGTCCAGCACATCCCATTGAAATAAGAGACAGCAATCTTGTGGAGTCCAATTGTACTGTAAATATCAACAAACATATCCCAAATTAATCACATTCTCTGTCATTTCTGGGTGATTTCACTGGAATCATAGAACAACACAGCACAGGAACAGACTCTTCGGCCCTCCAACCCTTTGCCAACACATTTTGCTCTTCTGTACTAAAACTGTTTTCACTTACAACATCCAAATCCCTCTATTTCCTTCCTATTTGTGTGCTCATCCAGGTGCTTCTTGATTTGCTGCTATTGTGTCCGCTTCACCATTTCCTCTGGCATCACCTCCAGGCACTCACCATCCTTTGTGTGAAAAACATGTCTCGCACAGCTCTTTTAAACTTCTCCCCCTAGCACCTTGAACCTGTGTCCCCTAGCGCATGACCCCTCCACTCTGGGAAAAAGCCTCATACATTCCTCTCTATCCATGCCATGCACAATCTTATAAACTTATATCAGGTTGCCTCTCAACCTCCTGTGTTCCAGAAAAAACAAGCCCAGTCTGTCCAACCTTTCTTCATAGGTAAAATCCCCCATACCAGGCAACATCTTGGTAAACGTTTTCTGTACCCTCTCCAAAGCATCCACACCCTTCTGGTAGTGTAGTGACCAGAACTGTATGCAATATTCCAAGTGTGGCCTAACTGAAGTTCTATAAAGTTGCAGCATAACTTGTCTATCCTTATACGCAATGTCCCTTTCAATGAAGGCAAATATGCTATAGGCCTTTTTTACTGCCTTATCTACTTCAGTGATCTGTGGACCTGCACACCCAGATCACTCTGCATATCAATACTCCTAAGGGCCCTCCCATTCACTGTATAATTTCCACCTGTATTTGATCCTCCAAAATGCATCACCTCACATTTTTCTGATTAAACTCCATCTGCCATTTTCCCTGCCCATGCCTCCAACTGATCTATATCCTGCTGTACCCTCTGACAATCCTCCTCACTCTTCACAACTGCCCCAATCTTTATATCATTTGCAAACATTCTAATTAGACCACCGACTGGGAGAGGTCTGTTTCAGCGTGGGTTAAGGTGAAAAACAGCAATGTTGTATTGACATTGCTTCTTTAACACAGTGAAACGCACCAAAGCACCTCACAGGTACTTTAACAAACGACATTTAACACAGATAATAGGAACTGCAGATGCTGGAGAATCTGAGATAACAAGGTATAGAGCTGGACGAACAAGGCAGGCCAAGCAGCAAGAGAGGAGCAGGAAAGCGATGTTTCGGGTCTAGAAGTGTCTAGGCCCAAAATGTCAGCTTTCCTGCTCCTCTGATGCTGCCTGGCCTGCTGTGTTCATCCAGCTCCACACCTTGTTACCCAACCTTTAACACTGAGCTACTTAAAATTATATCAGGGAAGGTGACCAGAATCTTGGTTAAAAATATCAGTTCAAAGGAGTGATCTTTAAAGTTGGGTAGAAGCTGGGACTCAAACTGGGGATTAATTATTGACTGGATGGGTCAATAAAGCAGCAAAGCCACAACACCACCTACTTTAGGGAGGAAATCCTGGAGATCCAATTCTGACTAGCTGAAGGTATCTACACCAGTGATAAAGAAATTAAAAGCAGTAAGAGGCCAGAACTTGCTGAGTGATGCGATTATTGGCGAGGCAATGACTTCATGGTATTAGTGCTGGGTTCGAATCCAGCCACAGTAGATGGTGGAATTTGAATTCAATAAAGAATCCGGAATTTAGGGTCTAATGATGACTGTGGAGCTGCTTTTGATTGTTGGAAATTGGGAAAAACCCATCAGGTTCATGAATGTCCTTCAGGGAAGGGAAATTTGTCAACATTGCCCAGGCTGGCCTACATGTGACTCCAGACCCTCATCAATGTAGTTGACTCTTAACTGCCCTCTGGTGAAGCCAGAGATGCCCATAGTTGTAAGTAAACAAAGAACATTTCAGAAGATTGTAGAGCTACAGGAAACTACAGAGATGAAGACAAGTGAGATCATGAAAGGGTTTGAAAACTGGAAGGTGGATTTATTGGACAGGTAGTAATTGCAAATAATAGAAACATTGAAAATAGAAGCAGAAATAGGCCCATACGGGCCTGCTCCATTAATCAATATGATCATGGCTGATCATCTAACTCAGTACCTCATTACCATTTTCTCCCCGTTAGCCCTAAGAACTAAATATAACTCCTTCCTGAAAACATTAAATGTTTTAACCTCAACCATTTTCTTTGGCAAGGAATTCCACAGGCTCACCACTCTCTGGAATGAAGACATTCTTCACTTCACAGTCCTAAATGTTACAACCTATCTCCTTAGACTGTGATCCCTGTGACTCCACGATCATTGGAAACATCTTGCCTGAATTTACCCTGTATAGTCCTGTTCAAATTTTATAGGTTTCTATAAGAAATCCCTACCTTTCCGTCTTTCTATGCACAGAGCGTGTTCACTACTGTTACACCCTGCAGACTGTAGTCCAGGATTCCCGGCCTATGCTGACCTTGGTAGGTTGAAAATGCCCTTGATCCTCAATTCCCCAGGTTGAAGGAGAGGAGAGGTCAGCTAGGTTTCTCCTTCCTGACAATAAAACAGTGACCAAACTCACCAGGCTGTAATACGATTGGGTTCAGCGATTCTGCATATCTCCCCTCCCACCAAAACTTCTCATTCAATTTCACAGCAAGTCTCAGCAAGAACAAAACAAGAATCTGGATTTTTATGTTAATTCTTTCATGGGACGTGGGTTTCACTGACAATGAAAGCCAGCCCTTGTTAGCATCCCTAATTGCCTTTGAACTGAGTGGCTTGCTGAGCCTTGCGGTGGGCATTTAAGAGTCAATCACATTGCTGTGGGCCTGGAGTCACATGTAGGTCAGACCAAGTGAGGTTGGCAGATTTCCTTCCCTGAATGATATGAGAGAACCTGATGGGTTTTAATGACAATTGATTTATTGATTTTATGATTACTGTCAATGAGATTTTAATTTAAGAATATAATTTGATTCGAACACATGGCTGGCATCTTCGAGGGTACCCCAGTGACATGGGCTACGGCAAGATTTGTGGCAAAGCTGGCCCTGAGAGATGCCAGAGGGGTAGGGTACGGTAATTAACGAGACTGCAATGATTGTAACAAGGTCAGACAGCTGAACCTCATTGAATATGAGTTCCCTGATTGGGGCTGTTAAACTGGTCCAATCAGGGAGCCTTGGCTGACATAAAAGGATCAAAGTCAGGGGTATTGGCTTGCTGAATGCCTGACTCAGAGAGAGGGGGAGCTATTGTCAAAGGCTATGCATTTGTGAATGAAGGCTGATTGGTGATGGGGTGATGGCTGCTGAAGAGTAATTTCACAGGTGAGTTTGATAAGAAAACCTGCCACACCCAGTGGTGGAAATACCTCCAAAAAGAAACTTAATGCAACTTAGGCTGAACCGAAAAAATGTAAGTTTCATCCCTGGTCCCTTGAGCATCTGCCTGGGCCCCAGGAGGACTAGACCAGTACTTCAGTCTAGGACACACGCCACTTTTATGTGCCCACATACTCAGTGAAGGTTGAAAGTAGCTGATGAAAGCCCATATCGCTCTTTAGGCATCCTTGTATATCTCACCACATTTATCAGTTTCAAGTATTCCCAATACACTCAGTGTAAACTCACAGGCTGGGAATGCTTCGGCTGCAAGAAAGATCAATGTGCTTTATCTTTGTATGTTTTTAATTATAAATTGAATTCTACACAAGCCCTTTGCATGGGTGTGAAGACTCACAGATGTTCCTTCATGTTATCTGTTGCTGTTTTTCAAGTGGTCATACAGACGAGAAGCAATCATCAGTCAGCTTCAGCCTAATCGACATCAGTCATGAAATGAAGACACTATTGCCAGTACATACTTTGAAGTTTATCAATAACCCTTGGGAGCCAATTGTGGATCATGAATAAAACTAAAATCTATTTTTATTTTACATTTTGCTTGAGAGAGCTGCTGGCCCTTTATGTTGACACAAGGCTCTATATCAAAGCTGATGCTTCGGTTTCAATCCCCTGGCTAACCCAGTTCGCCTCAGCCCCGTGGAGTCCAATTCTTCCAGTGCAGTGCAGGCCCAGCACAGAAACAAAAGCAGAAATTGCTGGTGAAACTCAGCAGCTCTGGCCGTGTCGATGGGCAGAAAGCAGAATAAAGATTTCAAATCCGGTGACTCTTCATCAGAACTGAACTTCATCAAGGGTAACCAGGGGCAGGCAGTAAATGGTGACCCAAAGCCCACGTCCCATGAATTACTTAAAATAAAAACAATAGGTGGAAACATTCCAGCCGGCCACAGATTGAGGTCAGGAGGACATCTCGAAAGGAAATGGTTGTGTCTGTAATGGACAAAAACCAAGAAAAGCTAGTCTGGCTACTTGTCATCATAAATCAGAATAATTAATTCCCAATTAAATTCAATCATGGCTGATTTGATTCTCAACAACTTTCTCCTGCCTTTTTCCTGTGATCCTTGATCCCCTTAGCCACTGAGGACCTATCTATCTTTGTCTTACACACACTTATCCTCCACAGTCTTCTGCAGCAACGAGTTCCACAGATTCACCACCATCTAGCTGAAGAAATCCCTCCACGTGTCAGTTCTAAACATCCCTTCCCTTTGAGGCTGTGCCCTTGAGCCTTATTCTCTCCTTCTATCGGAAACATCTTCTTCACATCTACATCCTTCTGCAGTAATCTGGTGGTTGGACAAACAGAGGTAAAATTGAGCTCAATTATTATTTTGCAAAAGTCTTGAGTGTTTCAAAGTTCTGATTCTGTTAAAGGATTGCTGTGTGTGATGTCAGTTTTGATACACAGCCCAGAGTCAACATAAAGGGCTGGCAGCTCTCTCATGCAAAATGTCAAATATATAATAGATTTTAGTTCTTTCAAGCTCCACAATTGTCTCCCATGGGTTATCGACAAACTTCAAAGCACCCACTGGTGACACATCATTAGTTTCATGACTAATATAGATTTGGTTGGAGCTGGGTTGAATAATTTTTTTCTTGATGAAGTTAAACAGCATTTGATAAACACAACAGACAACATGGAAAAAAAACTGAGTTTCCAAGTTGAGTCATTGTGTAAAATTATTTCTTTCTTAATTAAAAACACACAAAAATAAGACGCATTGATTTCTTTTGGAGCTCAAGCATTTTCCAGTCTGTGTGTTTGCTTTGTGGATATTGGAGAGAGTTTGAAATGTAATCTGCATGCAGTGATTAACAGGACAAATAAAGAACATCTCAGTCTGTCAGGTTCACCTCTCATTGCCCTGGTAACCGCCTAATGCGATGATCGTGGAGTTTAATTGCACAGATTTCAACTCTTGCTAATAAAAGATTTTATTTTTGTTCACTTGTGAGATGTAGGCATCGCTGGCTGGTTGGCCAGCAGTTATTGCCTGTCCCTGTTTGGCCTTCAGAAGGTGAGCTGCCTCCTTGAACTGCTGCAGTCCATGTGCTGTTGACACAATAAGGTGAGGGAAGGGATTGCAGGATCCTAACCCAGCAACAGTGAAGGAATTGCATTATATTTCCAACTTAGGATGGTGAATGGCTTTGGACAGGAACTTGCATGGTGGTATTCCCATGAATCTCCTTCTAAGCGAAAATGCATGTGGCTTTGGAAGGATCTTAGGTGAATTTCTGTAGTGCATCTTGAACACTGACACTACAAAGAATCCACTCATCAGGACAAACATAAGAATGCAGAAATGAAATTTTCAAGCCTTATTGAAAGTAAAAGAACTGCAAATGCTGTAAATCAGAAACAAAAGCATAAATTCCTGGAAAAGTTCAGCAGGTCTGTGGAAAGAATTACATCTGTGGAGAGAAAGCACAGTTAACATTTCAGGTCAAGTGACTTTTCTGAGGAATTCGTAGTAATTTCTGTTTTATTTCTTATTTATTCAAGCCTTAAGCCTCCTTTCAAGTATGCAATTAAGTGTCACATGACACCAGTCCAACAGGTTTATTTGAAATCACAAGCTTTTGGAGCACTGCCCCTTTGTCAGGTGGAGGGGATGAAATAAATGTTCTCACCAAATGTTTTTTTTCGAAAGAAACGTAACTAATTTTCATTTGGATGACTCAGCTCAATGCCAACTCCCACCAGTGTCTCCCTGCCAATCCTGTTCTATAGCCCAAACAATCACTCATTGAAATATTGCTCCTGGAGATTAGGTTTCGATTTACCTCCTTTTCAGCTGTGGGTTCTGTGCTCTGGTTCAACTGCTCTGGACAGGGTGAACTCGTTCATTATGTTCAGGTGTATACAGTTTCTGGAAACAGCATTTTCTTTCTCAGTATTCCTTTCACTGATGACCCTCGGTAAACATTACTCATGTTTGCTCTTATTTCAGCCCTGCTGACTGTTACTGTGATAATTTAAATATCACATTTCCACAGTTGCATTTTTGCAAAATGTGTCACTGGGCAAAGTATGTTAGAGCCCAGTATCTTGCTTCAGGTCATTTGGAGCATTGCTACACTGTGAATCCCCACTAGCATGGATTTTTTTATTGATTCACAACGTTCATACTTACTGATTGGGTGACAGTCAGGGAAAGGATGTCTGGATGACCAGTCCCTTACCCAAACTCAGGCTGTTTGGGTCAAATGCAGCGCATCTCAACATGCTTGCATGGACCCCAATTTTTAGAGCTACAGTTTTTTGCTTGTTTCATTTTTGGGAGGTGGCCATCATTGACTCAGCCAGCATTTATCGCCCACGTTTAATTGTCCTTGAGAAGGTGAGAATGAGCTGCCTTTTTGCACCACTGCAGTCCATGCAGGGTATGGCTATTAGGGAATGTCTCACAGGGTTTTGACTCAATGACCATGAAGGGAAAGGTGATATATTTCTACTGCCCCTGTTCTTCTAGATGGAAGTGGTCGTAGGTTTGGAAGGTGCTGTTGGAGGAGGCTTGGCTTTTAATGGCTTAGACTCAAGCCTTGACCCATGACCACTCTCAAACAGAGGCACCACCGAAACGACGAGGAAAATCCCAACACCAACAAAAATAATGGAGTGCATGAATCTTTCATTAAATTCACAGGGTGACATTGAAGACAGTGCACACTGCTCCTCCTGGGATTGCTGGCTCTTGTGAATGGAGGATATAATTCTTGTTCCTTCTTTGTACAGAACAGGCAGAGGCCATTCAGCCCATTATGACTGTGTTGACACTGTGTGTAAGAACAATTTATAAAGTGCCACTGTCCAACTGTGTCACTGCATTTGTTTTCAGATAACAACCCAATTCCTCCTTGACAGTCTCAATTGAAACAGCCTCTACCATCCTGCCTGGCAGTGCATTGCTGACCCTAGCTGCTCACTGTGTTAAAGTTCCTCTTCTTGTCACCATTACTACTTTTGCCAATGACCATATACCTATGTCCTCTTGCACCCAATGTTTCCATCGATGGCAACAGTTTCTCCTTCCAGGTTTCCCTGCAGGTTCCTCTCCACATTCTGACTTGGAAATATATCGCTGCTCCTTCAGCGTCAAAATCCTGGAACTCGGGCTCTAAGGGTCCTGGGGGTCAACATACAGCACATGGACAGTCGTGGCTCAAGAAGGCAGCTCACCACCACCACCTACAGGACAGTCAGGGATTAGCAGTGTATACTCGTGCCACCAGCAATGTCCAACATTCTCTAAAAGCATTAAAAAAAACTCTGTCCAAACCCCTCCTGATTTTTGAACACTTCTGTTGAATCTTCTCGTAAACGCTTTTTCTCCAAAAAGAAACTTTGGCCTAAAAAGAAGTCAATTGTGGTTTTGAAATGGTCATTTGATCCTGTCGCCTCAACATCTTTCTGGGGGAGGGATTTCCACTCTACTTTGTGTGAGGAAGACCCCTCTGCTGCTCTTCAGCCCTGAGTAGCCTTGTTCCTATATTAAGGTCATGCCGCTTTGTTTTGGATTCTTCCACCAGAGGAACTAATTTTGCTCTGCCTATTCTGTTAACTACTTTTAAAGACTTCAGTCAAATCACCCGTCAATATCCTACATCTAATAGGCTAAAATAGATTTGTATTCTATCTTGCCTTGTATTTAACTCTTTAATCCCAGGGCTATTGCACCACATGTAATAAAGGCCCTTTTAATCTCTAGTTAGAAGACTTGTTTAATTTGGGTCTGCACCTACTAACTCTGAAGTGGGATATGACTCTCCCAGCACTGGTATCACTAAGGTCATGGTGGGACATTGCAAAGGCTCCTGTGGAAATTCTAACACTGGTTGCTTCATTCCCTCATCTGCCCAATCCCTCCATCCCTCCACCCATTGCCTCTCCCCGCTCTCATGCGACCCCAATGACTCCTCTATTTGCTTTGTCAGCTAGGCTGGCACTGCCAGTGCTGTACAGAATGAATATTGCACGGCCAGGCTTGCCACATTTTGGGTGAAACCTTAAGCCTCGACCTGACCTCCCCTCTCACATGGACGTGGCCACGACTTGAAGGGGAGAAAGGGGACGTCCCCCCAGTGCCTTGGTCAACAATTACCTCTCAGGCAATCTGCAAAGCTGATTGTCTGACCTTCACTTGGTCATTGCAGTGGGCAAATGATTTGCCCCATTTCTGACAAGGTGGGTCAAGGTGGGCTCACTGTCATTATGTTAGTAAACCCAAGGGCCCAGGCTAATGCTCTGGGGACCCTTCAAAGAGCAGATAATTCAGGTACATTCACAGTATATTCCTTCCAATGGAAAAGGTAGGGCAAAAAATATCCAAAGCTCCCTGAATGACACAGGAGGGAGAAATTAACACTGGAAAGAAAACGTGTAGGGCACAAAACAGAATTGAGAATTAACAGGAATGCTGGATGTTTGTGGAGAGAGGCGACAAAGCAAATAAGAGAAGCAAAGAGCGATTATGAGGAAAGACTAATAGCCAAAATGAAGGAAGATCACCAAGTCATCATGAGGCATATAAACAGTAAGGGGGTGGTTAGTGGAGGAGTTGGGCTGATCAGAGAGCAGAAGGGGGATTTTTACATGGGGATGTTAAATGAATACTTTATACATGTCTTTCTAAAGAAGGAAGAATCTGCCCAGGCCATGGGGAAAAGGGAGAGATCTACCACAACTCCTCACTGAGGCAGCTGGTAGAATTTAAATTCAATTGATAAACACGGGATAGCAATGATGAGGGCTATGACCAATTGTTGTAAAGACCCATCTGGTTCATTTGGGCCCTTTTAAGGAAGGAAGTCTGCCTTCCCTACCTACATGTGACTCCTGACCCACAACAAGCTCAAGGGCATTGGGGAAAGGGGTAACAAATGCCAGCCTTGCTGGAAATGCCCAAATCCTATGAAAGAATAGTTTAAAAAAAAACTTGACATTAGTGACTACACTTTAAGTCAATGAAACAAGATTTGGGATGTTCAGAGATGATTCAGCACTCTTCCTTGCTCCTTCTCTCCAACAGGATCAATGTCCCTTTGAAAGAGGGAATATGAATATTGCACAGATTGTGGCCTCACTAGTGATTTATACAAGGTTAGAATATTCTATCGACTCTCAGTCAAATACCCTTGAGACATACCTTATGCTTCTTCATTGCTAAATACATTAGAATATTTAATTTGTTCTTTCCTTTTCCTTAAAGACATTGATGTTTCATAAATATTAATTTCATGTGTTCTTTATGTTCAATCATATCAGAAATGTCATTAGTCTAAGGGTGCATGCAGTAAGTAACAGGCCAAAAAAATGAATCCTTTGTTTCATTTGCTAACAACAGACTGAACACATTATTTTTTTCCACTGGAACAGAGTTAAAGTGATTTGGATTGCGCCTCTGAATCCTGTTCCACCGCACGGAGCGTATGTTCCATTTTATTTTTGCCCAGGGGCTGTTTTAGAACTCAGGAATTCAAAAGAAACTTCTTTACCCAGACTTGCATTTACACGGCGCCTTTCACAACCCCTAGTGTGCCCTACAGCACTTGGCAACCAACTTTTCGAAATGCGGTTTGTGCACGAATGCTGCAGCCAACTTGGGCACAAAGGGCTCCCACAGACAGCAGTGCGATCATGGTCAGACAGTGCATTCAAATGTACGAAACCGGACCAAGAGGAGGCCATCCAGCCCCTTGGCTCTGCTTCACCATTCTACAAGATCATGGCTGATTTGATTTCAACCTCAAGTTGACTCATTCTCTTGAGAAGTCCTTTAAACTGCCTTGAGTGTCCCAGTTGAAGCAGTGATCGGGAACAGAAAGTGTTCACAGAAATGATGCGGCTCAGGCACCCAGAAAGGTGCACCCAGTTAATTCAAGAACAAACCTCAGGTTCCAAGTAACAATCTAAATCAGACCAAGAGTCTCAGGATGTAACATGATTTAAATTCTCCACTTTCGGTGTAAAAAGATTGGTTTCAAGTCCTTTGTTGAATTGACTGATGAAATAACTCCACAGAGGCTGGTATCCCACCACCAAGTGACCCTTTATTTACACATGGAGAGTCATTGATACTGACCCAGCTCCCTCACACCCAGCTCGCAGAGTGAGCAGAACCCCTGACACTGCTGTCAGCCAGGGCTCCCTGACTAGACCAGATTAACAGCACCAATCAGGGAGCTCATATTCTATGAGGTCGACCTGGCTGACCTCATTACAAGCACTATAAATGTGTAGCTTCTGACTGCTTTGATTCCAGGCTGTTCCCTGCAATTACATTGGCAAACTCCTGAACCTTCGGAATAACCTTACATTCCAAGCTGCAGGTCACTCTGAGGGGTGTGCAATATTCCTGCCACAGCATTGCACTTTCAGATCAGTTGTGAATTTTTAGCAAATCTCTGGTAAAACCACTAACTGTTAGAACCATTCATTTGGCTAGGCAATGTCTGTAGAGAGGGGAAAATGTGAGGGTATTGCTTTAGATCGGATGTATTTTCATCTGATAGCACACCACCCCTCCGTAAGAAGCCCTCACCTTAGCCATTTATCCCATTGACCTGCTGCTGTGGTATTTACGCCACGTCAGAATTAATTTTGTTGGATAACGCCACGCAATATTTTGTTTTTCTTGTTATTCCCAACCCTACAGGATAATCAGGATGGGAGAGACAGTTTGTGTATGATGATCCAAAGCCCAACTCTCTCATTGGATGTCTCTCTGAGTTTTCGCTTCATGCAATTACAGAATTAGGCCATCCAGCCCATCAAGTCCATGTCAGCATTTATGCTTCACTTGGGATCCCTCCTATCATTTCTCATCCAATTCTATTTATCTTTTATTCCCTGCACCTTTAACTTCCATTTAAATGCCATTCAACTGAACAATTCTCTGTGGGACTGAATTCCACATCAATCTGTTAGGTAAAGACATTTTTTCTGAATTCTCTAGTTGACTTATTGGAGATAATTATAAAACAGAGGGTGCAGTCCCTTCCTCTAAACCTGATACTTGAACCCTTGAGCCAGTTTCAAGTTAAGTCCCACTTCAGGTCTTGATAGTCAAGGACTCTGGGTTTGTCATGCAGCTAATCCAGTAAAACATCGATCAATAAACTCAGTGAGCACTTGGTTGGCTCAATGCTTAGCATTGCCGCCTCACAGCACCAGGGACCTGCGTTTGATTCCACCCTTAAGCGACTGTCTGCATGCAGTTTGTACATTCTTCCCCCTGCCTGCATGTGTTTCCTCTGGGTGCTCCAGTTTCCTCTCCCAGTCCAAAGATGTGTAGGTTGGGTGGATAAGCCATGGGAAATGCAGGTTTGCAGGGTGGGTTGCTCTTTGGAGGGTCAACATGAACTTGATAGGCCTCCACCAACATTGTAAGGATTCTATGATTCGCTGCAGATCCTCAGGGGAGCAACAATAGAATTAATGCTTTGTGTCTGGGATGACCCTTCTTCAGAATTGTTCTTGAAATGTTAACTCTGGTCTGAACTCAAAATCACAGATACCCTACAGTGTGGCAGCAAGCCATTTGGCCCATTGAGTGAACACTGACCCTCAGAAGCGCACCCCACCCTATCCCTGCATTTCCCCTGAATAATCCTACTAGGCTGCACATTATGAGCAAGTTGGCATGGCCAATCCACCCAACCTGCACATCTTTGGGCTGTGGAACCCATGCAGACACGGGGAAAATGTGCAAACTCCACACGGACAGTCACCCGAGGGTGGCATCGAACCCGGGTCCCTGGCACTGTGAGGCAGCAGTGCTAACCACTGAGCTAGCTGTACTGCCCATGTGAACTGCTTCTCTCTACACAAACCTGCTGAGCTTCTCCAGCATTCTGTGTTCACATCAGTTTTCCAGCCTCCACGGTAACTTGTATTTATTGGCGAGGTTAAATTTCAAACCAGAAATCCTTCCACGGGCAGGTGCTGAGACTGGGAGAGATTCCTGGTCAAGCACATGATGGGGGATGGCTCCAGGCTACAACATGCAGGTAGAAAATATGTTGTTGCACCAACTCAGACTCTTACAGAGGGGTGGGAGGGGGACAGTTTCCTGAATTGTTTGGACAATCAGTATGGATTTGTTGACAGGATGGGACTCAATTTGTATCCCATTGGGCTGGAGTCAGGTCATGCCCCCTTGACCTGCCTTTGGTGGAGTTCCTGAGACCACAGATCAGACCTGCCTTTGGGAAGACAACTCGACCAGAGCATCTTATGCTGATGGCCTCGAGTTCTTGCTCTTTCTCACAAGTGAGAACTCTCACTCTTATCCACTAGGAAATTCGTAGCGTCTTTCACCAGCTCAGAACATCATGAAGCATCAACTAGGGTGATGTAACGGGAAGTTTGACTGGCATTGCTGTTTCAATACCATTATTCATTGTCAACATAGTGGCTGGGGTGGAGCATCACCAGTTTTGAAAGGGCTTGCAGCTGGTTGAATATGGCCCCAAGCAGTTCAGGCTGATTCCTGCTCACCTGCTCATGTTCAAGGTTGGAACTGTTTCTTCAGGCACTGGAGAGATAGATTGGCACTGGTCACCCATTACATCTAACCCAGACATACTTAATGATGCTGACATTGAGGAGCTTGAGTGGGAGGGGGGGGGGCATTGATGGAAAATGCTCCATTTTCCTGCCATGAATATACACCCACTTAATAAATGTCAAACCGGAAAAGGATGGCATGCAGGACTATTTCTGGTCGCACCTGAATAAAATGTAAAGTCACCACAGTTTTATCAGATCATAGAGCTGCTCCCTCATTACAGAAAGATGACTAGGGATGGTTTAACCTGAGGGTCACCGTACCTCAGGCAAGGGGAGAGGTTGAGAATTGTAACCCTAGCCAGTGCAGGAAATGAACCTGGTTTGCAAAACAGCTGCCAGGTCAACTGAGCTAAAGCGACCCCTGTGTGTGAATGCTCGTCAAGAATCATCTGAGGATATCTACTGAGAGCTGCATATCTCCTTTTCATGACATTTCATTCCTAATGGAGGCACATACTGGAGGCCACAACTTCCAACACTTCTTGACATGAATTAATGCATTGATTGATCTGAATTGACAGAGTGAGTTTGGAGGAAACTGTACAAAACAACAGCAGATGTTTGCAGGATAACATTACTGTTCAACATCTGCTAGCAATACCACAAACAGAGTCACAAGTTTCACTCCAAATCAGGTTTTCTCTCATCTGAATAAACATGTATTCAAATTTTGTGCTCATTGGAATTGAAGGGCATTAATTCTCCTAAACAGGAACAGATAGCTGCTTCAGCATTTTACACAACAAGTAATCCCTATACTCAGTCGAATGCAAGGAATCCTCCATTATCTCCCTCTCACCATTTTGCAGACAGGATACTCTTCAATGTCAGCAGGTGACCACTCAGTCAGCACAGTCTGGGACAAGGGTGTGTGGGTTCAGAGACTTTGAGCCACATCTGCCAGGGTGACTCTCACTCTGTTAAAGAGAGGAACTTCTAAAACACAGGAGTCTGGGCAGGCTTGAAACATCAGGAGTTGGACGATAATGTTACCCTCAAAGTGACAATGTTGCTCAATGAAGCCATTGGGTGATGAGTGCGAATTCTAGCAACAGTTGCCAGTTCCCTCCCTAAAACCCTATTCTGTGCCATTCAATAAGATTACAGCTGATTATGTCCCAGGTCTTCACATTCACCATTGTCCCTATCCCCTTTACACCCTTAATACAGCTGGTCAACAAAAATCTACATCGAAACAAGGAACGGAAGGAGGCCAGTCAGCGCCTCAAGCCTGCACTGTTATTCAGTAAGGTCATGGCTGCTCTGATTGTAAACTCAAATCCACATTGCCACCTATCCCTGATAACCTTCCAACCCTATCCGCCTCTGTCTTCAAAATTCTCAAGGACTCTGAAAACCTAAGACCTTCCGAGAGAAAACGTTTTGCTTCACCTCTGCTTTAAATGATAATCCCTGATTTTTAAACAGTGACCCCTAGTTCTCCCAAAAGAGGAAAGATTCTCTCCAAATACACCCTGTCAAATTTCCTCAGGATCTCATATGTTGAGATTTTGTGACTTAGCATCATAGAATCCCTACAGTGTGGAAGCAGGTCACTCAGCCCATCAAGCCCACACCGATGCTCCGAAGAGCATCTCGCCCAGACACATACCCTAATGCATTCCTATAATCTCGCATTCCCCATGGTTAATCCACATCCCTAGATCCTCGGACAATTTTGCATGGCCAATCCACCTAACCCTCACACCTTTGGGCCGTGGGACTATGCACCATGTTTCAATCTATCATCTTAGATTTGAAACTAACAATTGACAGATGACTTCTTTCCATTTGTGGAAGCAAGTGTAAAATTTCTATTACCCTTCACATTTTGAGATATTGATCAGACTCGAGTGTCCAATTTTTAGACTAGTCCTAGACTCCCTAATCTAGCAGTAATTGTTTCTCTCCATCTATACTATCAGTTCTCTGTAATATCTTGAAAATTCTGATCAAATTGACCCTTAATCTTTTAAATTCTGAGCAATACAAGCTTGGTTTCTATAATCTCTCCTTGCAATTTAACCTTGAAATCTTGGTATTTTTCCAGTGAGCTCATGCTTCAATGCCTGTGAGGCAGTAGAGATTAACCCTGCTTCTGAATCTGCAAATTAGGAGTAATTCACTTCTCATTATATTTTATGACCTGTTTTAAGATCATACTGGTAACCATTCAGAGTTATAATAGTCAGCTGTAATTGCTCAGTTGAAACCATTAAAGACTTGGGATTTTTTGAGCTCTCAGTCATTGTAGAGAGATGAGCAAAATGAGATCAACACTTACCTGTAGTTGGGCCTCCTCAGTTCTTCAGCCCAGAGAAATTTCTGGGCAGTGTGCAGAGCAAGATTCCACTACTCCCCACCTAAGGTGCCAAATAAGACCTTACTTACACCATGAGACATCCATTTCCAAAATGAACAGAGTGTATATTGTGAGAAACAGGCAGGATGTTGGACATACAGTGGGAATAGATCCTTCCAGTGTTGAGTAGGACTCAATTTCCAGTTCAACAATTTTACAGCCGTAACACCTCCCTCTATGTCCTTTACCCACCCTCACATCCTTGATACATCCTTGGTCTTGATACAGGCTGCTTTTGGCACAGCTGCTCACTGTCCCCATGAACTCCCACTTACAGTCACCCCTCTCTGGGTCTGCCTGTCTTTCCCTCTCCATTAAAAACCAGAAGAACTGCAGATGCTGTAAATCAGGGACAAAAAAACAGAAATTACTGGGAAAGCTCAGCGGGTCTGGCAGCATCTGTGGAGAGAAACCAGAGTTAATGTTTCAGGTCGAGCAACACTTCCTCAGAACTAATGGTAGCTAGGAAAACATTGCCCTAGCTACCATCATTTCTGAGGAAGGATCACTCAACCTGAAACATTAACTCTGGTTTCTCTCCACAGATGCTGCCAGACCCGCTGAGCTTTCCCAGCAATTTCTGTTTTTGGTGTCTTTTTTCTCTCTAGGTTGTATCTCCAGCTGTCCATTTACTCCTTTTCAACACCTTCCCCTCCTTTTTCAGAATATATGCCACGTTTTCCTAGCTACTGAGGAAGGGCCACTGGTCCTTGAAACATTGACTGTTTCTCTCTCCACAGAGGATGCCAGACCTACTGAGCTTCTCCTGCACTTTATGTTTTGGTTTCAGATCTTCAGCCACTGCTGTTCTTTGCTTTATATTAGATTAGTCCTCACACCCCGTTCTAGTGCTCTTACTGTCCCGTTAAACCAGGCAACAGGAATAAAAATTGACCCCTCTGCTACTAAAGTTAGGCGTCCTTTACTCAAACTTATACAAGGAACACAAAGCTCAGAAGCTCAGCCCTTCCCACCTGCTCCACTAATCAACCAGATTATGTTGATTACAGAAAGAACTGTGATCTATAAAACTTTGGTTAGACCGCACTTGGAATACTGCGTCCAGTTCTGGGCGCCCTATTATAGGAAAGATGTGGATGCTTTGGAGAGGGTTCAGAGGAGGTTTACCAGGATGCTGCCTGGACTGGAGGGCTTATCTTATGAAGAGAGGTTGACTGAGCTCGGTCTCTTTTCATTGGAGAAAAGGAGGAGGAGAGGGGACCTAATTGAGGTATACAAGATAATGAGAGGCATAGATAGAGTTGATAGCCAGAGACTATTTCCCAGGGCAGAAATGGCTAGCACGAGGGGTCATAGTTTTAAGCTGGTTGGTGGAAAGTATAGAGGGGATGTCAGAGGCAGGTTCTTTACGCAGAGAGTTGTGAGAGCATGGAATGCGTTGCCAGCAGCAGTTGTGGAAGCAAGGTCATTGGGGTCATTTAAGAGACTGCTGGACATGTATATGGTCACAGAAATTTGAGGGTGCATACATGAGGATCAATGGTTGGCACAACATTGTAGGCTGAAGGGCCTGTTCTGTGCTGTACTGTTCTATGTTCTATGTTCTATGTTCTATGGATGCTGTAAATCAGGAACAAAAACAAAGTTGCTGGAAAAGCTCAGCAGGTCTGGCAACAGCTGTGAAGAAAAAATCAGAGTTAACATTTTGGGTCCGGTGACCCTTCCTCAGAACGGTTTTGAGAAAAGGGTCACTGGACCAGAAACTTTAACTATGACTTTTTCTTCACAGATGCTGTCAGACCCGCTGAGCTTTTCCAGCAACTTCTGTTTCGGCTCCTGTTGATTACATTATGTTTTTGGATACACTTCCTGTCTGCCCCCTGAGTAATCCTGGTCTTCCTCCTCTAACAGAAATCTACCTGGCTCAGCCTCGAAAACATTCGGTGATACTGTGTCCACTCCATTCTGGAGAAGAGAATTCCACAAAGTAACACCCCTCGAGGAGAAAACAAATTCTCCTCACGTCCATCTCTGTATAAGAAGCATTTAATGCAAGAATAGTGCCGGGATCCACTAACGTGAAATCGCAACACAACTTTTTCTTTTGCCAGCACTATCACACGCTGTATAAATGTGACCTGGGATTACATTTATTGAAGGTCATTGATGGAGAGTGAATCCCTATTGTTTAAGATTACCTTTGTGCTCTCTGTCTCTAACTTTATTTGAACTCTATTCCAGAGACAGAAGGGAATATTTCTAGTTTTGTTATTGTCTCCTGGAGTGACCTTGAGTCAATCTGTCTGGAGTAAATTTGTTTCGATATGCTTGGAGACAGTCATGCTTCAGGTCATTTATTAATCTGATTAACCCCATCCACCCATCACATCCTCTCTCTGGGTGTTGCTGTAGATGCTAATGACACATTGTGGGCTGAAGGGCCTGTTCTGTGCTGTACTGTTCTATGTTCTATTATGGTCACAGAAATTTGAGGGTGCATCCATGAGGATCAATGGTCGGCACAACATTGTGGGCTGAAGGGCCTGTTCTGTGCTGTACTGTTCTATGTTCTATGTTCTATGTTCTATGACACCATTCACAGAACAGCAAGAAAAATCCTGATCAACATTCCTTGTCTCATCCGATATACCACCACATAAAATCGCCAATTGTTACTAATGGCACTGTGGGTGGCCCTACATCACATGGACTGCAGTAGTTAGAGGAAGAGAGCTCACCTTCACCTTCTCCAGGACAATTAGAGATGGGCCATAAATGCAGACCCAGCCAGTGATGCCTACATCCTGTGAATGAAGAAAAAAAATCAATTCACCTCATGGCTCTCTGTGGGATCTTGCTCTGCCTACTCAGTGCCAAAACAGCAACTGATCTCAAAGTGATCTTACAGGTCAAGGGCATCACAATGTGATAAGTGGCCAGCATATGGTGCAAGATCCCCCAGTCCTGTCTTAACCCCTCGATCCAAAACCAGAGATACTTGTGGTCTGCTACAGAATTCTTTGGCAATGAAGAGGAGCAAATATGGACATGCAACAGAAATTGCTAAAGGAATAAAACACTGGCAATGATAGACCACTAGCACAATATACTGGTCAAATGTGTTATGGTACATGTTTTATTCATTGCACACAGGGAGTTTAATAGTGCCATTGAAGACACAGAGACAAGTTAGATGTAACAGCACAGTGCGGTTCCCCAGCGATACAGCTGTGTTTGACTCCACTCCAGGTGGCAGATGCAGACTTTCAGAAGACTGCCTTGTATCTAAACTGCCCTGGCTCCCAATTGTGGATGAATGTGTGCCTATCCCTGTCTAAATCCTGGCAGGCAACACCTGAAATACCAGCACCAGGACCTGTTGCTGTGCCAGGCTTGCGGGCATTCCCCAGCCCACTGCTCTCAGCCATTTCAGGTGTTGTGCCGAGGTCCCAGTCCCAAACATTGGAGGACACTTTGTGTTGAGCAGGAGAGTTTTTGTGCACTGTGACAGTCTTCCACAGCCCTGGGGTGAGAGAAGGCAGAATGGGTGTGGGGTAGGAGAGACATCCTGCTCCTGGTTAATGTCAGGCGATGCTAAACTGGTTGAGGAGAGGATTGGATTCCCCATGGAAAAGATCTGATTGCCTCATGCTCAGATGAGCCACTGATGGCTTGCTGACATACTGAATGAACACCAAGTGCCAAGGGGAATTCGGCCCTGTGAGTCAACCAACTTCAATATTTAGAGGGATTAGAATCATATAACCCCTACAGTGTGGAAATAAGCCATTCAGCCCATGCTGATCCACTCCCCTAACCCTATCCCTGCATTTCCCACGGCTAACCCACCAAACCTCCACGACTCTGAACGCTATGGGCAGTTTAGCACAGCCAGTCCACCTAACCTGCACACCTTTAGTCTGTGGGTGGAAACCTGAGCACCTGGAAGAAACCCACGCAGACACGGGGAGAAACTCCACACAGTTGCCCAAGGCTGGAATTGAACCCAAGTCCCTGGCAGAGTGAGGCGGCAGTGCTAACCACTGAGCCACCATGCCATGCCGGTGGCATTGGTCAGTAGGGAGGTACCTTATTAAAATTCTCAGTTATCTGTGCCAAGTTGCACTTATGGAAGAACGGTTTCTATGTATGACATTGATCTCTCTCTCTCGCTCTCACTCACGGAGCGCAAAATTTGAAACATTGATTGCTCAAAGGAAACTTGCATCATAATAGTTGTGAAATTGATTTACAATTCACAACTGAAATTGAAAATTGGAAATCTTGCAGACATTAATGTTTTTATTTGCCTTGTTTTCAATGAGAAGTTACTTTTGGAGATGTTTTGAGTGTTCTGGTGATTCTATAATATTCCACTTTTTGGTGGTCCTAGCTGCTGTACGACAGTGATGGCTTAACTTTGCAACAAAAGGTACAGACAAAGCAATTAAAGTAACTCTTTTGATTCTTCACTGGACAAGGCACAAAATGCATTGTCAGCTGTAACAATGTGCCACTCTATTTCTGTAAGAACATACAAAATAGGAGCAGGAATCCAAAGATGTGCAAATTAGGTGGATTGGCCATGCTAAATTGCCCATAGTGTCCAGGGATGTGTAGGCTTGGTGGATTAGCCATGGGAAATTCAGAGTGATAGGGTAAGGCAGTAGGCCTAGATGGTCTTTGGAGAGTTGCGGTGGACTCAACAGGCCGAATGACCGGCTTCCACACTGTAGGGACTCTTTGATTGGAGGCTGTTTGGACCCTCAATCCTGTCGAGTCCTTCAATATGCTCACATCTCATCAGTTCCTTCAACCTATGTCTCGCCGTTCACGTTTTCCCCAAGAAGCTAAACATTTGTTTCTCTCAACCTTAAACATTTTCTGCAATGAAGCACCCACAATGCACAGGGGTAGAAAATTCCAATGATTCATAGCCAAGCCATATCTTAGCCCTAAATGATTCACCCTTAAACTGAGACTGTTCCCTTGCATTCAACACCCTCCAGCCAGGTGTTACTACCCCATCAAAGTTGGTCAGAATCTTGTTTATTTCCCTGTTATTTCTCATCCCCACACATTTGTCTCTCTCTCCTGATCCAAGAATATTCCATATGTTTTCCTGGGTAAACACAGCAGGCCAAGCAGCATCTTACGAGCAGGAAAGCTGACGTTCCAGGCCTGGGCCCTTCATCAGAAATGGGGGAGGGTAAGAGTGTTACCCTCCTCCCTCTGTACCTCTTCCCCTCCCCCTTCTCTGATGAAGGGTCTAGGCCTGAAACGTCAGCTTTCCTGCTCCTAAGATGCTGCTTGGCCTGCTGTGTTCATCCAGCTCCACACTTTGTTATCTTGGAGTCTCCAGAATCCGCAATTCCCATTATCTCCCTCCATGTGTTTTCCTGATTGGCCTTTCTACATGAGTGTAAGGTTAGTTGTCAGTAAATGACATTGGTGGCAGTGTGGTATTATTATTGCTGGTAATCCATTAGCCCAGACTAACGCTTTGCAGATCTGTGTACAATCGAGTTCCGGAACCAAGAAGTTATGGTGAAGCTGTACAAAACTCTGGTGCCAAGAAGTTATGGTGAAGCTGTACAAAACTCTGGTGCGGCCGCACTTGGAGTATTGTGTGCAGTTCTGGTCACCGCATTATAAGAAGGATGTAGAAGCTTTGGAAAGGTTGCAGAGGAGATTTACTACGATGTTGCCTGGTATGGAGAGCAGGTCTTACGAGGACAGGCTGAGGGACTTGAGGCTGTTTTCATTAGAGAGAAGAAGGTTGAGAGGTGACTTAATTGAAACATATAAAATAATCACAGGGTTAGATAGGGTGGATAGGCAGAGTCTTTTTCCTAGGATGGTGACGGCGAGCATGAGGGGGCATAGCTTTAAATTGAGGGATGAAAGATATAGGACAGATTTCAGAGGTAGTTTCTTTACTCAGAGAGTAGTAAGGGAATGGAACGCTTTGCCTGCAACGGTAGTAGATTCGCCAACTTTAGGTACATTTAAGTCGTCATTGGACAAGCATATGGACGTACATGGAATAATGTAGGTTAGATGGGCTTGAGATCGGTATGACAGGTCGGCACAACATCGAGGGCCGAAGGGCCTGTACTGTGCTGTAATGTTCTATGTTCTATGTTCTAAATCCCTCCAGGATTGGCTCAATTTCAATTCAATCAATTAACCAGGAATATAATGGGGACTCATAAAATAACATCAAATGGTATCTACTCCAGTTAAATCCACCAACTTTATGAGATCTGGTCCACATGTGATTCAAGATCCAACAAATTTTTATTAATTCATGGAATCTCACTGGTCAAGACAACAGTTCTTGCCCATCCCAGAGGGCAGTTGACAGTCAAGCACATCACTGTGGGCCTGGAGTCACATGTAGGCCGGAACGGGTAAGGATGCAGTTCTCTTCCCTAAAGGACATTAGTGAACCAGATGGGATTTTTCCTGGCTATCAACAACGGTTTCATGGTCATCACTAGACTTTTAATTTAGATTACTTTTCAGATTTAATTAAAATTTTATCATCAGGATTCAAACCAGGTCTGCAGCACATTGCCTGTGTATCTGGGTTAACTGTCTAACGATACCAACAGTGGGCCATGCCTCCTCTGGAAAGTTGACTCTTCATATTGCCCCTGAAATGGCTGAATGAGCCACTCAACTCAAGTGCAGTCGGGGGCAGGTGACAAATTCTGACCTTGCCAGTGATGCCCACAACCCATGAACAAAGCTCAGGCCCTTTCCCAGCCTTAACCCTTGACACAGAGTATACCTCATAGAGCCGGGTTCGATTCCACCCTCGGGCAACTGTCTGTGTGGAGTTTGCACATTCTCCCCGTGTCTGCACGGGTTTCCTTCGGGTGCTTCGGTTAACTCCCACAGTCCAAAGATGTGCAGGTTAGGTGGATTGGCTAAATTGCCCGTAGTGTTCAGGGAGGTGTAGATTAGGTGGGTCATAAGGGGATGTGTCTGGGTGGGATGCTGTGTGGGTCGGTGTGGACTTGTTGGGCTGAAGGGCCTGTTTCCACACTGTAGGTGTTCTACAGCTCTATGACAATCAGGACCTTTTCATTATTGTGCAAATCACAACCTTGGAGGAGGAGACAGGAGGAGATGGTGGTGGGGGGGTCAATCATAGATTCATGGAGCTGTGCAGCATTGAAATGGACCATTTGGCCCAACACATCTGTGCCGACCCGATAGCCTAAATTAATCTACTGCCATTTGTCTGCTAAGCCGCCAAAATTGAACTCTTCAAAGTAAAACCATTCTGCTACAAGAACTAACCTCTGTGCAACAATTTGCGCTACAAAGATGAAAATAAACAAATCTTTCCTATACCAAAAGTTTTTAAGATATCAGAAAACGTATCGCTTAGCAGCAGGCTCGGCTCAGCTAAAGGGCCTACTCTCCCGCATGCAAATTATATACTTTGCCCAGGAGCCCTTTGCAGTCTTTTTTTATATATAAAAAGAACAGTATAAGCAATAAATAAAATTAGGTAAGGCTATCATTTTGTGCTACCATTTTATTTGGTGAGTGCTGTACAAACAGTTTATTAATTAGATGGTAATTGCTTGTTTTTCACTGGATAAGTGAAATCAGGAGGGGATGCGCTGCACAACATTAACAGTCCTTGCTTAATCTGATGAAGAAAATTCCTCTTCAAAGTTTAAAATCCTTCAATACTGTCAAATAAACATCAAATCATTGCTGTCATGGGGTAACATTTTAAACATTTTCTTGTATTGCCTTAATTCAGGTGAAGATGGTTACTTTTCAGAATTGTTACTGCTGAATGATAAAAGCTTTTATCCCTGTTTTTGTTACCCAGGAAGGATTGCTATTTGTAGCACTCTCATGTGTGTGCAGCCGAAAACAAAATCATGTTTAGGGTGTATAAATTAGAGGGGGAAAGGTTACACTGAGATAGTGAACTGAGAAGTGGGTGGGAGCAGGTTTGTGAGGGACATTCACCATCCGGGACAAAGCAGTCCATTAGATGGGCATCCCAGCTTCAGTAAGCTCTCCCTTCACCTTTAACACTCAGTAGCAGTGGTGTGTACCATCCACAAGGTACACTGCAGTAACTCATCAGGAATCCTGTTACAGCTCCTTTCAAACCTGTCATCTCCGGACGAGGCTGGCAGATGAATGGGAAGACCACCACTCATCAAATTCCCCTCTGATCCACACAACATCCTGACCTGAGATGATATCACTGTTCCTTCACTGTCGCTGGATCAAAATCCTGGAACTCCCTCCCTGATTGCTCTGCCCACGCACCTACACCAGGTAGCTCACTAACACCTTCTCCCAGGAAATTAAGGGCAGGCAATAAATGCTGCCCTAGCCAGTGGCACCTACATCCCACATATGAATGAAAAAATATTGACACTATCACTAACCTGTTGGGCTGAATGGCCTGCTTCTGTGCTATTCATTTCAAGTAATTCAATACACTCATGAAAATGTGAAGGGTGACCAGAGCTTGCTGTCCCTGATAACACTGAGCACTCTCACATGGTCAAAGGATGTTAAGGCACAGGGTAAGACTCTCCCTTGCTCTCCTTAATGATTTACTAGACCCAGTCATAGCGAAACATCCCTCCCGATGCACCAGCATGAGCTCTTCCATCTTCCCGTGCCATTTGGTTGTCATAGTTTGCCTGCTGAAAATACCAACACGCACCAAGTTGGGAGGGGAGGGAGGCGACCTTGACAGTGGACTGAGCTATGTGGAGTCTGCCTAACCCCACTACACATGGAGCCTTAAGAGTGTAGGAGGAGAGCAAGATTTTTTCTTGAATTTGAGGACAAGGAGTGTTGAACCCAATGCACCCAGCAGCAACCCTCCACCCATTCTTCCACGCTGATTATCTCCAATCTAGTACAGTTGATGAGATATCACTGTGCCTGCAATGTTAAACAACCAACTTAGAATGGAAGAGGTCTTCAAAATGAAAAACAAATGATAAGGATTGAATGAATACTAATGGTGCAATCGATCTGAAGGGTTGAAGTGAGGGGAGGTCTTTAGACTTGGAGGAGGTAATCAGGGAGGTGAAATCCAGTCCCCTTCATGCTCCAAGTCTGAGGTTTTGCCCCTTGCCCCCAACCCCACACTGAAAATGAAGCATTTTGGACTTGTGGAACACCACTGTGCTGACAGAAGCAAAACAGATTTACATTTTTAATTGTTTAGATAGCTGAACAAAAAGGGATACTGCATTTGTTACCGTGTTCTCTTCCAAAAGGAAAGTTTTTTTTTGTCTTTTTTGTATAGATATATATTTAAAGCAATTCTGTAAATTCAGGTACAACAAATTTACATTGAGTACAGAAACAAAAATAAATGGGGAGGTCTTAGTGCCCCCTCCATCAAATGGAATCACATCCTGAACACAAAATGGATAGCGTCTCATTTCCGCTCAACTCCTGGCGACCACCACCCAAATGTTGGGGGGTGGTGGGAGGGGGGAAAGAGAGAGGGGGAACAAAGCAGAAGCCAGTGAGTTGGACTAAAACAGCACAGACTCCTGTGTCCATCCGATCTCGATCCATGGCTTGTGCAGAAAGCATCAACAATCTCCTCGAGACAGAACAAAAAGAAAACACCTTAGCAAAAGCTGTACCAGGGTAGCAACATAACCTGTAACCACATATTTCCAGAAATTAATTTATGCCAACTATTTAAGGGCTTCCCATTGTCCAAATGATAGGTTAGACAGATTTGAAAAAAAAAATTATTCCGATAGAAATTGTTTGGTACAATTATCCGGCCTCCAGATTTTGGAACTTGGATGAATTAAGCTCTGGCTTCCAGACCATGATCATCCACAGCGATTATGCGATGCATATTATTCAGCTGGGATCTTACCACCATGGAACCTCATGAGGAGGTGGCCGATGCCAGCTTTGTTTCAGGGTTGTTTGAGGAATGTGCCCGCGCCCATGTGGGAAGCCATCTCTGGAGCCATCATTGCTTCAGCGACTGTCACTCTCATCCTCCTGACGACGAGCAGGGAGAAATCCTTCCAGAAAGGCAATGGTGCGATCCAAGAGTTTTAGGGCTGCTCCCCAAGGTCGGGCATGGGGGTGGGGTGGGGGGCACAGTTGGCAGTAGGAATGTCAAACAGATGCTTCATTCGAACATGACCTCTGAGCACTCCCTCCGACATGTCTCCTGCTGCTTGTCTAGGTAGTCCTTAGCCATATCATCCCCTTGTTACTGATTCATCTCCACTGGGACTGTTATTCCAATGATTTCCAATTATATTCCAATCGTCCGAAACAATAATGCCATCCACCAATATCCGTGGTCTGTCTAAGCACAGTAAAAATCACTCGTGATTTTAAAAATTGACTCTTTTTTGATATTTTTTTTCCCCCATTTTTTTGGTCCCGTATGGATTGGCTGCAGTGTTAGAAAGTTTTTGCCCTTTTCATTACTGGAGTGGGTGGATCGGAGGGTGGGGGGCAGGGTCAAGGGTGGGGGGGGTGGTGGGGAGGTTGGGCTGGGAGCGGGAGATGGTTAACGGGTTCAACGTACCACCAGGACCAGGGCCAGCAGCAGGAGGAGCCACCTGAGCCTGGGGCTGGGGTGGCTGCCACTCCCGGCCGGCTGCTGGATCCCTGGTGGGGGCTCCAAGTGGGTGCGGCGGGTGCACTTCACGCGGGGCCTGCGCTTGGGCGGGAACGGGCGAATGGTCTGCGGCCTCTGGCCAGGGTCAGGCAGGTAATCGCTGCCCCATGCCCCGTCCGCCGGCTTCTTCGGTGCCCCCTCACCCGGGTAGTCCTTGGCCTCGTCGTCCCACTGGCTACCGCTGCCGTTGCGGCCAGTCGTGGCGTGCTCCGGTCCCGGTGCCAGGCCCCGGGAGGAGTGCCCCGGTGCCAACCCATGATGGGGGTGCTGCTGCCGGGTCCGAATCTGGTTGAGTGACTCCGAGGCCGTGCAGTTCTTGAAGAGCAAGGGAGACAGGACTTTCAAGTCGATCCCTTGTAGATCCCTGGGCGACTCGCAGATGACGCTGCTGCTCGTTCCCCGGAACCTCTGCAGCCATTCCCACAAGGATCGGGATTTGCAGGTACATTCCCAAGGATTCCCATTGAGCCTGAGATACTGCAGCGATCCAAGCTCTGCCAAGCATTCCCCAGGAAGTGAGCTCAGGCTGTTATTGAACAAGTATAAGATGTCAAGCCTACGCAGATCATGGAAAGCTCGCTTGTTCACCCAATGAATCCGGTTCTGGTGAAGCAACAGACGGTCTAGGTTAACCAGACCTCGGAAGGTGTTCTGGGATAAACTCAACAACTTATTCCCGTGCAGGAAGAGCTGTGTGAGGTTCACCAGCTCCAGGAACAGGTCATCCTGAAGGTACTCTATATGGTTGTCCTGTAGGTAGAGATACTGCAAGTTATGAAGACCTTCAAAGATTCCATTGGGCAGAAATGTCAAGCCACAGCGGTAGAGGTGCAAAGCGTGAAGCTTCTCCAAGCCAGCAAAAGTCTCCGCATCCAGGAATCTCAGGTGCCGATTGTCCCCCAGGTCCAGTTCCTCCAGGAGACTGAATCCATGGAAGGCCTCCGGGTCAATGAAAGTGATGTTGTTGGAATATAACCAAAGGGTGACTGTGGATGGGCTGAAAGCGTTCCTCAACAGAAGGGTTATCCTGTTGTTTTGGAGGAAAATTCTCTCGCTGTTGGCTGGAATTCCTTCCGGGATGGAGGTGAAGCCATGCGACTGGCAAGTGACAGTCATCGGGGAAGGGTAGCACACACAGTGTTTGGGGCAAGAGACTGAAATGTGGAACTCCAATCCGAGCAACATCAGGAACAGCTCGAGGTGGCAGCCTGTAAGAGAACAAACATACATGTGTGTTGAGTCGCAGTGGAATTCAGACAAAGTCCTGGCTTTGCTTTTAACATTTGAACTGGACAAGAACAAAACAAACCAACAGAAATTAATCAATTTTATGCCAGCATGCGAGGTGCAGTGGTAGTGCCCCTACCTCTGAGCCAGGAGGCTGGGGTTCAACTCCCACATACTCCAGAGGTGCGTTATAACATCTCTGAGCAGGTTGGTTAGAAAATATTGACAATGGCATGACTAATTAAACTGAAAATAAGTGGGGTAAGTGTTGATCATAAAACATTACAATTGACTCAGGATAACAAAGTGTGAAGCTGGATGAACACAGCAGGCCAAGCAGCATCTTAGGAGCTTAGAACCTTCATCAGAAAAGCCATTTGAAGGGTCTGGACCCGAAACATCAGTATTTGTGCTCCTAAGATGCTGCTTGGTCTTCTGTGTTCATCCAGCTCCACACTTTGTCATCTTGGATTCTCCAGCATCTGCAGTTACCATTATCTCTGATCACAATTGACTCAGGTCTGAGCTTGTGAACCAGAAACCTACACAGTCTATCAGAAAACACAGTATATCCTGGACATTAGTGCTTGTGTGACTGACAGCTTGTACCTGAATTTGGTCTATAAATGTTGTAAAATTCCTATTGAATAAAATTACAGAGACCATGGGAGCCTAATGAATACATTCTATCCTTGGAGGGTTATGCATGGATGGTATGTGCGTGGTGGAATAAATAAATGAATGAATGAACAGATGATTGAGTCATTGCTCTGAAATTGGAGCCCAGGCCTTAGTCTTCAAGCAATTCAGTTTTCCTACAGCTGGATGATGCAGTCAAAATACTGCGGAAGTTGGAAATCTACAATAAAGATCAGGAAGTAATTGAAATATTCTTCAGCATTTTACAATCTTCTGGGCTCCGAGTTCAACTGCAGACCATATATTGTTTTGCTACGTTGTTACATTTCCTTTGCATATTTCAAGTTTCTCTTCCTTTTGCTTTTAAACAGCCGTGCACCCGGGGTAGGTGATTTTCTGTTTCTTTCGCTTGCTCTATTTCTATTCTTGCCACATCAACAACTCAGAACGAAACTCAATCTTGGAGGCTCAGGGGGCAAGTGAAAGAAACAAATAAGAGAAGCAAATAGAGTGTGTAAGAAGATACTAGCAATTACCGTACTAGGGAGTCCAAAAGTCTTCTATCAACATAAAAGTATCTAAACTGGAGGAATGGAACCAAGAGGAGACCTAAAAAGGGATGTATGGAGGTAGAAGGCTTCCCCAAAGTATTAAATGAGAAACAAAAACAAAATTGCTGGAAAAGCCCAACAGGTCTGGCAGCATCTGTGAAGGGAAAACAGAGTTAACGTTTCGGATCCAGTGACCCTTCCTCAGAACGGGTTCTGAGATCTGAGGAATGGTCACCAGACCCGAAACATTAACTCTATTTTTTTTTCCTTCACAGATGCTGCCAGACCTGCTGGGCTTTTCCAGCAACTTCTGTTTTTGTTCCTGATTTACAGCATCCGCAGTTTTTTCGGTTTTTGTTTAGTATTAAATGAGAACTTTGCATCTGTTTTTATCAACGAAGAAGATTCGCCAGGTAGTTGAAAACATTGGAACAGCTAAAAACAGACAAAGAGTAGCCATTAGATAAGTGGCAGTTAAAGGTTAAACATCACTAGGACCAGTTAAGATGCATTGAGAGAAATAGGGGTAGAAATTGCAGAGATTCTGGCCATAATTTCTAACATCTTTTGGATACAGAGCTGAAGACTGAGCTCTGGAGAATTGTAATTATTACAGCCATATTCAAAGAGATATGTGTTAAGGTTAATCACAACATTACAAAACAGGCAGTTTAACCTCAATAGTGGGGAAACTTATAGAATTGATACTAAATTGATATCTTGGTGGGTTCATCCCACGAGGCCTTATGGATAGAACTCAGGAATAAGAAAAATCACCATAATGGGATTGTGTTACAGGCATCCCAATAGCCAGTGGAAGATAGAGGAGCAGATATGTAAGCAAACCATAGAAAGATGTAAAAAGAGTTGTTATAGTGGGTCATTTTAATGTCCCCAGTATTGATGAGGACTCGCTTAGTGCCAGGGGCTTAGATGGGTCAGATCTTGTTAGGTGCATCCAGGAAGGTTTCATGAAACAATATGTATACAGTCTAACTAGGGAAGGGACCATACTAGACCTTGTACTGGGGAATGAGCCTGGCGAGGTAATCAAATTTTCAGTGGGCGAGCATTTTGGGAATAGTGATCATAATTCCATAAGTTTTAAGATAGTTATGGGTAAGGAGAAGACTGTTCACTTGGGTGAAAGTGCTAAATTGGGGGAAGGCTAATTACAACAGTATTGGACAGGAACTGGAGTAATTAGATTGAGGGGAGTGGCTATAACAGGGTATATCCACATGTGGCGTGTGGGAGTCTTTTAAAGGCCACTTGATCAGAGTTCAGGCCCAGCATATTCCTGTCAAAATGAAAGCTGGGGATGGCAAGATTCGGAACCTTGGATGATAAGAGATATTAAAAGTTTAGTCAAAAAGGAAAAGGAAGCATGTGCACGGTTTAAGAAACTAAAATCATACAAGGCTCTTGTAGACCATAAAGGAAGGAGGAAAGAACTTACACAAGGAATTAGGAGGATTAGAAGAACTCATGAAACGTCCTTAGCAAGTTGGAGAATCCAATGGCATTTTATATATTAGGAGCAGAAAGCTACTTGGGAAAGGATAGGTCCACTCAAGGGCATAGGAAGAGAAATTATCCATGGGGCCACAGGAAGTGGATGAGATCCTTAATGAGTACTTCACAACAGTGTTCACTAAGGAGAGGGATGTGTATGATAAGATCAGGGAGGGACATGTTGTTATTCTGAGTCATGTTGATATGAAGAAGAAAGGCACATTGGCTGCCTAGCTAAGCCTGATGGGGTCTAGATATGGGGAGGGCCAAGGGAAGAGATCGCTGGGGCCTTACCAAAGACCTTTGTATTCTCTTTAGTCATAAGTGATGCCCCAGAAGAATAGCCAATGTTGTTCCTTTGTTTAAGCAGGGTAACAGGGTTAATCCAGGAAATTAGAAACTGGTGAGCCTTACATCCGTGGTAAGGAAATCATTGGAAAGGGTTCATAGGGACAGAATTTATTTCCATTTGGACTAATTAAGGATACTGAGCATAGCTTTGCATGGGGCAGCTCTTGTCTCACAAAATTGATTGAGTTTTTTTGAGAAAGAGGCAAAGATGATTGTTGAGGATAGGGTAGTGGATGTAGTCTACATGGATTTTACTAAAGGATTTGACAAGGTCCCTCATGTTAGAGTGGTCCAGAAGATTAAGTCACATGGGATGTTTGGTGAGTTGGTAAGCTGGATACAAAATAGACTTGGTCATGGAAGACAGAGGCTAACTGTAAAGGCATGTTTTTCTGACCCATGCTCTGTGACCAGTGGTGGTATTCCACAAGGATCAGTGCTGAGACCTCTACTGTTTGTAATGTATATAAATGATTTGGATGAAAATGCAAATGGTTTGATGGTAAATTTGCGGACAACTTGAAGATCTGTGGAGTTATGAGTTGGATAATGAGTAAGATTGTCAAAGGATACAGCTAGCTACAGATCAGTTGCAAATTTGGACCAAAAGCAGTTGAAAATTAATTTGCACAAGTGTCATTTTGGGAGGACAAATGCAAGAGGAAATTATACAGTAAATGGCTAAAACCTTAGCAATATTGAAATGCAGAGGGATTAGATTCCCTACAGTGTGGAAACAGGGCCTTTGGCCCAACAAGTCCGCACCGCCCCTTGATATATCCCACCCAGACCCATTCCCCCTATAACTCACACACCCCTGAATACTACAGGCAATTTTAGCATGGCCAATCCACCTAGCCTGCACATTTTTGGACTGTGGGAGGAAACCGGAGCACCCAGAGGAAACTTTGCAAACTCCACACAGACAGTCGCCCGAGGCTGGAATCGAACCTGGGTGCCTGGTGCTGTGAGACTGCAGTGTTAACCACTGAGCCACTGTGCCTGGTTGCAAGTCCATTGCTCCCTGAAGGGGACAGAAGTGGATAAGGTAGTAAAAGAAGTGTATAGCATGCTTGCATTCATCAGTCAGGGCTTTCAGTATAAAAACAAGCAAGTCATGTTGTTGCTGCATTAACATTTAGTTTGGACTATTGTGTGCAGTTCTAGTCGCTACATTATAGGAAGGATGCGGAGGCGTTGGAGGTGGTGCAAAAGAGGTTTACCTCCGCTCGGTTCACAACAAACAACTGCACCTCCCAGTCGTGAACCACTTTAACTCCCCCTCCCATTCCTCAGACGACATGTCCATCCTGGGCCTCCTGCAGTGCCACATTGATGCCACCCAAAGGTTGCAGGAACAGCAACTCATATTCCGCCTGGGAACCCTGCAGCCCAATGGTATCAATGTGGACTTCACAAGCTTCAAAATCTCCCCTTCCCCCACCGCATCCCAAAACCAGCCCAGTTCGTCCCCTCCCCCCACTGCACCACACAACCAGCCCAGCTCTTCCCCTCCCCCCACTGCATCCCAAAACCAGCCCAGCTCGTCCCTGCCTCCCTAACTTGTTCTCCCTCTCACCTGTCCCCTCCTCCCACCTCAAGCTGCACCTCCATTTCCTACCTACTAATCTCATCCCACCCCTTTGACCTGTCCTTCCTCACCAGATTGACCTATCCCCTCTCTACCTCCCCAGCCATACTCTCCTCTCCACCTATCTTCTCCTCTATCCATCTTCGGTCCGCCTCCCCCCCTCCCTATTTATTTCAGAACCCTCTCCCCATCCCCCTTTTCTGATGAAGGGCCTAGGCCCGAAACATCAGCTTTTGTGCTCCTAAGATGCTGCTTGGCCTGCTGTGTTCATCCAGCTTCACACTTTGTTATCTCGGATTCTCTAGCATCTGCAGTTCACATTATCTCTTACCAAGATATTAGGCAGACAAACAGGAGGCTGGAAGAACACAGCAAGCCTGGCAGCATCTGGAGGAAAAGCCCAAAACATTGACTTCTCTTTTCCTCTAGATGCTGCCTGGCTTGATGTATTCTTCCAGCCTCCTGTTTGTCTACCTTGGAGTCCAGCATCTGCAGGGTTTTGTTTTTGTCTTTACCAGGATGTTGCCTGGATTGGAGTGTATTAGTTGTAAGGAGAGGTTGGACAAACTTGGATTGTTTTCACTAGAGCATCAGAGGCTGAGGGGCAGCCTGACAGAAGACTATAAAATTATGAGAGGCATGGATAGGGTGGATAAACAGAGATTTTTTTTCTCAGAGCGGAAATGTTAAATATTAGGGGAGCATAAGTTTAAGGTCAGAGGGGGGAACGTTTAGAGGAGATGTGCAAAGCAAGATTTTTTCACAGAGGGTGGTCGGTGCCTGGAATATGCTACCAAGGGAAGTGGTGGAAGCAGAGATGATAGCAACTTTTAAGATGCTATTAGACAAACCTATGAACAGACAGGAAACCGAGGGATAGGGACAATGTGCTTGGAATTAACTTAGAATGGCATCATGGTTGGCACGGACATGGTGGGGCAAAGGGCCTGTTCCTGTGCTGGGCTGTTCTGTATTCTATGATAATTTGGGACAAAATTAACAATCACTTGGAAAATGTGGTTAATTTATGGAAGTTGGCATGGATTTGTTAAGGAAAACCTATTTGGATGATAAGGAAGCTTGATGAAGTTAATAGAATAGATGTGGTATGCCCTAGCATCCAAAAGGCATCTGCAAGGGTGTCATTGAACAGCCTTAGCAACAATATTTGAGTACAGGGAATAAAAGCAGCATGGATATGAACAGGGTTGAATGACAGGAGAGAGAGGGATTTTGAAGGACTGGAGGAGGCTATATATAATGGTGGGTTGCCCACTGGTTAGTGTTTGGATCTCTGCTTTGTTTATTGTACGTTGATGATGGGTGTACAAGACACAATTTCAACACAACGCAAAACTTGTACGTATTCAGAACTGTGAGAAGGATAGAGTTAAACTTCAAAAAGGACATAGACTTGCTGCTGGTAAGGAAGGGCAAGCGATGGATGAAATTTAACACTGATGGTGGTGACCTGATCCATTTTGATAGAATGGATGAGGAAAGACAATATCAAATGAAGGGTACAATTCTAAAGCAGGGAACAGGAGCAGAGAGGCCTAGAGTTTATGTCGACAAATCAGTGAAGGTAGCAGTCAAGGAAATAGTTATGGGATCTTGGCGTTAAAAATAGAGAAATTGAGTACAATAGCAAGGGATTTATGGTAAACCTGTATAAATCACTCAATAGCCTCAAGTCAGAAGATTATTTTCAGCACAGCCACCACTCTTTCAGAAAGCTGTGAACACAGTACAGAGAGTGCAAAAAAGATTTGTAAGAATAGCACAAGGGATGAGGAACTTCAGTTACTTGGATAGGATGAACAGTCAGGGAGTCTGTGAACAGGAGAGCTGATTGAGGTATGTAAAGTTATGATGGGTCTGGAGCAGAGTGGATAGGGAGAAATTGTTCCCAATTGTTCACAACAAGGATCCAGAACCAATCATGGTAATTGTCAAGAGAAGCAATGATGTCAAGAGGAAGGACTAGGTTACCCCAGTGAGTGGGTTAGGAGCTGGAGTGCACTTCCAAGACAGTAATAGAGACAGTCAGTCGCTAACCAATTCAAAAGACAATTGAGGCGTTAGCCAGAGGGAAAGGATTGCGGGTCAATAAGGAGAAGGGTGTAGGACTAATCGAGTTGATGTGGTACGCAGCTGGCACTGATACAATGGGCCAAATGGCATCCCTCTGAGCTGCAACCATTCAGGGAGCACTTGTACTACTAACGCTACTCTCGCTCGCCTTCCACTCTACCACGGACTTTTGTCTTTTATCCCAGTCTCCTCTTGCTTAAAGCCATTTCCATCTCAAACATTTACCAGTTCAGCCTGAAACTTTAATTCTGTCACCTACCATTTCTTTCTCTGACTCTCTCTTTCCACAGACACTTTACATTCAGTAATGAGATAGAGACTGGTGAGTCTGAGACTACTTTTTAAAATTTTATATACAGCCAATGAAGCAGAGCTGGTTCAGAGCTGGTGGATTGGCGAACTAAGTTAAAGGACAAGTCTGCAGGAATGCAGTGGCAGACATCTCAGGGAGTATTTCAGAATACACACAGTAGAGTAAGGAAAATTCCAAGGGACGGATTCACCATCTGTGGTTAACTAGAAAAATTAAAGACATACCAAAGAAAAAAAATTCTGATTGTGCAAGGCTTGGTGGCAGATCACAAGATTGGACAGAATATAAAAACAGCAAAAATTGACTTAAAAATTAATGAAGGGAAAATTAGAGTACAGGATAAATTTAGCCTGAAACCTAAAAACAGATCGTAAGAGTTTCCATAAATATTTTAAAAAGAAAAAAGCTAGCAAATTGTGCTTTAGTGCTCTCGCAAGTTGGGACGGGGGAATTAGTAATGGTAAATAAAAAGATGACAGATGAATTGAACAGGTATTTTGCATTACTATAGTGGATACAAGAAACATCCCAGAAGCAGCTATAAATCAGGAGACAGGAGAGAGGCAAGAACTCAGTAAAATTACAATCACCATGGAAATGATACTGTGCAAATTACTGGGACTGTGGACCGACAAATGCCTTGTTCCTCATGGACTTTGTGCTAAGGTCTCAAAATAAGTGTCAAGTGAGATTGTTGAAACTTTTGAAGCATAATTACCCACAGCTCCCTAGATTCAGGAAGATCCCACTGGTTTGTAACTCTTTTATTCAAAAAAGGGGCATAGCAATTACAAAACTGCACGTAACATGCCATGCAAATAAAGAGGTCATTGGAGGTGCTGTTCTTAGATTTCCAGAAGGTATTTGATAATGTGCCACTTCAAAGGTTATTGTGGAAAAGTTCATGGTGAAGGGGAAAATGTATTGGCCTGGATAGAGGATTGGCTGGCTAACAGCAAACTGAGAGTAGCCATAAATGGGTCATTTTTCTGGTTGGTGATGAGTGGATCAGCTCAGAGCCTCAAAGTTTTGCACTTTCTATAAATGGCTTCGATGAAAGTTCCAAAGGTACGGTTGTTAAATTTGCTGATGAGAGAGAAATGCAAGGAGGCGACAGAGAAATATCGACAGGTTAAGAGGATTTGCAAGAACTGGTAGATGGAGTACAAAGTGGGAAAATGTGAAATTGTCCATCTCTGGAAGGAAGAACAAAAAAAAAATGAGTGTTATCTAAATGGTGAGAGATTGAAGAGCCCTGAGGAGCAGATGGGCCTGTGCGCAAAAGGTGAGTTTTCAGGTACAGCTCGTAATTTGGAGAGTTAATAAATAGAACGTTATTTATAACGAGGGGAATTGAATACAAAGTAGTAGCTTCAGTTATACAGGGCGCTGGTGAGACCACATCCAGAGTAGTAATTCTAGCCATTTTATTTAAGGGCCGGCACGGTGACTCAGTGGTTAGCACTGCTGCCTCTCAGTACCAGGGACCCAGGTTCGATTCCAGCCTAGGGCGACTGTCTGTGTGGAGTTTGCACATTCTCCCCGTGTCTGCGTGGGTTTCCTCTGGGTGCTCCGGTTTCCTCCCACAGTCCAAAGATGTGCAGGTTAGGTGGATTGGCCATGCTAAATTGCCCGCAGTGTTCAGGGGTGTGTGGGTTATCGGGGGATGGGTCTGGGATTGGGTGGGATGCTTCAAGGGGCGATGTGGACTTGCTGGGCCGAAGGGCCTGTTTCCACACTGTAGGGAATCTAATTTAAAAAGGATGTATATACATTGGAGGTGATTTAAGGAAGGTTTACTAGACTAAACCTGAATTGATAAGATTGTCTTATGAGGAAACATTGACAGGCTGCGTTGTATTATCTGGACTTTAGAAGCTTAAGAGGTGACTTGATTGAAAGATTCTGAGGGGTCTTGTCAGGGGGTATGTGGAGAGGATACCATCTCTTCTGGAAGAATCTAGAATCAGGGATTGCTCACTGAGAACACAGATATGGTGAATTGTTTTCTGTCAGAAGGTTGTGTGTTTGGAACTCTTTTCACGAAAAAGCAATTTTCAGAGTCCCTCGATATTTTTAAACCAGAGATGGATGGTTTTGTGTTAAGTAGGAGGGGTGAAAGCTAATCAGGGAAAGAGTGAGTGTGGAGTTGAGGTTACAATTCAATCATCCAAGATCTTATTGGATAGCAGAGCAGGCTCAAGGGGCTGAATGGCCTCCTTTTGCTTCTTGTTTGTACGCTCGTACGACTTGAAGGACTGAGAGTACTCAGCTCAAGCAAAGTGTCTTCCACTCTTGCATTTTTAAACCCTGGCATTTTGCAATGTTTATGAATGAAAGGAAACTGCGTGTGTTGTAACAAGTTAGCAGGCTTTACCATCTTTTTGGCCTGGAAGGTCAGTCATGTGTTGATAAGGAGGTGAATCAACCACCAATCAGTCACCAATCATCCTCCCGATTATACAGGTTCAATTCAAACAATGGTGGTGCACTGATAGTGTCCCTACCCTTGGGCCTGAAGGACTGGGTTCACATCCTGCCTGCCCCAGAGGTGCATAAATAACATTTGTGAGGAGGCTGATTAGGAAAAAATAGGTTAAATTCAAACAGTGATGGACTTGCTGCCTGCAGAGGTTAATATCTAAGAAATATTAAGATGCCCACTTGCAAGGATCACCATCATCGTCATCATGATCATCATTGTCATCGTCATCATCATCATCATCATCAACATCATCACCATCATCGTCATCATCATCATCATCATTGTCATTGCCATCATCGTCATCACCATCATCATCATCACCATCAACATCATCACCATCATCGTCATCATCATCATCATCATCATCATCATCGTCATCAGCATCATCATCATCACCATCAACATCATCACCATCATCGTCATCATCATCGTCATCGCCATCATCATCATCAACATCACCATCATCATCAACATCAACATCACCATCATCGTCATCATCATCATCGTCATCGCCATCATCATCATCAACATCACCATCATCATCAACATCAACATCACCATCATCGTCATCATCATCATCGTCATCGCCATCATCATCATCAACATCATCATCATCATCAACATCAACATCACCATCATCGTCATCATCATCGTCATCGCCATCATCATCATCACCATCATCATCATCAACATCAACATCATCATCATCGTTGTCATCATGATCACCATCTTTGTCATCATCGTTGTCGTCATTGTTGTCATCATCATCATTACCATCATCGTCATCATTATCATGATCATCGTCATTGTTGTCATCATCATCATCATGATCACAGTCATCATTGTCATCATCGTCATCATCGTCGTCATCATTGGCAGTCCCTTGCAGATGAGGATGACTCTCTTCCACACTCAGGGTGAGTCTGTAGGTGGCTGTACAGACCACTGGGGCGCCCGCAGGCTCTGTTACACCTGGGGCAGAAGGTGGTCACAGGAAGGGGTGGATGGGGCATTGGTTCAACTGCACTTCTTATACTGTTTTCCTGTCTTCTGCCTTTCTCCCAGGATGCTAAGTCTCGAGGTGCTCGATGCCTTCCCGGATGCTCCCCAGCTTTGGACGCTATTGGGCCAGTGATTCCCAGGTGTCTGTGAGAATGCCATACTTTGCCAGTGAGGCCTTGTGGGTTTCACTGAAGGGCTTCCTCTGTCCACCTGGGGTGTACCTGCCGTTTCCAATCTGGGAGTGGAACAACTCCTTTGGGAGTCTCATGTTGGTCTTGAGAACGACGTGCTCAGCCCATCGTAACTGATCAAGGGTGGGCCAGTGCCTCGATGCTGGGGATATTGGCCTGGATGATGATGTTGGTGTTGGTGCATCTTACTTCCTCTCTGTGTCCTACACTGCCTCCCAGCAATTATTCGTTATTCCAACACAGTGGAGATGAAAGCATCAGCTATTTGGCTGTGTGGCACTCAATCTCACACGTGACAATGCTTAGTTTTCACAGAACCATTGGATTGGGTTTGACATTCCTTAAAACCAAGAGGTCCGCACAACCCTGCTTCCCTCCTCCCCACTTTCTCTTCCCATTCAGTCAAGCATCAGAGGTCAATTATTGACCAAGGACAATTCAATGTGTGAACGGGGGCTCTCTGGCCAGTTGGTACAGGGTATGGTAGAGAGGTCGTGCAGAGGACAGGAAATTGGTCAAGGGTTAGAATTGCAAATGCCAATTGCCCTCAGGATTGGCCTTTAACTTGTGTTGAGGGCTCAAATTTAAAAAAAAGGATTTGAAAACCATTCACTTTGCCCTCAATGTGCTGGGACATTTGGCAGTGGCCCCACAAAATGTCTATTGCCCCTTGAACCATCTTGTTACAGCTAGCATCTAAGACTTCCAGAATATTCTCATTTGAACCTGGAAGAAACGAGAGTGGGCAACACAATATGTGTGGATGTTTGGCTTGGCAATGAGCTCAATAGCTTAAATGGTGATTTCAAAATGCCAGGAGACTGGCACACTGACATCATGACACATAGTAGTTCAGTGGTTAGCACTGCTGCCTCACAGTGCCGAGGGCCCACGCTCGATTCCATCTTTGGGCAACTGTCTGTGTGGAGTTTGCATGTTCTCCCTGCGTGTGTGTGTATGCGTGGGTTTCCTCTGGTTTATTCCCATGGTCCAAAGCTTGTGTAGGTTAGATGGATTAGCCTTGGGACACAATCCCATGGTGTGCACCTTTCGCAGGTTAGCTGCAATAAGAAGCCCATGGGGGCTGGGTCTAGGTGGGATGGTCTTTGGACGGTTGGTGCAGACTCAATAGACCAATTTGTCTCTTCCAGTACTCCAGGGATTCTATGACAACACATGTGTCAACATGCTGAATATTTCATTAGTGCTGACAGGGAAACATCTCTGGTTTGGGTACAGCACAGAACATACAGTCATTGAGTCGTACAGCATAGAAACAGACCCTTCGGTCCAACCAGTCCATGCTGAAGATAACCTTAAATTAAACTAGTCCCAGCTGCCCGTTCCTGGCCCATATCCCTCCAAACCTTTCCTATTCATGTACTCATCCAAATGTCTTTCAAATAGGCCGGGGGAAGAGAGCCAGACAGAAAGGGGGCAGAGAGAGAGGGGTGGAGAGAGAAAAGGGTGGAGAGAGAAAGAGAGGCGGGGTAGAGAGAGAGAAAGAGGTGGAGAGGGACGGAGAGAGAGAGGGGGGAGAGAGAGAGGAATGGAGAGAGAGAAGGGTGGAGAGAGAAAGAAAGAGGGAGGGTAGAGAGAGAGAAAGGGGTGGAGAGGGAGGGAGAGAGAGAGAGAGACAGGGAAAGAGAGAGATGGAGGGGGGGTGAGAGAGAGGGATGGTGAGAGAGAGAAAGAGAGAGAGGGAGAGACAGACAGAGGGGGAGAGAGAGGGGTGGAGAGAGAGAAGGGTGAGAGAGAAAGAGAGAGGGGGAAGAGAGAGGGAAAGGGGTGGAGATGGAGGGAGTGAGAGACGGGGAGAGAGGGGGGAGAGAGAGAGAGAGAGGGGAAGAGAGAGAGGGATGGAGAGAGAGAGAAAGAGAGAGAGAAACAGACAGAGGGGGAGAGAGAGGAGTGGAGAGAGAGAGAGGCAGAGAGAGAGAAAGAGAGGGAGAGGGAGAGAGAGAGAGGGGGGAGAGAGTAGATGGGAGGGAGTCTAACAACATCACATTAGTAACACCTAGCAACAGTAGGAGAAAGCAGGAACAGGGGACTGAGTTGGATAATCAGCCATGATCATTTTGAATGGTAGAACCAGCTTGAGGGGCTGAATGGACTATTTTCTGTGCTTCGCACAGGGCTCCTCTCTGAGCAGCTTTCTCTGAACTGGGGAATGGCCCCAGTACAGGGTGCCTTGCGAAGATAGGGTGGATTTGCGTACTGGAAGGAGATAAATCAGGAAGGTGTTTTCTCTGTAAGACACGCATGGCTCTGAACAGATAGATCTGTCAAAAGTGTTTAATGACTTTTAATCAATTCATCAATTTAAACAACCCACATTGCTTTGAGATAGAATCTTGATCGGACTGGGAAATTAACAGTAACATGGGAAATTGCAGGAAAATGAAATTCAGGAATGACAGATTAGAATTGATCCTATTGAGTAGAGAGTAGATAGAGGGGCCGAATGGCCTATTCCTGTTCCCATTTCTTATGGTCTTATAGAGGGAGGATATTATTTTGAAGTGACAAAAGAGTGGCATTTGAATAAAAATTGAAAGGTTATAATGATGATGATAATATTGAGAGTGAAAGGGGAGGGAGGGAGGAATGGGTGCTTCAAGAGCTCAGTGGTTAGCACTACTGCCTCATGGCACCAAGGGACCTGGGTTCGATTCCACTCTCAGGTGGCTGCCTCTGCAGAGTTTGTACATTCTCCGGGTGCTCCAGTTTCCTCCCACAGTCCAAGGATGTGCAAGCCAGGTAGATTGGCCATGCTAAATTGCCCATAGTATCTAGGGATGTGTCGGCTTGGTGGGTTAGCCATGCCAAATACAGGGTTGCCATGGTAAAGGGTTTAGGGTTGGGTGGGATACTCTTCAGAGTGCTAGTGTGGACTCAGGCGTCCAAATAGCCTGCTTCCACACTGCAGGGATTCTATGCATAACATGAGACAAAAGAGATGTAACACTGTAGCATTAGGGGCTTCAGTTCAGCCTCAGTCTATTGCTACTCTTTATTATATTCAAGAGGCTGCTGAGCTTCACTTTGCCAACCAAGGATAAACAGATTGGGCTGATAACCTTACACAAAAATAGGTTTTAATCCACTCCCCGTGTGCACGATTCGAAGGGCAGACCAGGTAAGTTCTGGTCACTGATGCCTCACATCCTCGGACTGAGTTCAAATCTGACCCCAACAGCAAGACTTGATAAGGATGTTCAACACACTGCCTGAGCCCCAAGCTCCGGAATTCCCGCCCGGAGCCCCTCCACCTCTGCCTCCTCTGTTCAGAACAGCCTGAAAACAGGCTGTGTTTGACCACACTTTTTGACTGTCTGCACTGACGAGCCCACCTTTGGCCCTATGACAATTTTTAAAAAATCTGATAATGCTGCCCACAAAATGGCTGGGTAACCTCATCAATGGCGCTACGTGAATGTAAGTAGCTGTTGCTGGGTGTGTCCCAGAAAGCTTGGGGATGAGAGGACTGAGTGTTTTTCAATCAGAGCCTTTATGCAGGGTGTGTGCAGACAAGAAACACCAATATGTGAAAAAACAAGGTGTAGAGCTGGATGAACACAGCAGGCCAAGCAGCATCAGGGGAGCAGGAAAGCTGACGTTTTGGGCCTAGACCCTTCTTCAGAAAGAAGCATCTAGGTCGGAAACATCTGCCCTCCTGCTCCTCTTATGCTGCTTGGCCTGCTGTGTTCATCCAGCTCTACACCTTGTTATCTCAGATTCTCCAGCATCGGCAGTTCCCACAATCTCCAACACCAATATGTTGCTGATTCTGACCACACACGCAGGAGCCCAGCTCCTTCCAGCTCCAAGTGTCTCGTGAAACAAACAGTACTGTTTTGAATTATTAAAGAAACATTGTGCCATATTTTTTCATTTGCATATTTTAAACCTTAAATCCTGCAAGAATCTGTATGCAATATGAATTGATTAAGAAGGGTTCTAGCATTTCTTTTAACAGATCTGTATTGTATTTAGTACAGAGGAAACAAATGCTCGAACCCTGAGGTTAACATGAGATGTTTGTACAACAGCTCAGTCAGGAGTTGGAAAGGGAAAATGACTGGTCTTGCCTCTCCAGTCGGTGATCAACATCAGAATTAATCAAACAAAAACCCACAAGATACCATGACCCCTTCCTTTCTCCACACAGGGGTTAAAGGACCAGCTGTATATCTCTGACGGCATTCCTGATAATTCAAAGTCTTTGTTGTCCTTTTATTTAAAAAAAAACTGTTGAAAGGGGCATGTATTTTGAGAACAGCCACAGTCCTTTTCCCAGGGTGGGGGAGTCCAAAACTAGACGGCACAGGTTTAAGGAGAGAGGGGAAAGGTTTGAAAGGGATCGAAGGGGCCACTTTTTTCACGCAGAGGGTAGCGCTGTGTACAGAATGAGCTGCCAGAGGAAGTGGTGGAGGCTGGTACAATTCCAACATTTAAAAGGCATCTGGATGGGTGTATGAATAAAATGGGTTTAGAGGGATGTGGGCCAAATGCGGGCAAATGGGACTAGATTAATTCTGGCTGTCTGGTTAGCATGGATGAGTTGGACCAAAGGGTTAGTTTCCATGCTGTATAACAGTATGCAATATAAATCATACTGCAAAGAGCCCACAATTGAAAATATCAACCTGAATGCAGTGTATTTGAATCAAAAGGGAAAAGAAGGAACCTCCACTCAAATGGATATGGAAAAGAACCTGCATTTATATAGTGACCTGGGGACTTGCCAAAGGACAATGGACTGAGAGCTGGAAAATGAGTGGGGGCTGGATCACTCCTTTTCTCCAACTTTGTAGACACACTGGTTCTCCTTCTGTTCCATAAGTCTTGCATGTTGCAGTAAATGAAATAACTCAGGAATGTGCTCGCTGTTGTAATGAAAAAAATAGGCAGTAGTCAATGTGTGCACATCAGCTATGTGTGGATTGCTAATCTGGGCGGTTTTCACTTATACTGGTTGGAGGATTGATAGAAACAAAATATGTTCATCCTTCCTTCCCTCAAACATCTCAGATCATTTTCTCTACAACAAATGCAGCGTTGGGAACACTGTCTTCTAATAAGATGGGCAAAGAGGCTGCAGACTATAAGCCTATAGGCCAAGTCATCAAGCAGTCAGTCACAAAGCTTTTATTAATGATGAGGTGCTACACACACTCATGACCATCACCCAAGGTTACAAAGGACAGTTTGCCATACTGCTTGCTTTTCAGCAGCTTTCCATCTTTATCACCCTGCCTATGGCTATCATGTTCTGCCATTTATACAGTCTGTAGCTGTACCAGTCATTGTGCATCCCATAAGCCCTTTTACATGGTCTTGACATCTCTTTTCATGTCTTTTTGATCTTGCATTCTATAGAAAAAAAAACATCAGTGTTTTAGGATCAGTGTGTGACAAAAAAAGGGTCACACCTTCAAAGCAACAGACTGCGTCTTCGGTTTCGACAGTGTGGAAGTGAATCTAAATGCAAAAATTCATCTGCCTGGCCTCCTGCACAGATCCTGTGCTGTATGTTGACTTTCTCAGTCTTTACTTGTCAGATTTATCAGCACAGTTTAAAATGGAACCTTTTCTCTGTGCAAAACAGTTGTTTTAACTTTTCCTCAGTCTTAACCACTTAACTGCTGCCATGTTACATACAATGTGTACAATCAGCAATTGGGTTTTAACTTTTTAGGGTTTGCTAACACGTACGTAGCTCCCCTGCCCTTTCTCCAAAAAGTGCCATCAAGCTGTTTAACAGCATTCGGAACCATCTGACCAGGCAGGCGCGGCCTAATGTTCTATTTGAAAGCTGTGGCACTTCCTCAGCAGGAGAGTCTGGGTGAGTTATCACTTCATGTACCTGGAGTGCCTGTGCCCTCCTGACTCGGAAGCAGGCGTGTTTCCCTCTGAAACACTGCAACAGGGTTCCGCATTGCTTTATGGGCAGCACAAACTGTACTAGTGCTGACCTGGTCTGTTCCTCGGCTCCTGGCTTCCACTGAGGGGCAGTACCGAACAATTTTCTCGGTGAAGATATTAGCCCTGAATTTCCTGCAATTTCATCAATCACAATCATACCGTTACAGAGCTTAGACCTGGACTCAAACCACAAAAACATCTTTTCCATACCTACTGAATCCATTGAACATTTCAGAATTTACATCATAAGACCACGCGATATAGGAACAGAATTAGGCTATTCAGCCCATCAAGTCTGCTCCATCATTCAATCATGGCTGATATGTTTGTCAGCCCCATTCTCCTCCCTTCTCCCCATTACCTTTGATCCCCTAACTAATCAATTATTTGCCTATTTATCTTTATCTTAAAGACTCTCAATGTCTTGTCCTCCAAAGCCTTCTGCAGCATTGTGTTCCACAGAGTTACCATCCTCTAGCTGAAGAAATTTCTCCTCATCTCAGTTCTGAAGCCTCATCCCTTCACTCTGGGGCTATTCCCTCAGGCCCTGGTCTCTTCTACTCATGGAAACATCATTGAAGGACTCAACAGCTAGGCTTTACTTTTCTAGAGAAGAGCACTTCAATCTATTCAATCTCTCTTGATGGTTATAACTCCCAGCTTGGGGCGGGGAGTCAGTTAGCTCAGTTTGATGGGCAGCCTGTTTGTGCTGCAGATTGATGCCAACAGCATGGGTTCTGCACCCACATCAGCTGAAGGTACCAGTCAGAACTCTTCTTCACAGCATCTCCCCTAAATAGAGGTGTGGTGACCCACCAGCCATCTCTCTCTCGTGAGAGAGCAGCTCCATGGTACTCTAGGACTACAGCAGGTCAACCTCTCAATTGCACAGAAAAGTGAATTCAGCCGAGGAGCTCATTGATAGGGTTCCTGGATTGCTGTCCCCTCTCTCCTCCACTGGACTGTAGCAATTCAAGAAGGCCAAATAACACCACCTTCCCATGGGCAACTAGTGATGGGCAATAAATGCAGGAGACTAAAAAATAATCTCTAGTTCTGCTCTCCAGTGCAACTGAAAGGCATGAGAAAAAGTAAGAAATATCCCAAAACAACATTCTCAATGTGAGGGAAGTTTTGTACAATCAAGAATGGAAAACCATATTATATCAGAGTGAGATAATCAAGTGTGGAGCTGGATGAACACAGCAGGCCAAGCAGCATCTCAGGAGCACAAAAGCTGACGATTTGGGCCTAGACCCTTCATCAGAGAGGGGGATGGGGAGAGGGAACTGGAATAAATAGGGAGAAAGGGGGAGGCGGACTGAAGATGGAGAGAAAAGAAGATAGGTAGAGAGGAGAGTATAGGTGAGGAGGTAGGGAGGGGGTAGGTCAGTCCAGCGAAGATGGACAGGTCAAGGAGGCGGGATGAGGTGGGAGGTAGGAAATGGAGGTGCGGCTTGAGGTGGTAGGAAGGGATAGGTGAGAGGAAGAACAGGTTAGGGAAGCAGAGACAGGCTGGGCTGGTTTTGGGATGCAGTGGGGGGAGTGGATGAGCTGGGCTGGTTTTGGGATGCAGTGGGGGAAGGGGAGATTTTGAAGCTTGTGAAGTCCACATTGATACCATTGGGCTGCAGGGTTCCCAAGCAGCATATGAGTTGCTGTTCCTGCAACCTTCGGGTGGCATCATTGTGGCACTGCAGGAGGCCCATGATGGACATGTCGTCTGAGGAATGAGAGGGGGAGTTAAAATGGTTTGCAACTGGGAGTGCAGTTGTTTATTGAGAACCGAGCGGAGGTGTTCTGCAAAGTGGACCCCAAGCCTCCGCTTGGTTTCCCCAATGTAGAGGAAGCCACACTGGGTACAATGGATACAGTATACCACATTGGCAGATGTGCAGGTGAGCCTCTGCTTGATATGGAAAGTCATCCTGGGGCCTGGGATAGGGGTGAGGGAGGAGGTGTGGGGGCAAGTGTAGCACTTCCTGAGGTTGCAGGGGAAGGTGTCAGATGTGGTGGGGTTGGAGGGGAGTGTGGAGCGAACAAGGGAGTCACGGGGAGGGTGGTCTCTCCGGAAGGCAGACACGGGTGGGGATGGAAAAATAGCTTGGGTGGTGGGGTCGGATTGTGGATGGCGGAAGTGTTGGAGGATGATACGTTGTATCCGGAGGTTGGTGGAGTGGTATGTGAGAACGAAGGGGATCCTCTTGGGACGGTTGTGGCGGGGGCGGGGTGAGAGGGATGTGTTGCGGGAAATGCGGGAGACGCAGTTAAGGGCGTTCTCGACCACTGTGGGGGGAAAGTTACGGTCCTTGAAGAACTTGGACATCTGGGATGTGTGGGAGTGGAATACCTCATCCTGGGAGCAGATGCAGCGGAGGCGGAGGAATTGGGAATAGGAGATGGAATTTTTGCAGGAGGGTGGGTGGGAGGAGGTGTATTCTAGGTAGCTGTGGGAGTCAGTGGGCTTGAAATGGACATCAGTTTCTAGCTGGTTGCCTGAGATGGAGACTGAGAGGTCCAGGAAGGTGAGGGATGTGTTGAAGATGAACCAGGTGAACTTGAGGTTGGGGTGGAAGGTGTTGGTAAAGTAGATGAACTGTTCGAGCTCCTCTGGGGAGCAAGAGGCGGCGCCGACACAGTCATCAATGTAACGGAGGAAGAGGTGGGGTTTGGGGCCTGTGTAGGTGCAAATGAGGGACTGTTCCACGTAACCTACAAAGAGGCAGGCATAGCTTGGGCCCATGCGGGTAACCATGGCCACCCCCTTTGTCTGTAGGAAGTGGGAGGAATCGAAAGGGAAGTTGTTGAGATTGAGGACGTGTTCAGCTAGGCGGATGAGGGTGTCGGTGGAGGGGGACTGGTCGGGCCTGCGGGACAGGAAGAAGCGGAGGTCCTTGAGGCCATCTGCATGAGGAATATAGGTGTATAGGGACTGGACGTCCATGGTGAAAATGAGGTGTTGGGGGCCAGGGAATTGGAAGTCCTGGAGGAGGTGGAGGGTGTGGGTGGTGTCACGGACGTAGGTGGGGAGTTCCTGGACCAAAGGGGAGAAAATGGAGTCCACATAGGTGGAGATGAGTTCGGTGGGGCAGGAACAAGCTGAGACAATAGGTGGACCGGGGCAGGCGGGTTTGTGGATTTTGGGAAGGAGATAGAAACGGGCCGTGCGGGGTTGGGGAACAATGAGGTTGGAGGCTGTGGGTGGGAGGTCCCCTGAGGTGATGAGGTCATGGATGGTGTTGGAGATGATGGTTTGGTGCTCGGGTGTGGGGTCATGATCGAGGGGGCGGTAGGAGGTGGTGTCGGAGAGTTGGCGTTTGGCCTCGGCGATGTAGAGGTCAGTGCGCCATACTACCACTGTGCCACCCTTGTCTGCGGGTTTGATGGTGAGGTTGGGGTTGGAGCGGAGGGAGCGGAGGGCTGCCCGTTCTGCGGGGGAGAGGTTGGAGTGGGTGAGAGGGGTGGAGAGGTTGAGGCGGTTGATGTCTCGACAGCAGTTGGAGATGAAGAGGTCAAGGGAGGGTAGGAGGCCTGAGATGCTGCTGGGCCTGCTGTGTTAATCCAGCTCCACACTTTATTATCTTGGATTCTCCAGCATCTACAGTTCCCATTATCACTTATATCAGAGTGAGATTGCACAGTGGACCACACTGACCTTTAACCTAGAATGCGCATTCAAATCCCCTCCACATGGATGGAATGACGATTGTATGTTATCATGAAGCTAATTATAGGTGAGATAGTTGCTATAATGACTGAGGGGAGTGCTTCAAAGGTTTATCAGACTGATCCCTGGGAAGGCAGGGCTGACACGTGAAGAACAGACAGTATCGGTTTGGAGTTTAGAAAAAGAGGGGGGATCTCATAGAAATCTATAAAATTCTAAAAGGATTAGACAGGGTAAATAGAGGAAGGATGACAGGAGAATCCAGAACCGGGGGTCAGAGACCAAGGATACAGGGTTGGGCTATTTAGGACTGAGATGAGGAGAAATGGCTTCACCCAGAGATTGTGGGGTGGGGGTGTGCTGTGAAATTCTCTGCCACAGAAACTGGGTGATGCCAAAACATTGGACATTTTCAAGGAGGAGTTAGATATAGTTCTTAGGGAGAAAGAGGTCAAAGGGCATGGGGAAGAAGCAAGAACTGAGTTGGATGGTCAGCCATATTGAATGGTGGAACAGGCTCAAAGACTCCTGTTCCTATTCTATGTCTCAGAGGGCCACAAGCTGTTTTCTCATGAGACGGAGATAACTGGTGGTGAGCCAAAGAGGCACCACATCTCAAAGGTGAGAATTGAGAACGCAGGGTCTTCAGGGGCCTCACCCAGGATGGGAGTTAAACCCATGCTGTTGGCATCACTCTGCATCGTAAAATAGACAAATGATCTCACAGAGTACATGATAAACACCAGGATCCCTGCAGATACAGATCTGCTCAATTGGTAGCATGGTGTTGCTCTCAGGTGGATGATCAGTTGCATGGTTGGGGCAGAGTGCCTGGGAGCATTTGCCTCTCTGAGTCAGAAAGCCATGGGTTCAAGGCCCATTACAGACACTTGAACACAAAATCTGCAATCTCAGTGCAGTGCCATAGGAGTGCTGCAGCGCTGGCCACTTTGAAAGACAAGCCCCCTCTACATTGAGGATGCCATTGTGGTATTTTGAAAAAAGAGCGAGGGTGAGGCCCTCTGGAACCAAAGGTTATCCTTTAACCAACGTCACAAAAATTAAATGATCCAGTCGTTAATGTATTGGTGTGTGTGCGGGATCTTGCTGCGCACAGATTGGCTGCCACCTTGCCCACGACTGAACTTCTCTGGCTACAAAGTGCTTTTGGATGACCTGTTGCTGTGAGTAGCGCTATGGAAATGCAAGTTCTCAGCTATTAACGGCCCACTGGGCGATCCTTCGCCTAGCTTTCAGTCAGAATGAACATTCTGTCGCCTCTTTGTCAGAACGAGTGTCGGTCAGGATTTATAAATAGTGTGAGGACATGATGTTGTGAGCTGTGTGTGTGTGTGTGTGTGTGTGTGTGTGTGTGTGTGTGTGTGTGTGTGTGTGTGTGTGGTGGTGGGGGGCGGGGGCTGCTTCTTCCCTGGTAGGGCCAGAGTGCAGCACTTAAGGAGCTTGTGCAGAGAGACAAAAGTTGTGTCACAGATTCACATGGCGTCTAATCAGCAGAGAATTTACACTTTAATCGCAGTGAAGCCCACATTCTCTGTTTAAATCTGCAGCTACCCACGGGAACTTAAATAACAGTGAAGCACACCTTTTCCTCTTAACTGTGTGAGTAATTCCTAATAATTATTTGTTAAATACTTGTTAGGAATCTGCCTTCAGAGCAGTAAATTGGGAACATGTTGCAGTCCACAGCCCAATTTGTTGACAAACATATCAGTTTCTGCCACAATAAATACAACAGTGTCTTCTCGGAGAATCTAAAAGTTACTATCTTTGGGCCCCACTAACAGTTAGATCAACAACTCAATATCTGTTAACGCAGTCGTTGATGTCAATACCCAGCAGCAACTCTTTCGACAGGAAAACTGCATTTATATACCACCTTTACTAACTCCCCAGTTGTTCCAAAGAGCAAGGAATTCTTGCTGCAATTGTAAAGGGCCTAGGTAAGATCACACGTGGAATATTGCACACAGTTTCAGTCTCCTTATCTGATGAAGGATGTTTTTGCTACAGCAGGAGTGCAGTGAAGGTTTACCAGACTGATTCCTGGGAACGGCAGCACTGATGTACGAGGAGAGGTTGAATGGGTGAGGATTGTATTCATTGGAACTCAAAAGAACGGTTGCTGAGATTATCTCAGAAACCTATAGCATTCTATCAGGACGAGACAGGGTCAATGCAGGAAGGATGCTCCCCAGGACAGGGTGGTCCAGAACCAGGAGATCACAGTCTAAGAATACAGGGTAAACCTTTTAGGACTGAGATGAGGAGAAATTCATTACTGTAGAACATAGTCAAAAGCCAAAACATGATGTGTTTTCAAGAAGGAGATGAATGTAGCACACTTGAGGCTAAAGGGCTCCAAGGTTATCAGGGAAAAGTAAGGACAGCCCATTGAGTTGGGTGAATGGTGAGGAAATTTCAAAGGGCCAATGGCCTACTCCTTTTCTTATTTTCTTTGGTGTCTCTGTTAGTTACTGTTGTATTATAGCAAGTTCCCATGAACATGGATATAACACTAACTAAGATCATCAGTGGCGATCCAGCTGATCGAGGGGCAGAACTAATCCAGGCCACTGGGGCGTGTCATTAACCCGTCTTCAAAACAGCTCCATGGACTCTCTCACTTTCATTTGCAAGGGTCTTGGTTGAGCATTTTGAAAGACAATACCTCCAACAGGACTGCGCCACACGCGTCTCGCCTAGCTTTCCACGCTCAGCTCTTTGGAGTGTTAATTGGATCAGAAACCAGCCGCTAAAGTATGAAAGAGAGAGAGATAATGGGAACTGCAGATGCTGGAGATTCCAAGATAATAAAATGTGAGGCTGGATGAACACAGCAGGCCAAGCAGCATCTCAGGAGCACAAAAGCTGACGTTTCGGGCCTAGACCCTTCATCAGAGAGGGGGATGGGGGGAGGGAACTGGAATAAATAGGGAGAGAGGGGGAGGCGGACCGAAGATGGAGAGTAAAGAAGATAGGTGGAGAGGGTGTAGGTGGGGAGGTAGGGAGGGGATAGGTCAGTCCGGGGAAGACGGACAGGTCAAGGAGGTGGGATGAGGTTAGTAGGTAGCTGGGGGTGCGGCTTGGGGTGGGAGGAAGGGATGGGTGAGAGGAAGAACCGGTTAGGGAGGCAGAGACAGGTTGGACTGGTTTTGGGATGCAGTGGGTGGGGGGGAAGAGCTGGGCTGGTTGTGTGGTGCAGTGGGGGGAGGGGATGAACTGGGCTGGTTTAGGGATGCAGTGGGGGAAGGGGAGATTTTGAAACTGGTGAAGTCCACATTGATACCATATGGCTGCAGGGTTCCCAGGCGGAATATGAGTTGCTGTTCCTGCAACCTTCGGGTGGCATCATTGTGGCAGTGCAGGAGGCCCATGATGGACATGTCATCAAGAGAATGGGAGGGGGAGTGGAAATGGTTTGCGACTGGGAGGTGCAGTTGTTTGTTGCGAACTGAGCGGAGGTGTTCTGCAAAGCGGTCCCCAAGCCTCCGCTTGGTTTCCCCAATGTAGAGAAAGCCGCACCGGGTACAGTGGATGCAGTATACCACATTGGCAGATGTGCAGGTGAACCTCTGCTTAATGTGGAATGTCATCTTGGGGCCTGGGATGGGGGTGAGGGAGGAGGTGTGGGGACAAGTGTAGCATTTCCTGCGGTTGCAGGGGAAGGTGCCGGGTGTGGTGGGGTTGGAGGGCAGTGTGGAACGAACAAGGGAGTCACGGAGAGAGTGGTCTCTCCGGAAAGCAGACAGGGGTGGGGATGGAAAAATGTCTTGGGTGGTGGGGTCGGATTGTAAATGGCGGAAGTGTCGGAGGATGATGCGTTGTATCCGGAGGTTGGTAGGGTGGTGTGTGAGAACGAGGGGGATCCTCTTGGGGCGGTTGTGGCGGGGGCGGGGTGTGAGGGATGTGTCGCGGGAAATGCGGGAGACGCGGTCAAGGGCGTTCTCGATCACCGTGGGGGGGAAGTTGCGGTCCTTAAAGAACTTGGACATCTGGGATGTGCGGGAGTGGAATGTCTTATCGTGGGAGCAGATGCGGCGGAGGCGGAGGAATTGGGAATAGGGGATGGAATTTTTGCAGGAGGGTGGGTGGGAGGAGGTGTATTCTAGGTAGCTGTGGGAGTCGGTGGGCTTGAAATGGACATCAGTTACAAGCTGGTTGCCTGAGATGGAGACTGAGAGGTCCAGGAAGGTGAGGGATGTGCTGGAGATGGCCCAGGTGAACTGAAGGTTGGGGTGGAAGGTGTGGGTGCGTGTGTGTGTGAGATTCTGTGTGAGTGTATGTGTGTGAGTGTGAGTGTGTGTGTGTGTGTGTGAGAGTATATGCGTGTATGTGCATGAGTGTGTGTGTGTGTGTGTGTGTGTGTGTGTGTGTGTGTGTGTGTGTGTGTGTGGGGAAGACCAGCACTCTGTGATAGGGAGACAGAGGGCTCCACCTAATGAGAACTCCCAGGCTCTGGAGCAGAGTTGTGAGTTTAGGGATTGGTTTCCAATGAGACGGAAAAGATTTTGAAAAAAGACTTATGGGAAAGTTGGGACCCTCACTGTCAATTCTGTAATAGCATTCGAACAAAGTAAAATTGGCTGCGTTTAATTCTATTTGGGTTAAGAATGCAAATTTGACTACCCAAATGTGAATTTAGCAGATGTGATGATTGGTGATATTGGTTGATAGTAATGCAGGTCTCAGGCATGTGGGTTCACATTCCTTGTGGCAACCAGCAGGATTTCAATGCAGTTAATGAATGTGGGACTGAAAGCTACTCCCAGTGAGAGAGACTGTGAAACTATCAACGGCCGTTATAAAAACCCATCTGGTTCACTCATGTCTTTTCAGGAAGGAAATCTGCCCTTACCTGGTCTGGACTGCAAGTGACTCCAGACCCACAGCAGTGTGGTTGACACTTAACGGCCCTCTGACATGGCCAAACATCACCTTAATTCAAGGCAGTTTAGGGGTGGGCAACAAATAATCGCCTTGCTAACAATACCCACGTCCCATGGGAGAACTAAAATGATTTTGACATCCAGGCCAAAAGATTCCCACGTACAGCTGCTGCTCTGTGTAAGGTGGTAGTCAGGAGTTGTGAGTTTTGTAAGTGCTCCCGAGGAACTTGGATTAAGGAGGAAAATGGCTGAATCAGCCAAGGTCCCCGTTCTTGATTGGCATTTAAACAGATCCGCTGAAGGTACAGAGTCTGGCTCATTTGTGATGTGTGTCCGCGGCACCAGATCCTCAGCACCCACTGGTCACTTTCCACAGGCAAAAACAAACTGCCCTGCAGGTATCTGTAAGCGATAGAGTGCATTTGCTTCTGCAGCTGTGTTACACAGAATTATTGATGATTGGGAACAAGTAATAAGGCTGTAATTTAATCTGACTTCTTGAATGACAGATTTATGGAAGAGATCCGAATCCCTCAATTAAATTACTGCCTTTCACTCCTTCCTTATCATCCTTTATTCTTTTTGCAATACATAACCTGATCTTCCTAAAACCAAAACAGCGCTAATGATACTTAAATGCAGAGCATTGCACAGAATGAATGTCCTGCAGCCAGTGTGGAATCTGAATTAACTGTTCGGCTGCCGTCTCGGTGAAAAATGGTGATGGGTCAGGTATTTTTATACAAGGTGTTCAGACACACCCCTGGAACAGGTGGGAATTGAACCCAGACCTCGAGGGAGGAAGACACTGCTCCTGTACTACAAGAGCCATTGATATAATGGGGTGTTACTGAGAACATTGAATTCTCAAAGGACAGCACAGGGAACAAAGGTTAATTCATTTGTTTTGAAAGGGGCTGACTTTTAATATCAAATAAAGAACAATACAGCAGAAGAACAGGCCCTTCGGCCCTCCTAGGCTACGCCATCACATTTTGCCCTTCCATACCAAAAACTGTCTTCACTTATAGGATCTGTATTGCTCTGGGCTCTTCATATTCATCATTTGTTCAGGCACTTCTCGACTGCCACTATTGAGTCTGCTTCCTCTGGCAGCACATTGCAGGCACTCAACACCCTTTGTGTGAGAAGCTTGTGTGTAAATTCAGCAGACCCTAAGCCATTCTCTAGCAGCAGTTCTCCTACAACTCAGGAACTGCGTTGTTAAAAATACATTTTAATGTGGTTAGCGGTGTACAGTAGGAAGGGTACAAGGTGCTCCTTTTGGAACTACTCCCATTGCACTTTGATTTAACTGCCCACAATCTAAAGGCTGAACATCCCTGCAAAATGGTTGCCTTATTGGCCTGTTGGTTATAAAGTGTCTCCATTAATTGCCCTCCGCCTCTTCTTCGCGAATATGTGTCAGTATATTTTGCTGTCATTGCGGTGCATTGGATGTGCCATCCTATTCCAAGGGGCAAGCTCTCAGTCCCACGTTCCTCCATCACCTCCCAATCCCAACAAAAATGAAACTGTCCCTCTTCTGTTCCACAGCCCTTCTGTTTCATAAACTTGAGTAAATATTTCTGTCTCCTCAAAATCCTGCTCCACTCAACGAGTTCTCTCTATCTCTCTCAAATGAGTCACTCTCTGTCTTTCTCTTTCAGCCATCTGCTCAGAGTTTCTCTTTGTCTCTCTTCCTGCCTTCAACCCAGTTTGGCAACTGCTCTTCCCGAGACCGCAAGGAACTACAGAGAGTTGTGAACACAGCCCAGTCCATCACGGAAACCAGCTTCCCATCCAGTGGCTTCATCTATACATCCCACTGCCTCAGGAAGCTAACCAACATAACCCCTCCTACCCCGGTTATACTCTCTTCCACCTTCTTCCATGAGGCAAAAGATGTAAAACTTGGTACGTAAGCACAAACAGATTCAAGGACAGCTTCTTCCCCGCTATTATCAGACTTCTGAATGGACCTCACAAATGTTAATGTTGATTTCTTTCTCTGCGGCTGTAGCACTGTATCCTACACTCTGTTCTGATACTCAATGCATGGTACGATCTGCCTGTAGAGCAGGAAAAACAATACTTTTCGCTGTTTCTCGGTACATGTGGCAACAATTAATCAAATCAAATCACATTAAATCAGATGTCCTAAAGAGTTCAGACTCCTTTCTACCATAAGGGGATCTTTCTTGTATTTTTTTTCCCTTCAACGCCCAGTCTCTCAGTGCCTTCCTCTGACTGCTCTGCTGCAATGCCCCTGATACAGCCAGGAATGGGGTCCAAGAGGCAGTAGCTTCAAGGATCAGAGTCCCAGGAGGAGGGAGAAGCTGGAATCATGGAAAAGTCACTGGATGAGTAATTCAATACCATTGGGTCTGGGGGGCATGGGTTCAAATCGTACCACGGCAATTGGTGGAGTTTAAATTCAATCGATTAATTTCTGGAATCACAAGCAAACACTAAAAACCCACTTGATTCACTTGCACTCCTTTGGGAGCTGAGGTCTGAACCATATATTGACACCTACCTGCCCTCTGAAGTGGCCCTGTGAGTCACTCAGTTCAGGGGCATTAAATACTGGCCTTGCACACCCACAGCATAATACCATATTGAAATTGGGGTAGTTACCTCAGCTGGTGGGGATTTGCTGAGCTACGTAGAATATGAAGAGCCCACCTTTAACCTAAAGCCCTTACCCAAGCAGAATCAGGTGTGCTATAATGTGACCACAATGATAGGCATTTGGCCAGTGTTTCTGGGCTTGAGAACTGCCAAATGGGGCCTCCTCACACCACACACTGACATTCAGGCAGCTCTCCGTTGTGATATTCCCACGGTTGAACATCTCCTGCTTTAAGAAATGCCTGTTTATTGAGTGCCTGGAGGACTGTTGTGCCTATAAATACATCCTCAACCCACTGCTAGCACTGCCATGCTTTCATTGCCAGGCAAATGCATTTATAAAGTTTGCATGGGTAGGTTCCATTCTAAAGGCAGGAATTTAGAATGGGAAGCAGTTAATAGGAAATGGCTGTGAAAGTTTAAAGTGTGACATTGATATACACAGAATCTTTATATTTGTAAAATATGGATAGCAGACATGAACTATGAGAGCACGTTCCTGCTCAGAACTGTTTTCCAGTCCCCTTCTGACCACAAGCCCAGAATAGTGCCTTCTGCTAGATAAGGGATGTGTTATTTCCTGATAAATCCTAATGGCCCCACCGGTCAACTGGACAGGCATGTACTCAAAATTGAAGGCCTGTATTATCGGTCATATCTCCTGTCAGGTGACAATTGGCGAGGTGTACACACACACACACACACACACACACACACACACACACACACACACACACACACACACACACACACACACACACACGTACCCACCCGCACACCCACCCACACACACTCACACACACACATGCAGACACACACACTCACACACACACGCATACACCCACAGACACACACACACACACACACACACATGGATGCATACACGCACACACCCCAAAACAGCCTACAGATACAAAATCCCCCTCCACTCCCACCCACACACAGAGACACGCTCCCATACCCTCACTCACACACGCCGGCATACCCTGCCACAAACCTCCATACAGACATACCTCACACCATTCACCACCCCTACTTTCAGGACAGTTGAAGTTAATAGCATTTTCCCAACTGTTGCCCAGTAGACTTTGGAATCTCAATAATGAAAACCAGGATTTCTGATGTTTCTGACCATGCGGAACACAGAAGGTCCCAAGTTCACTTGCTGATCTGTGCTGTCTGAACTGGCTTCACAAAGGGCTGGTATCGTTGATAGCATTCCTATCAGCAACTGTGGCTTAGGAGCAAGGTTACCGAAGGTTCATTGTGAAATAAAAGCAGAAATAACGGGGAAAATTCAGCATCTGTAAATCCAGCAACCCTTCTTCAGAACTGGACCTGAAATGTGTTTTCTCTCCACATATGCTGCCAGACCTGTTGCGTTTTCCCAACAATTTTTGTTTTTCTTTCTGATTTCCAACACCCACACTTCTTTGGTTTCTTTTTCATAAAGGTTCATTCTAGTTGGGCAAAGTGTCTATTTAAAAAAAAATTCTTCCTGATGTTTTGTTTCTGAACCTCCTCACATCAATAACCACAGTCAGCTTCTACCATCCACTAAAATTCCTGTAATCTTATTATTCTGATCATTTCCTTGATTTTTGCCATTGCTCCACTGGTAGCTATGCCTGTGCCTTAAACCCTGGAATTTCCTCCCTAAACCTTTCCCTATCTCTAATCTCTCTCTCTCTTTCCAATTTTAAGATACTCCTTATAATCTAAGCTGATGACTATGCTTTGGATCAGCTGTCCCAACTTGTCCTTACGTTCTTCAGTGTAAAACCTTTCTCGATGTAGAGTCTTGGAATATTTCAGGCACCACATAATGGTAAATTGTTCCTGTTGTTCAGTAATTCTTTGGTGGAATAGTCCCAGAAGGAATTGGGAGTGAACCCAATGGTTAATCCCATCCTGAGTGAGATAGGTTCCAGATTGTATCCAAACTCATAGTCTTCACTTGGCCACTTGGGATCTGCAGAACCTTATACAAGGAAGTGGAGAGATGGGAAACTAAATAACTGTATGGCTAGGCTGTAAGGTGGTTCCATTGACTCATCTCCTATATGCTATGAAGTCACCTCAAACCGTTGAAATAAAAACAGAAGGTTCTAGAAGGGCCAAATTTAGGAGGTCTTTACATACCACAGAATGCCATGGCCTGTAGGCAAATGCTCACTGCTCCATGCTGAAGTGAAACACCTTGAGACACGACCAGGCACTATACATAGGAAACTCTTTAGGACATACCCAGGGTCGAGTGAAGACCTCAGAGGAGAACTTTTTTTTTAATTCATTCACAGGATGAGGGCATCACTGGCCAGGCCATTATTTATTACCCACCCCTAATTGCCCAGAGGGCAGTTAAGAGTCAACCACCTTGCTGTGGGTCTGGAGTCACATGTAAGCCAGACCAGGCAAGGGTGGGCACTTCCTTTCCCTAAAGGGCATTACTGAACCAGATAGGTGTTTTTGACAATAGTGGGGTGGTACGGGGGCTCAGTGGATAGTACAGCTGCCTTTTAGTGCCTGGGACCTGGGTTTGATTCTCGACTCAGGCAACTGTGTGTGTGGAGATTGCACATTCTCTCTGTGTCTGCGTGGGCTTCCTCCCACGGTCCAAAGATGTGTAGGTTAGTTAGATTGGCCATAGGAAATGTGGAGATGGGTCTGCTTGGAGAGCTGGTATGGACGCAATGGGCCAAATAGCCTGCCCCACGCTGTAGGGATTGTATTCTACAACGGATTTCTGGTCAACATGAGACTCCTCATTCCAGATTTTTCTTTTAATTGAATTCACATCTTGTCCTGGCAGGATTAGAACCTGAGACCCCAGAAATTCACCTGCGACTAGGAGATAGCAAGAACTGTAGATGCTAGAGTCAGAGTCAATAGAGTGTGGAGCTGGAGGAACACAGCAGTTCAGGCAGCATCAGAGGAGTGGGAGAGTAGATGTTTTGGGTTTACATCCTTCATCATCAATCCTGAAGAATGGTAATAGCCAAACCTTTGACTACTTCTTTCCTCCAGATGCTGCCTGGCCTACTGTGTTCTTCCAGCCTCCTGTTTGTCTCCCTTGGATTCCAGCATCTGCAACCTCTTTTTGTCTCCAACCAAGTTTTTTTTGGGCAGCTGAGTGTTGTTGAGCATTCTCTGCTCTTGAGAGAGCACACTGTATTATCTCTGCCTACAGCATCGGCCATTCTTACTATCACCATGAAATCACTGCTGTCAAATCACTGAGAAGTTCAGACACCTTCAACAATGCAGGGCCCTGCCATAGTGTGACTGCCAGGATACTGAGCTCAGGTCAAACAACCAAGGCTTTGATACACTGCATGGTGTGGGAACAGATCAGAAATTTCCATCCGAACTATTAACTAGCGTTACCTCTCATATGCAGATAACCTGCTTCTTAAACTCCAAAGCCCAACATCCGTGCCTGCGCAATGTAATGCTGCCTTGGAACATATTCTAAACTCTATTGTTTTGTGTGTCATTTCATCTGCAGGTAGACATTCATCTCTCTCTCTCTGGCCAGGAAGTTCTCATTGAATAGATTTTGTAATTAATTCTGATTTGCTTTGTGTATTTTTATTATTTAAAGCAGTAAAGTTATAGATTTTTCTCCTAATTGAATGAACTCCATTTCCTTTGTTGAGAATATCAAGCAGCATTTGATAGTTTGGTCACGGTGACAATTGCAGGAGAAGCCTGTTTACTGTAAAACACGTGACGTCCTCAATCCTCTATGATGGCAAACGTATTGAATTACAAGAAATTGCTACAGCAACGCACAGCTAAGTGAACGTGCCTGATGGCTCATACCTTCAAACCTCCTTTCCCCTCTGCTCTTATTGTACCAGGGGTATGGTTCCACTGAGATAGCTGACCTTCCCTCTTCTCACTTTGCCCATCTCACCATTCATTGTTCAAAGCGTTGTTCCCTGATCCTGTCCCAGTCCAGTCCTCCTCCAGGGTCCATTCCCACACGACGCTTGGGATTGGGAATCCTGGAAGCAGTCTGAGTAACGGTCTCATCTCTCAGGTTCCAAATAGGCAGAGATCAAGTCCTGCTCCAGTGAGCTCAGTCAAGGATTTCAGGCTCCTGTTCCTGGTGAAGTGGTCAGGGAGCCCTGTGCTGTTGGAGATCTTCTCTTTGGGAAGAGATATCAAACAGAAGCCCTTCACATAAGAGATTTGGTCCAGATTTGTTTAAAACAGGCCAGTGCCCACTGGAATCCTGCTCAGTATTTGTCCCTTTACCCACACACACTACGATAAAAACGAATGGATATCCAGTTTTTGGAATGAGCTTCCAGAGGAAATGGTACAGGCAGGCATAATTACCACATTTAAAGACATTTGGACCTGGTACGTTGGTAGGAAAGTTTAGAGGGATATGGGACAAACGCAGGCAAATGGGGCTAGTTCAGCTCAGGAATTGTGGTTGGCATGGACAGGTTGGGGATGAAAGGGTCTGTTTCCATGCTGTATGACTATCTCTGCTGTGGGATCTTTCTGTGCTGTACATTACAACACATCTAAAGCATTTCATTGCCTGCAGAGCATTTGGGAAGGTCGGAGGGGAATAAGGACCGTGGGGAACTGCAAGCTTTTTCCCTTTTATACAGTCCACCAGGGGCGGCCCCTCCTGCCCCAGCCCTCCACCCTCCTCCCACTATTCATACCCCAAACCTCTGATCCCATGTCCAGTGCACATTTCCAGCACTGTGTAACCACAGAGTAGTTTGCTCAGGACAGGGTCAGTGGTCACAACACTTGATTGATCCCATCTTGTTATTTACTAACTATCTACACTTCCCAAGGCAATGCAGTTTTTTTTAATGCTGCAAATCTGATCTAATTGAAATGTCCAAGGAATTGACGGTGTCAATTGAGAGTGAATTAGTTCCTCTAGTTCTGGTGAAGAGTCAACTAAGCTCGAAACATTAGCTTGCTCTCTCTCTATCTCTCTCTCCATGGATGTTGTCTGATGCGCTGTGATCTCCCGCATCATGTTGTTTTCAGTACAAGTTGCAGTAGCAGGCTGGCCCAGGAATGGACAAAAAAAATGGAAGAACTGCTGATGCTAGAAATCAGAAACAAAAACAGAAATTGCTGGAAAAGCTCAGCAGATCTGGCAAGATCTGTGGAGAGAAAGCAGGCGTAATGACCCTTGCTCCAACAAGAGATCCAGGTCTATGCTAACCATGTGCCAAGAAGTAGTTCTCCACACGGACAGGCGCTGAAATCTGCAACCTCCGCCCAGCAGAAAGCAGTTGAGGCTGGGGGAGAAAACCAAGTGAAAATTTCAATGCTGAGATTCTCCAGTAAGCAATAGGGAATTCATTGTTGCTGAATCAGAGCAGCTGATAGGATTGGGATCCATCCCAGCTGTCATCTCACTAAGTGGCAGGGAAGACTCTAGCAGCTGAATGGCCTCCTACTGGGAGTGGGGGGTAGAGTTGTAGAGGGAGGGAAGGTGCATCAGGGCACTGGAGGGGTGGGGCTCCTGTTCTCAGGCCAAAGACTTGGGGTGGGGGTGGGGGTGCGAGGACCTCAGGGCTGGGACAACACTGTCATTTCTATCCCCACTCCTTCCTCTTCCTGTTCCCACATCCATTGTTTACTGAACCGAAATATCTAAAGAAAGGGAGCAGGTGTTCCTGAGGACAGTCTAGGCTGCAGCCTGGGATTAGTGCAGAAAGGACAGCACAGACCTGATGGGCCGAATGACCTAATCTCTGTGGTGTATGACTCTAAGACCGTGTAGCCCCTTCACCAGCCAGAAAGCCCATGGCTGACCTTGTATTACAAGCACACCGTTACACCACGGTGAATTTCATATTGGCCGGCAGTCTCTCCATTTCAGATTTGAGTCTACTCGTTAACATAGAAAGCGCCGATTCCAGATTCACAACACTCCAAATAGAGTGCTTTCTCCTCATCTCAGTCCCCATTATTTGACCCCTTACCCTGAGATTCTCCAGACATACAGCGTCTCAGTGACCTCCTTGTCTCTAAGAGCCGTGCATGTTTCAATGAGATCACCTCTCATTCTCCTCCACTTCAGACTGCACTAATAACAGAACAGGTGCCGAGGTGTTTTCAAGTGATTTTTTTTGAACTGTTAAATCAGTGTTGCTTTGTGTGTGAACTCGCACCAGGAGACTCAGTAATTGTCAGACTACACTATGTTTGCACCTAGCCGGTGTAAATCCTGTGGTGTCATCCTACAGAACATTTAATGGGTTCTTATCAGATTCCTCCATCTGCCGTATCTGCGGTGATTATATTAAGCAGCTTCTCACCTGTTTAACGAACAGAGCACGGAACTCAATCGGAAAGTGTTGAGAAAATGATGAGAGAGAGAAATGAACATGAGCCTTGTTTGAAAGTCTCTCTCTGTCTCTCTATTTGTGCAACTCTTCCTTTGTTCTGCCTGTTCCAAACATTCAGAATCAGCTGCTACGTGACCTTCTATGCAAAGTTGAGATGCTTTGAACAACAGAACCGGCTTCAGAAGTAAAGCGAGTAATCTGATTGTTTTCTTTCACAAGGAGGTTGTCTTTGAAAAACAGAGAAACTATCCATGATGATAGGTCTGCTCAGTGAGCTTACAGCCCTATGCTTTGTTGTGCTGGGCCAGCTAGAGCAGTGTAGTCCAATGATTCCTTTCCTCTTTGGTCTGTACCCACTGAACTGATCACAAGCCTAGTTGTACAGGGGCTGCTATAATTGGTCTCAAAGCTCTGGGCCAGAAAGAGAGGGAGGAAAGAGCATGCTCCAGGTCAGTGTTTTTGATGTTCCACAGGCGGAAGCTAGACTGGAGTATTATGTCCACTTCTGGGCACCTAAGGAAAGCGGGTGAAGCCTCAGGCAGCCGTGTGGAAGTGACTGACCAAGATAGTTTCGGGCATGACAGATTGGAGTTACATGGATAGCCTGGGAAGGCTGCAAACACTGCTGCAAAAGAGACAATATTCTGTCGAAACTTTTAGCGTTGCACTCATCAGGACACCATGCAAGAATACCAATAAAGCAGAAAACCATCCTCAACACTGCAGGTGAGGAGAGCGCTGATTGGTTGGCAAGTGGGTTCTGATTGGTACAGGAGTTGTCATGGAGAATGTAAGATGCATTACTATCCAGAGAGATTTAACAGAGATGTTTCAAACGTAAACAGAGTTAAATGAAAAGAAACTGCTTCCAATAGCTGAAGGATCAATAAACACTGATCAGAGGTTTGAAGTGATTGGCAAAACAATCAAAGTAAAATGAGGAACCTCTTTACCCAACCAGTAGGAGGCGAGATTTACCAGAATGATTCTAGGACTGATGAATTTTAGTTACCGGTTAGAATAGAGAACTTGTTTTACACAGAGGGTGGTAAACCTTCAGAAGTCTCTATCCCAAAGGCAGTGGAAGCATATTCATTTAGTGCATTTTGAGATTGATGAATATCTAAATACTGACGATATAACAGTCACAGAACAGTCTGAGGAAAAAGGCACTGAAGTGGATGGTTAAACATGATTGCATTGAATAATGAAGCATGCTGAATGGGCTGAATGGCCTCTTCTTGTTCCTGATTCCTAAGTTGGAGCTGTTCCCATCAAAGAAAAAAAAAGATAGTATTAAGCTGGAGACGGTTCTGAAAAGAATGACCAGGATGTGACTAGGAATGGAGGATTTGAATCATGAGGAGAGGCTGGGTAGGCTGGGACTTTTTTCACTGGAGTGTAGGAGGTTGAGAGGTGACTTTATCAAGGTTTATAAAATCATGATATAACTATGGATAAGGGATATAGATAAGGTGAATGGTAGGTGATTCTAGAATCATTAGGCAACATTGTTGCAGTAATACACACACACACACACACACACACACACACACACACACACACACACACACAGTGCTGGACAAAGGGGACAGGCACCTGATATACACTAGTGACCCATCTTCCCATGAACAAATAACTCAACTCTTCCCATTTCAGACCATGAACAGGGAAGGACACTGAGAAGATTATCTTGGAGCACATGGGCACAAAAAGATGAAAAATAACTCAGTATGTTGCTGTCAATGTATTTTTTAAATTCATTCACAGGATGAGGTCAGCATTTATTGAGCAATAAATATCAACCACATTTAAGGTTTTTGCAAAGATTTGTAAGTTCGGGCTGTGGGTGAGGTTGTTGACTTGCTCACTGTGAGGCCTCACTGATGATGTTACCTAGCATGGGGGCAAAACATCTAAAGGAAAACAAACCAGCTCAGTGAGCAAGTCAACAACCACATTGCTGTGGGTCTGGAGTCACATGTAGGCCACACCAGGTAAGGATGGCAGTTTCCTTCCCTAAAGGACATTAGTGAATCAATGGGGTTTTCCTGACAATTGATATCATTTGACTGTTGCTTCCAGATTATTACTGATTTCAAATTTCACAATTTACCAAGGTGTGATTTGAACCCAGGTCCCCAGAGCATTCCCTGGGTCTCTGGATTAATGCCCTGACAATAATACCACTAGGCCATTACCTATCTGGGACAGCAACAAGTAGATACGATTTATGAGTGTGACAGGGAACAACAAATTGCATTGAGATAGCATCCTCAGGAATACATCGTGAGGCGCTCCACAGGAATGCAGTCAGATGTTAAGTGGACATCACAGGAGATGTTAGAAGGGGTGAGTAAAAGCCTGGCCAAAGTGGTAGGATTTAAGGAGGATAGGGAAGTGTTGTAGAGGAGGAGAGTTTTTAAGGAGGGAATTCCAGGGCTTTGGGCCAATAAGACTGAACCCACAGACACCAATGTTACGGTGAAGGGAGTGAGGTGATGTCGGCTGCCACCAGTGGACGATGGAGATTTTCTGAGATTGGAGCTGCTTTCAATAACGGGTAGGGGTGAAGTCCCAATGGGATTTAATCAGAAGGATGCGAAAGTTAAATTTGCAATGTTGCCAGTCCAGGAGACAATGTAGGTCGGCATAGCTGATCGATGCTTGGCTTGGTACAAGTGACGCCTCAGAGTTTATGACGCAATGTAATTCATGGAAGATTGAAGATTCAAGATCAATAATGCTGTAATGAATAGCCAAATCTGGAAATTATAAAAACTTCAGATGAGTGCAAAAGGTGTTCAAAAAAAAAGCAAGCAATATTGAATGAAGAAGCCATGATATTTCCTTCAGTTAATGAGGTCAGGGTATTATCCATTCCTCTGTGGACGTCACCTTGAGGGAGCATCTCCAGAAAATCCAAGTCATCTGGAAATACTTCACCATGAGCAAATGGGTGCTAACCATGACAACAACCTGGGCTGATATTTAATTCCTTTTCCCTAGCTCAGTGACTGAGTCCTCTTTAGAGACAAAAAAAACTGCAGATGCCGGAATCCAAGGTAGACAAACAGGAGGCTGGGAGAACACAGCAGGCCAGGAAGCGTCTGGAGGAAAGGAGCAGTCAACCATTCGGGCATTACCCTTCTACAGGACTGAGTCCTCTTGCCTGCTTTTGCTCCTGTAAGCAAGGCAGCACTGTGGCTCAGTGGTTAGCACTGCTGCCTCAGAGAACCAGGGACATGAGCTCAATCCCAGCTCGCATTACTGTTTGTGTGGAGTTTGCACATTCTCCCTGTGCTGTGTGCGATTCCTCCCACTGTCACAAAGATGTGTGGGTTAGGTGGATTCGCCGTGGTAAATTGTCCATGATGTGTAGGGTAATAGATTAGCCATGGTAATGTGGGGATAGGATAGGGTAAGGGGCTGTATCTGGGTGGGTGGGTGGGATGCTCTTCGGAGGGTTGCTGCAGACTCGACGGGATCAATGGCCTCTTTCCACACTATGGGGATCCTACAGTTCTGTCTTATATGTGGAAACATTAATCATCGAATGCAGCAAAACAATCCTCAGAACTCAAGCCTAGAGATCCTCCCCTCACCTGCATTTTGCAGTAATTCTCCTATTTTGCATGGGCTTTTGATTGAGTAGATGTGGAGAAAGTGTCTCTGCTGAGGGGATGATCAAAGAGCACAGTTTGAAGATAATCAGCAAAAAAAACAGCACAGGGAGAGACAAGCAGCCATCTTCTTCACCCTCTGTGTTGCTATAATCTGGCATACACCGCTTGAAATAGTGCTGGAAGCAAATTCAATCACCACTTTCAAAAAAGAACGGGACATAGACTTGAAAGGAAAATAATTGCAACAGGAATGAGCAGGGCAGTGAAGCTAACTGGCCAGCTCCTTCAGGGAGTCAACACACATAATGAAGTTAGAATAGGAGTTAGGGCACAGATCAACCATAATCTCACAGAACGGTAGAACAGGCTCGAGGGGCTGAATGGTCTACTCCTGTTTCTATAAGAAGGGCCAAACCATTTGGCTCAGTGGCTGGAATTTTCCCAGCTTACTCCTATGATAAGACCAATGGGAGTTCAGAGATCTGAAGGAGTGAGAAGGAGTGAAGAAGTTTTGGGCCCGAAACATCAGCCTTCCTGCTCCCCTGTTGCTGCTTGGCCTGCTGTGTTCATCCACCTTGTTACCTCAGATTATCCAGCAACTGCAGTTCCTATTATCTCTAGCAGCTTCCATCAGCTGGCTGTGGTTGGTGACCTTCAGTTTCACTGATCAAAGCTTTCCCAATCTGCCTTTTTAATAGCAGCAGCCTTCCTGCTCAGGAATAACATTAGCTGACCAATCTGGAGAACCTGTCTCAGAGGCTGTTAAAGCCAGGGCTAAGAATTAAAACAACACTGAATTACTGATTATAACTCTGGATGCCTTCTCTGACAACTGGATGAATGTTCTCCACTCAACTCTTCAATCCCATCCCATTGAAATCTGGAAAAGGACTGGTGAAGTTGGAATCCTAACTCACTTCTAGGGAATTTATCTCTCCGTAGCCTCCCAAAAGCATGTCCCCTAGCCTGGGAAAAATCCTAGCCAATCCATCCCCGTGGCCCCTTAACTGTGATTTTAGCTGCATCCTTCCAGGAAGCAATTAAGAACAAAGAACAAAGAAAATTACAGCAAAGGAACAGGCCCTTCGGCCCTCCAAGCCTGCGCCGATCGAGATCCCCTGTCTAACCTGTCATCTACTTTCTAAGGGTCTGTGTCCATTTGCTCCCCGCCCATCCATGTACCTGTGAGGTTTACAATGCTGGGTGCAATACCCACAGGCCACACTTCCCTCAATTTGTACCCATATATTTCCTGATTTCTAGCAAATTATTCTGGCATTTACCCATTATGCAAATCTCCCAAATCCATATGTACCACTTTCTGTTCTGTTCCCTATAGACACTCTAGTTATTTTTGCATTTGTGTCGCAATTGCCACTGATGAGTACTTATACTGTTCCCAGTACTTTCCAGCAATACCGAAGATTAAATCTTTTAAAATTTTAAATTTAAAAAAATTGAGAACTATAATATTGTTAAAGTGAGACGAGGATAAACTTCTTCACTCAGGTGGTAGTAAGTCATTGAAATTCTCTTCCCCAGAGGGTGGTGGATGTTCAGTCATTAAGTAAGTTCAAGACAGAGATGGATAGATCTCTAGTCACTAATAACATCAGGGGAAATGGAGAAAGCACAGGAATAAGATGCGGCAATACATGATGAGCCATGGTCTAGAAAGTCAGAGCTGGCAGGAGGGGTTGAATGGGCTAGTTCTGCTCCGATAAGCAAAACTGTGGCAGATGGTTTTCAACATGAGGTTATCCATTTTTGACCAACAAAGGACATATCAAGGTACTTTCTAGAAGAGAAGTGGATGTTCAAGGAGACTTGCAGGTTCAGGTGCAACAATCTTTAAAATGTTATAGACAGGTGCAGAAAATAATTAAGAAAGTTAATGGAATGCCAGCTTTTATATTGAGGGGTCTAGAATGTAAGCACGCTGAAGTTATGCTGCAGTTAGATCCCAATTGGAGCACCGTGCGCAGGCTTGTGAACCACACCTGAGGAAGGAGAGGGGTGCACAGTGTAGGTTTACAGAATGATACCAGGACTTCAGGGATTCATGAGGAGTGATTATACAAATTAAGTCTACTTTTTCTAGAATTTAGATGGTTAGGGGCTGATCTGATCAAAGTCTTCAAACTATTAACAGGAAACCACAGGGTAGGTCAACTGTTTCCACTGGTTGGGTATTCTAGAACTAGGGGCATAGTCTGAGAATCAGGGCCAGGCCATTCAGGAGAGACGTTGGGAAGCACATCTACACACAGAGGGTAGTAGGGGTTTGGAACTCTCTTCCACAAATGGCAGTGGTTGCCAGATCAATTGTTAATTTCAAATCTGACATTTGTTTTGTTAAGCAAAGGTATTAAGGGGCCAAAGGTAGGTATATGGGGTTAGGCCATTGATCAGCCCTGATTTCATTGAACAGCAGAACAGGCTTGAGGGGCTGAATGGCCAACTCCTGGTCCCACATGCCTGTAAAATTCTATAATCAGCTAACAATACTTAGTTATTGACATAGTTACCATTTTATTTTATATTTTTCACAATTTCTCCAGCACAGATTTCATTTTGAAATGAAGTACAAAAATGAAACTTTTTCTTTCATGTAAATGATTAACTCTTTTCTCTGAGTAGATTTATATGAAACATGAAACTTAACTGCCACCAGCCTCTTCTACAACAGCCTTCACACAATCTCCAGGTCAACAGATATCTCATGCCTTTGTTGTTTTCTCCCTTATCACAACATTCGAGCATAGCAATTTTTCAGATCACTTAAAAAGGAATCAACGATGCAACGACTGAATGGTTCTCAAACGACCTCGATACCTTCGTTCTCATGGTTACTCAATTTTCAGGATAACTGGATGTTCCCTCTTTAAGGCTCAGATAGCGACAATGGGAAATCAGCTCCGTGTGGTCCCTGCAGCTTTTGATCAGAACCGCAGGAGTGGGGAGCAGCCCCATCCCAGCTTCCAGGTCATGCAAAATAAGGGCGTAAATTTCCGGACATCAGGTACAAGGAGCTGCCTAGATCTGTTTTAAGGTGTTAGTAGGGCAAATCTAAATCTCTTCTGGTGCAGGCTATGCATAAACAAAACAGGGCAAAACATTAACATGAGAGCAGGCTATTCAGGGGCAGTGATGTTTGGCATTACCTTCGGGGGTAATCTGATACTCTCTTTTCCCAGAAAGGCTGCTAAGGCTGGAGGGGTTAACTGAAACAAGGGGAAATTACTAAATGGTTATGCAAGTGTAATACAAGTTATTAAATAAAGGTAGGTGGGTGCAGGGAGGCGTCCTACCAGTTATAAACAAGTTAAATGATGGAACAAGCTTGAGGGCCCAAAGGCCTTACTTCAATATGTTTCCCAGCTTTTGCCAATTCCAGAGCCAAGAGGTTGGGAATGTGGCCTGGACTTGTGATTTGGGTGTGTCGTATTGACTAACATTTCTGCATAATAAGACTGCACAGTATGTGGATAAAACGGACTTTCTTCCAGATATAGCACACAACAGCTTTCCGGTCAGACCATTCAAAACTGGGGTAGCTACAACTGCTAACATACAGCAGGGTAAATTCACAGAGGCTCATGCATTTTGAAAATAAACATTAAGAAATAATGCAGCTTTGGCCCATTTTCTGCCGCTGAACATATCCGGTGCTGGCAGGAGACTTCAGGATCTTTGATTACCACCAAAAAATAGAAACACAACAGCTGGGACAGACAGGTTGAGTGTGTGAAGCACACATTCTGTGTGCTTGTACCTGAAAATTGCAATCAGACCTACAATCAACAAATCAACACAGCAACCCTGGATCACAGATTTAAACAATCTCCCGCCTCCATGTGAAACAGGCTTGCAATAACTGACGATCAAGCAATTTGAGAAATGGACTCCATTCAAAATTACCAAGGGTAGAGGCACAAGTCCAACATACGACGGAACATGGAATTACTCATCTCGGGAATATACGAAGTGGGAGCTTCCATAGAGTCACATCTGAGAGCACAGAGTGAGACCATTTGGTCCATCGCTTCTCTGTATTCCCTTTGAACAGCTGAAACATTGAAAAGAAGTAAACTGAAATGTGGAAGGATGGACTGGATGGAAAATGTTTACAGTGCATCATGTCCCAATGAGCATGACTTAAACTTTTGTAGTCCACTGGCTCCAAATCTAAATCTCTTGAGTTCCAGGCTCATGTATTGAGCTATTGAAGAGCTGAAGAGGTTTTATACTTTTCTCATTGAGTTTTCAGGATCTAAGAAAGGGACCATTTTAGCATAAAACACCTGGCTTTCAGCTGGATGATTAATTTATATGTTCTTAAGTAGACATTGTTCAAGTACCAGTGGTCTAAAGCATGTGTGGACACAAATTCAATTCTGACCTCCACATCTGTACGTATTTAGAGAACCATCCTAATATTTCTTTTGGAAAAAATTGTTTCTCTCTCCCGCACTTGCTTTGATATCCTCCTATCTATGTGGCTGGATCTATCTGACACTATACAGCTGCCAAGTTTCCAAGTGCCATCCAAGTGGTTTCTGACGCCACTGAGCAGTGCGTTACAGGGAGGTGAGGGGGTGGGTGCGAAAGGATAGTGCTTATTGTAGACAGATTAGAGGTTGCTAAAACAAAAGGGAAAACATGACAGGAGGAAAGAGGGAGAATTCACAAACCATGCATTAAAAAGTCCTGAAAGATTTCATTATTTTTAATGCAGCTCTGGAATTCAGAGAAAGCACCTTTCCATAAAGTGGGGTCTGCAAATGAAGCAAACTGTTCGGGAAATTCTAGATCAGTTCCGAAGAGCAGTTAACTGCAGCAATATAGAACAGTTCTAAACATGGTAGGCTGGAAGTATTTCTCGATAATTCCAGAGGTCGGTTAACCACAGCTAAACCCAAATGTTTTCGGGAGTGAGGATAATGAGACATAATTCTACAGCAGTTACAATGGCTCTTCAATTACAACATCAAGGACCATCTGAGCAATTGGTGACCTCCAAAATCTAGAACAGTTCTACTCTCAGGTGGCCATTCCTATTTGCACATTGCTCTTTCATGCTGGTTCCCAAGAGGAAGCTGGAAGAATTATAGAGTATGGTGAATGTTATAAACTTGACATTGCTCTTGATGCTTACTAACAGCACAGATCTTGACCTGTCATGGCCAGGAGTACAGGTGGTTCATTTTAGAATCACTCTAGAAACCAACAACAGGCTGATTGTAGCTGCCTCACAGCTTGTGATTCAAAGGTTTGGGCTGCATATGTTCCAAAATGAGCATTTTCACCTGGGAGGGTGGTGTCGGGTACACTTTAAAACATCCCACAGGACTACAAATTACAAAGATGTTTGACCTTTCCTGCAAAAAACAGTGATAAATGCATTTTCAAGCTAAAATGCAAATAAAGATGGACAGTCAGACAGATGGTAAAATAAAACCTACAGCAGCTTTGAATTACATGGACGCAGTCAATTATAAAGCAAATCAGCATGTTAATTAGAAGGAATGGGGGTGTAATAAGTGATGTCCCCTTTACTTGGCACAAAGCTCACAGAGAAGGAAGCTTGTAGAGGACTGCACCTTCTGAAATGGGGTTGATTAGGGTCATTCTAGAACCAGACTTCTGGGTTCTTGCGGTGCAGTGGTAATAGCCTTACCTCTGAGGCAGGAGGCCCAGGTTTATGTCCCACCTGCTTCAGAGGTGTGCAATACCATCTCCATGTTTAGGAAAATAAATAGAAGCAAATTCAAGTCATGACAATTGGACAAGCCAAGGCGAGTCCCCAATGAACAAAAATCACAGTTTTCACTGATATCGCAAAATTTGTCTTCTGTCCAACATTAGAGGAGATATCTAATAGTCAACCAGCTAGGGTAGCGGGGTCAAAGCACGTGAATTATTTAAGGAGCAGCTGTATAGTGCGAGAGTAAAATCCCTGTTGTCCTCCAGGACCAGAGGGCTGCTCTTTCATCAGAGAGACAAGCGGTGGGGGTGTAACCCGACAGTCACCATGCCTGAGGAAGCAAAGAGAGATTGAGAAGGGTATTCTTTCACGGCCGCTGTGGGAAGTGAACGCAGGCTGTTAGTATCGACTCTGTACTGCAAACCATCCAGCTGGCTGCAGCAGCAAGATGTGGAAGCGTTGGGGAGTCCATGAATGAAACTGAGGTAAAAGCTGTCCCTCCTTTATATTTACCCTGATGTGGAGCTGGACTGGGGGTGGGGCAAAGTCAGAAGTCACACGACACCAGGTCATAATCCAACAGGTTTATTTGAAATCACAGTAAACCTGTCTGACTATAATCTGATGAAGGGTCTAGGCCCGAAACGTCAGCTTTTGTGCTCCTGAGATGCTGCTTGGCCTGCTGTGTTCATCCAGCCTCACATTTTATTATCTTGGAATCTCCAGCATCTGCAGTTCCCATTATCTCTGACTATAACCTGGTGTCGTGTGACCTCTGACTGCATGTACCTTGTCAGCTCCAACATTTAGTGACCTTATTTCCTTTTCCCCAACTGTAATGGTTGGCTTTTCTGTTAGTCGAACAGAAAATATTATCTTCGGGTGTAGCAGGATTCGGTGTTGGAGCGGTGAGTGTCAAAGCATTCCGCCGCATTTGCTGCAAGCAGAAACAAAATCTCCAATGGGGTGAAGAACAAAAAACGCCGCACAGCAGAGTTCTGGCATAGCGTAAGCTTCAGTTTTAAAGATTCAGAGTTAATCCGCAAGTTTGCTTCAGAGACTGGATGCTGTTTGACTGACCTACATACTGGCTTCCCCAAACTCACTGAGTAAAATTCTAATCAGGGCACTGTTTTCCACCCGCAGTCCGTCTGCGTGAGAGGCTGCTTCATCCTCCTGGACCCCAGTCATTTCCCAGGCAGGTTTGGTGACAATGAGACGACACACTTAGGAAACGAGTCAGGAAGAGTAGTGTGTAACAATATTGTATGAACACAGAGAAGTGCTGCCGTCTATCAGATCACTTCTGTGACAGCGTGCGCTGTGAATTATGCTATTATACAGGAACTTATGCTAATTTCTTTCTCAGTGAAATCTAAGTTACCAGGATCTAAACCCAAAGGACCAAATCAGAAGCTGGACTGTTTTCTTACTTGTGACAGGGATTTATCCCATTCTCCGACAAGGATCCCCTCCCCTTCTGTCCCTCAGGGAGCAAAAACACCTCCTACACTTCGCTTCCGATAATTGAAAGTCATTTTTTTCTGCACTAAAAGCAAATTAAATTGTTCCAATAATGCCATTTCAGAAAAGCACACAGCAACAAAAAGGGGGAATTTAGAGTTACAAGCATCACGTTATCTGATCATTTGAATTAATTGCCTTTCACTCGGGGGGATAAGTTAAATGAATGTTTTAAACATAAGAACCAGAACAAAAAAATTAGACCATAAAAATAAACTCGTTGCAAAACTGAATTCCAAATCATCTGAAACACACCTGGCCTGAAAGGGTCTGTCAAAACTTGACCAGTGTCATTGCTTCCAATGTTTGCTCGAACCCTGGAGGATGTATGCTGGCAATGATGCCGGGACATGTTGTTTATTTAAGATCACAGAGCCGGTCAAATGTCCCCACGTTTCTTTGTTGAATAATTAGAACAGCCTGCCTGTGTGTGTATATGCATGTCTGTGTCTGTGTGTATGTGTATGCCTGTGCGTATCTGTATCTGTGTATATGTGCGTATCTATGTGTATATCTGCGCCTGTGTGTGTGTATCTGTGTCTGTGTGTATCTGTGTGTATCTGTGTCTGTGTGTGTATGTTTGTGTGTATATTTGTGTGTGTGTATATCTGTGTGTCCCTGTGTGCGTATAGGTGTGTGTGTATCTATGTGTGTCTGTGTGTATGCCTGTGTGTGTCTCTGTGTGTATGTCTCTGCGTGTTTTTATTATTTAAACAGCTGCAGGTGAACACCAACCCTTGTTCCTTGAACACGCCTCCCTTCAGTCCTGGTTGTCTACGCTGACCTTGTTAAAACAAATTCTACCGCCATCACTCCTACTCGCACTGATTCAGCTCAGAAATCACAACCAGCCTTGCTCCCACGTTGCTGTATTAATAGAAGTTCTAGGGTTTCATAAATAAATATCGATACCTGACCCCCACCCAGTTTAAACATCCACACACAGCTGTTAGTCTGGCCGTGAAACCAGTCCTGTTTATTATCTCTCTCCATCTCTATCGGAGTTTAAATACAGCCCATACGATACGTGAAGAGGCTGTCCATTGAAATAACTCGATTCAGAGGGCGAGGGACACTGAGGGGAGGGAGGGCTGGGGGTGCGGGCAACATTACTATAAGTTCCCCTGGGACCCTCCGTGCCCCAGTTTCACACACACATAATACAGCGAGAGAGCGCCTGGTTACGCTGTGGGTGTGTGTGTGTCGGATGAGGTGTGGGGAGACGGCAGAGCAGACTCGGGAGTTAAGAGTCAGGGAGAGCCAGCCCGTGGATGGGAGCCGGGTAACGAGCGCACCCCCCTCCCCACCTCCAACTACACCCCTCCCCGGAAACTGAGCATGTTTGTCCTTCCTCGCTGGCTGGACGTTCTCGGTCCGGAGCTGGTCACTTTCAGAAATTGACCAGTCGGCTGGGTCTGTGCTGGGGGTTGTGGCTATGGAATGGTGGGGGGGGGGGGGGGGGGGGGGAGGGGGGGCGGAGGTGGAGGTGGTGAGGTGTGGGACAAATGTGTCCTGTTTCGGGCAGAGGGCGACACCTGCTTGGGTTCCACTCCTCAAATCCTTTCCACGCCGCCAAGCGCCCCCCCCCTTTCCCCCGCTCCCTAATCCCCCCCCCCATCCCCTCCTCACCTCCCTTTCTTATCCTCTCGGACACACAATAGGCGCCAGTCAATTCTGCGCCGGAACCGCTTCCCTTCAGTCGGAGGCGCCTCGGGATGGATTGCATTGTGCTCTAGCAATTGTCGTGATCCCGATCTCAAAAGGTATATCATTCTGTCAGGGACTTAGTGACACCAACACTATTGTCTATGTTCTATTCCCAGATACGGTTGAATATCTTTATTTTATAAGTGGAGAGAGGGAGAGAGGCAGTGCAAACTCTTGAGGTCAAATGCAAGAATGGCAAATTTCAAATTAATATAAAATGTACCCAGTGGGGGTAACGAAGACTCTTCATCAAGTATTGTTGTCCCTTCCGCTCGCATTCTCAGATTAACTATTCCTTCCTCGGGTCTGATTAATCAGTCTGAAATGACCGGTTCTAGTTCTGTCCACATCTGAAATTCAATCACCGCCTCCCGTTCCCCCCTCCCCGCCCCCAGACCCTGCCTTACACCCGAGGACAGCACCTCAGCCCAGTTTAACAAGCCACACTTCCACAACGGTGCACCAGGCGTCCGCCCGAACAATTCAGCCCTCGCCCGTTCGTTTCTGCATTAAACTGCACTAACCCCCAGGGCTCCTGTATCGTGCACGGAGAACCTAGTGTTTTACACAAACGCTCAGCGCTGGCTGGATCCGAGCGAAAAGCTGAGAGTCCTGTACAGAAAGCAATCTCTAGGCTAGAGGGGTCAAAGCAGAACTGGGCTGGAAGGGCTGTTGTCACGTGTATGAACTGTACCAGTAAAGATAGAGCGGTTAATAAACACCAAGCGACTAACACTCAACCTTCAAAATCTTTTATCTTCTATATATAAATCTGGTCTGTCAGTTTAATAGTGATGGTGTAGGGCTCGACCGCAGACACCGTTGCATAATTAGAGCTGCGGCAATATCAGATTTAGTAAAGTCACACGCATGTTCCATTTACAAACAAGAACCATCTAAAATAAAACAAAGATAGTAGGAACTGCAGATGCTGGAGAATCTGAGATAACAAGGTGTAGATCTGGATGAACACAGCAGGCCCAGCAGCATCAGAGGAGCAGGAAGGCTGACGTTTCGGGCCTAGACCCTCCTTCTGCTTCAGGCGACTGCAGGCTGTAATGTCAAATGGGACAGCAGCAATAACATGAAGTGCCCCTTCTAACATCCCAAACCCAGGAGAATGAATGAGGGACTGAGAACGAGGCACGGGTACATATGTACAGGGGTTGGCATGACTGAGATACTCGAAGGAGTAACTCAGAGCTCAAAGGCGCCAGATGGAGCTCCATTACACCATAAACAGCAATATTACACGCCACTTAATCCACTCTGAATCACCTATTACATTATAGAACATCTAATAGCTTCCAAATATCAGAATGATGGCACTCCACCTAATGGATTCTATATCTACGGTCTGAACACTTCTGCTACTACGTCTCCCAATATACGCCATCATTCAGTACACCCGCTATGATTACATAACTTCATACGTTTCATTCATTCCTCACACCCCACTACTCTTTTCACACCACACACTCCACTGTCATCCACCGCATCTCCTCATCTCACTGTTACCACAGCTCCAAATCCCACTGTCACCAGTGTCTCAATTTTCCTGTCACCCACAGCATTTTCTTACCTCCCTGTCACCGACAGTATTCCAATTCCACTGTCACCCACAGTCTCCCAAATTCCAATGTCACTCACACTCTCCCAAATCTCACTGTCACCCACATTCTCCCAAATTCCATTGTCACCCACACTCTCCCAATCATCTGTCTCTAAATCTCACGGTCGCCCACAGTCCCTTAATCCCATCATCACCCACGGTTGTCTCCCAATCCTATTATTGCTCACAGTATCTCCCAATCTCACCGTTCTCCCAACCCTTCCTCACTCATACATTTGCCCCTTTGTCACCCTCATTGCTGGCATGAGAGAAGAGGCCTATGGCCAGTAGTTGAGTTGAATTTCCATGGGATTTCAAAGAATGGGGAGTGAGCTCATTGAAACATCTTTAACTTGTAGGGGGTTTGACAGGGCAACTGTTGAGAGGATTCATCCCTGGGCTGCAGAATTGGGAACACAGGGTATTCAGATTCTTAGAAGATTTGGTGGGTTTGAGAAGAGCAGAGATATCTGACTCAGAGGGTTGAGGTTTTTGGAGTGTTCACCCCAGAGGAAGCCTGGTCTTTGGACATATTCAAAACTGAGTGATGGATTTGGGGATATTAAAGGATTTGGAGGAAATGGGGATAATGTGGGATATGGATCAGCCACGATGGTCTTAACTGGTGGGGTAGGATTGAGGGGCCAGATGGCCTACTCTTGCTTCTGTTTCTTACTCCTCTGTTACTGGGCCACCCAATAGAGTTCTCAATACGACATCAATATACAATGGGCTAGTTTGCCCTGTTTATTGACGCCATTTCTCTTCCAATGCTGTTTCAACAGAACGCACTGCACATTCACTCAGCCTCCTGCTTGCAAAGGCCACTACCCCCTCGGCACTAATCTTGACACCCCCACCTCCCCCCCCCCCCCCTCCCCACCCCACCCAGACCTGAAACTAGTCCGTAATAAGCAGCCAAGCCCTGGACAGGGAACGCAAAGACGGATCGCGAGAGCCAGTAACACTGCCCAGTGTCCTGTAAACTGGCCGAACTTCAGCGTCTGGAGGTGACACGAGCAGAACTCCCTCCGGCTCAGGCACCGCCCTTAAGCCTCACAGACAAGACAGATGCCCCCCGCTGGTATGATGTATCCAATCACTGGACATTGTTTTCACTTCCATTCCACTCAATAGCCGCCTGTATGAAGGCACCGCGACTGATCTTTCCAACACTTTTCAACTTTGTGATATTTATACACATTGTCGATTGTTTCAGATTCACTCCATGACAATCCGCGGGGCGTTGTTGAAGTGCAGTCTCAGACGCCGTGAGGAAGCTCTGAGCTTCAGTCTGACAAATGGGCCTCGCCCATATCTCTGTTAGCATCTTAAAGGTCTGTCTGCAGTGTTGGATTTACACAGAGCAATATTTACTCCGCTGTCACTATCAAGATTTACTTTTGGCCGCAGCTCTGTACTCTCCCTGGTTTAACACTACCGACTGTTAAAAGCTTGCAGCCAGTTCATACAGGTGCATGCATCTTGTTTTAGAAAAATCAAATTACAGTTTATTTTTTTTAAAACAAACGTGCCTAGAGGTGTGTGGAGAATCGGCAACTACAGATAAGCGCAAGGATGTAAACCTGTCTGACATGAACCCTGGCTAAAGCAGTGATTTAACGGATCCCCGTTGGGGAGTGAAGCGGTGGGGATTGGTGGTGGTGAGGGTTGGGGAAGGATGGTCGAGTTGACTCCCAGCTTCAGCTCTTCGCTGTACAGTCTGGGTGACCCCGATTAAACACTCGTATCGACGCCTCGGCACTTGGTGTTTGAGTTTCGGGCAGACCCTGCGGCCAAAGTCCGCAGCTCGAAGTGGAATCCAATCGTGAACTCTGTTTCTCTCTCCACTGATGCCCTCCAGCGCTTTCTGCGTATTTAACTGTCTCTGAATAAATCGATCACAAATCAATACTCTAAAGTATCCTCATAACCGAGAAACGTTTTTAGCTGGGAGGGTGGGGGCCGCGCTGGGTGTTATATGTTGCGTTTTATGTTGACCTATATACACACGCATCCATAAACCACTGTCCCAGAGTACAGCTAAACCTGGACAGACTGAATTATTTTGAACGATCTCGACCGACACTGAGGAGCTACGCTGTCCTAATCACCTGTCTCAGCAACTTATCGCTGCACTGGAACCAAAACATAAATTGCTGGAGAAACTCAGCAGGTCAGCTGCAGCCTCAAGCCTCTACCCCTCTTGCTCTCTGCACAGTGGCTGAGTTCCTCCAGCAAATTGTCTGGTTTTGTTTATTGCTTCGCATTCTTGAGCGTTCCGCAATTCTTTGCTGTCGCCCTCTACGCCGATGTTTAAGTGACCCCCCCCCCCCCCCACCACCGTTGAACTTTTGTTTTTACAGTTGATCCATACGAAGGGCTTATTGCTCGCCCTCCACTCCTGACCGCACGGCCAGGGAGGGATTGCTCGGCCGGGCAGCAAATTAAATTTAGGTTAATCGTACAATCGTACATTCAATGTATAAACAGGCATTTGTTGATGTCTGCGGACAGGGCTGTTTTTGAACGGTTGCAAACTGTTTTCTGAGCTGCACACGAGGGGCCTATTTTTGGGAGCAGATGATAAACAGAACCGCCTCCCCCTCCCCCATGCAGACCCAACTTTCATATTTCGTCTAAGCCCCCCCCCCAATCATTTTATTTTAGCCTCACAGTCACCGAAGGCGCTCAATATCCAGTGGGAGATGGTACGTCCGAGCTCTAAGAATCGTAGACGACCAGCAACATCGACAAAGCTACACTACAGTAACATGTAAGAATACACATGCATACACACACACACTCTGATAGGTATGTGACACCTTGGTTCAGAGTGGTTGGGGGGGGTGGATTGCGAGTTAGAAAATTGAACCATTTATTTTAACCCCCCCACTGTTAAAAAAGTAACCCAGATGTCACATAACGATGAGCTATATATAAACACACACACACATAAATATTAAAATAATAGCTTCAGCATTGACTCCCTAGTTATCTGCTAGCGGCTGAATCCTCGCCATATATTCTCGGGCGAAGAGACGGTGAGGAAAATGTAAAATGAGTAGCTGCCAATTGTTAAAAAAAAATCAAATCCACCAACATTACTGATTTGACCCTTAAGATGCAATTTGAGATATAAATGCGTTTGAGGCAGGAAAGAAAAACCGAACAGTGACTTTTCTTTTAAAAAAAGCCCAAATTTCAAAAAAATACGATAGTTTCAGGGTGCTGTCAATTAACGATGTTTTCAAACAGCCTGAAAACTTGTACTGAAAGTCCGCAATCTATTACTTAACCAGATTGCAAATAAATTCTGTGCAATCCGAAAAAACTCGCACTGCGGCGATCCTTGCAATATTTAATAAATGTTACGTATCAGTGAATATTTTATGCATTGAATCCTAGCCGATATAGAAAAAATAAGGTCGGAAAATCACTGTCTGCAAAAAAACCCACCGAACACCCCATTTCAAAATCAGATTTCAACAGCAACAACACACAAATGAAAAAAATAAAACTTACCTTTCTTGCTCATTTTCCTCCCTGTTCAGCCGCAAGAAAAGTTGGTACTTCAGGAAATAAAATCTCCTCGAATTTAGCACCGATCCGGCAGAGGGAAGCGGGCTGTGGGTTGATTCAGACAGATCCTGAGCCAGGTCTTTTGCATCCTGAGAGTGTTAAGTAAAGAAAGAGAGAGAGAGAGAGAGGCAGCGAGAGAGAGAGAGAGAGAGAGAGAAAGGGAGAGACTGAAGCCGACAGGAGACGCACCAAGCCCGGCTCACAGAGGTCTGTGACCCGGTGGTAGCGATTGTAGGGAGTTGGGGTGGGGGCGGTGGAGAGGGAGGGAATGGACCAGTATTCTGTCAGACTCGGAAAAGGGGGGGTCAAGGAGGGAATATTGTTACAGAGAGAGAGAATAAAGGCAGCCCAATTTCAGACTAGTTTGTTGTGGAGGGGGAGGAAATGTGTATAAAAATATGAATGTGACTACAAGCAGTCGGTCAAAGACGTTGTGGTGGATGTTACAGCCACTGTTGCATGTTTAATTCAGACTCGGGGGGGGGGGGAGTATTGGAAGGAAGGGATGGAGGGAGGGTGGCGGGGAAGTGGGGGGGGGGTGCTAGGTGGATGTGGACTGACGTGTAATCGGCGCCGGGTATATGGGGACAATTACACGCTTTCTTTCTTATAAGGAGGGGACGGGCTGGTCCTATTGATGTCAAACAGACAGCAGCGCACACCCTCTCCATCCACCGCTCTGTCCCCGCAGCTCCCAGCCCGGGCTCCCGATCACAGCCCTAGCCTGCACACCCACACCCCACCCCCCAACCCCGGAAATCACACACACACACACACACACACACGCAGAGGTGGTTCCAAAGGATATTGAGAGGGATGGATGAACAGAGATTGAGATCCTGCCCCGCTCTCCGCTACCTGGCCGCACTTTGAACATTTCCGCGCGATCTGCACCATCATCGGAGGCAGCTCAAAATAAAATATCAGCGGTTGCCCCCAGCCCCCAACAAATCTGCCCGCGAACGTGGTCAGAGACAGCATAGGGTCCGCTTGTGAATCAGGGATTGTTCATTTTAGTGACGGAGAGAAATTCTGCTTTAAAACAAAAAACCCGCGACAGTAAAGTTGAGAAAGTTGACAGCATTGACTATTCCATGATCCACCGTCCTGTTCCTGTCCCTCATTTCTGTGGACTTGTTTTTAACCAAGCTACCTTGACAAGTGTGGGTCAGGTAGCACCCGAACGTTGACATCCTGACTTTCAAAATGAACATGAGAATTGCCTTAGGAATCAAAGATAAGGAGTATTGAGAACATGAAGTGTCTTGTGGTCCATAAGTAGGGGCACTAGCACTGGGCTACAGTATTCTCTATATTTTGTATAGGTATATAATTGATCTCCTGTGCCTTGTTTTCTCTTTATCTCACCTAGGTCCCTCACTTTTTTAAAATTCATTCATGGGATGAGGGCGTCACTGACCAGGCAGCATTTATTGCCCATCCCTAATTAACCAGACGGGAATTCACAGTCAACCATATTGCTGTGGGTCTCAGACCTGGTAAGGATGGCAGTTTCCTTCCCTAAAGGACATTTGTGAACCACATGGGGTTTTTCCTGACAGTTGGCAATGGCTTCACAGTCATCATTAGATTCTTAATTCCAAATATTTATTGAATTCAAATTCCACCATCTGCCGTGGCAGGATTTGAACCCAGACCCCCAGAGCATTAGAACATAGAACATAGAACAGTACAGCACAGAACAGGCCCTTCAGCCCACGATGTTGTGCCGACCATTGATCCTCATGTATGCACCCTCAAATTTCTGTGACCATATGCATGTCCAGCAGTCTCTTAAATAACCCCAATGACCTTGCTTCCACAACTGCTGCTGGCAACGCATTCCATGCTCTCACAACTCTGTGTGTAAAGAACCCACCTCTGACATCCCCTCTATACTTTCCTCCAACCAGCTTAAAACTATGACCCCTCGTGTTAGCCATTTCTGCCCTGGGAAATAGTCTCTGGCTATCAACTCTATCTATGCCTCTCATTGTCTTGTATACCTCAATTAGGTCCCCTCTCCTCCTCCTTTTCTCCAATGAAAAGAGACCGAGCTCAGTCAACCTCTCTTCATAAGCTAAGCCCTCCAGTCCAGGCAGCATCCTGGTAAAACCTCCTCTGAACCCTCTCCAAAGCATCCGCATCTTTCCTATAATAGGGCGACCAGAACTGGGTGCAGTAGTCCAAGTGCGGTCTAACCAAAGTTTTATAGAGCTGCAACAAGATCTCACGACTCTTAAACTCAATCCCCCTGTTAATGAAAGCCAAAACACCATATGCTTTCTTAACAGCCCTGTCCACTTGGGTGGCCATTTTAACGGATCTATGTATCTGCACACCAAGATCCCTCTGTTCCTCCACACTGCCAAGAATCCTATCCTTAATCCTGTACTCAGCTTTCAAATTCGACCTTCCAAAATGCATCACCTCGCATTTATCCAGGTTGAACTCCATCTGCCACCTCTCAGCCCATCTCTGCATCCTGTCAATGTCCCGCTGCAGCCTACAACATCCCTCTATACTGTCAACAACACCTCCGACCTTTGTGTCGTCTGCAAACTTGCTGACCCATCCTTCAATCCCCTCATCCAAGTCATTAATAAAAATTACAAACAGTAGAGGCCCAAGGACAGAGCCCTGTGGAACACCACTCACCACTGACTTCCAGGCAGAATATTTTCCTTCTACTACCACTCGCTGTCTTCTGTTGGCAAGCCAATTCTGTATCCAAGCAGCTAAGTTCCCCTGTATCCCATTCCTCCTGACCTTCTGAATGAGCCTACCATGGGGAACCTTATCAAATGCCTTACTGAAGTCCATATACACCACATCCACAGCTCGACCCTCATCAACTTTTCTAGTCACATCCTCAAAGAACTCGATAAGGTTTGTGAGGCATGACCTGCCCCTCACAAAGCCTTGTTGACTGCATTTGATCAAGCCATGCTCTTCCAGATGGTCATAAATCTTATCCCTCAGAATCCTTTCTAACACCTTGCAGATGATAGACGTGAGACTTACTGGTCTGTAATTGCCGGGGATTTCCCTATTTCCTCTCTTGAAGAGAGGAATTACATTTGCCTCTCTCCAGTCCTCAGGTACGACTCCAGTGGAGAGCGAGGATGCAAAGATCCTCGCAAGTGGCGAAGCAATTGCATTTCTCGCATTATCCGGCTTCTCTGGATTAACAGCCCAGTGATAATATCAGGAGGCCATTGCCTCCCCTGCTGTCACATTTGCTGTCATACCTCTTTTCTTTGTTCCCTCTCAGATACTTTCTTTTGCCAATTTTCTCCCCAACTCATATATCTCCCAGGCTTGACTATCCATGGCCAACCCTACAGTTGCACTATGCATGCTCTTAAGGTGCTGTGGTAGTATCCATACCTTTAAGCCAAAAGGTCCAGCTTCATGTCTCACCTGCCCAAGAAGTGCATCACAATGTGTCTGAACAGACGGATACATAACAATATACAGCTTCCTTCTTGGCACTCCCTCATGGTCTCATTCATGCACACCATCCCAAATGACCTCCCTACTCATTGTGATTCCTGCTGCCCTTCCCCAGGGCTGAATTTTGTACCCTCTCCAATTCGCCCCTCCCATGACTACACCAGAATGTCAACTCTGACTGCCTGTGTTGACATCTTCATGTAAATCGGCCATTCACTAAGGAATGAGGCCTTGTGCATGATTGCTGGCTCAAAGGGCCGAACGGCCTACTCCAGCACCTAGTGTCTATTGTCTATCATGGCCTTAACAGAATTCTGGCTGAGGGCTGACGATACCTGCCCTGTTACCCTTGGCACCACTTGCTCAGTAAAGACCATCACTGGGGAAGTGTGGTTCTTATTATCAAACCACACTTTGCACTGTTCTCCCCAACCCACACCAAAACTCCTCCAACACTTTCACATCCTTTAATCATCTCATCCATCCCACTAACCTCTCCTTCCCAGGAATGATAAATACACGCCCACTGTCTCCCCCTCACTCACCACCTCAGCTTCTGCATTGATTAACTTCTCATCATTCGTGATCTCACTGGCACTTTAATCTCAACACCCTTTCTCTCCACTAAATTCACTGTCCCATTATTCTCCCTAAATCTCTGTCTTCATGCAAACTCCCCAACTCATATTCACTTTGACCTCACCATCTCACTTGGACTGTAATCCCGCTGTATCACTTACAGATAAGACTGTCTCTGGTCACTTGGACCTGTCATCACCCAGATCCCCAACACTTGTCTCAACCCTTGCTCCGTCTGTATCTAGTCATGGATGCAAATAGACCCCAATTTACTGACAACTGACCATTCAATGTTCAGCTTAGTAGTTTCAGCCCTCCATGTGATAGTTCTGCTTCTACTGATTCTTTCTCCTTAATCATTCACAGGGTGAGGGCATCACCGGCTGGCAGCATTGATTGCCCACAGGGCAGTCAGAGGTCTGGAGTCACCAAGTAAGGATGGCAATTTCCTTCTCTGAAGGACATTAGTGAATCAAATGACAAAGTGTGGAGCTGGATGAACACAGCAGGCCAAGCAGCATCTCAGGAGCACAAAAGCTGACGTTTCAGGCCTAGACTCTTCTTCAGAGAGGGGGATGGGGTGGGGGTTCTGGAATAAATAAGGAGAGAGGGGGAGGCGGACCGAAGAAGGAGAGAAAACAAGATAGGTAGAGAGGAGAGTATGGGTGGGGACGTAGTGAGGGGGTAGGTCAGTCCAGGGAAGATGGACAGATCAAGGAGGTGGGATGAGGTTAGTCGGTAGGAAATGGAGGTGCGGCTTGGGGTGGGAGGAAGGGATGGCTGAGAGGAAGACCAGGTTAGGGAGGCAGAGACAGGCTGGGCTGGTTTTGGGATGGAGTGGGCGGAGGGGACAAGCTGGGCTGGTTTTGTGATGCAGTGGGGGGAGGGGACGAACTGGGCTGGTTTTGGGATGCGGTGGGGGAAGGGGAGATTTTGAAGCTGGTGAAGTCCACATTGATACCATTGGGCAGCAGGGTTCCCAAGCGGAATATGAGTTGCTGTTCCTGCAACCTTCGGGTGGCATCATTGTGGCACTGCAGGAGGCCCATGATGGACATGTCGTCTGAGGAATGGGAGGGGGAGTGGAAATGGTTCGCGACTGGGAGGTGCAGTTGTTTGTTGCGAACCGAGCGGAGGTGTTCTGCAAAGCGGTCCCCAAGCCTCCGCTTGGTTTCCCCAATGTAGAGGAAGCCACACCGGGTGCAATGGATTTAATATACCACATTGGCAGATGTGCAGGTGAACCTCTGCTTAATATGGAACGTCATCTTGGGGCCTGGGATAAGGGTGAGGGAGGAGGTGTGGGGGCAAGTGTAGCATTTCCTGCAAGTTGCAGGGGAAGGTGCTGGGTGTGGTGGGGTTGGAGGGGAGTGTGGAGCGGACAAGGGAGTCACGGAGAGAGTGGTCTCTCCGGAAAGCAGACAGGGGTGCAGATGGAAAAATGTCTTGGGTGGTGGGGTCGGATTGTAGATGGCAGAAGTGTCGGATGCGTCGTATTGGGAGGTTGGTGGGGTGGTAAGTGAGAACGAGGGGGATCCTCTTGGGGTAGTTGTGGCGGGGGCGGGGTGTGAAGGCTGTGTTGCGGGAAATGCAGGAGACACAGTCAAGGGCATTCTCGACCACTGCGGAGGGAAAGCTGCGGTCCTTGAAGAACGCGGACATCTGGGATGTGTGGGAGTGGAATGCCTCATCCTGGGAGCAGATGCAGTGGAGGCAGAGGAATTGGGAATAGGGGATGGAATTTTTGCAGGAGGGTGGGTGGGAGGAGGTGTATTCTAGGTAGCTGTGGGAGTCGGTGGGGTTGAAATGGACATCAGTTTCTAGCTGGTTACGTGAGATGGAGACTGAGAGGTCCAGGAAGGTGAGGGATGTGTTGGAGATGGTCCAGGTGAACTTGAGGTTGGGGTGGAGGGTGTTGGGAAAGTGGATAAACTGTTTGAGCTCCTCTGGGGAGCAGGAGGCGGCGCCGATACAGTCATCAATGTAACGGAGGAACAGGTGGGATTTGGGGCCTGTGTAGGTGCGGAAGTTCTTCCTCTCCCCCCATTGCATCACAAAACCAGCCCAGCTCGTCCCCTCCGCCTACTGCATCCCAAACCAGCCCAGCCTTTCTCTGCATCCCTAACCTGTTCTTCCTCTCACCCATCCCTTCCTCCCACCTCAAGCTGCACCTCCATTTCCTACCTACCACCTCATCCCACCTCCTTGATCTGTCCATCTTCCCTGGACTGACCTATCCTGTCCCTACCTCCTCACCTATACTCTCCTCTCTACCTATCTTCTTTTCTCTCCATCTTCAGTCCGCCTCCCCCTTTCTCCCTATTTATTCCAGTTCCCTCTCCCCTTCCCCCTTTTCTGATGAAGGGTCTAGGCCCAAAACGTCAGCTTTTGTGCTCCTGAGATGCTGCTTGGCCTGCTGTGTTCATCCAGCTCCACATTTTGTTATCTTTTATTCTCCAGCATCTGCAGTTCCCATTATCAGTGAACCAGATGGTTTGCCCCCCAACAGTTAGCATCATTAGACTCTTAATTCCAAATATTTATTGAATTCAAATTCTGCCCTCTGCTGTGATGGGGTTCAAACCCAAGTTCCCAGAACATTATCTGGCTCGCTGGTTTACTAGTGCACTGATGATACCACTTGGCCTCCACTCAGTTCTACCCTCTGCTCCATTTCTGATGCTCTAGTTCCCTGGCATTTCCCTTCTTGAATGATCTTCTTCATCAAGGAGAGGTGATGGCCTAATGGTATTATCACTGGACTGTTAATCCAGAGATCCTGATAACGCTCTGGGAACCCGGGTTCAAATGTCACCATGGCGGATGGTGGAATTTGAATTCAAAGAGAGAGCTCAGAAGAGCCAGGAGGAGACATGAGAAGTTGTTGGCGAATAGGATCAGGGTAAACCCTAAGGCTTTCTATCGGTATTTAAGGATTAAAAGAATGATGAAAGTAAGATTAGGCCCAATCAAGGATAGTAGTGGTAAGTTGTATGTGGAGTCAGATGAGATAAGGGAAGCACTAAATGAATATTTTTCAACAGTATTCACTCTAGAAAACGACAATGTTGTCGAGGAGAATACTGAGATACAGGCTACTAGACTAGGTGGGATTGAGGTTCACAAGGAAGAAGTATTAGAAATCCTACAGAGGGTGAAGATAGATAAGTCCCCTGGGCCAGATGGGATTTATCCTAGGATCCTCTGGGAAGCCAGGGAGGAGATTGCCAAGCCTTTGGCATTGATCTTTACCTCGTCATTGTCTACAGGAATAGTGCCAGATGACTGGAGGATAGCACATGTGGTTTCCCCTGTTCAAGAAGGGGAGTAGAGACAACCCTGGTAATTATAGACCAGTGAGCCTTACCTCAGTTGTTGGTAAAGTGTTGGAAAAGGTTATAAGGGTGAGGATTTATAATCATCTAGAAAAGAATAAATTGATTAGGGATAGTCAACACGGTTTTGTGAAGGGAAGGTCGTGCCTCACGAACCTTATTGAGTTCTTTGAGAAGGTGACCAACCAGGTAGATGAGAGTAAACCAGTTGATGTGGTGTATATGGATTTCAGCAAGGCATTCGATAAGGTTCCCCACGATAGGCTGTTGTACAAAATGTGGAGGAATGGAATTGTGGGAGATATAGCAGTTTGGATCGGAAATTGGCTTGTTGAAAGAAGGTAGAGGGTGGTAGTTGATGGGAAATGTTCATCCTGGAGACCAGTTACTAGTGGTGTACCGCAAGGGTCGGTGTTGGGTCCACTGCTGTTTGTCATTTTTATAAATGACCTGGATGAGGGCGTAGAAGGATGGGTTAGTAAATTTGCAGATGACACTAAGGTCGGTGGAGTTGTGGACAGTGATGAAGGATGCTGTAGGTTGCAGAGAGACATAGATAAGCTGCAGAGCTAAGCTGAGAGGTGGCAAATGGAGTTTAATGCAGACAAGTGTGAGGTGATGCACTTTGGTAGGAGTAACCGGAATGCAAAGTACTGGGCTAATGGTAAGATTCTTAGTAGTGTAGATGAGCAGAGAGATCTCGGTGTCCATGTGCACAGATCCTTGAAAGTTGCCACCCAGGTTGACAGGGCTGTTAAGAAGGCATACAGTGTTTTAGCTTTTATTAATAGAGGGATCGAGTTCCGGAACCAAGAGGTTATGGTGAAGCTGTACAAAACTCTGGTGCGGCCGCACTTGGAGTATTATGTACAGTTCTGTTCACCGCATTATAAGAAGGATGTGGAAGCTTTGGAAAGGGTGCAGAGGAGATTTACTAGGATGTTGCCTGGTATGGAGGGAAGGTCTTATGAGGAAATGCTGAGGGACTTGAGGCTGTTTTCATTCGAGAGAAGAAGGTTGAGAGGTGACTGAATTGAAACATATAAAATAATCAGAGGGTTAGATAGGGTGGATAGGGAGAGCCTTTTTCCTAGGATGGTGATGGCGAGCACGAGGGGGTATAGCTTTAAATTGAGGGGTGAAAGATATAGGACAGATGTCAGAGGTAGTTTCTTTACTCAGAGAGTAGTAAGGGAATGGAACGCTTTGCCTGCAACGGTAGTAGATTCGCCAACTTTTGGTACATTTAAGTCGTCATAGGATAAGCATATGGACGTAAGTGGAATAGTGTAGGTTAGATGGGCTTGAGATCGGTATGACAGGTCGGCACAACATCGAGGGCCGAAGGGCCTGTACTGTGCTGTAATGTTCTGTGTTCTATGTTCTATGTAACATGTCTGGAATTAAAAAATCTAATGATGATCCTGAGTTGATTGTTGATAAAACCCATCAGGTTCACTCATGCCCTTTTAGGGAAGGAAACTACCATCCTTACCTGGCCTGGCCTACATGTGACTCCATGCCCACAGCAATGTGGTTGACTCTTAACTACCTCAAGGCAATTAGAGATGGGTAATAAATGCTGCCCGGCCAGTGATGCCCTTATCCCATGAATGAATAAAGGGACTACCTTAAGTCCAAGTGACCCAGAATTGAAAGGAAATACTTTAGCCACCTGTCACCACATCTAACTGGGTGCACAAGGCACTATCAGATCCTGCAGACATTGCCAACACTGTTCACTGTTACTGAAACACTCATCTGGAATGCAAACCATCTTCATATCTGCCTCGAGCTTGATCCCCTCCACCCTTATCTCCAACCAGAAATGCAAGAAATTTGTCATTAAAAGCAAGAGAACCCAATCAGTTGCGTCTGCCATATCAGTCTCATTCACCCACATGGCCAGACTTTCTCTTCCCCTCAATCCTGTCCTAACACTGAAGTTTCTCTCCTTTCTTCCCTTATGTCCTCTCTAAGCTCACTTGTCCATGAGATCCACCTCATGTTCCCTCTATCCTATCCCATTAACTTGTTGACCAGCGAACATCCCCTCCTGGTTCCCATGTTAGCAAGTATTATTAACTGATCTGTTTCTTCAGGTGTTCTCCCCCTCTCCATTAAATCTGTTGTCATTACCCCTGCTCCTTAAAGAAAATCCTTGACCCCCAACATTTTTGCAAGATATCGTCCCAACTCCAACTTTGTTTTTCTTTCCAAAGACTTCAAATGTGGCATCGCCTTCAAATCCATTCCCATCTTTCCTTAAGACTCCATGTGTGAATCCATCCAATCAGGTTTCTACCCATGCCACAGTAGTTTAGCAGCCCTGATCAAAGCCATAAGTTACATTCGAGGTGGTTTGGATAAAGGACAACTGCTTGGCCCATCTGCAGCCTTTGACCCACCTACCTCTATTATTCCCTCCACTGCCATCACACTGGGTGGGACTGTTCTCACCTGGTTCCAGCCTTATCAATTTAACCACATCCTTAGGCTCACTGACAATGGCCTCTCATCCCACTCCCTCACCATGACCTCTAGTATCCCCAGGATCTATCTTCTGCCACCTTCTGTTTCTCACATACATGCTCCACCTTGGTGACATCATGCAAAAATACAATATTGGTTTTCATTTGTGCACTGAAGACACCCAGCTCTTCCTAATCAGCATTTCTCTTCAGCACATCACTGTTTCTAAGTTATCACCCACTTACCTGACACTTATTAATGGGTGAGCAGTAATTCCCCCAAAGCTAACTGTTGAGAAGACTTTCTGGTCCTTGCTCTGAACTTCATTCCTGAGACATTGACTCCATCCCTCTCACAGGCACTAGACTGCTCACAACCTGGGAGGCGTGGTGACTCAATGGTTAACATTGCTGCCTCATCAGCACTGGGGACCTGGGTTTGATTCCATCCTCAGGCAACTGTCTGTGTGGGGTTTGTACATTGTCCCTGTGTCTGCGTGGGTTTCTGCTGGGTGCTTCAGTTTCCTCCCACACTCCAGATATGTGTGGGTTAGTGGAATTGGCCATGGGAAATTGCCTGTCGTGTCAAGGGATGTACTGGTTAAGTGCCTTGACCATTGTAAATGCAGGCTTACGGGGAAAGGGAGTTGTGCTAGATCTGGATGGGATGCTCTTCGGGGGGGTCAGTGTAGAGTCCATGGGTTGAATGGCCTCTATGATTCTATGAACCTCAGTGTCATATTTGACTGTCAGATGGGTTTCTGACCACATACATATGTCATCCCTCTGACCACCTGCTTCATCTCTGTAATGTCAGTTGACTTTAACACTGTAGTATATCAGCTCATCTGTTGCTAAAACTCTCATTCATGTGTGCTAATTTTAGGTTTGATAATTTCCATGTGTTCCTGACTAGTGTCCTACATTTACGCTTTGTAAACTTTTGAGGAGATCCAACTCACTTGTATGTTAACCTGCCATTCCCCTATCACCCTTGAATGCACTGACCTACATTGGTGCCTGTTCTAACTATATCTTGCCTTTAACATACTTATCCTTGTTTTCAAATCTACCCGTGTTCTCTCCTCTTCACCTTCCACCCCCAAAACTCCACACAACATCATCTCTGTATTCCCCATAACCCTCTGAGATATCTGTTTCTTGCTACTTCCAGCCACTTGAACATCTCCCATTTTGTTGACTTCGCCATTGATGACCACACCTTTAAGTGCGTAGGTCTTAAGCTCTAAAATCCCCTACCCATCCATCTCCATTTCCCTTCCATGTTTGCTACCTTTAAGGCATTCCTTAACCACCAACTCCTTTTCCTGGCTTTTGGCAGTCTGACCAAAAGTCTCCTTGTGTGATTTATATTGTACATTGTTTTAAGAATGCTCCTGTGAAATGCCTTGGATCTTTATATAACTTTAAGTGTAAGTTGTTGCTGTGTTCTCAGTCCTCGGGCTTAACAATCATCGTTTTAAATATAGAATTACTGTTACCTGGAAACAGTGATTGGATCGATGATGACTGGATTGTGAGCTTGCCTCTGTCCTACCTCTAAATTGGAGCCTGCTAACTGCTGCATGACGAATGACAAGTTAAATAGATCCAAGATTTACACTAAATATTGATGAGCTTAGTTGTTCAGACCTTGTAACTACACAAAGGCAGTGGTTGTAAAACATTGGCTAGGGAAATCGGAGATAACAAGGTGTAGAACACATCAGGCCAAGCAGCATCAGAGGAGCAGGAAAGCTGACTCTTCGGGCCTAGACCCTTCTTCAGAAAAATTCTGGTGGTGGAACAGAAATGGATTGCCAAAATCCACTTCAGTAATGTAAACCTACATATGGTCCTGGTAGCAAAGATCCCAGCTGGATTTTTATACAAGGGATTGTTTATACTCCAGCAGGAGTAGGAGGGGACCTTGGCCAACAAGACTGTTAAAGGGGGATGGTTTAACAACAACAACTTGACTGAAGGACGGGTCAAATAGCCTCTTCCACAGTGTAAGGATTCGAAACGATGATTTATATAATGCCTTTAGCAGAGTAAAACTTCCTATGCCATTGCGCAGGAACATTATCAAAGAAGATTTTGAATCCTAAAGAAGGAGATGGGTAGGGAAAAGGTTGATCAAGGAGGCTATTTTTTGCAGTGGGTATGTTTTAAGCAGACTTTTGAAGGAAGTGAGAGAGGTAGAGCATTGGATAGAGCAGCACCTGAAGTAGCAAAGCCAATAACTAGTCTGCAGCCACAATGTGCCAATGCAGCACCAAACCCAGCTGTCCTGGCTAGCTTTTACTGAATTAAAATTGAAGAAGTGGCAGATTATAAAAATGTCTGGTTTTCAGCACTGCCAGCTTTTGTGCAGTTGGATTTGAGGTTGTTATAACACATTGCTGTTTGTGGGAGTTTACCATGCAGAAGTTTGCTGCTGGATTTCAGATCACACCAGCGACTATGGAGAGATGATAGCAAGGTGTTAATGCCCCTCAGAGACCCAGGATTATGATCTGTGAATGTTCAAGAATTCAACTCCCACCATTGTAACTGGTGGAATTTGAATTCAATGTATAAAAAATCATGAGTCAAATGCTAGTTCCAGGAAAGGTGACCATGAAACCATCATTGATTGTCATAAAAAAAAATCTGGTTCTTCCTTTAGGGGAGGAAACCTACTGTCTTTACTGGTCTGGTCTACATGTGACTGCAAACCCACGTGTGGCTGGCTCTTGACTGCCCCTGAAACAGCTCAGTAAGCCACTCAGTCCTAGGGCATTTAGGGATGGAACTAAGTCTAGCCAGCAACACCTATCTCCTTTGAAAGAATAAAGATAATACAAAGTATCTACATTTCAAAAGTTCTTCAATAGCCATGAAGTCTTTTGGGACATCAGAGGCTGTGAAAGACATTATATGAATGCAAGGTTTCCTTGCCGTTCAGCATCAGAGAATATTATTAAGAAGATTCTTAATGGTGATAATTGTAACTGGTTTAGAGAAGATGTTTCCATAGTGTGGGACCAAGATAAACAAAGGTTCTGTTATTGAGCAAAAGTGAGGTCTCTATTGTTGCTGGGCCATTGGGTCTCCCTCCCATTAGAAAGAGGCAGCAGGCGGTGTTTTAACCTGTGGGTCACTTTGCCTCAGACAAGAGGAGAGGTTGAGAATGAGAGTCCTTCATGATAAGCTCAGCCAGTGTGAGAACTGAGTCCAAGCTGTTAGCGCCACTCACCAACTGTCCAGACAACTGAGCTAACTGACAGCTTGCTATTAAACAGCAGAGGGTAGCCAGCAGTGAAAGTGCACAGGCTGTCAGGAGGGACATCGGGTTATAGATAACTGGAGAGGAATAACATGTGAGAGAGATAATGGGAACTGCAGATGCTGGAGAATCCAAGATAATAAAGTGTGAAGCTGGATGAACACAGCAGGCCAAGCAGCATCTTAGGAGCACAAAAACTGACGTTTCGGGCCTAGACCCTTCATCGGAGAGGGGGATGGGGTGAGGGTTCTGGAATAAATAGGGAGAGAGGGGGAGGCAGACCGAAGATGGAGAGAAAAGAAGATAGGTGGAGAGGAGAGTATAGGTGAGGAGGTAGGGAGGGGGTAGGTCAGTCCAGGGAAGATGGACAGGTCAAGGAGGAGGGATGAGGTTAGTAGATAGGAAATGGAGGTGCGGCTTGGGGTGGGAGGAAGGGATGGCTGAGAGGAAGAGCAGGTTAGGGATGCAGAGACAGGCTGGACTGGTTTTGGGATGCAGTGGGTGGAGGGGAAGAGCTGGGCTGGTTGTGTGATGCAGTGGGGGGAGGGGACGAATTGGGCTGGTTTTGGGATGCGGTGGGGGAAGGGGAGATTTTGAAGCTGGTGAAGTCCACATTGATACCATTAGGCTGCAGGGTTCCCAGGCGGAATATGAGTTGCTGTTCCTGCAACCTTCGGGTGACATCATTGTGGCACTGCAGGAGGCGCATGATGGACATGTCGTCTAAAGAATGGGAGGGGGAGTTAAAATGGTTCGCGACTGGGAGGTGCAGTTGTTTGTTGCGAACCGAGCGGAGGTGTTCTGCAAAGCAGTCCCCAAGCCTCCGCTTGGTTTCCCCAATGTAGAGGAAGCCACACAGGATACAATGGATACAGTATACCACATTGGCAGATGTGCAGGTGAACCTCTGCTTGATATGGAAAGTCATCTTAGGGCCTGGGATGGGGGTGAGGGAGGAGGTGTGGGGGCAAGTGTAGCATTTTCTGCGGTTGCAGGGGAAGGTGCCGGGTGTGGTGGGATTGGAGGGTAGTGTGGAGCTAACAAGGGACTCATGGAGAGAGTGGTCTCTCTGGAAAGCAGACAAGGGTGGGGATGGAAAAATGTCTTGGGTGGTGGGGTCGGATTGTGGATGGCGGAAGTGTTGGAGGATGATGCGTTGTATTGGGAGGCTGGTGGTGTGGTGTGTGTGGACGAGGGGGATCATCTTGGGGCAGTTGTGGCCGGGGCGGGGTGAGAGGGATGTGTTGCAGGAAATGCGGGAGACGCAGTCAAGGGCGTTCTCGACCACTGTGGGGGGAAAGTTGCAGTCCTTTAAGAACTTGGACATCTGGGATGTGCAGGAGTGGAATGCCTCATCCTGGGAGCAGATGCGGCGGAGGAGGAGGAATTGGGGATAGGGGATGGAATTTTTGCAGGAGGGTGGGTGGGAGGAGGTGTATTCTAGGTAACTGGGGGAGTCGGTGGGCTTGAAATAGACATCAGTTACAAGCTGGTTGCCTGAGATGGAGACTGAGAGGTCCAGGAAGGTGAGGGATGTGTTGGAGATGGCCCAGGTGAACTTGAGGTTGGGGTGGAAGGTGTTGGTGAAGTGGATGAACTGTCTGAGCTCCTCTGGGAAGCAGGAGGCGGCGCCAATATAGTCATTAATGTAATGGAGGAAGAGGTGGGGTTTGGGGCCTTTGTAGGTGCGGAAGAGGGACTGTTCCACGTAACCTACAAAGAGGCAGGCATAGCTGGGGCCCATGCGGGTGCCCATGGCCACCCCCTTTGTCTGTAGGAAGTGGGAGGAATCGAAAGAGAAGTTGTTGAGGGTGAGGACGAGTTCAGCTAGGCGGATGAGGGTGTCAGTGGAGGGGGATTGGTCGGGCCTGCGGGACAGGAAGAAGCGGAGGGCCTTGAGGCCATCTGCATGAGGAATACAGGTGTATAGGGACTGGATGTCCATGGTGAATATGAGGTGTTGGGGGCCAGGGAATTGGAAGTCCTGGAGGAGGTGGAGGGCCTGGGTGGTGTCACGGACGTAGGTGGAGAGTTCCTGGACCAAGGGGAGAAAATGGAGTCCAGATAGGTGCAGATGAGTTCGGTCGGGCAGGAACAGGCTGAGACAATGGGTCGACCAGGGCAGGCAGGTTTGTGGATTTTGGGAAGAAGATAGAAATGGACGGTGCGGGGTTGGGGAATAATAAGGTCGCAGGCTGTGCATGTGAGGTCCCCTGAGGTGATGAGGTCATGAATGGTGTTGGAGATGATGGTTTGGTGCTCGGGGGTGGGGTCATGATCGAGGGGGTGGTAGGAGGTGGTGTCGGAGAGTTGGCGTTTGGCCTCGGTGATGTAGAGGTCAGTGCGCCCTACTGCCACTGCACCACCCTTGTCTGCGGGTTTGATGGTGAGGTTGGGGTTGGAGCGGAGGGAGCGGAGGGCTGCCCGTTCTGCGGGGGAGAGGTTGGAGTGGGTGAGAGGGGTGGAGAGGTTGAAGCGGTTAATGTCTCGACAGCAGTTGGAGATGAAGAGGTCGAGGGAGGGTAGGAGGCCTGGGGGTGGTGTCCAGGAGGAGGACTTGTGTTGGAAGCGGGTGAAGGGGTCAGTGGAGGGAGGGTTAGGTTCCCGGTTGAAGAAGTAAGCGTGGAGGCGAAGGCGGCAGAAAAACTGCTCTATGTCCATATGTGACTGGTATTCGTTGATGTGTGGTCGTAGGGGGACAAAGGTGAGCCCCTTGCTTAGGACTGGAATAGCATGTGTATCATTTTGGACTCTTTCTCTGGGATTCTCATTTTAAACCTCATCCCTCCATTCAGAGTTGAGATTGCGCCGTGATTTTTTTTGTTTTGCCATGAATGTGTTAAAAGCTCTGTCCATGATTTAATCAAAAGCATGGTCCATCTATACTAAATAATGATCAGATAAATGGTATCCGATTACAGTAAGTATTCACTCGAAGCTCTTTGCGGTTTTAACTCCTGGGCAAGTAATAGTCCATAGGAAAAAATTGTTACACAAAAGAAAGGGTAACTGTGCATTTATATAGTGCTTTACATTGAGTCCAAGGCATCACAAAGCATTTTACTTTGGAAGTGCCCTGGCCATATTGAGGTAGGAAATGCAACTGCTCATTTAGACATAGTACACACTCACAAACAGCAAAGTTATAATGACCAGAGTAATGATTCACATGTTGGAAATTGAGGCCCTATATTCTCAGAGTCACCTCAAAAGTTAAAGATTTAGTAAAGTACATAAGTTCCCCAATTTATCAGACTTTCAGACCCATGGTGATAGAAAGCACAGACCAAATGAACGTACTAAAAGAATTAGTATCTATCAAATGTAGTTGACTGTGCTACAGGTAAACAGTTATAAACCATTAGCATTAAACTCTATTAATTAAAACTCTAATCCGTTTATAAACTCACCTTTCTCTCTCTCACACACACACACACACACACACACACACACACATACACACACACACACACACACACACACACACACACACACAAAAATAGAGTAAAAGACGTTCTGAACAGCATTGAAAAACTGGAAAGATGGTCAGTATTCCTTGTTCCCGGGATCCATTGTTGAGATAATCTTTTATGACTCTTCTCCTGGCCAGCACGTTGCTTCAGTCATCTTTCTCCAGTTGCTTCCACCGGTTGGCAAGAGACACAAGGTGGCTGGTTCCCTCGTAGCAAGTCTGTGACCTAACAGTTAAAAGTTACGGCTTGCAACAACTGCCTCAGAACTGGTAAGTTAATTCATTTTCTTCAGTTTTACAGTGATTTTTGACTGCAGATAACAGGGAGATAGCTTCTGAGCTGGGGAAGAACTCAATAGTATTCTCTTGCTGTGGAACTTGTTCTAAGCTCAATCTGTTTGGTTACCCAGGAACCAATCACATAGGTTCTGCCAGGGAAAAGATCTCTGTCATTAATAACTGGTCACTCGACCATAGACCGATCAGCTTTTTGTTGCCAACAAGGGCTGCATCTGTACACTCTCCTCAGCTCCAAATCATCTACAACTCAAGCCTCAATTACACATTGTTCAAACAAAGATTTACTCAATGCAGAGATATATAGTTACTTACTTCCAAAACTGCAGCCACTCTTTCAAACACAGATCAAAATAGTTCTGAAGAAGGGTCACTAGGCTTGAAATGTTAACTCTGTTTTCTCTTTGTAGATGCTGCCTGACCTGCTGAGTTCCTCCAGCAATTTCTGTTCTGCTTGCTTCAAATTTCGCTTTCTCAGTTCAGTACACTTCTAAAAAAAAACACAAAATGAAAAGACATTACCCTTATATCAGATAAGTTACTACTTAAAGAGGGTGGCCCGGTGGCTCAGTGGTTAGCACTGTTGCCACACTGTGCTAGGGGCCCAGGTTCAATTCCAACCTTGAGTCTGTGTGGAGTTTGCATGTTTTCCTCATGTTTGTGTGTGTTTCTTATCACAGTCCAGAGATGTGCAGGTTAGGTAGATTGACCATGTTAGAAGTGTTCTGTAGTATCCAAAGATAAGCAGGCTGGGAAATGCAGGGATATGGTAGGGGAGTTGATCTGGGTGGGAGGGTTGATGTGGACTCAATGGGCCAAGTAGCCTTCTGCACACTCTTGAGATTCTATGAGTGGTAAATATTGACCAGGAAATCTGATTGAATGATTCCTATTATATAAACTGCTATCATCAACATGCCCAAAGTATGAGATTGGATTACAGTCTTAAAGGATGTGGCTGGGATCTTTCATTTTAATGATCATATGTTATCTCTGCTGTATAAAAGTCAGCAGTTTTCATTTACTGTGGTTTGGATCATCAACTTGAGCTTAGCAGTGAAAGAAATTTCCTTAGGCTCAGCTTTTGAACTGCACAGACTACTAAACATCCCATCTGTTGGTGAAGTGACCCAGGGAAGTTAGGAGTTTGAAATTGACCAACAGCATTATGATGATGAGCTGGTAAGCAGTCATGATTACATTAAAGGGCCTAAGGTCTGTTTTGCTGGATAAAAATAAAATACTGCGGATGCTGGAAAACTGAAATGGGAACAACAAATACTAGAGAGACTCAGGGCGCCTGGCATCATCTGCGGCAGGAGAAACAGAGTTAAATTTTCGAGACCATTATTAGTCAATCTAACCCAGGTCAAATTGGGAGAGAAAGAAAACATCCAGGATACAAATTAATCCATGCATTAGAAATAGTCTGGAGAAGGAATGGACATTGAGTGATGAAGTATTTATTCATTCATGGGATGTGGATGTCACTGGCTGGGCCCAGCATTTATTGCCTGTCACTGGTTGCCCTTGAGAAGGTGTTGATGAGCTGCCTTCATGAACCGCTGTAGTCCATGTGCTGTGGGTTGACCCACAGAGAGGGAATTCTAGGATTTTGACCCAGCGACAGTGAAGAAGTGGTGATATATTTCCAAGTCGGGATGGTGAGTGGCTTGGAGGGGAACTTGTAGATGGTGGTGTACCCATATACCTGAAATTGACAGGGGAAGAAGTATTGAGAAGGAGATTGCTGAGCAGAGCTGCGGGATTATTAATCGCTGGCTTCATTATTGTAGACAGGATGATCTCAGCAGTCAAACTGTGAAAGAGTTGATGCTGCCAGAGCAACCAACTCCTTGGAAGATACTGCAATGACTCTCTGATAGTGTGGAACAGACAGTGGACTGGTGTCAGAATCCACTGCCTTTCTTCATAGCCGCTTCAGTCAGGGCTCCTGAGGAACCTTAAAGAACTTGCAAGGACTGGCAACAGCACATGCCCCTTGTTGGCATAATATACTGATGTATGAGGAGGCCAGTCAGCCCTTCAACTCTGTCCCACCATTCAGTTTGATCATAGCAAACAGATATTTTAACTCCAACCTTGAGAACATAAGAACTGATGGCAGGATTAGACCATTTAGCCCAGTTGGTTTGCTCTGTAGTGATTGTAACAAGGTCAGCCTGGTGGACCTCATAGAAAATGAGATGGCTGATTGGGGCTGTTATTGTGGTTCAATCAGGGAGCCCTGGCTGACAGATATAAACAGGAGTGTCAGAGGTTCTGTTCTCTCTGACAGCTGGCTTTGAGGGAGCTGGATCAGTGTCAAGGACTCTCCATGTGTGAATAAAGGGTGACCCGGTGACAGAATTCCAGCCTCAATGGAATTATTTCAGCCCTGCCAATTAACACGATCAATGCTGATCTCATCTTGGCCTGAAGTCCGCTCAGTCTCCCTAAGCCTTCAGGGCAATACTAATTAAAAATCTACCTCTCTGCTGTCTATCTCCTTACCTCCTCCTCTGTGTGCATTGGTTTCACATCCTTGACCAGTTGTTTGTCCCAGTGACTTCCCATGGCAGAGAGCTCACATGAACACCATTCTCTGAGTGGCTTGAACATGAAGCTTATTACTCCTTACTTACCTCTGGGATTTATTAGTCGCAATCTTTTTACTCTGGCTCCTACTTTTGGGAATTTTTCTCACCATATCTACCCTGTCCTATCCATCCATACCTCTGTTGGAAACAGAGAAACACAGTAAAGAGTAGGCCATTCTGCCCCCGAGCCTGCTCTACCATTCAGTATGACTGTGACTGATCATACAAGAGATTGTCTCTTTTTGATTTAAAGACCGTTACCTATTCACCTTCTCCTATGGCTGTAGATTTACAGTTTGACATTATCCTTGTAACCTTTTCTTGCACTTTTACCAGTTCCTCTGTCTACTTTCAATAGAATGGATTTAGGAGCTGTGCACAGATGCCTGAAGTCCACTCAGACCAGGCACCAGTACACACTTGCAATGACTACAATACTGTTGTATTAAACCCCAGTACTTTGCTCGTACTTATAACTGTACTTCTGACCTGCAGTGCTGCTTTTAATGATCTGTATTCCGCGATCCCTTTGTTTCTCTACCCCATTCAGTCTTTCTTCATTTGTTAAAGTGTTGGCAGCAATGTTTCTATTTTTTCATTGAATACACAAAGTTGCAAGGGAAATCTAAAATATTTTTGTCAATTTCGGAATCCTCATGGGGCTTCTTCTTTTAATGACGAATAGAGTGTGCTAAAGGTTATGAATATAAATGAAGTGGATCATCCATGTTGTTACAGTTATAATCTGATCAGATGTTACTGCAAGCCTCTGTGTTCCATCTGTTTGCTTTGTTTCTTTCCCTCAGCAATCGCTTGTTACTCTGCTTTTGCTGCTGAAAGCTCACATTCCTGTTCAACACTGACCCCACTGCCTCTCTAGGGAGCGACAATTTTGAATTCCTCTTTTCAAGTGCACAGTTTTGGCGGACGCAGCAGGTCACCGCAACATTGGGAGCACATTGGATGGTGCTGTTATAATTCAGGCAGCTAAAGATTGCTTTTCAGCCTGGATAAGCGAGCCCATTCAGTTTCAATTTCGGTCTGTGTGTGAGTGGAGGGCCCATTCCACTGTCATCACCCACGTTACTGTGGGCACCTGCTGTTAGATTGGGTCCACCTTGACTTCAAATGGAGAGCCAATCCATCCCTCTTTGATTGTGAAAAGGTTTGCCTGTCAAAGGGCCCACAATTCATAGTATCTCCCTGCAATCAACAATGTCGCACATTCCACATGGTAAACCCTCCCAAGGTACTTCATAGAGACCACAACAGCTAGGTCAGGCACCAAGCTACAGATGAAGACATCAGGAGAGGTGATCACAAGCTTGGTCATAGAGATTGTTTTTAAGGACTGTCTTAAAGGAAGAGAGAGAGAGAGAGAGAGAGAGAGAGAGAGAGATTAAGGTGGAATTTCAGAATTTAGGGCCCCCAGCAGCTGAAGGCCATGCCACCATAGTGTCATATAGCCCTGAGGAGGCCCTATGGCCCATCAAGTCTGTGCCCACCTATCTGCACAAATGCCACCAACTGCAGAGTGGTAGAAATCGGGGTTGCTTCAGAAGTCAGAATTGGAGGCGACTTGGAGGGTTGTAAGGCTGGAGGAAGGAAGAGAGATAGAAGGAAGCAGGTGAGGCTGTGGAGTAATTCAAAAACTCAGATCCAAATTTCAAATCGGAGATATTGCCAATTCAGGACCTAACGTGCAGAGGACTGGCGGGCAGAAAGGTCTTTTAAAAAAGTTAGAGCAGCAGTGTTTTGGCAGAGCTTTCATCGACATGTCGGAGGACATTCAAGAGAACGTTGGAATAATCAGGTTGGGAGAAAGTGACAGCGGTGGATGCGCTAAGGCAGAGAAGGATAAGTGACAAGGACACAATGTAATCTTGCAGCAATATTAGAGACTGGGGGGGCCGCATACCTCTTACATTGATGTAATTTTGTGGGTTTGGGAGTAGGGGCTTAAGTGGCGACATTAATACAACCTGTAGCTCTACACACCCACTGTGACTCTGTGATCTGATAATAATTCATGGCCAGCTTGATCAATGACATGACCAAATTCCATGTGTAATGGTATGGACAGTGCTGGCAACAGGATGATAACACATTGCCATCAGCATGAGTGGGTGGCAAACTAAGGCCCGAAACGTCAGCTTTTGTGCTCCTGAGATGCTGCTTGGCCTGCTGTGTTCATCCAGCCTCACATTTTATTATCTTGGAATCTCCAGCATCTGCAGTTCCCATTATCTCTAATCCAATACCACTCCCTGTTTTTTGCTATGAGCCAGAGGCCAAGAAATTAAATGTCGCAGGAACATTCTGAGCCAGAATAATAGCTTTCCTGACCTCGGAGGCGGGGCTAAGTCTTTGGGGATTCTGCGCTGAACTGCAGCCCATTTACACATCACTCTAGTGACCCTGTGCTAGGCCCGAAACGTCAGCTTTTGTGCTCCTGAGATGCTGCTTGGCCTGCTGTGTTCATCCAGCCTCACATTTTATTATCTTGGAATCTCCAGCATCTGCAGTTCCCATTATCTCTAATCCAATACCACTCCCTGTTTTTTGCTATGAGCCAGAGGCCAAGAAATTAAATGTCGCAGGAACATTCTGAGCCAGAATAATAGCTTTCCTGACCTCGGAGGCGGGGCTAAGTCTTTGGGGATTCTGCGCTGAACTGCAGCCCATTTACACATCACTCTAGTGACCCTTTGCACCTCTACACTCAAGAGGCTGTGGGAGACTGGACCAGAAAATCTGTAGTGATCTGTACTCCTATGAACCTGTCTATCTGAGTTAGCTGCTGTTCCTCCCCTGACAATGAATAAAATGGGGATATCTACAGAGAAAGCCATTTTACACTCCCTTCTGCTATTTGTTTTTATTCATTCATAGGATGAGGGCATCACAGTCCAGGCCATTTATTGCCCATCCCAGGGGGCAGTAAATAGTCAACTACATTGCTATGGATCTGGAGTCACTTATGGGGGTCTAGACCAGATATGGACAGCAGTTTCCTTCCCTAAAGGAGATTAGAGAGCCAGATGGTTTTTTAAATCCCCTGGCAATCAACAATGGTCATATTTTAGACTCTAGGCCCTGTTATCTGCTGTGGTGGGATTTGAACCCAGGTCCCCTGTATTACTGGATTAGCAGTCTGGCAATAATGCCACAAGGCCATGGTCTCCCTGAGGGAATTCTGTTGACTGAGGAAACTCTGTTAACAAGAAACAGACAGAAGAATGACTTCCCAACGAGGTCAGGAGTCTCCAAGGTAAAAGGGCAAAAACTACCCAAAATTTGGAGGCTAGACCAGTTTGATGGAGGGATGAGGAGAATTATTTTATGTTTGTTACGACTTGCCTGAAAGGGAGGTGGAAGCAGATTAAATAATAACTTACAAAAGAGGATTAGATAGAAACTCGTCAGAGAAAACACTTAGTGTTATGGGCAAGGAGCAAGGAGAGTGAGATATCCTTTGAAATAGACTGCCATAGGGATGATAGGCCAAATGGCTCCCATTGTGTTGTATGACTCTACACAGACAGGGGTTGGATGCAGGATCTGGAACCATGATGTTAGAACATAGAGAACATAGAACATAGAACAGTTCAGCACAGAACAGGCCCTTCAGCCCACGATGTTGTGCCGACCATTGATCCTCATGTATGCACCCTCAAATTTCTGTGACCATATGCATGTCCAGCAGTCTCTTAAATGACCCCAATGACCTTGCTTCCACAACTGCTGCTGGCAACGCATTCCATGCTCTCACAACTGTCTGTGTAAAGAACCCGCCTCTGACATCCCCTCTATACTTTCCTCCAACCAGCTTAAAACTATGACCCCTCGTGTTAGCCATTTCTGCCCTGGGAAATAGTCTCTGGCTATCAACTCTATCTATGCCTCTCATTATCTTGTATACCTCAATTAGGTCCCCTCTCCTCCTCCTTTTCTCCAATGAAAAGAGTCCGAGCTCAGTCAACCTCTCTTCATAAGATAAGCCCTCCAGTCCAGGCAGCATCCTGGTAAACCTCCTCTGAACCCTCTCCAAAGCATCCGCATCTTTCCTATAATAGGGCGACCAGAACTGGACGCAGTATTCCAAGTGCGGTCTAACCAAAGTTTTATAGAGCTGCAACAAGATCTCACGACTTTTAAACTCAATCCCCCTGTTAATGAAAGCCAAAACACCATATGCTTTCTTAACAGCCCTGTCCACTTGGGTGGCCAATTTAAGGGATCTATGTATCTGCACACCAAGATCCCTCTGTTCCTCCACACTGCCAAGAATCCTATCCTTAATCCTGTACTCAGCTTTCAAATTCGACCTTCCAAAATGCATCACCTCGCATTTATCCAGGTTGAACTCCATCTGCCACCTCTCAGCCCATCTCTGCATCCTGTCAATGTCCCACTGCAGCCTACAACATCCCTCTATACTGTCAATGACACCTCCAACCTTTGTGTCATCTGCAAACTTGCTGACCCACCCTTCAATCCCCTCATCCAAGTCATTAATAAAAATTACAAACCGTAGAGGTCCAAGGACAGAGCCCTGTGGAACACCACTCACCACTGACTTCCAGGCAGAATATTTTCCGTCTACTACCACTCGCTGTCTTCTGTTGGCCAGCCAATTCTGTATCCAGACAGCTAAGTTCCCCTGTATCCCATTCCTCCTGACCTTCTGAATGAGCCTACCATGGGGAACCTTATCAAATGCCTTACTGAAGTCCATATACACCACATCCACAGCTCGACCCTCATCAACTTTTCTAGTCACATCCTCAAAGAACTCGATAAGGTTTGTGAGGCGTGACCTGCCCCTCACAAAGCCGTGTTGACTGCATTTAATCAAGCCATGCTCTTCCAGATGGTCATAAATCCTATCCCTCAGAATCCTTTCTAACACCTTGCAGACGACAGACGTGAGACTTACTGGTCTGTAATTGCCAGTGATTTCCCTATTTCCTTTCTTGAAGAGAGGAATTACATTTGCCTCTCTCCAGTCCTCAGGTACGACTCCAGTGGAGAGCGAGGATGCAAAGATCCTTGCAAGTGGCGAAGCAATTGCATTTCTCCCTTCCCAAAGCAGCCGAGGACAAATCTGGTCCGGGCCTGGCGACTCCCCAGGCCCTAGGAGGCAGACTGGGGGAAACTATTACCTTAGAGATGTCCTCTGTCATCTGTGGCAGTGATGAGTCAAGTTTTCCCATTCACCATTCGTATTTCTGATGAAACTGGGAAATGTAACTGGCCGATGCAATCCCCTACCCCAAAACATTCCACCTGAATCCTGAGTATGCCGGGCACTGGGAAGATTACCATGTTAGCTTTGGAAGCAATGTAGCAAAGTGTCACTAAATTAGTCTCTTCATTGAAGAGGTTGTCCAACAACAGGAGGCTAAGCAAATTAGGTTGACATTTCCTGGAAAGAATGAGAGGTGATCATATTAAACCATTCGAGGTTCTGAAGGAGCTGGAAAGGGAAGACATGGAGAGATTGTACCGGCTGATCAGGGGATCTAAACATAGGTACCCAATCTCGGAATAAAGGACCAATTATTTAGGAATGCAATGAGAAATTTCTTCACTCAGAGTGTTGTGAATCTTTGGAATTCTCTGCTTCAGAGGGTCGCGAATGCTGCATCAATGAATATATTTGAGGCTTGGCACACAGCTTTTGGTCTCTGGGGGACAATGTGAGCAGACAAGAAAGTGGAGCTAGGCAGGATGGTTAAAAAGGCATTTGGCATGCTTGCTTGCATTGCTCAGTCCTTTATGTATAGAGTTTGGGTATCTTGTTGAGGTTGTATAGTACATTGATGAGGTCTCTTTTGGAAACTGTATCCACTTCTGGCCACCCAGTTATAGCAAGGATATTATCAAGCTCGAGATGGTTCAGAAGAGATTTACCAGGATGTTGCCGGGTATGGAAGGGTTGAGTTATAAAGAAAAGATGGATAGGCTGGGATTATTTTCACTGGCAGTTGAGAGGCAACCTTGCTGAGGTTTATAAAATAATGAGAGGTATAGATGAAGACAATAGTTGGTGTATTTTCCTTAGGATGGCGGATTTCAAGACTAAGGGGCACACTTTTAAGATGAGAGGAGAGGGATTTATAAAAGACATGGGACGGAAAATTTTTTACACAGAGGGTGGATCACGTGTGGAACAAACTTCCTGAGGAAGCGGTGAATGTGGGTACAATTACAGTGTTTAATAGTTATTTGGATAAGTACACGAGTAGCAAAGAGTTGGAGAGACATGGGCCAGCAGCAGGCACGTGGGATTAATTTAGTTTGGGATTATGATCGGCATGGACTCGTTGGTCTGAAGGGCCTGTTTCTGTGCTATATGACTCGATGACGATGATCCTGAAGATCAGCCATGATCACATTGAATAATAGAGCAGGCTCAAAGGGCCAAATGGTCAAGTACTATTTATATTTCTTGTGTTTTGTCTTCAGCATCTCTTGCCCTCGACTCAGTCTTTGGGGGATAGAGCCTCTTTCGTCTGGACTGCAAAAGGGAGCTGTCTCCATGTTCCTAACAGCCAGCCTAAGTGTTGGAGTTGGAGTTGGTTATTAGAGCCATTCCATTGCTAGTAGATTGCCAGGGAGTCCTCAAATTGTTTCACTTGGCTTCCAGGAACTCCTTACCTATGTCCGTGACACCACCCCGCCATCCACCTCCTCCAGAACTTCCAATTCCCTGACCCCCAATACCTCATTTTCACCATGGACGTCCAGTCCCTATACACCTGTATTCCTCATGCAGATGGCCTCAAGGCCCTCCGCTTCTTCCTGTCCCGCAGGCCCGACCAATCCCCCTCCACTGACACCCTCATCCGCCTAGCCGAACTCGTCCTCACCCTCAACAACTTCTCTTTCGATTCCTCCCACTTCCTACAGACGAAGGGTGTGGCCATGGGTACCCGCATGGGCCCAAGCTATGCCTGCCTCTTTGTAGGTTACGTGGAACAGTCCCTCTTCCGCACCTACACAGGCCCCAAACCCCACCTGTTCCTCCGTTACATTAATGACTGTATTGGCCCCGCCTCCTGCTTCCCAGAGGAGCTCAAACAGTTCATCCACTTCACCAAAACCTTCCACCCCAACCTCAAGTTCACCTGGGCCATCTCCAACACATCCTTCACCTTCCTGGACCTCTCAGTCTCCATCTCATGTAACCAGCGAGAAACTGATGTCCATTTCAAGCCCACTGACTCCCACAGCTACCTAGAATACACCTCCTCCCACCCACACTCCTGCAAAAATTCCATCCCCTGTTCCCAATTCCTCCGCCTCCGCTGCATCTGCTCCCAGGATGAGGCATTCCGCTCCCGCACATCCCAGATGTCCAAGTTCTTCAAGGACCGCAACTTTCCCCCCGCAGTGGTCGAGAACACCCTTAACCACGTCTCCCGCATTTCCCGCAACACATCCCTCACACCCCGCCCCCGCCACAACCGCCCAAACAGGATCCCCCTCGTTCTCACATACCACCCCACCAACCTCCGGATACAACGCATCATCCTCCGACACTTCCGCCATCTACAAGCCAACCCCACCATCCAAGCTATTTTTCCATTACCACCCTTGTCTGCCTTCCGGAGAGACCACTCTCTCCGAGACTCCCTTGTTCGCTCCACACTGCCCTCCAACCTCACCACACCCGGCACCTTCCCCTGCAACCATAGGAAGTGCTACACTTGCCCCCACACCTCCTCCCTCACCCCCATCCCAGGCCCTAAGATGACTTTCCATATCAAGCAGAGGTTCACCTGCACATCTGCCAATGTGGCATACTGTATCCATTGTACCCGGTGTGGCTTCCTCTACATTGGGGAAACCAAGCGGAGGCTTGGGGACTGCTTTGCAGAACACCTCCGCTCGGTTCTCAATAAACAACTGCACCTCCCAGTCACAAACCATTTTAACTCCCCCTCCCGTTCTTTAGATACATGTCCACCATGGGCCTCCTGCAGTGCCACAATGATGTCACCCGAAGGTTGCAGGAACAGCAACTCATATTCCGCTTGGGAACCCTGCAGCCCAATGGTATCATTGTGGACTTCACAAGCTTCAAAATCTCCCCTTCCCCCACCGCATCCCAAAAGCAGCCCAGCTCTTCCCCTCCTCCCACTGCATCCAAAACCAGCCCAGCCTGTCTCTGCCTCCCTAACCTGTTCTTCCTCTCACCCATCCCTTCCTCCCACCTCATGCCGCACCTCCATTTCCTACCTACTAACCTCATCCCACCTCCTTGACCTGTCTGTCTTCCCTGGGCTGACCTATCCCCTCCCTACCTCCCCACCTATACTCTCCTTTCTACCTATCTTCTTTTCTCTCCATCTTCGGTCCGCCTCCCCCTCTCTCCCTATTTATTCCAGTTCCCTCCCCCCATCCCCCTCTCTGATGAAGGGTCTAGGCCCGAAACGTCAGCTTTTGTGCTCCTGAGATGCTGCTTGGCCTGCTGTGTTCATCCAGCCCCATATTTTGTTATCCTGTTTCACCTGGCTGTCCTGTCTGCAGCTTATGAGCTGATGACCTCAACAGTGTGAGTATTAAGGGGCAGCTATATGGCCATGGATGCCCTCTTTTTAGAGTGATTGTCAGCCACCCTCTTGTGGAGGTCTCGCGGCACAGCCAGCAGTGTTCCTACGGCTCTGTGTTCAAGCCCAGGCTCAGGCAGTAGATGGCCACAGGAGGTTTGTCATAATGCTGCCAAACAGACAAATAATTGACCAGTAAGTCTCGCTTTTGGCAGGCCATAGGTATGGAACAGTGGTCATCCAGAACCTTACAGATAAAAGAAGCCCTCATAGGTTCATTCCATGAGCAAGTATCACCCTCTCTCCAAGGGGTTGCCACACACTAACTGCCCTCTCAGGTGGTTCTAAAAGGTCCTGGGGGACTATTCATTGCAATTTCCAATGTATCCATTACTAGAGCCCGGAATACATCAAGCCACAACATTATGAAACCCACAGTTGCCCAATGGTGTGAATTAAAGACTTAAAGGGAGCCAGAAAAGTAAGAAATTAATGCAGAAACAAAAGTCAGATTATTTGACTGAAGTTACTTTGAATCATGAGGAGTAATCTGTGACCTTCTGAACTTGCTGACTAACAAGTACATACATTTCCACACATTTTCTGCTATCATTGACCTGCCTTGCAGTTGGAGCAAAATTTCTCCTACAATGTATCAATATTTGCAGATTCATTCATGAAGATATCTGCTTTGCTGGGGCTCCAAGCACTCAATCACTATTTCTAGGTGTTTTTCAATGTATACTGTGAAGTCTTGCCTGCCTCCACCTGGGGTATGTCAATATTTACAGGTACCCCTCAAAATGTCCAGGTGAACCCAAAGGGTCCGTCATTGTTTGTAGATGGTTGTGAAGAATGTACCATTATTTACAGGAGTTTGAAGAACTGTAATCAATTTGCATTGTGGCAATACTTCAGAGTGGAAGGATTTTTAAGAAGTTCAGTCATGGGATGTGGGCGTCACTGGTGGGCCAGCGTTTATTGTTGGGAGTTAAACACATTGCTATGAGTCTGCAGTTGCCTGTAGCCCAACAAATTCCTTCTGTAAAGAGCATTAATGAATCAGATGGGGTTTTCCAACAATTGTCATTCTCAGTGTCTCAATTCCAGATATTTTAAGATTCAAACTTCAACCCTTGGCAATGGCAGGATTCGAGCCCAGCTCCTCAGAGTCTCATACCAAATAAAAAAAACAAAAAGAACTGCCGATGCTGTAAATCAGGAACAAAATCAGAAGTTGCTGGAACAGCTCAGCCGGTCTGGCAGCATCTGTGAAGGGAACTGAGGAAACGTCACCGGGCCCGAAACGTTCTCTTCACAGAGCTGAGCTTTTCCAGCCGCTTTTGTTTCTGTTTCTCAGACGATTACCTGGGTCTCCAGATTAATAAGCTAGTGATGGCGCCACATTGCTGTTGCCTATCTGTGAGATAGTTACCAGAATGGGTTACAGACTGATAGCGTTGGCGGGACTTGGTAGAGTCCTCCATGTTGAATGTGGACTTCATGTGGACTTCGCACGCCCTAGAGATTCAGGTCAAAGTCTTCCCCTGCACCAAATCAAACAATGTATGCCTTATAACCTAATTTCATCCAACACTTGAGCTGCTTCACACCTTTATCTCCACTGACCAGGAGCGAGGCGCAGTGTGAGTGAGACTTAGCCAAGGGGAGGAAATGGGAAAACACATATGAAACCTGAAAAAGCAAAATATTGATTATAATAAAAAACTGTAGCATGGTATTTTGAAGGATTTCATTATTTCTAATTGAATCATGATTACACCAGTCAGTTTAAGCGTATGTATCTATTCCTGAAGGAATAACAGGATATGCTTCCAACTTCAGAGAGCGGCCTCTTTTTATTATGGAAGAGAATGAAATTCAAGTTAATATTTGATAGTCCTGTTATTCCAAGGTATTGCAGAACGACCGAAGGCCGTTTGAAAGAGAAGAAAATGAACTAGGTGAGAAAGACCTTCTTCAGATTGGACGATCCGTTTGATTAAGATTAATGGCAAATTCTTGTCTCGAGCAAATGGGAATTCAATGGAGATAGAATTTTTTACCTTTTCTTTATTGCAGCAAGGAATTGACCTTAACAAGAGCCAATGCTATAAATTCTTGCGCCCGATTTGAGCTTCTCATCAAGTCATTAATAAGGGACTTTGCCAATGCAATTTGTGTTCGCAAAAAAAAAAGTTTTCTTTTATAATATGTTTGAAACCCAAGGCTGTGGCACCTTCTCTCTGTTTGTGCCAATATTTGAAGATGCTCCTGATGCAGTCAGTCACTGTTGCAAAGGCGTGATTTCAGGGCCAGCATTAATTCTCCACTTGCTTGCAAAGTCACCACACTTTATGGGTCTTTTCAGCTTGAACATCTCAGGACAACATGTAAGAGGGAACTAAATTGTTTCTCTATTAAAGGGCACAGGGAGATCAAAGAGACGGAGATCAGCCCAGATGAGCTCATGGAGAAAGTTAATGCCACAGACGCAGCAAACTGATTAGTATGCTTCTGTGTTGTGACTTTCCCACGATCTAGTGTGTGGGCTTTTGACTCAACAATGTGTTTCATGGGACAATATCCCACAAGCCCACCTTCAGGGTTGGGACATGAGACAGAGCAGGACGATTTTACATCGAGGGAGAAGAGACGAGATGAGCTGAAATTGGTCTTTGACATAAGAAGTAGGCTTTTGAGATAACAAGGTGTTGAGCTGGACGAACACAGCAGGCCAAGCAGCATCAGAGGAGCAGGAAGGCTGACGTTTGGGCCTGGACCCTTCTCCAGAAATGGGGGAGGGGAAGGGGATTCTGAAATAAATAGGGAGAGAGGGGGAGGCAGATGCCTTGTTTTAGTAGAAGAAGAGAGATGCAGTTAGATAAAAGGGTTCAAAAGGAGAATTCCAGTATACTGGAATAAGATCTGAATATCAGGCATTTTTGACCCAGAGAAGGATAGATTAATATTAATTAAGGTTATCAGGGCATGGATGAGAAGCTGGAATTTGGAGCACAAAAAGATCCTACTGAATGGGTGGCACAGTGGCTTAGTGGTTAGCACTGCTGTCTCACAGCGCCAGGGACCTTGGTTCAATTCCTCCCTCAGGTGACTGTCTGTACAGAGAATGCACATTCTCCAGGTGCTCTGGTTTCCTCCCAATGTCCAATGGTCTGTGGTTTAGGTGGATTGGCTATTCTAAATTGCCTGTAACGTGCAGGGATGTGCAGGCTCAGTGCGTTAGCCATGGGAAATGCAGGGTCACAATACAGGGATAGGCGGGGGTCAGGCATGGGTGGGATGCTCTTCAGAGGGTCAGTGTTGACTTGAAGGGCTGAATGGTCTGCTTCCACATAGTAGGGATTCTATGATTCTAAGAATGGCCCAGCAGACTTACGTGGCCTACATCCGCTCCTCATTTGCGTGTTAGAGAGATGACCAAAAGGTTCAGTCAATGCCAATGGTGGGATATGTCAGAGGGAGGGTAGGAAGTCAAAGGCGTTGAGGCAGTGAAGGTTCCAGAGATGAGATGGGGCCAGGTTTTACTGAAATTTGCAACTCACGACTGATATGATGGAATCAAAGTCTCATGCAATTTACTTCAGTTGGCTGTTTCACTATGAGAAGCATCACAGCCAAGCTGCTCTTGATCTTAACCAACAGCTATGCTCACAGAGCTTATAACAACTGTTGTTGTAGTCAGGGAAAATTGTAGCGTTTCCTCAGTGTGTAAAGAAATTTTCCGAACCAACCTATTCAGAATGTTGTAACATACTTCTGGAGCAGGTGGGACTTGAATCCATGCTGGGACACAGGACCCTTCTTTAGTTTATAGGTACTACACTTAATTGTTATATCCACACAGGTCAACCAAATACTCAACTATAAATCATTTTAGTATCACAAATTTTATGCCTAAACTGGGTGAGCAAAACTGATTCAACAATAGCTGTCAAAAGGGAACTGGATAGATAGTGAACAAGTGAAGTTTCTCAGGATTATGGGGTAAGAGGAGGGGAATGGGACTAATTGGATAGTTCACTCACTGGCTAGGGATAGTAGGAACTGCCGATGCTGCACGCAGAGATAACAAGGTGTGGAGCAGGCCAGGCAGCATCAGAGGATCAAACTTCTCCTGCAGCTGGATCCTGACTTGAAACATCAGCTTTCCTGCTCCTCTGATGCTGCCTGGCCTCACACAATGGCTAGCATGGCTAGGTTGGGCCAAATGACTTCCATCAGTGTTATACAACTCTATGATTAGGATTCGAACCTTGGGTCTTTCTTATGCAGTGTGGTCTTAATACAACACAGTCATGTCTGAGTCATTTACCAATGTATATGAAGATATCTTTAAGCTCATTCCCCTGTCTGAAACCAGGATGGCAAATCTTGTTTGTATTGCCACTCCTTGATTGGTCACCAATGGATTCAGAGATGAAAAGAAAATGCACGGTAGGGAGACAGCAGGCACAGCCACGTGTTGAAAAATATTTGGAATTTAGATGTTGTCTCTCAGGGTGATTCACATAATTAATTCCTTTGGAAAAGTAGTGGCCGCTGTTAATTGGGCAAAAGCCAAATTGCTGGGCACTATGAGGCTGCAAGCAGCAATGAGATAAACGATTAATCAATGCACTTTAGCTGGATCAGATTGATGAAGGATTGACATGCATGAGCCAAAAGAGAGCTTGCACTTTGCAAAATACTGCGCTGGCTCTTTCAGGATTTACCTGAACTCAAAAGGTAAAGACGGTGTCATGTTGTGGAATGTTTACCTTGATTGTGTAGTCAAGCCTTGGACTGGGGCTTAAACTCAGAAGGTACTGAGAGCGAGAGAGTTACCAGCGGTGCTAAGCTGTAATTGTATACCACCTTGCAAGCTGTAGAGGGAAAGTTGTGAGTGTTCCACGGTTAGAAGAATTTATGGGTTACTGCAGCCCACTGGAGCTTTACTTGATGTCTTAGGGATTTCAGGATATATTTCCTAAGTAGCACAGTTTTTTTTAACCTCTCCCTGGTGAATGTCTGACAGATGGGGTGGGGTACGTGGCTGCATGATGTCTAGGTGGGGCAAGATCAATGGGTCACTCAACTTTGCTTTTTTATGTAACTCTGTTTGATATTTTTACTTTCTTTTTCCCCGTGATTTTGAATTGCACCAAATTCTTATTAATCCCCTGGCACATCCCAGTTTCACCTAAAGCTGTGCCAACCTCGAGGCTGCTTGTAGTTTTAAAAATTAATTCACGGGATGTGGGCATTGCTGGCTGAGATAGCATTTATTGCCCTTCCCTTGTAGTCCTTGAGAAGGTGGAGGGGAGCTGTCTTTTCCAGGGCAACTAGGGATTGGCAACATTTGCTGGTCCAGCCGACGGTGCCCGCATTGTGCAAATGAGCGACAAAACAATTGCAGATCCTTTAAGATGCAGGACTGAGAGTCACAATAGAAGATGATCGACTACAGTTACAGAGTAGCTGCAACACAGATGGGGGTTGGTTAGCTTGGTTGGCTGGACAGCTGTTTTGCAAAGCCAAAGCATGCGGTTTATTCCTATCCTGGCTGTAAGACTCTCTTTCGCAACCTGTCCTTACACCTGAGGAGTGGCATCCCTCAGGTTAAACTGCTACCAGTTCTCCGCCTCTCTCTCTCTCTCTCTCTATCTCTCTTTCTAATAAAAGAGCAGCCCCATGCAACAGAACATGCTGCCATTCAACCCATCAAACCTCCAAAATCCCTCTGAAGCAGCAATGCAGCTAGATCAATATCCTTGCCCTTTCTTCAAAACTTTTCCGTAATTACACAGAACATAGAACATTACAGTACAGTACAGGCCCTTCGGCCCTCGATGTTGTGCTGACCTGTCATACCATCTAACCTACACTATTCCATGTACGTCCATATGCTTATCCAATGACGACTTAAATGTACCTAGAGTTGGCGAATCTACAACTGTTGCAGGCAAAGCGTTCCACTCCCTTACTACTCACTGAGTAAAGAAACTACCTCTGACATCTGTCCTATATCTTTCACCCCTCAATTTAAAGCTATGCCCCCTTGTGCTCGCCATCATCATCCTAGGAAAAAGGCTCTCCCTATCCACCCTATCTAACCCTCTAATTATTTTATATGTTTCAATTAAGTCACCTCTCAACCTTCTTCTCTCTAATGAAAACAGCCTCAAGTCCCTCAGCCTTTCCTGCTTCCCTCCATACCAGGCAACATCCTAGTAAATCTCCTCTGCACCCTTTCAAAAGCTTCCACATCCTTCTTATAATGCGGTGACCAGAACTGTACACAATATTCCAAGTGCGGCCGCACCAGAGTTTTGTACAGCTTCACTATAACCTCTTGGTTCCAGAACTCGATCCCTTTATTAATAAAAGCTAAAACACTGTGTGCCTTCTTAACAGCCCTGTCAACCTGGGTGGCAACTTTCAAGGATCTGTGTACATGGACACAGAGATCTCTCTGCTCATCTACACTGCTAAGAATCTTACCATTAGCCTTGTACTTTGCCTTCCGGTTACTCCTACCAAAGTGCATCACCTCACACTTGTCTGCATTAAACTCCATTTGCCACCTCTCAGCCCAGCTCTGCAGCTTATCTATGTCTCTCTGCAACCTACAGCATCCTTCATCACTATCCACAACTCCACTGACCTTAGTGTCGTCTGCAAATTTACTAACCCATCCTTCTATGCCCTCATCCAGGTCATTTATAAAAATGACAAACAGCAGTGGACCCAACATCGACCCTTGCGGTACACCACTAGTAACTGGTCTCCAGGATGAACATTTCCCATTAACTACCACCCTCTGTCTTCTTTCAGCAAGCCAATTTCCGATCCAAACTGCTATATCTACCGCAATTCCATTGCTCTGCATTTTGTACAATAGCCTATTGTGGGGAACCTTATCGAACACCTTGCTGAAATCCATATACACCACATCAACCGGTTTACTCTCATACTTGGAGTGCTTCTCCAGTTTCTTTTACAAAGCCTCCATTGAACCTGCCTCCACCACACTCTCAGTCAGTGTATTCCAGATCCCACTCCCTGGGTAAAAAATAGTCTGATTTCTCACCTTTGGGCGTCCCGTCTGGATCTTTTGCCACCGTTTTTGGCAGCACGCACACTAAAACAGAAACTTTACCGAGAGAACGAGTGTGCAGCCCCGCACTACGGTGACACTGAAGCATTCCCCATTTTTAATCTCTTCCACAATATTGCCCAAAGTGGGAAAGAAGCATCTGCGAAGGTGCCAAGTGTCTCTAACAGGCTCACACACAAACAGGGGAGACTGTGATCGCTAACCTGAACATCCTGCCCACCCAGCACTTCAAGTATAACACAGTCGCACCTGTAGAAGATTGTGCGGACCCAACGTCGGACGCAGGACCCCCAAGCCCAAACTGGAAGTCACCCTCGATCCTCGGAAACTGCTTGGGAAGAAAAACCACTTTCAATCTCTATCCTCTTGTTCTCTTTGCCTCTTGTCAAAATGAACAGTTTCACTCTACATTTTGTAAGAGCATGTAGCCAGAAAGTGCCTGGCAACCTGTGAGAATCAAATGGAGTTTTTTCTTTCCTTCTTGTCAATAGGGACGGTTAAGCAGTATTGAACCTTAGGATTTAAGAGCTGTCTATCAAATGGTCGATCAAAGCAGATGCAGTTCTACCAGCTACTTAACGTTGATTCCCTTATCAGAAAAGTGACCACGACAAGGGATTAGAAACGAAGAAAAAAACACATTGAGAATCTGAAAACGCACAGCAAAAGCTGTCAGTGCCTGAAAGAGGGTAAATCTCAGGTTAATGCATGGGATATAGGAGCCTCTTTAAAACTGTTTTGGATTCTTTGGCTCCTGTGAGTCTATAAGACATCTCATCAATGAGGTAGTTAGTTGCTGAGTGGCGTGCAGCTCATCCTATTTCTCTGCAGAAGAAGAGATATGTTCCCAATGCTGGAATACTGACGTGTCTGTCACGCAAACAGATTGTGATTCACCTTAATAAAGTGTGGGGCTGGACAAACATGGCGTTTCTGATGAAGGGTCTAGGTCCGAAACATCAACTTTTGTGCTCCTAAGATGCTGCTTGGCCTGCTGTGTTCATCCAGCTCCACACCTTGTTATCTCGGATTCTCCAGCATCTGCAGTTCCCATTAACTCTTATCTGTGATTCACCTTGGTGGTTTCATGTACCTTGTCAAGACAACGGATCAAAGCCCCAGATGAATGTATTAAACTTTTAAATACTTTTTTTTATTAAGAAAGCAAATTATACTGGTTAAAACACGATGAAGAATGTAAATTCTGTGCTTGGCTTCAATATGTGCACGTGTTTTACATTGAGTCCAGAGAGGAACCATGGAAGTTCACACCTAAATAGTGTCAAAGAAAAATTCTAGAGAGCAATATTTCAAAGGGAGAGATGTCATTCACAAACTGAGCTGTGACTTCCTGTCACTTTTGAGATACAAGGAGCTACTAGCCTTCTGTCAGTTGCAGGCTACTTCCTGCGGATGATGTCTCAGACCATGGATATGATACAAGTTGAAGGATGTTCTGGATGTGCTTTATGCTCCCAGGGAATACACAAGAAAAGAAGCTTAAAAAGCCAACCATAATCACTGGTCTCTACATGGGAGAGTGTTACTGGGCAACTCGGGATTCAGGTTCTACTGGACTAAAAGTGTATCATGAATAGGCAGAGCTGAGAACATCAACTTGACACACCTGCATGTGCAGATAAAAAGAAATAAGGTCTCTCTCTGATATGGCAAGCAAGTCAATCAAAATAAACCACTGTTAAAGGAAACAAGACAAACTCCTTCCAGCTAACGGCAAAATGAAGAATCTTGAAACAACGACTGAAAATACAATGTTAGTGCTACTAGAATAATTTACCTTAATAACCACAACCTTTCACAATCTATTTATCTATCATGGGCAAGCCAAAGACTGATACGTATTTTCCTTTTTTACTTGATAAGTTTTTGGTCTCGTCCTTCATTTCTAGTCCATGTAAATGTGCATTCCCATAAATTATTTTTTTCTCACTGTATAGGAGCAAATAAACTCTCTCAATCTTTAACTGAAGAAAGCCTGTCTGAGTAGGCTTCTTTTAAAACATAAATATTTTTGGGCCGGGAAGAGGCATCCTACAATGAAAAGGACCTTTCTGAAATTAAAAACTGAAAGAACTGTGGGTACTGTAAATCAGGAACAAAAACACAAGTTTCTGGAAAAGCTCAGCAGCTCTGGCAGCATCTGTGAAAAAAATCAGGGTTAATGTTTCACGTCTGGTAGAGCCCAGTTTCTCGGAAACTGAGGTTCTGAGGAAGGGTCACCAGACCCAAAACATTAACTCTGATCTTTTTCTTCACAGATGCTGCCAGACCTGCTGACCTTTTCCAGAAACTTGTGTTTTTGTTCCTTTTTGAAATTAACCTTGTTGCGACTGATTGGGGGAGGAGCTTAATAAAGCAGGGGGGCTTGTTCATTCTTTATCAGTCGGGAACATAATGGTTCGGAGGTTTCGTGCCTGAAATCATAACACACAAGTGCCCTCAACCATGGAGCAGCTCCTGCGATCAGGTCAGTCTGTAACAGACCCATCTCAGTTCTGGGAAGAACCCGTAACTGGAGGTGTTTTTTAGGTGCATGGACTGACTCACAATGTCTCCACAGTGGTCTGCCATTCAGTCTGGTTCCTGCTTTTTCTGACCAGATGTATGATTGTATTGTTGTGGTAATGTCACTCAGCTGTAACCCAGGACCCCACACTCATGTTTGAGTTCCATCCTGAAGGGCAGTTAAATTGGATTTAAAGTTTGGAATTAAAAGCCAGTCTTCTGTTGACTGAGTAACCGCGTTGAATGTCTCTAAAGCCCTTCTGGTTCCCTAATGCCCTTTAAGGAGGGAAATCCTTGCCTGACCTAAGTGTAGCCTGAGGCCCACAGCTTTGTAATTGACCCTCATCCACTGCCTGGGAAATAAGGGCTGGTCAATAAATTCTGATCCATCCAGTAGTATCTACATCAAATGAACTAAAAAAAGACATTCCCACCAGCCCAGTCCTCAGTTACAGAGCCAATCACTGGCATGAGTTACAAGTTACTGGTCACCCTGTACAGTCAGTACCACCTGTCTGCCCAGTGCATAGTCCCGTTCATGTCTTACATCCCTTTGTTGTCCAGCAAAAGGACACAACAATTGGTCTGGTAGCACCTTTGATGCTTGACTGACAAATGCAGAACCTACACTGTTGAATTTTAGCTCGTGCAGAGCTGTTACCAGTCAAAGTTAACTTTCGTCTTCAAGCTGGAACAGATATAAACAGTACAATGCTAATTAAAAACACATTAAGCAGGTTAATATCTAACAGGAGATGCCAATTAAGAGGATTGAACTGTTCATTGATCCTTGGTGTCTTTTGATCTTATTGCAAATCTGAAGAATGCATTCATAATTATGTGAACTCATGTTAAATCCATGTTTCTGCTGTTTCTTTCCAGCTGATGACCCATCACTGTATCAGATTTTTCAGAAGGAGGAAGGTGTTCGGAAGACATTTATTCCAGAACACAGGACAATATTAGAAATGAGTTCAGTCAACCTCAGTTGTAACTTCGTGGGTAGCTCTGTTAGATCTGAATGTTGTGGATTCAAATCCCACTCCAGAGATTTTAGCCAATGCTCCAGTGCAGTACTGGAGGAATACTGCACCATCAGAGGCACTGTCCTTCACAGAAAACATTAAACTGAGAGACAGTAAGAACTACCGATGCTGGGGTCAGACATATCACAGTGTGGAGCTGGAGGAACCCAGCAGGCCAGGCAGCATCAGAGGAGCATCTGAAGAAGGTTTCCAAGCCGAAACATCAACTTTCCTGCTCCTCTGATGCTGTCTGGTCTGCTGCATTCCTCAAACATTAAACTGAGTCTGTATCTGGCCTCTCAGCTGCATCTAAATATAAGCCCATGGCACATTTTGATGAAGACCCTAAAGAATTCTCCTCACTGTTCATTCGAACATCACTAGGACAAATAATGATAACAGAACTGACTGGAGGAACTCAGCAGGTCTAGCAGCATCCAAGGAGAAAGAGAGAGAGAGAGTTAATATTTCGAGTCCGATATGATTCTACTTCAGAAATGGGAACCGGAATCTCAAAGGAGAGCCATTGGACTCAAAACGTTAACCCCACTTTTATCTCTCCACAGATAAAATCATGGAATCCCTACCATGTGGAAGCAGGCCGGTCAGTGCATAAAGCCCTCTGAAGAGCCTATCCCAGCATTTCCCATGGTTAACCCACCAAGCCAGCATATCACTATAAGGCACTACAAGCAACTTAGCATGGCCAATCCACCTAAGCTTTGCACGGTGGGTGGAAGCCAGAGCACCTGGAGTAAACTCACTCAGACGCGGGGAGAATGTGCAAACTCTACACAGGCAGTTGTTTAAAGGTGGAATTGAGCCCAAGTACCTGGTGCTCTGAGGGAGCAGTATTATCTACCGAGACACTATGTCACCCTAGGAGATCTGCTGTGCTTCTCCAGCATTCTCTGATCTTATTTCAGATTTTCAGCATCTTCAATATTTTGCTTTAACTTTGGCTAAAATAACTGACCTGTTGATTATTGCTTTTTATTTTGACAGGGGAGCTTGGTGTGTGAAAATTGGCTACTGGATTTTTTACATTGCAGCATTGACCACACGTTTAGTCAACTTACCTAAATGATTATGAAATGCTGGCTGGAGAGTTGGGGGCAGGATTTAGGGGTAGGGGTGAGCTGTTGAATAATTGACTGCAGCCCTGTCCTTATCTAGGAGTAGATGAACAGGAGAATACTTCCTGAGATATCGTGGTACAAGAAATAAACAGAAAAGAGAGTGTTCGCGATGTTAGCGAGTTGGCCGCGACAATGTCTGGGCCAGTTTTATTTAAGGATATTAATGTATAACGCTCAGAATTGTGGGTGAAATAAATGCAAAATAATAAGCAAAGGGGAGTGATTGAAAGGCAATAATTACACTGAGAGCTTTAATAAGCTATCAGAGCAAGATCTACACTCTATCTGACCTACATTTCTTGAAAATAATCTTATGATCATTTCATGCCATTTTAGTGTTTTTAAATAATTAATTAGATGAAATTCATCAGGGTCTCTATGTTCCATTCTCAATCTTTTCTTTCTGAACTCATGGATGATACTGGGTGGAGAACCGATCAGAGCAGTTATTGTGATGAATAATCACCCTTATCCTTCATTTGCACAGGAACTTGCTGGTCCTGAACTCTAATCAAGTGGCCTTTAAAAGAGTCCCTTGACAGATGTGGATTTACCCTGGAACAGCCACCCCCAGCCTACTTTCCCCAGTTCCTGCCTAGGCTTGTGGTAATGAGCCTTCCTGCAACTGATACTTTCACCCAAAAACTAATCTAATCCTTCACCATAAGTAACTTAAAAGTTAAGAAATTTTGATCATGTTCTCAAAATGTTCCCTCACTGAAATTTAAATCCCCTGACCATGCTCATTCCTCAATGCCACATCTAATATGGCCTCTTCCCTAGGTGGATTATTTGCATAATGCTTCAAGAGACCATAAGACCTCAGAAAGTGGCCATTCAGCCCATCAAAAGCACTCTGCCACACAATGCGATCATTGCTGATCTGATAATCCTCAATTCTAATTTTCTGATCTCTCTTTGTAATCTTTTGATTCCTTTACTGTGCAGAAACCTGTCTCTCTCAGCCATGAATATACTTAACAATACAACCTTAACAGCCTTCTGGGGTAAGGAAATCCACATATTTACAAACTTCTGAGAGAAGAAATTGATCCTCATCCCTGTCTTAAATAATGATCCTTTACTCTGAGATTATGTCCTTTAGTCCTACACTCCCTCAGAAGGGGAAACAACCTCTCAACATCTCTCCTGTCAAGCCCCCTAAGAACGTTATAAGCTTCAATAAGATCACCTCTTGTTTTTTAAAACTTCAATGCATACAAGCCCGACATATTTTATCATTCACCTTAAGACAATTCCTCCAGTATGACTTAATCCTGAATACAGCACTCAATATGTTAACTCTATTTTTCTCTCTACCTAGATTTGCCTGACTTGCTGAGCTTCTCCAGTACATTCCACATTTATTCCTTATTTTCATATTGTTTTCCCTTTGAATTAAAGGCTGACATTCCATTTGCCCTCCCCTTATCCTGCTGAGTTTGGGTGCGACCTTTCTCTGTGATTCATGGAAAGGATCCCTTCATCCCTCTGCTCCGTAACTTTCTGCAGTCATCCTCTATTTAAATAATATTCAAGTTCACTATTCTTCCTGCCAATCTGCATAAACCTCGTATTTTTCTACATTATATTCCATCTGCCAAGATTTTCCCCAATCACCGAACCTGTCTATACCCCGCTGCGGTCTCTTTCTGTCGTCCTCATTACTTGCTTTCACAATTATTTTTGTGTCATCCAAAACCTTGGCTACAGTACATTCACTTTCCTCATCCAAGTCACTACCGCATAATGTTAATATTTGCAGCCCTAGCATTCATCCCTGTGGTATTCCACTAGTTACAGGATGCCATCTTGAGAATCATCCCCATATCCTAGCTCTTTGTCCTCTATTCGTTAACCTCATCCTCTATTCATGCTGATATGCTGCGTCCAACTCTGCAGGCTCTTAGTGTGTTATGTAACCTTATATGCAATTCCTTACCAAACACCTTTTGGAAAGCTAAACATATTACGCCTACTGGTTACCCTTCATCTATCCTACCTGTTAGCTCCTCAAAGAATTTTAATAAATTTGACAGGCCCCTTCATAAAGCCACGATGACTCTGCCTAATCTTAAGATGTATTTCTAAATGTGGTGCTAGCACATCCTTTACAATAGGTTCTAACATTTTCCCAATGACAGACATTAACCCTATACTTAACAAAGTGTGGGGCTGGATGAACACAGCAGGCCAAGCCGCATCTTAGGAGCAGGAAGGCTGACATTTCAGGCCTAGACCCTTCATCAGAAAATGGGTCTAGGCCCGAAACGTCAGCTTTTGTGCTCCTGAGATGCTGCTTGGCCTGCCGTGTTCATCCAACTCCACACTTTGTTATCTTGGATTCTCCAGTATCTGCAGTTCCCAATATCTCTGAATCCTATAGTTACCTGTTTTTTATCCCCCTCCCTTTTTCGAATAAGAGTGTTACACTGGCAGTTTCCAAACCTCTCGGGCTGTTCCAGAATCTAGGGTTTCTTGAACAATTACTACCTATGCATCCATTATCTTTTTAGCTACTTCTTTCCCTACCCTCAGATGTAAATGAGAGGTTTACTAGCATTTAGCCTCAGGCCTAAGAGATCTATTGGCCTTTCTCCTCATTAATTTTGCCACCACTTTTTAGCACCTTTTCTTATTCTGCTAATCCCATTTCTTGAAAGCACCAGGAGAGACACAGAACACAAACTGCTCTTTGAGATAACAAGGTGTAGAGCCGGATGAACACAGCAGGCCAAGCAGCATCTAAGGAGCAGGAAAGCTGACGTTTCAGGCCTGGACCCTTCATCAGGGTCTTCCTTAAGGTGAGCATGAATTATGGCCTGATCATAGAAGAATACAACACAGATACAGGCCTGGTAGGAGCAAATTACTGCAGATTCTGGAATCTGTACTGAAAACAACCAATGCTGTGGATCACAGTGGGTCAGGCAGTATTTATGGAGAGAGAACGAGATCCTATTTTGAGTTTAGACTTGCTCTCTCTCCATGGATGCTGTCTGACCTGTTGTGATCTCCAGCATGTGTTGTTTACAAAAACAGGCCATTCGGCCTGAGGTGCTTTTGCTAGCTCTTTGAAAGAGCTATCCAACAGTTTTGTTCTGAACCCTTTCCCCAAAACCTTGCAAACCTTTTGCATCAAGTATTTATCTGATGCCTTTTTGAAAGGAAGCATTGATATTGGAACATTCAGCAGCCTGTTCCAGATCATAATGACTTAGTGTGTGAATAAATGTTTCTTCACAACACATACGGTGCTATTGTCAATGTCCTTAAGGCAACTCTGCTGCCACTAGTTCTCCTTACTTACTTTATCAAAACCTTAAAGGGTTTTGAAATCTCCCTTTAATCTTCCCTACTTTGAGGAGCATAACCCTAAGTGTCTCTATGTAAACAAGGTCTAGCACAGTGCTCAGCATTGAGTAGCAGCACCTTATCGAATTGTAGAGGTATTCTGACAGCCTTACCTCAAATTATAAGGAGAGATGAGAAAAGTGGAATTGGGGCTTATCAGATCAGCCATGATCTCATTGAATATGGGCTGAATGGCTTCCTTCCACTCCTAGGTCTTAGGTCTGAAACCAGCTATTCCAACAAAGAGTGGCATGTTGAACTTGGGTCCCACATTCAACAGGCAGCCCCGGCACTAATTCAGGCATTTCAAATACAGAAATCCTCGGAAATCATGATATAAACAGTGCCCATTTATTGAAGTACCAAGGGGTAGAGCTGGATGAACACAGCAGGCCAAGCAGCATCAGAGGAGCAGGAAAGCTGACATTTCGGGCCTAGACCCTTGTTCAGAAATGTTCCTGCTCCTCTGATGCTGCTTGGCCTGCTGTGCTCATCCAGCTCTACCCCTTGGTGTCTCAGATTCTCCAGCATCTGCAGTTCCTACTATCTCTAAACCCATTTATTGAGTGACAAATTGAGAATGATTTCAGGAAATGACACTGTCTATGTAAATAAAGCTCATCATTTAGACCATTCAATACTGAGAACATCCATTCATACAATCAGTCATAGCAATTACTGAAAGAGGCTATTATGTTCATACAAGTAAATGCAAGGCCTCAAACCTCTTCTTCTATGCAATCAGATGATGGCTCCTTGCTGCCTCGATGAGTATCTAACATGTTTAACACCCTTTGGAATAATGTCTGATCTGGAGGAGAGCCCCTTCCATCAGTTGTTGAATTTGAGCCAGTGGTACATGCCCAAGAACTGGAGTGAAACTTGCTCCCATGGCCATAATGATGTAAAGGGGAGAGAGACATTCATCGATACCTTCAGTTATTCACTGCTTTGGGAGAATTGATGGTGAAAGTGGGAAACAAAACGTGTGGGGTGATTTAATTTGACAGGATGTAAGACTACAATTTCTCGACAATGAGTGTGAGAGGCAGAGATTAAAGCCTGTGGCCATTCCCACTGGGTCAGACCCCACACCAGCCTGCAGCGCGCACACATTGAGGCATTTAAAAGGCATTAAATAACTGTTTAAATCGAAACATAGTACTGGTTTACAGGAATAGGGCAGAATAACAGCATTAAGTCATGATGCTTGTTAGGGGAGCCAGTGCAGACACAATGGGCTGAATGGCCTTCTTCAGAACTGTAACACCTTTGTGATTCCGGGATCTTAAACACAACATTACATTTGACTTTGTCAGGAAGTAATGCAATTCTGGCAGACACGCAACATTTGGATAAAATGCTAATGTAAGGTCCTATCTCCCCTTCTAGGTGCATGCAAAAGATTCCCTGGTAATACTTGGGAGAAAAGCAGTGATTATTCCCTAATGTTTCAGCCAAACTCTAGCCCTAAACTCACCCCAAGGAGTAGATTATCTGAATATAATCACATTACTGTCTGTGGAAGAGTGCTATGCACAGATTGTCACCTTTTGACACATTTTACCATCGCCTACACTTCTCAAAGAGGAATTAATTTGCTGTGAAGTGAGTTGGAATGTCCTAAGGTTCTGTAAGTTGCCATATCAACAGAATTGTGCAAGAAAAGGATCAAGAGTTGACCCCTGAAGTGCATTTGGCCGCTGTTTCCTGGCTATTCGAAGTGGCATGAGCAGACGCTTTAGAGAGGACATGGTAACAGATTCTAACATAAACTGAGAGAAATATTTTTGTGTTTGTAAAGAGGCTCAGAATTAAATAAATGCCCGTTCTTAAGATGACAACTTAATTTAGCCTCATCCGTCTCCGTTTAGTGATGTTTGTGCACAAAGACTTAACTGTCCTAATGGTTCCATTCATATCATTTAGGCGCACCATCCATATATCATATTGTACCAATTACTAAAGGACACTTAGAGTCGTTGCACACATACTGATGAAGAGTTTATTTTATTTATCTGAACTTTCAGCTGAATGATCCCAACATTTTTATTTTAATGCATGAGTACCTTTGGAATGAGGTGCCCGTGGGGGAAAGGGACTGAAAATATCTTTTATTTATGGGTAGACTCATCACATTGCATGTGGCAGAAGTTAAGTAATGTTTTAATTTTAATTCCCTAATCCCATGGTTTATTTCCTCTCCTTTTGCACTTTTATTATTCTTTCACCTGCAACGCTGCCTGGTCCAGTGGTAATTGTCCATCCCTAGCTGCCCCTGAGAAGCTGGTGGTGAGCTGCTTTCTTGAACCGCTGCAGTCCATGTGCTGCAGATTGACCCACACAGCCTTAGGCAGGGAGTTCCAGGGTTTTGACTCAACGACAGTGAAAGAATGGCAAAATATTTCCAAGTCGGCATGGAGACTGGCCTGGAGGTGGTGATCCCATGTATCTGCTGCCCTCGTTCCTTCAGTTGTGGGTTAGGGATGTGCGAGCTAAAGAACCTTGATGAACTGGTGCAGTGCACCTCGTAGACAGTACGCACTACTGCTAGAGAGCATCAGTGGTGAAGGGAACAAGTGTTTCAACTACTGGATGGCGTACTATCAGAGGAAGGAGAGATTCAGGAAGGAGAGATCTCATCCAGTGTGAGACATGAGTGAATATATAGTTCAGGGAATTTGGAGGCAACCCGGGAATTTGGTGTGGAGGGGAAGAGGTGCTTTTTGCTTGCTATTTTTAGTTCATAGTTTGTAGGTTTTGTTTTAAACAGGATATATTGAAGCCCAGGATCAGGGGCCCAGTTCAAAAGGGTGGCATCACAGGTAAACTCTAAGTTCATTGGCTGGTGATAGCTATTAATCTGACTATCAATTATAGGCTTCTTTCAGGTTGAAGGTAAATAAGGGAATTATTTACAGGCTACAAACAAAAAGACCACGTTTAAATTTTCAATAATTAAATCAATAACTAAGTAATTAAAATATAGGGGCCAGGCAATGTATTGCCCGATGTGGAAGCTGGTGGATCTCATTATGGTTAATTCAGGGCCACATCTGTAGGAAGCATTGGCCGCTTGGGGAGTTCTGGCTTACAATTGATGAGCTGGTGTCTGAGCTTCGAAAACTGCAACACATCAGGGAAGGGGAGAGTTACCTGGACGTTTCCGGAAGCAAACATCCATTAGATTAACCAGTTGAATTGGATCAGTGGTCAGGGACAGGAGGGTGTGAATACGAGCGAGGCAGGTAGAGGAATCCAGGAGGGATGAAGGAGACTCAGGCCTTGAGTTTGACTAACAGGTTTGAGGATCTTGCTCCCCGTGTGGTTGAAAGTGGGATCTATAGGGAGGATGAGTAAACTGGCCACAACACTATGGTACAAGGAGCCACACAAGAGGGAGGAGAAAGAGAAATGTATTTGTAATTTGGGATAGCAAAGGGAGTAGACAGTTCTCTACGGCCAGGATTGAGAGTCCTGAAGGGTTCACTTGCCTACCTGGTGCCCAGTTACGGGGTTTCTTATCTGGGCTACAGAGAAACTTGGAGTAGGAGGGGAGAGATCCAGTTGTCATGGTCCATGTAGGTACCAACAATATAGGTTAGAAAGAGGAAAGAGGTTCTGCTGAGAGTTAGGAGCAACTAGGGTCTATATTAGAAAGCAGAACCAAAAAGGTGATAATCTCCAGATTACTACCTGAGCCATGATCAAGTTGGCACAGGGTCAACAAGATTAAAGAGGTGAATACGTGGCTCAAAGATTGGTGTGTGGGAGAAACAGGTTCAAATTCATGGGACATTAACATCAGTACAGTGGGGGAGTGGGCGGGGAGCTGTTCTAATGGGACAGGCTCCACCTGAATCATGCTGGGACTAGAGTCCTGGCGAATCGTATAACTATGGCTATGGATAGGGCTTTAAAGTAAACAGTAGTTGTGGAGCAGGGGTTCATTTGCATGGAAAATTATGGAAAAAAAAACAAAAGGGAAGGGAGGACTCAACAGAAGTTAAAATTTCCAGAACAGATAATAGGACAGAGAGTATGGAAAAAGCCAAGAATCTACTTTTATGCACTTCAGCTAAACAGGGCAACCATGAGAAAGGGGGCAGTCAACAAGGGGCTGAGGGAGTTGTACTAAATGTACACAGTGTACAAAACACGGTAAATGAGTTTGTAGTGTAGATTGAAATTGGCAGGTATGATGTTGTGGGTGGCATAGAGACGTGGCTGTAAGGGGATCACAGTTGGGAACTAAATATCCAAGGGTACCCATCCTATTGAAAAGACAGGCAGAGGGGCAGGGTTGCCTTGTTATTTAGAAATGAAATTAAATCAAATGGGAAAAGGGATATAGAAACAGAAGGTATAGAATCTGTGCGTGTAAGAGTTGAGGAACTGCAAAAGAAAAAAGACCCTGAATGGGAGTTACATACGGACCTCGTTGCAGTAGTCAGAATGTGGGGAAGAAATGTCCGATGGAGTTTTATCTGGATAAGTGTGAAGTGATTCATTTTGGGAGGTCAAATGCAAGAGGAAAATATACAGTAAAAGGCAGGGCACTTAGGCGCGTTGACATACAGAGGGACGTAGGGGTACAAGTCCATAGCTCCCTGAACGTGTCACCACAAGTGAATAAGGTGGTCAAGAAAGCGTACGGCATACTTACCTTCATTGGTCAGGGCATTGAGTATAAAAGTTGGCAAGTCATGTTGGAGCTGTATAAAGCTTTAGTGAGGCCACACTTGGAGTGCCATGTGCAGTTCTTGTCACCTTAGGGGGAGGTGATAGCATAGAGGTACTATTGCTGAACTGTTCATGCGGAGATCCAGATAATGTTCTGGGGATTTGGGTGCAAATCCTGCCACAGCAGACAGCGGAATTTGATTTAAATAAAATGTCTGGAATTAAAAGTCTAATGATGACCGTGAATCCATTGCCGATTGTTGGGAAAAGCCCATCTGGTTTACTAATGCCCTTTAGGGAAGGAAACTACCATCCTTACCTGGTCTGGCCTACATGTGACTCCAGACCCACAGCAATGTGGTTGGCTCCGAACTGCCTTCTGAGCAATTAGGGGATGGGCAATAAATGCTGCCTGGCCAGCGACATCTTCATCCTAAAGGACAAAAAACCACACATGGAAAGATGTGGAGATCCTTTGGATAGGATGCAAAAGAAGTTTACCAGGATCTTGCTATAAGGAGAGGTTGGACAAATTTGGATGGTTTTCACCAGAGCTTCAGAGGTTGAGGGGCAACCTGATAGAAACGTATAAAATTATGAGTGGCATGGATAGGGTGGCTGATCAGAGTCTTTTTCCCAGGGTGGGGAATTTCAAATACTCGGGTGCATAGGTTTAAAGTGAGAGGGGGAAAGTTTAAAGGAGATGTGCAAAGCAAGTTTTTTTTTACACAGAGGGTGGTAGGTGCCTGGAAAATGCTTCCAGGGTGGGTGATGGAAGCAGATATGGCTGCAATGTTTAAGAGACATTTAGACAAACACATGAAACAGTCTGTTCCTGTGCTGTACTGTTATAGAGCCATAGAGTTGTCTAGCACAAGAACAATCCCTTCGATCCATCTCATCCATACCCACCAGGTATCCGAAACTGCACTGGTCCCATTTGCCAGCATTTGGCCCATATCCCTCTAAAACCTTCCTATTCATGTACCCATCCAGATGCCTTTTAAATGTTGTAATTGTACCAGCCTCCACCACTTCCTCTGGCAGCTCATTCCATATACACACCACCCTCTGCGCAAATAGGTTGCCCCTGAGGTTCATTTTAAATCTTTCCCCACTCATCTTAAGCCTATGCCATCTAGCTTTGGACTCTAAAAGACCTTTCAATGTTCTAAGGATTGTTCCTAATGACCCAAGGAGCCCAGACCCAGGAGTCACAGTCTAAGGAGATGGGGAAGGCCATTTAGGATAGAAATGAGAGAAATTTCGTCATCTAGAATGTGTTGAGCCTGGTTGAGTGACCAAGGGCGAATAATCTTGAGATGAGGCAAAGTCATTCAGGGGCAAAGTCAAGATGCATATCCTCATACAAACGGGTGAGGAAATGTGGAACTCCCTGTCCGTCAAAACACTGTTGAAGCTCGTGGATCGGTTGAAAATACTAAAACACAAGTTGAGCTTTGTGTTGCATCCTAAGTGTATTGGGGGATAATGGAACCAAGGAAGGTAAATGAGGTTGAGATACATATCAGCAGTGATCAAATTCAATCGCTGTACAAGTGAGAGGCAGTGAATAGCTTCCTCCTGTTCCTGTGTCTGTCCTATTTCCAGGGAGACATGTCACTTGGATTTTCTACACTAGTAGAAAGAACCTAACAGCAATAAAGAACTCACCAATCACTGCAGTTCCCACTGGTATTCCACAATGATGCAGAGGCTTTAAGAGTTGTGTTTTGTCTTGGGTTTTTTGGAGAAAGATTGGGGGATAGGTAGAGAGTAGTCTGTGAGAAGATGAACAACTTGTAGAGCCTCGGCATTTTTTTAAAAGTTGGAACAATAGAAGCAGCCTGAGTGGGTGTGGTCAAGCTCCCACAGGCAGAACCAGGGCTTTTTAGTTGTTAGTTTTCAGCAGCAGTTATTATTGGTGTCTTGAAGAAGTGGAAGTTATTTTTCCCTCTCTCGAGTACAGCCAGAAGCTCTTCCTGTGCTGTTGGATTGCATGTGAGTCTAACCTGTTCTCTGAATTGTGTTTTTGGGATGTTACGATATTGGAACAGTTAATCAGTTAATAGTTAACAATTTATTCCAATAGATGTAAGTTATTCCAAGTTCTTCTTTCTTTTGTTGTATTTTAACTACCTGCGTAGTGTTTGGATAAGTTGTGCTTTGTTTAACATGAGTAGTTTGAACAATTGAATTGCACCTGGAGCACAGCACCTGATATCTACCTTTAAAATAAGAAAAAGTTAGGTTCGAGGGCAAATTCTTAATATATTTCGAGGTGGTCTGGTGGGTCCATAACAATTCTGTGAATATTTTTGTACCGCATACCTGGATGGTTTAAGTCTGTGGGCCCTCTAATATTTTGTTGTGTATAGCTGCACAGAGTAAACAGGGTAGCCACACTTCTACTTTTACTGGAAGTGGTATTGAACACTGCTAAGTCAGAGATGGGTGAGTCTTACCTCTCACTCAACAACGTGCTGGGCACTCTCTAGCTGCTTGTGCCCTCCATTGGCCTGATCCTGCAAGGTGCAGTGGAGAAAGACCACCATCTAAGGTCTTTCTGCCAAAGTACAATGGGGTCCGTTCAGTCGTTAGACCCTCCAGTTGCCTCAGATGTGTGTAAATAGTATCCTACATAAGTAAGAGATGCCTTTGGCCTTTACGACTGCAGGGAATATCAGATCCAAGGTTCATTTTACTTGATAACCAAAGACTGCTTTAAGACCTGTGTATGCACATAATTAATTTTTTATTAACAAAGAATATTTTTGGAATAAAGAAAGCGTCTTCCTAACTTACCTTCCTCCTACTTGTCCTTATACACTAGCTACTTAAAGGGGTCAGTGTCAGGCTGAGGGTGGGGGCAGGCAGAGCACATTCCCACACCCATCGTCACACCCCGACTGTCTCTCCTGAACACCATTTGTGAGCAGTTTCCCAGCATTACAGCGACCACGAGTGGAAAACCCGGCCGGGTATACATCAATACCCCTCCCAAACGTCTGAGATTTTTACACTCCTCCGATTTCGGCCCCTTGAACACCCCTTGAGCTCCTGTACTGATGGCGGTGTCTTGAGCTGCCTTGAATACACAAAGAGGTATTAAGGACAAAGCTGAAAGTGACAGGGAAGCAGAGGCATTTAGGAGTGGGGAGTTCAGAGCAGAAGCTCCTGGCACCTGAAGCCAGGGTGGTTGGGTGAATTTGCTGATGCTGACAGTTGACGCCCAAATAAGACTATAAGACCATAAGGCCGTAAGACATTGGGACAGAAACTAAGCCATTTGCCCTATAACAGCAAAGCTCAGATGCCACAAAGGTTTGTAGGACTTCATGGAAACAGGGAACAGTGAGGCCACAGAGAGATGGGCAAGCAAGTTTCAGAATTTTAAAATCCAGGCTCTGATTTAACTGGGAGCTAAAGTGGGTCAGCGACCATTAAAACAAGACTCTTCAACCAGATACTCGGTCACAAGTCTTAATGCCTGTTTGTGTGACTCGGTCTGAAATTTTGTTTAAGTGCCTTGGGAGGCTTGGCTATGTCATTGAAGCTACATAAATGCAAGTTGATATTGAAGCCTTGACCAGTTATTTCCTTCATCTAATCTGGGAATAGACTCCATGGTCAAACACATTACTGCCACCTCCCCATGAATTAAATTCAGTAAATAGTATAGAGCTGGAGATAGAATCGTGGTAATCTATGCAGATATAGCTCAGGGTATTATTCAACTTGACTTTTATTCTATTTTTCTTCCGCAGGAGCTCATTATTTTAACAAACATGAAACAGAGAAGAACGTATGGTCTTATGCAGGCAGCAAGTTTTGACACTTCAACAAAAGATTACTAAGAAGGCTTATTGGGAGAGAAAAAAATAATTTAATAGTCATTAGTGGCTCATCGCTTGCTATTACACAATGTATTATTTAAGGCAAAGCATTACATAATGTATATGTGGTACATATATGTAATCATTAATTAAAATAATAGTCTGCACTGCTCTCAAAGTTGGGTAGCTATAAAGTGAGTTGAGTTTTGTCCATCTCAGCTTGACTGACATTGAGGCATAAATTTCAAAGAACACCAGCATGGAATATTAGATGGTATCAATTCGCTGCAGTGAGAATGTTGCTTCAACCAATTTTCACTGTCTGCCTGGCAGTTTTAGGGTCAGCTGCAACCCAGTGCTTTGCACTCCTCTCAAAGGGTTTGGGTTTCAGTCCCCCTGCAGAGATTAGACCTGAGCACAGGATCCAGGCTGACTGCACACATGAAGCCCCTGGGGGATTGCTGCAGTGCTGGAGAAGCTATCTTGCAGCAAAGTGGATAAACCGAGGCCCTTCTTAGGTGAACGAGCACTATTTTGAAGACTGGCAGAGGAGTTCTCCCTGGTGCCCTGGCCAATAATTAGCCTTCAAGTCAACCTCATGGAAAGAATGGATTACCTGCTAATTCATCACCTTGCCGTGTGTGGGAGGCTGCTCTGCATAAATTAGTTGCCTTGTTTCTTACAACATGCGGCTAAACCTTAAAATGAGCTTGGTTTGCTGTAAAACGTTTTTGGGACTTCCTGTGGTTGGTCCAGGTTCTATTAAAGGGCAATTTCTATTTTCGCTCCTATCACCCAAAGTCCCTCCTGTGGAGAGCTCCCTTTGTGCAACAATGAATGGCCATCATGGCACGGTGGCTCAGTGGTTAGCAACGCTGCCTCACAGCACCAGGGACCTGGGTTTGGTTCCACCATTGGGCCACTGTCTGCGTGGTGTTTGCATGTTTACCCTGCATCTGAGTGTGTTCCCTCCAGGTGCCCTGGTTTCCTCCCCCAGTCCAAAGATGTGCAGGTTACGTGAATTGGCCATGCTGAATAGCCCATGGTCTCCAGGGATGTGTGGGTGGATTAGCTAAGGGAAACACAGGACTACAGGGATTGAGTGGAATGGTCTTTGGAAGATTGGTGTGGACTTAATGGACTGAATGGTCTGCTTCTACACTGTAGGGCTTCTACCACTCAGATCTGAAAACCAATCTTTATTTTCGGCCCCATCGAGCTTGGGGATTACACATCCTGCGTTTCGAGGATCAGTTCTGCGACTCCAGCTAAGAGTTCAGCAGCTAATTGTCTCGGTTGCAGTCCCTGGTACCTTTGATGGACCATTACTTTGTATGCAGTGGCCCTAAGCCAGCCGTTTCATTGTTTAATCAGCTCGCCAATACTTACTGCCTCACACACACCTGACAAACAAAAGTTATGGTTAATTCTTCTGAGACTGTTTGCAGAAGTTTTATTTTTAGGTTCAAATCAACAGTTCAGACTGACGTGCTCTTTTGAACTTGTAAATTCAACAAAAATAAAATCATTAGGTGGCCAACATTTAATTTTACTGTCATTGAAGACGTAAGTAAAATTATTAATCTCATACTAATCTGATCCAAAATTGCTCCCAGCTATCAGTTGGTGCTTAATCTGATTCTAGAGGTAGCAATCTGACTGTGACCAAAACCACTTTTGAATCACAAATATTTTTTGGGTGGCAGAGATGGAGAGGAGGCCTGGCCAATATTTATTCCACAACCACTATCACAGTGGCAAAAAAAATGATTCAGTCAATATCATGTTGCTGGTTTTGGGAGCTTGCTGTGCACAGTTTGGCAGCTGAAATTCCTGCAGGTACAACTGTGACAATGCTTCATACAATCATAGACACCCTACAGTGTGGAAACAGGCCCTTCAGCCCAACAAGTCCACACCAATACTCAGAACTTCCCACCCAGACACATCCCCCGAGAACCCGCCTAATTTACACATCCCCAAACACCATGAGGCAATTTAGCGTGGCCGATCCACCTAGCCTGCGCATCTTTGGACTGTGGGAGGAACCCGGAACACCCGGAGGAAACCCACGCAGACACGGGGAGAATGTGCAAACTCCACACAGACAGTCACCCGAGGGTGGGATTGAACCCGGGTCCCTGGCGCTGTGAGGCTGCAGTGCGAGCCACTGAGCCACTGTGCCGCCAAAGGTATTTTGTTGGATGTGAAGCACTTAACGATCGCCTGAGGTGGTGTGAGATGCCATGTAAATGCTAGTTGTTTCTCCACTGAAATTAACAGAGGCAGAAATTAAGTTCTATGGAATGAAAACTGCTGAACAGAGCCTTCTCAAATAAAATATTCATGACGTATAAATCTGTGCTTGTCGTTTAGCTCTTTCGTAGCAGCTGGTTCAGGTGAATATATTATTCATCATTTTCTTTTTTCTAACATGCTTAATTTAGGCATTAAAAACTTTGTATGCATCAGTCTGGATATTGTAGCCAAATGTTGAGCTCATAAATGTCAGGTGGGAAGGACCGGAAGCTGCCTTGTCTCTCAGGGGATAGCTTAAGGCCTTTAGGGTCAGCAGACCTCTGCAGAGAGGCTTTGCAGCTTGCTTTCAGAAATTTGCTGTGTTTGTTTAATTAGAAGTTTGTTTTTTGCAATGTTAACATTTCCTTTGGTTAGCTGCCCAGATGGACATTGATATTTGTGGAAGTGTTAATATTTGTAGAGGGTCCCAGGGGGTTCTGCTAACGATGCAGAAGGATTTCCAGGACTATGCAAGAGGTCCCAGAGCCCAGAATTGTTTTAATTCTTGTAGGTGATCTCAGGAATCTGGGAGCATATCTGAGCCTATACCCGAAAGTCTTTCGATACTTACAGTGTGTCCCAGGAGTGTGGCAGTGCACACATGGGGGTCCCAGGAGTGTGGCAGAGTATACAGGAGGGTCCCAGGAGTGTGGCAGTGCATACATGGGGGTCCCAGGAGTGTGGCAGTATTTACAGGAGGATCCCAGGAGTGTGGCAGTGCATACATGGGGGTCCCAGGAGTGTGTCAGTGTTTACAGGGGTGTCCCATGGGTGTGTCAGTGTATACATGGAGGTCCCAGGAGTGTGTCAGTGTTTACAGGGGTGTCCCATGGGTGTGTCAGTGTATACATGGAGGTCCCAGGAGTGTGTCAGTACTTACAGGGGTGTCCCATGGGTGTGTCAGTGTATACAGGGGGTTCCCAGGAGTGGGACAGTGTATACAGGGGGGTCCCAGGGGTGTGTCAGTGTATACAGGGGGGTCCCAGTGGTGTGTTAGTTTATACAGGGGGTTCCTAGGGGTGTGTCAGTGTATACATGGAGGTCCCAGGAGTGTGTCAGTATTTACAGGAAGGTCCCAGGAGTGTGTCAGTGTATACATGGAGGTCCCAGGAGTGTGTCAGTATTTACAGGGGTGTCCCATGGATGTGTCAGTGTATACAGGGGGTTGCCAGGAGTGTGACAATGTATAGAGGGGAGCGTCCCAGGAGTGTGACAGTGTATACAGGGAGTTCCCAGGAGTGTGACAGTATATACAGGGCGTTCCCAGGAGTGTGACAGTGTATACAGGGGGGTTCCAGGAGTGTGACAGTGTATACAGGGCGTTCCCAGGAGTGTGACAGTGTATACAGGGGGTCCCAGGCATGTGCCAGTTTATACAGGGGGGTCCCAGGGTGTGTCAGTGCATACAGGGGGGTCCCAGGAGTGTGTCAGTGTATACAGGAGGGTCCCAGGTGTGTGTTAGTTTATACAGGGCGGTCCCAGGGGTGTGTCAGTGTATACAGGGGGGTCCTAGGGGTGTATTAGTTTATACAGAGGGGTCCCAGGAGTGTGGCAGTACTTACAGAGATGTCCCAGGGGTGTGTCAGTGTATACAGGGGTGTCCCAGGAGTGTGTCAGTGTTTACAGTTGGGTCCCAGGGGTGTGTCAGTGTATTCAGGGGGGTCCCAGGAGTGTGTTAGTTTATACAGGGGGGTCCCAGGCGTGTGTCAGTGTTTCCAGGGGAGTGTCCCAGCGGTGTGTCAGCGTATACAGGGGGGTCCCAGTGAGAGTCTGAAACTTGGATACAGCCTAGGCTAGGATATGGAGGCTCATGACCTGTGCTTACGTGACTGGTTGCAGCTAGGAGCAACTGCCTGATGAATGCTCTTGGTAACTTGGCAACAAGATGGCTTCTTGATGCAAGTTAGCACAACAAAAATGGCTTCTAGGCTACTAACTGCTAATTCTGCTAGAGTTGCATAAATAACTAAAGAAAGATTAGCAGACAATGCGAACTTTAGAATACAGAGATAACTTGATAAGATAATTCAGTACTAACCGTTCTAACTGACCTTCGGGTGCAAATGTTGCGGCACTGTGTGGTGAGATAAAAAGTAACCTAAGCGTTGTGACACAAGTTGGTTACCAGTTAATATTATTGGATTAAGTAACTGTCAATGAAGCAATATCATGTATTGATTGGTAATTGTTTGAATACATTATGCAATCATGCCATGTACCCTGCTTTAAGAAAAATATAAAAATGTCTTTGTATTAAATTGTGTGTGCAGCTCCTCCGAGGAATACGGAAGTGCTCAGCTGCTGTGTTTTCCAGATGATCTGTACCCGGCCGTATAAAGTAATAATGAATAAAGTCGTAAACAGCCAGACCGATTGCGAGTGCTCATTGACTGATTGCGGAATCGAGAGAGCCCGCCGAGGGTCGAGATTTTCACCAGGGGTGTGTCAGTGTTTACCACGGGCCACAGAAGTGTGTCGGAGTTCACAGGATTGTGGGAGAGATTCCCAGGAATGACTTAATGCCTTTCCAAAGTTCCAGGGTCGTCACAAGGGTCAATGTTACTTTGGAGAATTCCCCTGCTGGCTCAGGTGGGAAGTGTCTGGGTGTAGTAGATGGACGCTGCGTTTCCACAGTGCACAGGGTGTCAATCGAATAGATTGGGAAATAGAAATGATGCGGGAATTTGGTGTAGGAGTAGACGATCAGACATGGTCTAGTTGAACAAAGGATCAGATGAGAGGTGCCCAATGGCTATCTCCTGCCCCTTGCATCAAATTTTCATCTCTCTCATAATCAGTGCAGACCTCTAGCCTAATGCCTGAGACATCCAGCCAAGATAATAGACTATCAAAACCTTTGTTTAGATTGGTCTGATTAATTCATTTCATTCATTCAAGGGATGAGAGTGTCACCGACTAAGCCAGCATTTATTGCCCATCCCTAATAGCCCAGAGAGCAGTAGTGAGTCATTGGCTGGAGTCACATGTAGGCCAGACCAGGTAAAGATGGCAGTTTCCTTACACAGGACTTTTTTCCCCCAACAATCATCAATGGTTTCATCACCGTCATTAGACTCTTAATTCCAGACTTCTATTGAATTCAAATTCTACAACCTGCGACATGGGGAGCTGAACTGGGTACCTGGAACATTAACTGCGTCTCTGAATTAACAGTGTAGCAATAACACCACTGGGTCATCACCTCCACATTCCTGCTGTCGAGCTGGTTTTGAGTTCACCCTGAGAGTTAGCCTATTTGTCCTGTAATTCTGACACTCCCCTCTCGTTTTCTGCTAAACGTTCAGAAGTGTAAGTATGAATATCACTGTTAGAATATATTTGTAAGGCACTTTTCTATAAACTGCCGTCTGGGCCTGAAACGTCAGCTTTCCTGCTCCTCTGATGCTGCTGGCCTGCTGTGTTCATCCAGCTCCGCACCTTATTATCTCGGATTCTCCAGCATCTGCAGTTCCTATTATCTCTTCCCATTTAGCTGTGTGCTGTCAGTCCTGCCTTGTTTGATTATACAAGACCTCCTCTGAACCCATCTAAGCCATCAGCTAGGATTTCAGTCGAGAGTGTCAGCAGTGACTCTCATCTCTGAACCCACAGGTCCTGGGCTCAACTCCTGTTTAAAACACTGGAAGTGCATAGACTGACCCATGAGCACATCCGAACGTGGCATTAAATGAAGACCTGGAGTTGGATGTAGTAGATGCCACATCACTTAAAGGCCAGTTAGGAAAATGTCCCTTACGCAACAGGATCAGAAATTGTTGGAGAAACTCAGCAGGTCTGGCAGCATCTGCGGTGACTTTTCTTCAGAAGGACCCTCAAAGTTGGGCGGCACGGTGGCTCAGTGGTTAGCATTACCTCGTCATGGTAGGTTCGATTCCACCCTCAGGCTCTGTCTGTGTGGGGTTTGCACATTCTCCCTGTGTCTGTGTGGGTTTCCTCCGGGTGCTCCGGTTTCCTCCCACAGTCCAAAGATGTGCAGGATAGGTGGATTGGCCATGGGAAATGTGGAGTATGAGGGAGGGCGGGGTGGGGGGGTGGTTTGTGGAACTGGGTTTGGATGGGATGCCCTACAGAGGATTAGTACAGGACTTCACAGGCTGAATGGCCTCCTTCTGTGGGATTCTATCAGATGTTGCCAGACCTGCTGAGTTTCTCGAGCAATTGCTGTTTTTGTTTTAGATTATCAGCATCAGCAGTTCTTTGTTTTATTTGCGTGTCCCTTACAATCTGGGCAACATTTATCTCTTAACCAATATCATCAAAAATCAGAAGGTTTTTATCATGTAACCCATTCTGCACAGTCTTTTTGCTGCTGATGATCCAATGTTACAGCAGTGACTACATTTCAAAAAGTACTTCATTGGTGATAAAGCACTTTGAGACATCCCATGACCGTGACAGATGCTATGTAAATGCAATACCTTTCTTTTCAGGAAGACCAGGCACTGTCTTTCCTCTCATATCCCCTCCCCATTGATGCCCTCTAATCCTTGGGCAACTGTCTGTGTAGAGTTTGCATGTTCTCCCTGGGTCTGTGTAGAGTTTGCATGTTCCCCTCGTGTATGCATGAGTTTCCTTTGGGTGCTCCAATTTCCTCTCACACTCCAAAGATATGCAGGTTAGGTAGATTGATTTGATTTATTACTGTGGTACGGTGAAAAGTGTTCACTCATGTGACCTCTCCTGTAGTGTCCAGGGATATGCGGATAAGGTAGGTTAGCCATGATTAAAAAAAACTGACGTGGGCTTATGAGGATGGAGTGGGTGGGATGGCCTTCCGAGGGTCGGCACAGACTCAATGGGCCAAAAGGCCTCTTTCAGCACTGTAGGGATTCTATGAACAGGCCTTAGAATGTGACCTGGTGGGGTTGCAGGTCTGTGTCATACAGCAAGGACCAAAACACATCTTACTTATATTTCTCCAAGTCACCTGTTTGATTTTCTAGACTAATTTTTAATTCTCACCAACTCCTTCAATAGGAGAACTGGAGCCAGGCAGCAGCAGACCTGCCTTCTGTACTTGTGCTCTGACAGCTGGGAGTTTGGGTTCACCCAGAAGCAGAATTAGAAGAACTCATCATTATCCTCAATAATTATCAACTCTCTGTTAACATTAAAACAGCAATGAAATGATTAATTTCCTAGACAGCCCAGTTTTCAGATTTACACAAGTTATAGTCCAGGAGCAGGCAGGAGGGACTAGTTTAGTTTGCGATTATGTTCAGCATGGACTAGTTGGACCGAAGGGTCTGTTTCTATGCTGTATGACTCCATGACTTTATAATCCTATGGCCCTTAGAAGTTTCAATCTAACCCCATCCCCACCCCCACCTATATCCTCCAGGCTCCCTTCAGTCCTCTCTTCTGAAACATCCCATAGTTGTTCTGGGTCAGTGACGGCCTGAAATAAAAGTGCCCTGGTATCCATGTCTGTAACACCATCGATCTTTGTGTTTGCTGGCAGAGACGTACATGTTCAGCGAATGTGGCATACATCAAACTGTGCCATACATCAGAGGGAAGCAGGATTTCACTTGTCAATCTGTCTTTAGAGTCCCAGAAATGTCTAATTTACAACTTGCTTGTGACCATTGTCTGCAAGGGATGTGATCCAATCCCGGAGGTTTTGCCTCTGTTGCATCGTGCTTTGTAAACCATGTTCATGCAGAACAAACGTGGTTTACAAAACACCATGCAATGACTGCCACAAACATTACATCAGAAGGGGAACTAGCCATCGGAATACACAAACATCAGCCTGCAGCAAAATGGCACGATGAACTCTCCTTAATATCTGCACACCCAGCCAATGAAGGCCATCGATTTAACTGGGACAAAGTAACCACAGTTGCCCAAGCCAAACATAGACACGCATGGGAATTCCTCAAGGCAAGGTTCTCCACCCATACTTCAATCAACAAACATATAGAATTGGACCCCATATATAAACCCATAAGGATCAAAACTGGGAATGACGCTACTCACAATAACGGACCAGACAGTATAAATTCCAAGTGAAGTAGGGCAGCATCACTTCCTTAGAGGCTCCATGTCGGCACTGAACAAAATGTCTGAACTAAAACAAGCCAGCTCAACAACCTTATCCACAACCCCAGCTACAGATCTTCGCCAAAATTTTAAATAACATCAGTTACTCTGGCCCATGGACTGAGCCAGACTGTGACATTATTTGTTTATGAAGCGTTAGCCTTGGTGAAGTTGACAGGAGTCATACCCCCATGTGAGAGAAAGTTGCAGGTTCTAGACTTCATTCCAGTGACTGAAGCACAAAATCTTTGCTGGTCGTTCCCATTGTAATGCTGAGGGAGTGCAGCACAGTCAAAAGTGCCTTCTTTCACACGATGCATCAAATCATCGCCCTCATAGTTGAGTACAGCTCTCTTTCAGAGAGGGGCAAGGGAATTTTCCCTGGAGTCTTAGCCAATGTTTATCCCTCAGCCAATTATCTCTGTATTCATCTCACTGTTGTTTGTGGGAGCTTGCTGTGCACGTTATGCCTGCTGCATTTCTCATAGAATCCCTACAGTATGGAAACAGGGTCTTCAGCCCAACAAGTCCACATTGACCCTCAGATCACCCACCCAAACCCATTCCCCTGTAACCCTGCCTAATCTACACCTCCCTAAACACTACAGGCAATTTAACATGGCGAATCCACCTGGCCTGCACATCTTTGGACTGTGGGAGGCAACCAGAGCACCCGAAGGAAACCCATGCAGACACGGAGAGAATGCGCAAACTCCACACAGACAGATGCCCGAGGGTGGGATTGAACCCAGGTCCCTGGTGCTGTGAGGCATCAGTGCTAACCACTGAGCCACCATGCCATCCCTATTTCCTAATATTTCCCATATTATAACAGCGTCCCCACACTTGAAAAGTACCTCACTGGCAGTGCATCACTTTGGGACATCCTGCCGTTAATTTTTTTTAAGAATTCATTCACAGGATGAGGGTGTCACTGTCTCAGCCATCATTATTGCCCATCCCTAATTGCCCAGAGGGAAGTTAAGAGTCAAATACATTCCTGTGGGTCTGGAGACGCATGTAGGCCAGACCAGGTAAGGATGGCAGTTTCCTTCCCCAAAAGACATTGGTGAACCAGATGGGTTTTTCTGACATTCAACTCATGGTCATCATGAGACTCTTAAACCCAGATTATTATTGAATTCAAATTTCACCAAACACCACAGTAGGATTCAAATCCAGGTCCCGCAGAACATTCCCTGAATCTCTGGGTTAACAGGCCAGAGATAATACCACTAGGCCGTCTCTGATCTATTGAGCGGTGTCCTGAATTTCCTGGTTATGGTTTATGGACGGCCAGGGCAGAGAACACTAACCCAACATCTTAGCTGAAAATCGTACTTGATAGAATGAAGCCTAACTGTAGGGAGGAGAGTCATATTGCCACAAGGAATGAATTGAGCATAGATGTCAGCTGTGTCTCAGTTGGTGGTTCTCACACCTCTGGGTTCAAGTCTCACTCCAAGGTGTGCGCATAGAGTTGCAGACTACAGTTCTGTGGGAGCACTGTGCTATTGGAGGCACAGCCTTTTAGGTGAGATGTTAACCCTGCTCAGATGGATGTCAAAGATCCTATGGCCCTGTTTCAGAGATGAGAGTTAAAGTTCTGGCCAATGTCTATCCCTCATTCAATGTTACCCAAAAAATAAATCACCTACTCACGTTCACATTGTGCACCACAGCTAGAAATATTGGTGAAATGCAGCAAGTAGTCATAATACCAAAACAGCAGGCAGAGAGGAGGCATTTTCAAATCAGCCGGTTCAGTAAGTAGATAAGACTTGAGACCAGGCCTCCTGGCTCAGAAGTAGTGACATTACCACTGCTCCATAAGCAAGGCACATAAATAAATGATCATATTGGGGTGTTCAAGATGAATGAGTGAGTTAATAAAAGTGACAGGGAGAGAAAGGTTGTCCTTTCACAGGAGAGTCTACAAATTGAGATATTACTAAAGTTCAAGGGAGGCCATTCAAGGTGATTTCAAGATGCACTTCTGCACACAAAGGGCCTTGGAAATTTGGTACTCTATCTTCTATAAGCAGTGTTGATGTTGCGAGTGAAATCAAATGAAATGATGACTGAACTCAACAGTTTATTTGGGTTAGGATGTTAGTTATTGTACAGATCTGCCATGGTCTCATTGATTGATGGACCAGGTTTGAGGGGCTGAATGGCCTCCTTCTGTTCCTCTGTTGCTAGAGAAATGACTGTGCTAGGTTGCTCAGAGTGGGGTGCCTCTATGATGCAGTAATTGGGCCCCATAGTGATGTAGAAGAGGATTCTCCATGTTTGCCTCTACATACAACAGGTTGCTTGTTAGTTCTCAAACCTGAAGGGACCTCACAAGCAATAAAACAATGACAATGAAAAGCTCATCACACTAGGGAAATAACCCCACAGAGGTTGGTATCCTTACACTTAATTTACACTTGGAGAGCCCCTGACACTGATCCAGCTTCTCAGAGCGCGCAAAACCTCTGATATAACAAGGTGTAGAGCTGGATGAACACAGCAGGCCAAGCGGCATCAGAGGAGCAGGAAGGCTCGGGCCTAGACCCTTCTTCAGAAATGAAGGACCTGAAGAAGGGTCCAGGCCCGAAACATCAGCCTTCCTGCTCTTCTGATGCTGCTCGGCCTGCTGTGTTCATCCAGCTCTATGCCTTGTTATCTCAGATTCTCCAGCATCTGCAGTTCTCACTACCTCTAAAACCTTTGACACCCCTGTTCATATCAGTCAGCCAGGGCTCCTTGATTGGACCAGATTAACACGGAACTCATATTCCATGAGCAAAAACAGAAGTTGCTGGAAAAGCTTAGCAGGTGTGGCAGCATCTGTGAAGAAAAAAATCAGTTAATGTTTTGGTCTGGTGAACCTTTCCAGGAAAAATGACTGTGTCACTGGACCCAAAATGTTAACTCTGATTTTGTCTTCAGAGATGCTGCCAGACCTTCTGAGCTTTGCCTGCAACTTCTGTTTTTGTTCCTGATGTATAGCATCCTCAGTTCTTTCGGTTCATTTTGCACGAGGTCCACCTGGCTGACCTTGTTACAATCGTTACATCCCTCCCCTTCTGAGTCCGCGTCCAAAGGCCGGTTATTTTTGTTTTGTAGCTTCCCCTGGGCTATTTTAGCATCAGGTCAGGTTCCTCCAACTCTGCTCTTCTCTTCAGGTGGCAAAGGTGTTGAGGTGGTGACATCCGCCACGTCCATTTCAGATCCTGAGGTTTGAAAGGGATAGGGAGAGCCCACAGGTTCCAGAACAGTCAGGAAGGCAGTTGAGGAGCTGGGCATGTTGCATCTCTAATGAGTTTGCAGCTCTCATATGGTCCACTTGTTTGATCAGGACTGTTGCACCTGCCTAACCTTTATACATCACTCGACCTGACATTGAGTGACCATACCTCTTACCCATGCAGGGCCATTCCTGTGGATCCCACCCCAAACTTCATACACTGAAATAAACAGTCCTTCTCGTCTAGTGGAGTCTTGTGTCTGGCATTGGTGTTCCTGATGCTGTTTCATCTTAGCCCTAGGTCTGGGAAGAGCAGATTGAGCCTGCATTAACAATCTCTGTAGTGGCATGAGGGGTGGTCCTATATTCAAATAGTAGCCAGGATGGCTTAGTGTCGAGTGAAGCTGTAGGCTGTTTCTTTAAGCCTGCCTTCAAAGTTTTGACTGTTCTTTCTACCAGACCACTGGACAGAGATTGTGTGGAACCGTCCTTACATGCTAAATGTCATCCGACTTTAGAAAATGCTTGAGTTCCCAGCTGGCCCATTATCTGTGACCAACACTTCTGGGAGACCGTGTATTGTAAAAGATGTGCACAGTTTTTCGATCATCTTCCGCATACTTGATGAATGGACTCGAAGCACATCCAGCCGCTGTGTTTGGGTGTGGATGTCCACAATGACTACAAACATTGAGCCCATGCGAGGGCCAGCACAGACAACATGTAACCGAGCCGAGGGCTTACGTGGCCATTCCCATGAAGGTGGGGGAGCTGCTGCTGGTAATTGTTGTTCTTGTTGACACTTGTGTACAGCCCCACCAACACAGCTATGCCTGACTCCATTCCTGGCCACCAGGTGCAACTTCTCATCTTCAGTTTGGAAACCCCTGGATGACCCTGGTGGAGCTCAGCCCTTATCTGGTGGTGACTTTTACTCAGGGTTAGCCACTTTTGCTCCCCATAACAATATGCTGCCCTCTGTGATCTGGTCTCTACAGGACCAAAAAAATCTTTCCGTTCTGCTTGTGACAGACCTTTGGTTTCCACCATCACCACCAGCTGTTGCAGTTTTGCCAGGAGCAGATCTTTCTGCTTCCAAAGTCTGATATTGTCAGCTGTGACCAGAAGTCTGTCCAGAAAATTTAAAACCAATACCATTTTCCAGGGATGGTACCACTGGTGATATATCTGCCAGCAGGAGGCATCTCAATGCAACCGCATTCCCTACTTGGCCTCCCAGATGGTGTACCAACTTGTAATTGTATACATTTAGCATTAGAGCTGAATTCAGCCTGAAGCCATGGGCAGAGCTTCCTTCTCCTCTTTAAGTAAATCTAGCAGGAGCTTGTGGTCCATTATTGTTACAAATTTACATCTGTTAAGGTATTGGTGAAACTTCCTGACTCCAAATATGACCACCAAACTTTCCTGTTCTATCTGGGCGTGTTTACACTCTGCATTAGCGGAGCGGAGTGTCTCTGCGATGCTGTAATTGGGACTCATAGTGAAGTAGAAAAAGGACACCCCCATGTCTGCCTCCATGGACAGTAGGCTACCTGTCATTTCTCAGGCTTGAAGGGATCACACATGCAGTAAAACAATTACATGGGCTTTCAATACTTCTTGCCACTGACCTCTGACTTCCTGGCGCTTCATAGTCTTCTGTATTTTGAATTTCCACCTCACTATCTATTTGTGATGAACGGCTCCACGTTCTGATACAGTGAATTCTGAATATTTTCTGTTGTGCCCAGTTTAAATCCTCTACACTTTATGTGATCCCAGGTTGGCTCTTTAAATAGTAGAGACACAGGCGCAGAAAATACAACAAGGAAACCCATTTTTTTGAGGCTCAGCATTTTTGACAACATGATCGGTCCTCAGAGATTATTGGATGAGGTGAAGTCCACAGGCTGAAGAGAAGCACGCGGATTTATAAGGGTAACAAGGTGTAGAGCTGGAGGAACACAGCAGGTCAGGCAGCATCAAAGGAGCAGGAAAGCTGACGTTTTAGGTCTGGACTTTGTTATCTCAGGTTCCAGCAGGAGCAGCTCTTACAATCTCTGGTATTTAAAGGGGTCTTTGCGTCCCACCACCAAATCCGAGCCACCTTTGCTGACTTGGACCTTGCTTAAAGCCACTCTCACTGGGGATTCACGACCTAGAGTTTGGAGCCAATACTTAACCTTTGACATTTTCACAACGTAATGTTTTTATAAGGCCCTTTTTTTGTGTGACGTCACTTCTATACTCTCCTTCCAGGAGAGGGAACAGAGGCTCACTAGGTCAATTCCTCAGGTGAGCGGGGTTTCCCGAGGGGAAACATGGAGTGAATGGGCCTGTACTCACCCAAATAGCAGGTCAGAGTGAGCATTGTTGCAAGTCTCAGGCTGTGTTGGGGGGGTGGGTGCGCTGTGGGTTGTAGGAAGCGGGAGTGTAGGTGCTGGAGGTGGGGGAGGGAGATGTTTGGACACATTGTTAACTCGGTGAGCTTGAAAAAGTGACAATAATAGAGTTTCAAAGGCCACAACTAAACGTTTGCCAACACAATGCGGAGGGCTGATATAAATGGAACATGGTTGATAATCCATGATTGTACACACCCTCAATTTCTGTCATCCTGCAGCTCTGCCCTCCTCCAATCCTCACCTCTTGCACATGCCCAGATTTCATCATGTCATCATTGATGACTAAAACCTCAGCAAACTATCCCTTAAGAATGATAGGAAGCAAGAGGAGGCTATACTACCCATTGACTCTTGGCTAGAGCTCTCTATGCAGCCCATCCATCAACCAACAGCAATTGAAGTAAAAACAGGCTATCAGATTGTTTACAATACTGCTTTTTAATGGGAGCTTGCTGTGTATAAGTTGGCCTCCTCATTTTCAGCATTTCAATAGTGATTGCATTTCAAACAGTACTTGATTGGCTGAAAAACGCTTTGGGATATTCTGAGGTCATATGAGCTCCTATACAGATGCAAATCCTTCCTTTTTTGTATCCCACATTCTCTTAATGTTTCTTGTCTCATATTTAATTGTGCCCAGTAGACATTTTTGAACGTCAATAGCCAGTAGAGTTGTGCACAGTTGAGCATAATCAGCAGAAATTTCTGAGCAAGGCCGTTGGATGTATTTTTTATCAAAGATTGGGTGGATATTAACCCTAACTGAAGTGTAGGTTGTGTGAGAGAAAACAACAGAAAAACAAAGCCAGCATAATTCATTGTCCAACCATGGACTGACCCAATAGCCAAAGTAATGGTCATGACCATGATGAGCAATCAAAGTAATATCCCATAGGCATTTATTAACTATTCCCTTTTTACCATATGTTAAAAAATAATTAGTTTAAGAATTAGGTGACATTAATTGGGTAAAAAGGTAAAAGAAAGATTAGCCTCCTGGAGATCTGTATTCCTGTGTGGTACCAGTTTCACTGAACCTAAAGGGAGACTAAGGTCTCATTAAGCAAAAGTGTGCCCAGAGTGTTTATGTTTTGAGGATTCACTTCAAATTTATTCTTGGATGAAATATTGATAGTTGCCTTGGGTTTTATACATTACTTCAAAACTGTCCTCCGGGTAATGATCCCTCTGTCACACAACATCCTCCCAAAGCCCTGGAATTCCCTCAGTAAACCTCATTAGCTCATCCCTACGTCAGTTGGTAGTACTTTCACTTCTGAGTTACAAGGTTCTAAGTTCAAGGCTCGATCCTGAGCTTTAGCAACAAGGTTGGGTCATTACAACATCTCCAAGAATCCTCTGGTCAGTCCGTAGGCCCAGGTGGTGAGGCATTCTGGAAAATCATTCAGCAACCACTCGGGAACATTCCAGCTCACCAACGGCCATAAGGGAGGGAGGCCAGAACAGCAGGAGGCCATTCAGCACCTCCAGCCTGCCCTGCCATTCGCTGAGATCACAGTTGATCTGCAACCTCATTCCCCATTCTCACCTTTGCTCTGAATCCACATTCAACAAAATCAATCACAAATTGAAAAGGAATAATTCCTCTAGCATCAGAAGGGAAAACCTTTGCAAGAGGAAGTGTTTCTGAATTCCACCCTTGATAAGTTGGGCACTAAGCCCTTGACCATGCCACCCAGTCCTTCGGAGGGGTGTATGGTCAGAAGACTGGGTGCGTGTGTAACAGTCTGAGAGGTGGGTGCACTTAGGGGTTGGGGCAGGAGTCTGTGTGCGTGGAGGAGGGGGTGGGCAGACAGATGTGGGACCATGGGGGTTGTAGCCTCCAAGTGAGGAGGTCTGGGATGGGAAGGCAGGGTCTGGTGTTTGGGAGTATGTGAGCCTAGGATTAGGGAGGGTGAGGGTCTAGGCTGGTGGATATACCTGGGGTTGGACTGGCAGTGTGAGGGACTGGAATGGAACGGTGTGGGGCTGGGTTGGGTTAGTGGCTCTGGGTAAGTGTGGATTCTACGTGAGAGGGTAGGGGACTGAAGTGGGAGTATGTGGGGCTGAGGGTGGGAGACTGTGGGGCCTGGGTTAGAGTGTGGGGCCTAGGTGAACGTGTGTGGGGCGGGGCGTGAGAATGTGGGGTCCTGCTGAGAGTGTGGGGGACTAGGAAGTGAGTTTAGGTGAGGTCTGGGAGGCAAGAGAATAGTTTCAGGGGCATCTGGGGAAAACACATGGTAGAATGGAAGATAATATATTGATTGCAGATTTCAAAACAGTGAGACAGGAAAAGTGATTCGGACATTTTACACATTCACAAAGCTGTGATGAAGAGGCACTGTGGCTGTGTTAATTCATTATTTGAATATTTTCAGTTACACCAAGATCAAATTCAGAAAAACTAAATATTCCATCCACAGGTTTCCTGTGAAGATATAATGAGTGCAGAATTCTTCCCAAGGGAATCTCAATGTGTTATTTTTTACAACCAAATCATAAGTGTCTAATCCTCTCCTTCTAACAACGCCTCTTATTCATTAGTGTCCTGACAGCTGGGATATGTCTGCAGGTCGCTACCCACAGCCTCATGCAAAAGTGACCATTCCTTACCTGTGAACATTAACATCAAGAGATCCAACAGGGATACCAGAGTCCCCTCAGTCTAATGATTCAAACAGCAATGAGAAGGCAAATTGTGTGGATGGATCAGATCAGTAGCAATGTTAAAACTGGTCAGAGGGCTCCTGTAGTGCACTGGTAGTGCCCTTGTCTCTGAGCCAGGAGGTCCATATACAAATGTCACCACTCCAGAGGTGTGTCTTAACCTAAACAGTTAACAGAAATGTCCATGGAGAGGATGTTGGGTTGTAAGGATTGCACTAAGTTTGACCTACAGTTCTTTCTGTACAGGGGAGTAACGAGAACCCAGCACAATAGGAAAATCTACCACCCTCATTTAAGGGGCTCTCGTGGTATGGTAATAGTGTCCCTATCTCTGTGCCAGGAGGCCCACGTCAAGGTCCCACCTGCTTTTGAAATGTGCCTTAGCCTGCCTGGACAGGTTGATTGAAAATATCTAAAATGATCAGGTTGCAATGTGGGAAATGCACCCACTTTCGTCAATGTAATATTGAAAGATGAATTAAGTAAATAAACATCTTCAACCACATCCATTTTGTGATCTTGCAGGGATGGCCAATTTTAAGCTAATTCTCTTCCTGTAAATATCTGTGTGATTATTGGTGGTAGCAGATGTTTTGGTATCTCCAAATTTGAGGCTCCCAATTACCTGGATGAGAGTTTGCTCGCTGAGCTGGAAGGTTAAATTTCAGATGTTTCGTCACCATTCTAGGTAACATTATCAGTGAGTCTCCGACGAAGCGTTGGTGTTATGTCCCGCTTTCTATTTATCTGGTTAGGTTTCCTTGGTCTGGTGATGTCACTTCCTGCGTTGGTGATGTCATTTCCTGTTCTTTTTCTCAGCGGATGGTAGATGGGCTCCAAATCAATGTGTTTGTTGATGGAGTTCCGGTTGGAATGCCATGCTTCTAGGAATTCTCGTGCGTGTCTCTGTTTGGCTTGTCCTAGGATGGATGTGTTGTCCCAATCAAAGTGGTGTCCTTCCTCATCTGTATGTAGGGATACGAGTGATAGTGGGTCATGTTGTTTTGTGGCTAGTTGATGTTCATGTATCCTGGTGGCTAGCTTTCTGCCAGTTTGTCCAATGTAGTGTTTGTCACAGTTCTTGCAAGGTATTTTGTAGATGATGTTTGTTTTGCTTGTTGTCTGTATAGGGTCTTTTAAGTTCATTAGCTGCTGTTTTATTGTGTTGGTGGGTTTGTGGGCTACCCTGATGCCAAGAGGTCCGAGCAGTCTGGCAGTCATTTCGGAAATGTCTTTGATGTAGGGGAGAGTGGTTATGGTCTCTGAGCCCGTTTTGTCTGTTTGTTTGGGTTTATTGCTGAGGAATCGACGGACTGTGTTCATAGGGTACCCATTCTTTTTGAATACGCTGTATAGGTGATTTTCCTCTGCTCTGCGTAGTTCCTCTGTGCTGCAGTGTGTGGTGGCTCGTTGGAATAATGTTCTAATGCAGCTTCGTTTGTGGGTGTTGGGATGGTTGCTCCTGTAGTTCAGTATTTGGTCCGAAAGTGTTGTTTTCCTGTAGACGCTGGTTTGAAGTTCCCCATTGGCTGTTCGCTCTACTGTGACATCAAGGAATGGCAGTTTGCTGTTGTTTTCCTCCTCTTTTGTGAATGTTATGCCAGTAAGGGTATTATTGATGGTCTTGAAGGTTTCCTCTAATTTGTTTTGTTTAGTGATGACAAAGGTGTCATCCACGTAGCGGACCCAAAGTTTGGGTTGGATGATTGGCAGAGCTGTTTGCTCGAGTCTCCGCATTACTGCCTCTGCTAAGAACCCTGATATCGGAGATCCCATGGGTGTACCGTTGGTTTGTCTGTAGGTTTTCTTATTGAAAGTGAAGTGGGTGGTGAGGCATAGGTCCACTAGCTTGATGATGTTGTCCTTGCTGATGAGGTTGCTGGTGCCTGGTGTATGCGTCTTCGGTTCTTCTAATAGTGTCATCAGTGTTCCTTTGGCCAGGTCGATGTTGATGGATGTGAACAGGGCTGTTACGTCAAAGGAGACCATTATTTCATCCTCTTCTGTCTTGGTGTCTTTGATGGTGTTCAGGAATTCTTGGGTGGAGCGAATGGAGTGGTGGGAGTCTTCTACTAGGTGTTTTAGTCTTTGGTGCAGTTCCTTGGCTAATCTGTAGGTTGGTGTTCCATGTAGCGAGTCTATGGGTCTGAGGGGGGCTCCTGGTTTGTGAATTTTTGGTAGTCCGTAGAAGCGTGGTGTTTTTCATTTTTTGGAAGTCTCTCTTGTTTAATTCTCCAAGAAACTCACAGAAGAAACCCAGCAAACCATCAGACAGACAGTCGCACCAACATTAAGCAGGAAAAAGGAAGAAAACACACTCAATACACAGGAAAGGAAAGCCCTAAAAGGACTCAAAAAAGATAAAAACATCGTAATCCTACCTGCAGACAAAGGACACTTGACAGTCATCTTAAACCGAACAGACTACATTGAGAAATCGAACGCACTGCTTGCCGATACCAACACTTACCAACAGGTGCCGATAGACCCGACCCCACACCTAGAGAACCAAATCACAGCCTTACTCAAAAAACTTCAAAAATCTGGAGAATTAAACAAGAGAGACTTCCAAAAAATGAAACCAGATGGATCCAACACACCACGCTTCTAAGGGCTACCAAAAATTCACAAACCAGGAGCCCCCCTCAGACCCATAGACTCGCTACATGGAACACCAACCTACAGATTAGCCAAGGAACTACACCAAAGACTAAAACACCTGGTAGAAGACTCCCACCACTCCATTCGCTCCACCCAAGAATTCCTGAACACCATCAAAGACACCAAGATAGAAGAGGATGAAGTAATGGTCTCCTTTGACGTAACAGCCCTGTTCACATCCATCAACATCAACCTGGGCAAAGAAACACTGACTACACTATTAGAAGAACCGAAGACACATACACCAGGCACCACCAACCTCATCAGCAAGGACAACATCATCAAGCTAGAGGACCTATGCCTCACCACACACTTCACTTTCAATAACAAAACCTACAGACAAACCAACGGTACACCCATGGGATCACCGATATCAGGGTTCTTAGCAGAGGCAGTAATGCAGAGACTCGAGCAAACAGCTCTGCCAATCATCCAACCCAAACTTTGGGTCCGCTATGTGGATGACACCTTTGTCATCACTAAACAAAACAAATTAGAGGAAACATTCAAGACCATCAATAATACCCTTCCTGGCATAACATTCACAAAAGAGGAGGAAAACAACAATAAACTGCCATTCCTAGATGTCACAGTCGAGCGAACAGCCAATGGGGAACTTCAAACCAGCGTCTACAGGAAAACAACACATACGGACCAAATACTGAACTACAGGAGCAACCATCCCAACACCCACAAACGAAGCTGCATTAGAACATTATTCCAACGAGCCACCACACACTGCAGCACAAAGGAACTACGCAGAGCAGAAGAAAATCACCTATACAGCGTATTCAAAAAGAACGGGTACCCTATGAACACGGTCCGCCGATTCCTCAGCAATAAACCCAAACAAACAGACAAAACGGGCTCAGAAACCATAACCACTCTCCCCTACATCAAAGACATTTCCGAAATGACTGCCAGACTGCTCGGACCTCTTGGCATCAGGGTAGCCCACAAACCCACCAAGACACAAACATCAGCTAATGAACTTAAAAGACCCTATACAGACAACAAATAAAACAAACGTCATCTACAAAATACCTTGCAAGAACTGTGACAAACACTACATTGGACAAACAGGCAGAAAGCCTGCCACCAGGATACATGAACATCAACTAGCCACAAAACAACATGACCCACTATCACTCGTATCCTTACAGACAGATGAGGAAGGACACCACTTTGATTGGGACAACACATCTATCCTAGGACAAGCCAAACAGAGACACGCACGAGAATTCCTAGAAGCATGGCATTCCAACCGGAACTCCATCAACAAACACATTGATTTGGAGCCCATCTACCATCCGCTGAGAAAAAGAACAGGAAATGACATCACCAACACAGGAAGTGACATCACCAACCCAAGGAAACCTAACCAGATAAATAGAAAGCGGGACATAACACCAGTGCTTCGTCGGAGGCTCACTGAAGATGTTACCTAGAATGGTGACGAAGCGTCTGAAAACTAACCTTCCAGCTCAGCGAGCAAGCTCACATCCAGAACCTCAACTTGAGCTACAAATTTTCTCAAAACTCTCTAGTTCCCAATTACCTCCTGCATTCCATTCTAAAGAAATACCAACTCATCTGAGACCATCCTAAGTTTATCCTGGAGAAGGCTGAGTTCCATTCTTCCAGCAGCAACCTCTTCCATGACCTTCAATGATTCCCCATCTTTCATTTTAATGAATTCTCAATCTTATCTTCACTTCCAAACTACTCTACATCCTTTCTCTACAGTTTCCTCTAATCCAATGCCTTAACCTCTCACCTTTGGCTTTCTTACTCATGCCGTCCTCTCTCTATGCTACTCCTGGGGATGGGACTCATGGCTTTTTGAACACGGTCCACAAGCCCCTTAATTTTGTAACCTCAATTGAATTATTGTTCTGTTCACAGCTGATGTTGCTACCAGGCAAGCCACATCCCAGAATGAAATCAGACTTGATAAATCATATTTTGTTTCTCTCTAATTTAACACACTTGTCTTTCAGTGAAACACAACAATAACACAAAGGTTTATTACAAAAAAGAATTGAAAATAAACCAAACCGAGATATTGATATATAACAGCAAACATTTCAAGATGCACAGCAAAACAAGATCCTATCTATTTTTCACCACATCACTTCACAGTCAATCAAAATCCAGAGATATTTTCCTTCCCAGTTCAATCTGTAGGTTTGACTTAACTGCTTCTTCTCCTGTCTTGTCCTGTGAGCCATGAAGTAGTTTTCCTGGAATACTCACACCACTGAGAGCTTAGACTTTCTCAGTTTTTAAATAAGTGGTAGAGTTCTCATCAAACACTCCTGTTCTTAAAACTGAAGCAACTTTTCTAAAGTAAGTTTTAAAAAGTAACATGTTCATCCTAGAAAGTGCTAACCTGATAGATTAATATTTTCTCTTTGCTGTCTACTGCCCCCCAATATACAAACAAAGATACTAAACTTTTATTAACATGCCAGGAAGCCTTGCAATCACCTGCTCTCTGACACATATTTTAGCATCTGATTTTAACATCATGGTTTTGGAAAGACTAACTTCAAGCATTTTTAAACCTCTTCTATAAAAAAACTCATATGCCACTAGCTTAAAATCAAAACTCTGGAATAAAGAGATATGAAAAGTAATATATCATACACAGTGATGCCTCAAATTAATTTTTTACATTTGCTTTATATCCTTCAGCTTGTTCAACCAAAATATGCAACAATGCTTCGTTTTCATTTTCTTCAATGGACCCCAGACTCAATAATGTTTTCAAAGATAGTTACTGACTTTCTCATCCTTTTGTGGGAAGCAGCTGTCACTGAATGGCTTTGTTCTTTAACTTCTCCAAGCAGGGGAAATGGTTTCTCCCTTTTTACCAAACCTTTCAATTGTCTTAAATTCCTCAATTAGTTCATCTTGTAATCTTCATTATTCTCGTCTTCTGGACTATTGAAGTGCATTTAATTCCTCCAGGAGCTGTTTCAGCATTATACCGGGAGACTGTGACAGTCAGGAAGAACTGAGAGAACCCAAACAGCTGGACCTGCATTGTGAAGCACCGAATGTGTTATATAATGCTGCAGCTAGACTTCTAATTCTCTGCGTCATTTCATCATAAATAATTTGTTCAACAGTTGTCAAGAATGGTTTCGGCGCCACAAATTCATGGATGGGAACCATGGCGGCTATTCTACACGCACTCTATTAAGGCGTTCCTGTGATAGTGATTAATTGTCAGCCTGAGCTACAACAAATCGCATAGCATGTTTGGTGGGGCCACTCTTGGAGTACTGTGTTCAGTTCTGGTCACCCTGGGATATGGTTACATTTGAAAGGGTTCAGAAAAGTTTTACCAGAATATTGCCAGGACTTGAGGGTTTGAGTTATAAGGAGAGGCTGGATAGGCTGGGGTTTTTTCCACTGGAGCACAGGAGGTTGATGTCTGATCTTTATAGAGTCTTTTAAAATCATGAGGGGCACAGATAGGCTGAAGAGCAAAGGTCTTTTCCCTAGGGTGGGAGAATTCAAATCTAGGGGGCATATTTTTAAGGTGAGAGGGGAAAGATTGAAAAGGGGTAACTTCTTCCACACAGATGGACTGTGGCAATGGACTGCCAGGGTAGGCGGCAGATGCAGGCGTAGGTACAACATTTATACGACATTTGGACAGGTGCATGGATAGGAAACATTTAGAGGGGTATGGGCCAAATGTAGGCAAAAAGGATGAGTATAGTTTGGGAAACTTTTTTGGCATGGATGAGTTGGACCAAAGGGTCTGCTTCTGTGCTGTATGACTCTACCATTCTTGGGTCAAGAGTGACAGATACAGGTTTTCGTTGCAAAGCGATGGAAGTCCTGGAACAGAATGGTATTTCTGTTCTAAAAGAGAATACTGTTGGAAGCCCCATCCTGTCTCAGTTTCCTTGATATTACATTCCAAAGTAGTGAAGGACTAACTCTTTGATTACCTTTGTTAGGGGTTTGATCAATGCACAAAATAAGAAGGAGAATCAATGGAGATCTCTGGAAACTACTGTGGAATACAATTATCAGAAAAAGGTCTATTGGTGCAGACATATCCATCCAGAAATTGCCAAGCTACTTTGCAGAGCTCCTGCCTGACCTGAAAGATTCTATTATAACACGGAGAAACCTCATACCATTCTTGTCAAATCATATCTGCAGTGTCTGGGGAAGCAGTCTAAGGCCCTGGTCTTATTATCACCAGTGATATTACAAAACTTTCCTACAAGGCCTGTCAGATAGCAATCCCAAAATAAACCAGTTCGATCTGAATGAATGAAATTAAATAAGAGATCTCAGTTCCACATCCCCAGGCATTTTCTTTTACAAATTCTTAAAATCAGTGTTTAGTGATGAGATGAATTTTTTAACTTGGCTCGTGATGTGAGTTAGATTTTGTTTCTTCATAGTATCCAGCTGGAGTACAGAGGGAAGCATTGGATCCATTGTAGCTCTCTGTGAAGATATATCAGCTAATCCAACTAAACAGCTTTTTCCCAGCACCCCTCCCATTTTTGATACTGTCATAAGTAATTTTCCGACTTTCTTACAGAAGCTACATTTGAACCTACCTCCACCTCCCTCTCAGGCAGCACCTTCCAAATGCCTGGTCGGTTCTGCTATAATGTGAGAGATGCTTTCCTGTGCAACATTGCGTTATAGAAAATCGCGCTGTCGAATCAATGGGGCCGATGGGAAACGTAGGGTTAGGGACAGGCCATGAATGAAAATCGTTCAAACATCACTTCAAAGCCTAAAAAAAAGGATAGCACAGTTTTAATAGATGTTTAATTCACATATAATAATGAAATAAAAGTAAGTTTAACACTTGAAAAAATGGCCCAGTGATGTGATGGAGGAGGAAGCTGTACTGTACCTCTCACTGAAAGCACTTGTGACAAATTCCACAAAATGATCGTGTGATGCCGGGCAGAGACTCTTTCGGTGCTAACATTGCACATATTCGCGACAGAGTCTGTGAAACGATCATGTGATGTCAGCTCGTACTCCTCCACGCAGCGTGGGAATCGTGTTATAGCCAACATGAGTTCGTGTTTTACAAACAGTGTTCCCCTATTCATCAATGGCGTTACAGCCAACTTGTGTTGCTGGACCATGCTTTGTGGCAGAACAGACCCTACCACCACTGCTTCATGTTGCTGCTGGGCTGACAACCTTCTGCAGCAGCAAATGACACATTGCACTTATGTAGAGCCCTTCGTAGAGTGAGATGTCCCCTGTGCCTCATGGGGGCTTCACAGGAGCATAATGAGACAAAATACGATGTGGAGCCAGAGAAAGATGGGTTGTGTTTTAAGATGGGGATGGGGGTGGGGTACCCACAATATAACGGTTTGCCACCCCTGATGAAATAACTAAAAGAGCTCACCCTGCAAACATAACACATTTACGAGCTGACGATCAGAGTTCAGTGAGCAGTCCCACAAAGAAGGGTCATGGACACCGATGACAGGAGGATCCCAGGCCCTTTGGCAGGGAGTGATTGACCTTCCTGAGGAAGGGGCTGGTGATTGGTTCTGGAGGTCAGGTGGAAAAGCTTGAACTGGGGAACGATCTTAGTGGGGTGGGCCCAAAACCACCACCCCATCCCTGTTTCCACGGTGGTGATGGGAGTGGTGGGCAGTCCTTCAAAGAGGTGCTCTCCCACTTCCTTCCCACCCTTTCCATCCGCTGGCCTCCTGTGCTACTCCTGGCCTGGACTTATGGCCCCACCCTCAGCCTGATGGTCCCACACCATCCCAAAAGCAATGGGTCACCTGGGCACCCAGGTCCTTCTTTCACCTATTTGGGGTAAGGCAAGCTCCTTTCCCCACCTTTCTGACCTTCCACTGCTGGGGTGGAGGGGGTGTATATTAAGGCAGTTGAGGAGGATTTGGGCCTTGTGTGGTCAGTAATGGAAAGTGCCTCAGTCTGCCTTAACACAAGTCAATGCAGTCCCTTCTGCTATTGCGCGTGTTTTGTCTGCACGAGTTGGCTGTAGCACGATTGAGAAATGGCTGAAAGCTGTTTGTAAAACGCAGACTTTGTGTTGGCTATGACATGATTCCATCCCCAGCACTTTAAGTGTCGCTGTATGTGGAGGAATACAATATTCACGCTGACAGAGTCTCCGTGTCGACATCACATGTTCAGTTGACTCAAGTGCTTTGTTGTGAAGTGCTTTTTGAGAGGTACTCTGTAATTTCCGCTCTTTTGTTTGCTGTGCTACACATAAATATGGGAGGACAAAGTAACAAGAGAGTTAGCAAGAAGCGCCCTGGTGATAAAATTGCAGGTGGTGAAAGTAAAGAAAGGCTATAACTCTTGAGGAGATAGACGCCATAACGCGTTTCGAACACTATGAAAGTACATGTGATTTCTTCGTGTAACAGGAATAAAGGAGCCTACGTTACACACCATTAGAGACAATGCAGAAAAAATGAAAGCAAGTTGTGTTGGAGCAAGCCTTAAGTGTGAGCAAATCTGTGAGATCACGGTCAAAGGAACTTGAGAAGATGGAACAGTTTCTAAATGTGCCAACAGATGAAACGACAAAGCAACCTGGAGGCAGCTTTCTCACCCTAAAAGAGAAAGCCCTTTCAATTTATGAAGACATGAAGAAAAAAAGCTGAAAATCCTGTAGACGTACCTGGTTAATAAAATGTGAGGCTGGATGAACACAGCAGGCCAAGCAGCATCTCAGGAGCACAAAAGCTGACGTTTCGGGCCTAGACCCTTCATCAGAGAGAGGTGTACCTGGTAGTGGCTGGTTTGGTGGTTTTAAGCATTGCTACACTTTTCATATGTAAAGTGATGTGGTGGAGCTGCTAGTGCAGACAAGGAGCGTGCAATGACATTTCCTCCCATCGCAAAAAAAAACTGATTGAATGAGAAGGCTACAACTTAGATCAAAATTTCAATTTGGATGAGACAGGTTCATGCTGGAAGCGAATGCCACCAAGAACCTACATTTCTATGAATGAAGCATAAGCTCTGGGCTTTAAGGTGGTAAAGGATAGTATGACTGTGCTAAGGTAATAAGGTGTAGAGCTGGATGAACACAGCAGGCCAAGCAGCATCAGAGGAGCAGGAAAGCTGATGTTTCAGGTCTAGCCCCTTCCTCAGAAATGGGGGAGGGGAAGGGTGTTCTGAAATAAATAGGGAGTGAGGGGGTGGCAGTTTGAAGATGGACAGAGGAGACGATAGGTGGAGAGGAGACAGACAGGTCAAAGAGGCGGGGATGGAGCCAGAGCCAGTAAAGGTGAGTGTAGATGGGGAGGTAGGGAGGAGATAGGTCAGTCCAGGGAGGGCGGACAACTCAAGGGGGCAGGATGAGGTTAGTAGGTAGGAAATGGGGGTGGGGTTTGAGGTGGAAGGAAGGGATAGGTGGGAGGACGGACAGGTTAGGGAGGCGGGGACAAGCTGGGCTGGTTTTAGGATGCAGTGGGGAAGAGGGGACAAGCTGGGCTGGTTGTGTGGTGCTGTGGGGGGGAGGGGACGAGCTGGGCTGGTTTTGGGATGCAGTGGGGGGGCGGGGAGATTTTGAAGCTTGTGAAATCCACATTGATACCATTGGGCTGCAGGGTTCCCAAGCGGAATATGAGTTACTGTTCCTGCAACCTTCGGGTGGCATCATTGTGGCACTGCAGGAGGCCCATGATGGGCATGTCGTCTAAAGAATGGGAGGGGGAGTGGAAATGGTTCGCGACTGGGAGGTGCAGTTGTTTGTTGCGAACTGAGCGGAGGTGTCTTTTGATATCACGATGGCAGAGGTGAAGAGGTCACGGGACGGTAGGTTTTTTTTGATGGCATGACTGTGTGGCTGGGTGTCAATGCCAGTAGAGACTTAAAGCTTAAGCCTATAGTAGTGTGCCACTCTGCCAACCCATGAACCTTGAAAGGTCACCTTAAGTCTACTCTAGTTGTCTACTTTAGGTCAAGCAAAAGAGGTTGGATGACAGGGCAACGTTTTTCTGACCTTATTGCTGATGTTTTGGAAGATATTTTTAGAAAGTATTGCAAGAAAAAAATTTGTATTTCAAGATTCTCCTCATCCTGGATAATGTGCCAAGCCATCCTCCCCACCATTGGTGAGCGTTCTGAAATCATGACAGTACTCTTTCTACACCAAAACACAACCTCACTCCTTCAACCCATGGACCAGGGTGTAATAGCAGCTCTTAAAGCTTATTATTTAAGGTGCACATTTAAGAGGCTGATTGCAGCCGCTGAGGGAGATAAGGACAGTGTTGTTCAATTCTGGAAGATCTTTAACATCAAGAATGCAATTGACATTATCGTGGAGGCCTGGGCTGATGTCAGTAAGGCCTGCTGGTGTGCAGTTTGGCAGAAGCTTCTCCCAGATTATTTTCAAGATTTTAAAGCCTTTCATCTGTCAGAGGAGTTCCCAAGAATCAACGAGCATTGCGTTGATCTTGCAAAGTAAGTTGGATTTGAAGGAAGTACAGAGTGAGGATGTTGAAGAGCTGCTTGAGACACACTGTGAGGATGTCTCTGTAGCTGATCTACAACAACTTGTCGCTGAGGGGTAAGGAAAGCAGGAGATGAAGAAGATGAAGTCCAGGATACAGCATCACAAGAGCTTTCCACTTCTGTTTTGTCTTCTCTCCTGAAGGAAATTGAGAAGCAGTTGCAGCTCTTAGAGGACAATGTTTACAATGCAGAATGCAGAGGGTAGCAGTTCATGAAATAAGATTTTGTTTGACATCCAATGAGCGGCTTCTTCATGAAAGAAGAAAAATGGCAAAGCAGCAAAATTTGGATGTCCTTTTAAAGCTAACTCCCCAAGAAACAGTCAGAAAACAATGACCACAGCCATCCCCTTGTGGATTAACTATTTTTTGCCTGAACCCTGCAACTAAAACAGCGCCTAAAGGAGATGCTGACCCTCAGCCCCTGCATTAACAACAGAGCAACCTCCAAACCTCCTCCCCCATCAAGCCGTGTTGACAGTGTTTCAAGGTAAGGTGTTAAATTTACTGTATTATTTCATTATTAGATATGAATCTACCATTTATTTAAACTGTGCTATCCTTTGTGTTAGGCTAAGTGCTATATTTGCTTCGGTTTTGAGTAATATTTATGGCGGTCTGCCCCTAACCCTGATGTTTCCTTCAGCCCTGTTATTTTTATTGTGCAATTTTCTATAGCGCAAGGTTGCACAAAAGCACAACGAACACATTATAGCAGGAAGGACTGTGCCTTTCTCACTCCATGCATTGTGTGGAACTGGTATGGGGATGGGGTACGGGATAGAGCTGTTCACCCAGTGTATTTTACTAGGCCACCTGTTGGAAATACAGCTGGCAGAGGTGTTTGATGTGTGTGGGGAGGAGGTGCTATGTGATCCAGCCCTGTGCGTTAAGATGATTGAGTGGACGCTTGGTCAAAGACCGAGGCCTCCGGGAACACCAGAAGGTAGGAGGTGAAGGTGCAGCAAAGCAGAGAGGTTCAGGGAGGCAATTTTAGAGCTTAGAGGCCAGGCAACATGAAGACACTCACACTGGAGTGTAAGATGTCTCAGAGGGGAGAAGAATAAAGCAATAACCCTTCAAAATGAAGGATTGGTGAACCCTGGCCTCCATTTTGAAGTGTGTTTCATTCGCAAGTTTTACCAGCTTTCCCCTCTGGGTTTTATCTGTCCATGTTTCCTGACTATCTCCTCCTTATGTCAGCAGTAGAGGGCTTGTATATGATGGGGCAGAAAGCAGATTACAGAGCTTTATCTGTGTGAAGGTATTGGCAGGCCCAGGGCCCATGCCATTAGGCCAAAGCCCCAGTTTAAAAAGGGCCCAGCCGATCTGCCAGGGCCCACGGCCTGACCCCAAGAGCATCTCTGATGAGGCAGATTTAAGAGTAAACCGGTTGATGTGGTGTATATGGATTTCAGCAAGGTGTTCGATAAGGTTCCCCACAATAGGCTATTGTACAAAATGCGGAGGAATGGAATTGTGGGAGATATAGCAGTTTGGATCGGAAATTGGCTTGCTGAAAGAAGACAGAGGATGGTAGTTGATGGGAAATGTTCATCCTGGAGACCACTTACTAGTGGTGTACCACAAGGGGCGGTGTTGGGTCCACTGTTGTTTGTCATTTTTATAAATGACCTGGATGAGGGCGTAGAAGGATGGGTTAGTAAATTTGCAGACGACACTAAGGTCGGTGGAGTTGTGGATAGTGACGAAGGATGCTGTAGGTTGCAGAGAGACATAGATAAGCTGCAGAGCTGGGCTGAGAGGTGGCAAATGGAGTTTAATGCAGACAAGTGTGAGGTGATGCACTTTGGTAGGAGTAACCGGAAGGCAAAGTACAGGGCAAATGGTAAGATTCTTAGTAGTTTAGATGGGCAGAGAGATCTCGGTGTCCATGTACACAGATCCTTGAAAGTTGCCACCCAGGTTGACAGGGCTGTTAAGAAGGCACACAGTGTTTTAGCTTTTATTAATAGAGGGATCGAGTTCTGGAACCAAGAGGTTATGGTGAAGCTGTGCAAAACTCTGGTGCGGCCGCACATGGAGTATTGCGTACAGTTCTGGTCACCGCATTATAGTAAGAATGTGGAAGCTTTGGAAAGGGTGCAGAAGAGATTTACTAGGATGTTGCCTGGTATGGAGGGAAGGTCTTACGAGGAAAGGCTGAGGGACTTGATGCTGTTTTCATTAGAGAGAAGAAGGTTGAGAGGTGACTTAATTGAAACATATAAAATAATCAGAGGGTTAGATAGGGTGGATAGGGAGAGCCTTTTTCCTCGGATGGTGACGGCGAGCACGAGGGGGCATAGCTTTAAATTGAGGGGTGAAAGATATAGGACAGATGTCAGAGGTAGTTTCTTTACTCAGAGAGTAGTAAGGGAATGGAACGCTTTGCCTGCAACGGTAGTAGATTCGCCAACTTTAGGTACATTTAAGTCGTCATTGGACAAGCATATGGACGTACATGGAATAGTGTAGGTTAGATGGGCTGGAGATCGGTATGACAGGTTGGCACAACATCGAGGGCCGAAGGGCCTGTACTGTGCTGTAATGTTCGGTGTTCTATGTTCTATGTTAAGTTCCAGGTCACTGGTCTGCTGTCAGAGTTCCTAGATGGAGAGGGATGGGAAGGGAGGATACCGGGAGCTCTCATGCCTCCTGCCCTATTTCAAAACTTAGCTTTCTGATGGCAGCTACCAGCGATCTCTTTGACGATCTCCAAGTGTGACCAAGGTGGCCCCATTGCAAAAAGGGCGCCTTACACAGGCATGATGCTCCCCTTAATTTTGTACACAAAGGTTTAAAGTTAGTTCCTGGCATGGACCTTGGACTGTCATACTTGCAATAACCAATATGGGTCTCTAGGCCAACAGGTCCAGGGAGCTCGAAACCCATTCCGCACACATATTGGTACAAAGCACCATGTTATCAACAATTGAATATTGAGCAGAAGACCCTGAAACCAATATTCAGTGCTCAATCTGTCACAGGAGATACCAAAGCAGGAGTTCACAAGGTCACAGGAGTTGACAGCTGGGATTGCAGGCTATTCAGCCCTTCAGGGCTGCTTCATCATTCACAAAGTGGATGACTGATCTTAATTGCAGCCTCAGCTCCATTTTTCCACTCCTCCCCTTCATTAGCCCTTGATTCATTTGCCAATCGACTCAGCCTTGAATCTTTTCACTGGCCCAGCCACCACTGCTGTCTGGGGATGAGAGTCCCACAGACTAATGGTCCTCTGAGGGAATACAAAATTCTCCATCTCAGACTAAAATGCATCTCCCCTCATTCTATTCTCCTTCACAACAGGAAACACCCGTCCATCCTCCTTCCTGTCAATCCCTCTTTACAATTGTTCAATCAGTTCTCTTCCCTATTATAAAGCCATAGAGACGTACAGCATAGAAACAGACCCTTTGGTCTCACTTGTCCATGTCGACCAGATATCCTAATTTAATCTAGTCCCATTTGCTGGCATTTGGCCCATATCCCTCAACCCTTTCTATTCATGTTCCCATCAGGATGCCTTTTAAATGTTGTAATTGTACCGGCCTCCACCACTTCCTCTGGCAGCTCATTCCATTCACACACCACCCTCTGTGTGAAAAAGTCGCCCATCAGGTTCCTTTTAAACCTTGCCCCTCTCACCTTAAAACTATGCCCTCTAGTTTTGGACTCCCCTACCCTGGGGAAAAAGCCTTGGCTATTCACCCTATTTATACCCCTCATGATTTTAAGGTCACCCCTCAGACTCTGACACTCCAGGGAATAAAGCCCTAGACCAATCAGCCTCTCCAGCCTCTCAAATCCTCCAACCAATCAAATTATATTTTTCAGGAAGTGGACAACAGTCCCTCCCCCACGCAACGACTTAGAGGATCAAGGCATAGAGAGGTCCGAGGGGCCGAGTCACCAACTTGTATCCAAGTGGTTGATCGCAGCCGAGGTAAGAATTTGGGAGAGGTTTGATAGGAAACCATGTTGACCCCAATACAAGGTCTGAGCTTCTGCACCTGCCCAGGACATCTAGAAGCAGGTGGCTCTGCTTAAAGGAGGCATGCATTTAGATCAGATTTTGCTTCTCAAAGACTTGTGAGTCTTTGGAACTTTCTCACCCTGAAACAGTGGTGGACACAGAGTTCTTGAATATCTTGAAGGCAGAGATGAGCAGAATCTTGTTAAACAAGGGTTTGGAAGGTCATCAAAAACAGGCAGGAAGGTGGATCTAAAGTTACAATGACAGTGATCCTACTGAATAGCAAGCAGTCTCCTGGTCCTGATGGCTTGCTCCTGATTTTTTTGTCTGTATGTATTTTATTGCAAGGTGAGGATTAGGTTGGACCTGCAGAACTAGTACTCATTGTCAAGAATGGCCACTCGAGTGCTCAGTATAGCGGTCTTCAATATGACATGCTGCCATGCGCCCAATGTGGACAATGAGAGAGGGAAATAGGAAAGGATTAGAGGCAGGTGTTGTGATTACAAAGAGATGAAATAGGTGGACCTCATAGGACATGAGTTCCCTGGTTGGGGCTGTTAATCTGGTCCAATTGGGGAGTCCTGGCTGACAGATATAAACAGAAGTGTCAGAGGTTCTGTTGACTCTGAGAGCTGGCTCTGAGGGGGTTGGATCAGTGTCACAGACTCTTCAACTGTAAACAAAGAGTGACTTGGAGACAGGATACAGGCCTCTGTGGAGATATTTCAGTGGGGGTGTGAAATTATAAGGCAGTACTTTCTGATCAGGATTTTTAAGAGACGTCCTTGAAAGTTTTTCACATATTAATGCCTTTCAAACCCCATGTATTTCATGCAGTGTTTACTATCGTCTGTTCTATAACTCACTGCCAACATCATTTCTCTACATCAATGTCCATTATCCCCGGAGAACAGAGGTTTGTAGATTGAAAGCTCTGTGTACAAGTGCCTCAAAAATCAGTTGTTCAACAGCAGCCAGTTACATAGCAATTCAAATGGGCGACTATGACCTTGGGGAGGCAGACTGAAAGGACCTCAGAGACTGTGAGTCATAATCTTCACTCTGAGACTCCCAGAGGCTTTTCCTTTACCAAGCCCTTCAGGAATAGAAGACCCTTTGAATAGACCATGGAGAGGGTCCTGAGCTGAAGCACATACACTATTTAACCAAGTCCCCTGGTTAGAGAATCCAAAATATGCCAAATACAATCTCAGGATAAGGTACCACTCATGTAGGACTGAGATGAGGAGCAAGTTCTTCGTCCAGATGATTGTGAATCTTTGGAATTCTCTTCCTCAACTGTGGAGGTCCTATCTTTGAATATATTCAAGGCTGAGATAGACCGTTAGTTGGACTCAAAGGGAATCATGGGTAATGGGGGCGGCTCGCGGGCTGGAAGTGGTGTTAAAGATCAAGATCACCCATGATCCTATTGAATGGTGGAACAGGGACTGAATGGTCTATTCCTGCTCCTATCTCTTGTGTTGGTTAAAAAAAAGCCTGTGTTAAAAATGTCTTCCTTGGATTGTTAATGTAAATTGTCAACTCATTTGAAATCATTCATAGGATGTAGACATTACTGGCTCAACCAGGCAGTTAAGATTCAACCACCTTGCAGTGATCTGGAGTCACATGTAGACCAGACCAGGGAAAGATTTTCTTCCCTAATGGGACATTAGGGAACCAGATGAGTTCTCCCAATAATCATTAGACTCTTAATTCCAGATTTTTATTGAACTCCCAGTCCGCCCTCTGCCGTGGTGGGACTTGAACCTAGGTCACCAGATTAACAGGCCAGTGATACCACTATTGCCTCCCCCAACGCTCATGAGTGAGGCAGCATGGCCTTTCACTGGATAACACTAGATATAATGCCCCTACTTGCCAGTAAACAGTGGATTAAGAGCAAATTAGGTGTTGGTGAGGATTTCCAATGCTACTTAAAGGTGCGTCACATTTTACTGTTCCTCGTTGCTGAATGATGGAAAAGGACCTTCAACAAATACAGGAAAATCTTCAGGGACACTTTCTCGAGGCTTCACCAATATTTTATTGCATTTATTCTAATTCCTCTGAGGAATTCACTCCAGAGAGTAAGTGCTGTGGTATTTCAACATTATTGCAGACCTTATTGGAGTCACCAGCAAACAGGGAATGCTTGGCCATGGCTATTTGGTAGGGGTTTGACATTGGTCTGAATGAGGAATGAGACGAAGACATGATGCCCACAGGGAGAGATGCCGAAGGGAATAGAATGACAAGATGGCATTCCTCCACCTGGTCCTCTGGGGCCACACCTGAGAATCCCAAAGCACCCTGTCCTCTCATTCCCTGAACTGTGTTCCAGCCAATGCATTGCACCCTTTCAATGTGAGTGTCAGGAATATTCATGCACAGCTCTGCAAAAGTTGCTTCTAATGAACAATTAATTGGTAAAATCACTGGTATCTGTTCTAATACCTCAAGGCAAGTTCAGGTCTTGGTAAACAGGACCAAACATGTGCGTCAAATCCAGAAATTGAAGAAGAGGTGTCTCAGGAGCATTGCCCTCATTTAATACCTTTTTCACCCTCAGGGAATCATGAATAGAAAATTGAATGAATGATCAGACTGATTATTTTTGGCACTATTGTTTAAGCGAGGATTGAAGCGAGCTTGCACAGTGAAGATGGGCTGAGTGGACTAACACTTCTGTACTGTAAATGTTATCTGTTATTTTGTCAATTTAAAGTCTGGTCATTATGCAAATCCTGTTGTAGGTCCTCGTGAGCTACTTCATGAGCAGAAGATTTGGGCAGTGTGGAATCAATGGAGAAATCCCAGAGGATAAACTGAAACCAATCAAGGAAACAGCTAAAGCTGGTTACGTTGAGGAATCCTAGAGGAATTCCTGTTTCGATGTCCTGGGACTCCATTAACCACAGCGAGTTCTTTTGTGTCAGAAGTGTCATTAGATAATGTACATTTTTCTGATAAAATTCCACCATTTTAATAGAAGTTTTGTAGTCTATCATTGGATAAATGTGTATAATGTGTCCCCACGTATGTCTGTATGTGTGCATTGCATTTATGTATGTACGTGTGTGTGTCTGTGTGCAAGCATTACATTTGCTGGCATTGTTTGTGTGTGAGCATGAGCATGTATGCATGTGTATATGAGCCACACATGTATGAATCTATATACACATGTGCACGTGTGTGTGAGTGTGTGTGTGTAAGTGTGAGTGTGTGTGTGTATGTGTGTTTGAGAGTGTGTGTGTGTGTGTGTGTGTGTGTGTGTGTGTGTGTGCATATGTTTGCCAGGGAGGTAGTTCTGGGACTTTGACCCATCAACAGTGGAGAAAAAGTGATATAATTTCAAGTCAGGATGGTGTATGACCCAGAGGAGAACTGGCTGGTCCTGTTCCCATGCATCTGCTGCTCTGGTTCTTTAGGTGGTAGAGCTCACAGCTTTGGAAAATTCTGCTGGAGGAAGATGTGGAGTTGCTCCAGTGCATATTGTAAATGAGAAACATTGCTGTCACTGCATGCCAGTGAATAAATGTTTTCAAATGGGATGTCAATCTACTCAGCTGCACCCTTCTAGATGGTGCCGAAACTCTTGAGTGTCTTTGAAGCTACCCTTACACCACACACATCCGTGGCTTCTGCCTTATAGATGGTGGACAAGCTTTGAGGAATCAGGTGAGTAACTGTCTGCAGGACTCCTCGCCTTGGACCTGTTTTTGCAGCCACAATATTTATATCTCTGGTGTTCTAATCATTGGTAACTCCTAGGACATTGAGTTAATGAAAGGTACCTTTTCCCTAGGATGGGGCATTTTCAAGAATAGGGGGCACACTTTAAGGTGAGAGGAGAGAGATTAAAAAAGACGGGTAAATTGTTTACACAGAGGGTGGTTCATGTGTGGAATGACCTTCCTGAGGAAGTTGTGGATGTGGGTACAGTTCCAAGGTTTAAAGGGGTTTTGGATAAGTACATGAAGGTTCGGAGAGATGTGAGCCACGAGCAGGCAGGTGGGACCAGTTGGGATTATGTTTGGCATGGACTAGTTGGGACTAAAAGGCCTGTTTCTGTGCTGTATGACTCTATCTCTGAGGGAGATTCAGCAATGTTAATGCCATTGAACATCAATCAGATTCTTGTGGGAAATGGTCATTACCTGGCACATGGGTGATGCAAATGTTACTTGCCGCTTTTCAGGCTTCTAGGTTTTGGTGCATGTAGTCAAGGAGGGCTTCCATATCTGAAGAGTAGCAATCCTCTGTTTGCAGGGCGCTGCTGTTGTTCAGGATGCAGGTAACCTCTCTATTGGCTGTAGTGTATAGATGAAGGTCTTCAAGTGAGAGATCAAGACAAAGTCCTGTTTAGCCGTTGAGTTAGTTGCTTTGGGAAGTTGCACTGGGATCAGTTATCATTCCTTTCATTGTGAATGGCTTGATACACTGTGTGTGTATGAAACCAAATGGCTGACAGACTTTCTTTACCAAAGCTGATCTAATCTCTATGTTTAAAACTACGAAGTGTTCTAAAATTACTCCTTTCATGTTTCTATAGATGTTTTGACTTTCATTTTTAAATCCTTTCAATTTGACAAGGCAGTCTCTACATTGAAAGCTCTTTGCATAAATCAAATAGATGAATGCTGATTCATTAGAGCATTCTTTAGTTTCATTGCTTTCTGTCTGATTTTGAATACTTCTGCTCAATCAGTGAGTCAGGCCAAGTTGACTGGATTGGGGACATTTAATGAAACAGTTTGAAGAATTAAGGCATGACAAGGAGTGTGTATTATCTCTGTATGTTAATATGGCTGTGTAAATTCAAACCTCCCAACTATCTCATCAATATTCAATTAAAACTAACAATATTTAATTAATATTAAGAGTGCCTCTATATGTAATGGGGCCAGCATAACTCAATTGTTGGCATCGTTCACTCTGAGTCAGATACTGCTCTGTTCAAGGCCCACAGACTGTTGTAATTGGGCGTGCAATCGAGGCTGACACATCAATTAAGCACCTACGAAGGTATTGCCTTGCAACTGAGACTGGGGCTGGGTTTGTTGGGGAGGTTGGGAGGAAAGGATTGAAAGTCCCACCCTCTCAGGTAGACATAAACAATCCCATAGTACCGTTTAAAAAAGAGATCAGGAGCCGTCTAGGCCTCTACCCCCAATTCTAACCAACAGCAACAGCAAAGGATTGACTGGTCATGTGTTCATGTGTGGCTGCGATGTTTGCTTATATAACAGTGAATACATTTTAAAAGTAACTCATTTGTTGTAAAAAAAGCACCTTGGGGCATCAAAGATGCCATATAAATATAAGTTATTTCTTTACATCAGCTAACTCCTACACCATCTGGCTCAGTAACTTCTGCCACCCACTGCTCTCAACTATTTAATCATCGCTGGCTTGTAGTTTATCCCAATAACATTTAAAGTCCATTCATTTCTTGCAGGCTTCCGAAGAGAAAAATACTGACTTTGCCTCTGTCTCCGAGGTCCTAAACACCGTAATTAAAAAACAGGGCCTCAATGACACTAATCTCTGGATTATTGACTGAGCCGAAAACACACTGGAAAAGGGCAGATGAGCTGAGAGGGTTAAACAGGTGGCTCACAGGTCGGTGGGGGAAGAATGGAATTCCGTGCCTGGCATGGGCACTGGTACGGAGGAAAATGGGAGCTGTGCCTTGGCAAAGTCTTCACTGAACTGTGCCGGGGGGTCCGGCGTTCTGTTGTGTTGTATAAGACGGGCAGTGGGGAGACTTCTACACAAAATACTGCTGGCAAGAGGCCATGTAAGGGAATGTGTGAAAATATGGGTGGACAATGCAAAAGTGCAAGGTAAACAGAGATTGACTGCGGAAGGCGTTTTGGTACACAAGGTGTTAGCATGCAGGCACAGTGAAATATCAAAAACTCTAATGGTGTACTGTCCTTAATTACAAGAGGAACTGAACATAAATATAAGGATGAGTGATAATGGAGTGATAATGCTGGTGAATCCAAGATAACATAGTGTGAGGCTGGATGAACACAGCAGGCCAAGCAGCATCTCAGGAGCACAAAAGCTGACGTTTCGGGCCTAGACCCTTCATTGGAGAGGGGGATGGGGTGAAGGTTCTGGAATAAATAGGGAGAGAGGGGGAGGCGGACCGAAGATAGATAGAGGAGAAGATAGGTGGAGAGGAGAGTACAGGTGGGGAGGTAGGGAGGGGATAGGTCAGTCCGGGGAAGACGGACAGGTCAAGGAGGCGGGGTGAGGTTAGTCGGTAGGAAATGGAGGTGCGGCTTGAGGTGGGAGGAAGGGATAGGTGAGAGGAAGAGCAGGTTAGGGAAGCAGAGACAGGCAGGGCTGGTTTTGGGATGCAGTGGGGGGAGGGGACGAGCTGGGCTGGTTAAATGATGCAGTGGGGGGAGGGGACGAACTGGGCTGGTTTTGGGATGCGATGGGGGAAGGGGAGATTTTGAAGCTGGTGAAGTCCACATTGATACCATTGGGCTGCAGGGTTCCCAAGCGGAATATGAGTTGCCGTTCCTGCAAACTTCGGGTGGCATCATTGTGGCACATCCAGCTCCACACTTTGTTATCTATAAATATAAGGATGTTTTGATTCAGTTATATGGGGTATTGGTGAGACCACATCTTAAATGCGCTGTGTGCAGTTGTGTTCTCCTTATTTAAGGAAGGACATAGACTTATCGGAGACTGTTCAAAGGCGTTTACTAGATGAATACAAACACAGAGAATCCTGGAGAAACTCAACAGTTCTGGCAGCTTTTCTGTGGAGAGAGAAACCGAGAGTTAACTTTTCGAGTCCAGTGACCGTTCATCAGAAGAGTTGTGTTTGGAATTCCACATTGACATCTTGTTAAACCTGGGAGGGTGTGGAAAAGATTTACAAGCATGTTGCTGGAACTGGAGGGTTTGAGCTATGGGGACGGGCTGAATATGCTGGGGCTATTTTCCATGGAGCATTGGAGGCTGAGGGGTGACCTTATAAAGGTTTATAAAATCAAGACGGGCGTGGATAGGGTGAATGGCCAAGGTCGTTTCCCCCTGGGTGGGGGAGTCCAAAGCTGGAGGGGCATAGGTTTAAGGTGAGAGGGGCAAGATATAAAAGGGACCTGAGGGGCAACACTTTCACGCAGAGGGTGGTGCGCCTATGGAACAAGCTGCCAGAGGAAGTGGTGGAGGCTGGTACAATTACAACATTTAAAAGGCACCTGGATGCGTATATGAATAGGAAGGGTTTTGAGGGATATGGGTCAAATGCTGGAAAATGGGACTAGATCAGTTTAGGATATCTGGTTGGTCTGAACAGGTTGAACCGAAGGGTCTGTTTCCTTGCTGTACATCTCTATGACTCTATAAACCCGATACTCTTTGATTCACCGATCCAACAACAATGTACACACCGGTTCCTGAAGAATATTTAACGATCGCTTCTCCACTACCTTCTGTGTCAAAATGTTCCAAAGTCTGTCTCCTCCCAGCAATAAATTTCTACTCATCTCTGTCCTAAAAGGGCTACTCCTAATTGAAAATTGTCCTGAAGAATAGTCATATCAGATTTGAAACATCAACTCTGTTTCTCTTACCACAGATGCTGGGCTTCTTCTGCATTCGCTGTGTTTGTTTCAGATCTCCAGCATCTGTAGTATTTGGCCTTTAGTAAATTAATACCCGAATAAACTGGGTTGCCTTATGAGGAAGAGTTGGACTCGTTCCCTTTGGAGTTTAGAAGACATAGGGATGACCTGATCGAAATATATAAGAAACTGGTTAGTCTTGACAAGTTGGACATGAAAAGGTTTTTTCCCTCTTCTGGACCATTCCAGAACCAGTGACATCACTTTAAAATTAGGGGTCATCCTTCAGTAGGTAATAAAACGAGTAAGCTTGTGGTTGGGAGAATTTCAGAATTCAACACAGGAAAATCTAGAAACAGGTAATGAGACAGAAAATGAGATGTGCAAGTAGGCTAGCAGAAACATAAAATCAAACTGTCAAAGCTTCTGTATCTTCCTTCCCATGGAAACAGGAAAAGAATAGCAAAGGCTAAAACAAAACTGAAAGAACTGTGGATACTGTAAATCAGAGACAAAAACAGAAATTGCTGGAAAAGCTCATCAGATTTGGCAGAGTCCGTGGAGAGAACTCAGAGTTAATGTTTCAGGTTGAGTGACACTTCCCTGGAATTGGTGTAGGTCCACTTCAAGCAGGGGTTGGGGGATTTCTAATCAACATATCTTTGATACATAGAAACATAGAAGATAGGAGCAGGAGGAGGCCATTTGGCCCTTCGAGCATGCTCCACCATTCTTCATGATCATTGCTGATCATCCAACTCAACAGCCTAATCCTGCTTTCTCCCTACAACCTCTGATCCCATTCGACCCAAGTGCTATATTTAACCACCTCTCGAATACATTCAATGTTTTGGCATCAACTACTTCCTGTGGTAATGAATTCCACAGGCTCACCACTCTTTGGATGAACAAATGTCTACTCGTCTCCATCCTAAATGGTCTACCCTGGATCCTCAGAAAGTTGACCGCTGGTTCTGGACACACCCACCAATAGGAGCATTCATCCTGTGTCTACCCTGTCTAGCCCTATTAGAATTTTATAATCTCTATGAGATTCCCCCTCATTCGTCTGAATTCCAGTGAAAACAATCCCAACCTAATCAGTCTCTCCTCATACATCAGATCCCCATCCACTGGAATCAGCCTGATAAAACTTTGCTGTACTCCCTCAAGACCAAGAGCATCCTCCCTCAGAAAAGGAGACCGAAACTGCACACAATATTCTAGGTATGGCCTCACCAATGCCCTGTGTAACTGCGACAACACATGCCTGCTCCTGTACTCGAAACGTCTCACAATGAAGGCCAACATACCATTCTTTACCACCTGCTGCACCTGCATGCTTACCTTCAGCAACTGGTGCTCAAGGACACCCAGGTCCCGCTGCACACTACTTTCTCCCAATTTACAACCATTCAGATAGTAATCTGCCTTTTATTTTACCTTCTGAAGTGAATAACCTCACATTTATCCAAATTATACTGCACCTGCCATTGATTTGCCCACTGACCTAAACTGTCCAGATCATGCTGAAGGACCTCTGCATCCTCCCACCCAACTTGATATCATCTGCAAACTTGGAGATGTTATCATTTGTGCCCTCATCCAAATCATTAATATATATTGTGAATAGCTGGGGTCCAGCACCAATCCTGAGGCACCCACTCATTACTGCCCGTCAATTTGAAAAGGACCCATTAATTCCTAATCTTTGTTCCGTCTCTCTCAACCAGTTTCCTACCCATCTCAATACACTTCCCCCAGTCCTATATACTTTAATCTTGCACAGCAATCTCATTTGCAGGACTTTGTCAAACACTTTCTGAAAGTCCAAATATACCACATCAATGGAGTCCCCCATTGTCTAGATACATCTTCATAGAATTCCAACAGATTGTCAAATATGATTACTCCCTCGCAAATATATGCTGACTCTGCCTGATCCTGCCACAGCTTTCTAAATGCTCTGCTATAAAATCCTTGATAATGGATTCGAGAATTTTCCCCACTATCAATGTTGGACTTAGCGGTCCCTAATTCCCAGTCTTCTCTCTACATCTCTTTTTGAAAATTAGAGTGACATTAGCTACCCTCCAATCTGCAGGGGCTGTTACATAGTCTATAAAATCCTGGGAGATGACCACCAATGCATCCACTATTTCTCGAGTCACTTCCTTAAGTACTCTGGGATGTCGATTATCAAGTCCAGGGGATTTATCTGCCTTCAATTAAACCAATTTTCCCAGTACTGTTTCTCCACTAATTTTGATGTCCCTCAACTCTTCCTTCTCACTAAATCTTGCATTCTCTTTCATTTGTGGTATCTGATTTGTGCCCTCTTTTGTGAAGACAGAACCGAAGCATGTATTCAGTTGCTCATCCATTTCTTTGTCCCCTATTATACTTCAATTTCTGTCTGTAAGGGACCTATGTTTGTCTTCACCCATCTCTTTCTCTTCACGTACCTATAGAAACTCTTGGTGTCAGTCTTTATGTTCCCTTGAGCTTGCTTTCATATCGTGTTTTCCCCTTCTTAATCAATCCCTTGGTCCTTCTTTGCCGAATTCTAAACTGCTCCCAATCATCAGACATAGTATTTTTCTTGGCCCATCTGTATGTTTCTTCCTTGGATTGGATACTATCTCTGATTTCCTTTCTAAGCCATGGATTGGCCCTCTTACCCATTTTGTGTTTGTGCCAGACAGGAATAAACAGTTGCTGCAATTTCCCGCATGCACTCCTTGAATGTTTGCCATTACCTATCCACTGTAAGTAACTCTCCCCAATCTATCGAGGCTAACTCATGCCTTATATCTTCAGAGTTTTCTTTAATAAAAGTCAGCATCTTAGTCTCCAAATCAACAACTCTCCATCTTGATAAAAAATTCTATCATGTTATGGTCGCTCACCCCAAGGTGTCTCGCAGCTAGATTGACAATAATTCCCTTCCCATTACACAGCACCCAGCCTCAGGTGGCTTGTTCTCTACTTGGTTCCTCCACATATTGGTCAAGAAAACCATCCTGTATACATACCAGGAATTCTTCCTCTGTGGCATTGTGCCCAAACTATGTGCAGATTAAAATCATCCACGATCACCGATATTCTTTTATCAATGCATCTCTAATTTCCCATTTAATGCCATTCTCAACATGACCACTGCAGTTTGGGGTCTATATATGATGCCCACTAATGTTTTTTGCCCCTTGGTATTTCTCAACTCTACCTATACAGACTTCACATTGTCAGAGCTAATATCCTTTCTCACTATTGTGTTAATTTCCTCTAATCCAGCAATGCCACTCCACCGCCTTTTCCTTTTTGCCTGTCCTTCCTTCCTAAATACTGAATACCCAGGGACATTCAGTTCCCATGCATGGTCACCCTGCAGCCACGTCTCTGCAATCCCAATTATATCCTATCTGTTTACATCTATCTGTGCAATTAGTTTATCCACTTTATTACAAATGCTCCACGCATTAAAGCACAAAGCCCTTAAGCTTTTTTTTGTAGCGTTGCCTCAGTCTTATTTTCCTCAATAGCCCTGTTTGAATTTTGTCCTTCGTTCCTCTGCCTACTGCTTTTCTACCTTTTGAGTTTGTCCTTGCTCCTTCCTTCTCTGACTCCTTACATTTGTTCCCAACCCCCCAGCATATTAGTTTAAACCCTCCCCAACCACTCTCGCAAACACTCCCCAAGGACATCAGTCTCAGCCCTGCCCGGGTATATTCTGTCCAATTTGTATGGGTCTGACCTTTGGGATATTATATGGTGCGGTGGGTACCATCCGTGTTTCTTAGGCCAGAACTCCAAGTTCAATTCCCACAGCAGGAGTTGATAGCTGCGGATCGTAAGTTTATGATGTGGCTAAGCAAGCCATTGATCAACTTGAAAATCTTTCCAATACACTTTTGGCATGTGGAAGGAGTCTTCTGGTCAGGCAGAACTGTGCAGTAGCTGCTACAGACCAGCCCCCTCATGTTAAAGACTCCATGCATAAGGTCTTGCCAAGGGCTATACCAGCTGATGAGTTTCCTTCTCAATCTAAGGGGATCACTAGGAGAAAACACCTTCCTTGTTCATCAAGTCCTGGGATGGGACTTGAATTTGAAGCATCTGACCCAGGGGCAGGAATGCTACGCATTGCACTGTAAGACCGCCGTGCCACGCTATTTGATTTGATTCAGCACAGCAGAATCTCCTAGAAATCAAGGTATGGATGAGAGTTCAAGCAGCAGGTGAGCTGAGGCAAGGGGAAGTTGAGCCATTTTGTGGAGGTGGAAACGGGGGTGGCCTTAGCAAATATGGGGTAACCCCTGCTGGACAAGTATATTGTTCCTTGTGCGGTATCTAAAGCTGAGTGCTGAGTTCCCAATGGGCTCTAACTAAATCTCTGCAATGAAGCTCTCCTCTGTATTTCAATCTATTTGACGTAAAGGCCAACATTCCATTAGCCTTTGTGATTACATTTTGTACTTGTGCTCTGGCTTTGAGTGATTTGTATACCTGGCTACATGATCCCTTTTGCTCCTCCATAGCTCCTAGTCTCTTAGCATTAAGAAAATGTTCTGATTTGTCTTCCTCAGATTCAAAATGATGGCCTTGCTCTTCACATATGCCAATGTCCCCTTGCACTTTGCTACTCCTACTGACATCAGTTACTGCACAAATTCCTCTTGGTCTTAGAGCAGTTTGTAGGTGCCTTAACAAGAGTTATAATAATGGACCAAGCATTAGGCTAAAAAGTATTGCATTTTGTAACAAGAAGGGGATTTTAATTGTCTTATAGACTGGGACAATCACACTGATGAAAGTGCTCTGGAAGATGAATTCATAAAACATTTTCAAGATAGTTTCTTAGTGAAATACGTTGTGGTACCAAATAGGCTTAAAGTTATCTTAGGTCGAGCATTGTGTAATGGAGCAGGGTTAATTGTAATATCGTGGTAAAATATCCTGTGGAACATAATGATCATAATACCCATTGAATTAAATGTCAACTTTGAAAGTGACATATTTCAAATCGAAAAAAGGTAAGAATCTTAAACTTAAAGAGAACTAATTATACAGGTACGAGAGGAGAACTGACTAATGTAAATTGGGTAATGGATGAAAAGGTATAGTAAATGGAGAGAGGGAATCATTTAAATAGTCAGTTCAAAAAGTTCAATCAAAATACATTACATTGCAGAGAAAAAACTCCATCAGAAAGACCCATCCAGGGATCATTCAGAAAGTTAAAGATAGTATTAGAATAAAAAAAAGCTTATAACATTGTAACATTGGCCTGCTTCCATACTGTAGGGATTCCATGATTCTAAAGGTGTGATAACAACTTTGAGGATTGGAGGGACCTAGCAAAGGACTATCAAACAGTTGATAAAAGGAAAATAAAAGAACATGCAAATAAAAATGGAATGTAAAAGTTTATAAATGGATTTAAACATAAAGAGAGTGGCTAAAGTAGACTTTGGTCCCTTAGAAGCAGGGACACAAGAGCCTATCATGGGAAATGAAAAAATGGGAAGTGTTTTTAATAGAAGAAAAATTTCTGTACTTACACCAGATGACACAAGTTTCATTCCAGAAACAGATATTAACCCAGGAGCTAAAAAGAATGAGATAATTAAGGAAATTAATGTTGACTGAGAAAAAGTATTGGAGAAACAAGAGACTGAAATCTGACAAATCTCAAGGATCCAATATGTTATACCCTCAGGTCCCAAAAAAAACTACGGTGATTATGGATGTCCTTGGTTTGGCTTTCCAAAATTCTTGCAATCTGAAAACAGCCTGATCAGAGTGGAATGATACACTGCTTTTCAAGAAAAGAGGAAAAAAGAAAACGAGAGTCTAAAGATCAATTAACCTAATATCATTTGGTGGGAAAAGGCAGGAATTTATTATTAATCATCTTAACATTGCATATAGGAAAGCGTAGAATGTTTAGAAGAAATCAATATGGTTTATGAGAGAGAAATTGTGTTTAACAAGGCTATTAGACATTTTTGAGGATGTAATTAATAGGGCAGATAAAAGTGAACTAGTGGTTACTATCGTGACCATTGATCATTTCTTTGGATCACCCACAGAATATTGAGCTTTTAACTACAATGAGTTATTAAAAAGAAGTCATCCAGTCAAAACAATGCCTAAGAATATAAATTCTGAGCAAGGTAAATTTGTGATTATTTGTGAAATATTATCAGCCTGGAGAAAGACTCTGGAATGCACACCTGATAGCTGTCAAATTTAAAGGTATTATTTTTGGGTTTTCTTTATTTTGTTTTGACTGGAGTAGGAAAAGGACTGTTTAAAAAGTGAAGTATTGAGGGAGGGACTGTTGTACTTCTGTAACATGCATTGTAAGTGGCATTTACAACTCCTGCAGTGAGAGAAAGTTAGTTGTAGAAAAATGGACAGCAGGTTATGTATAAAAACTGAGATTTGGCTGGCAACAAGTTGCTGATTGGTCTGTGGGGTGGAGTTCAGATGTCTGTGACAAAGGCCTTATGCCTGCAACAACTACATGATTGGCTCCTGAGTAGCTATCCAGTTCCTGAGTGTTAACAATATGTCCCGAGATGCGCAGTATAGGTGGATTGGCTACACCAAATTGCCCATAGTGCCCAGGAATGTTTAGGTTAAGTGGGTTAGACTTGGGAAATACAGGGGTAGTGGGATGGGTCTGAGTGGGATGTTCTTCAGAAGGACAGTGTGGACTTGTTGGGCTGAATGGCCTGTTTCCATACTGTAGGGATTCTATGATTCTACGAATATGGTCAGAAGCCATCAGATATCTGAAGGGGGAAGTGGTATCTCTGCACAAAAAAAATCCCTTAAACCTGAAGAAATATTGCTCATTTTACATCAACAGTTGCTGTAAGCTATGGCTTTTAACTAGCAACCAGTCATTGTAGTAGCTACATAAAACAATGCAGAGGACCCAATTTAATATCAGCGAAGGAGATCATACATACATTGCTCTTTTCTTATTGAATAAAAAGGAGTCTTGGAGCCTCTACTGTGTGCTCATGTCACCACCCTGACCAATCAGAATCTGTTTGTCTGGTCTGACAACTAAGATTGACAGTTAACTGTTCCTGCAGTATTTCCACACCAGTGAAAATCCAACCAATTAGCAACCGCTTCTCATGCTATATAAATTGGAATCTGTTTTCACAAGTCTGGTTTCTTGCATCCAAGTCCTGATGACGGAAAGCTGAATAGCTTTCATGTATCTTTTTAACAGATTAAGTCAGCGGACAAAAAGATGGCAAGGTGGATTACAGAGTTCACATGCATGAAGTTATTCAGGAACAAAAACAAAGTTGCTGGAAAAGCCCAGCAGGTCTGGCAGCACCTGTGAAGGACAAAACAGAGTTAACATTTTGGGTCCAGTGACCCTTCCTCTGTTTTGTCGTTCACAGCCCTTGCCAGACCTGTTGGACTTTTCCAGCAACTTTGTTTTTGTTCCTGATTTACAGCATCCTCAGCTCTTTTGGTTTTTATGAAGTTATTCAGTTTGGTCATCACAATAGAAAAACAGATTTTGTTTTTGTAGTGATTGGGACCTGGTGGACCTTGTTGACTGCCAGGTCTTTGATTGAGGTTGAGAACTTAGGCCAATCAGGAAGCCTTGGCTGATCAATATAAACAGCAGAGTTAGAATCTCCTCAGTTCAGGGCATTGACTCCATGCTGACTGGCCACAGTTGGTGTATCAACCCCAAATAAACAAATAAATAAAAGGTGATTTAGTGACGGGATACTGGCCTCTGTACAATTATTTCAGTTTTTTAAAATAAGTTTGTGTGTGTTAAAGTTCGAAGAGACCTGGATGCGCTTCTTCAAGGAATACAGAAAGTTAGAAGCAGTTGGAGCAAAAAATTTGGAATGCAACTGGTAAATTGGCCTTTACTGAAGGGGGATAGAAGTGTAGGAATAAAGACATTTTGTTACAACTATGCAGGGGTTTGGTGAGACCGTATCTGGTTGGAGTAACTGTGCATGGTTTTGGTTTCCACATTTAAGGAAGTATATATTGGAGGCAGCGCAGCAAAGATTCAATAAATTAGACCCTAGGGTAAAGGACAAAAACAGAAGTTGCTGGAAAAGCTCAGCAGGTCTGTCAGTATCAGTGAAGAAAAGAAATCAGTTAACATTTCGGGTCTGGTGACACATCCTGCGACCCTTCCTGCCTGTGGAAGGGTCACCAGACCAGAAATGTTAACTCTGATGTTTTCTTCACAGATTCTGCCAGACCTGCTGAGCTTTTCCAGCAACTTCTGTGTTTGTTCCTGATTTACAGCATCTGCAGTTCTTTCTGTTTTTACGTAGTTGCGGGGTTGTCCTATGATGCGAGGCCGGGGAAACTGGTCCATCCTGTCTGGAGTTTACAAAAATGAAAAGCGATTTTGTTGCAATGTTCAAAGATTCTGAAGGGGCCCATTGGGATAATTGTGAACTGGTTGTTTTTGCTGGTCAGGAATTTGGTAAAATGGGGGCATCACCTCAGCGTAAGGAGGTGATCATTTAGGACCGAGTTGCAGAGAAATTATTTCACTCAAGGGGTTGTGGGTTTTTAGAATTGTCTAGACCAGAGAACAGTGGATGTTCTACCATTGAAAATGTTTAAAATTTGGGCCGACAGATTTTTGATCACTCAGGGGATCGAGGGATATCGGGAGCCAGGCTGGAAAGCAGAGTTGAAGCCCAAGATCATGATCATACTGAAGGACAAAGGAGTTTTGATGGGAGATTTGGTTGACATCTGATCCTAGCTATTGAATCTTTGCGTATTATAGAGTCATAGAGTCATTCAGGACACATATAGGCCCTTCGGTCCAACGCGTCCATGCCCACATTTCCCAAACTAAACTAGTCCCATTTAGCTGCATTTGGCTCATATCCCTCTAAACCCTTCCTCTTTGTGGACCTGTCCAAAGGTCTTTTAAATGTTGTAATTGTACCCACCTCTACAACTTCCTTTGGCAGCTCATTCCATACACGCACCATCTTGTGTGTGAAAAAAATTGCTCCTCACGTACATTTTAAATCTTTTGCCTCTCACCTTCAACATATGTCCTCCCCTACCCTGGGCAATAACCTTGGCTATTCACCCTACCCAAGCCCCTTATGATTTTATAAAGCTCCAGGGAAAATAGCACCAGCCGATTGAGCCTCTCTCTATAGCTCAAACCCTCCAGTCCCGGCAACACCCTTGCAAATCTTATCTTACCCTTTCTAGTTCTGCCTGCCTCTGTTTTTTTTCTCTCTCTCTACATCTCCTACATCTCACTCCAAGAGTTATCATTGCATTGTGCTACTGGGGGAGTATTCCATAAATCTGCATTAATCATTCTGAGGCATAAGTTCAAATCCCACACACCACACTGGCTGGGGCTTTTCAATCCAATTAATTAATTAAAATTAAAATTTGGGAACAGAAGCTACCAGTAAAGATCACCATGGAGCCAGCAAATTATTGCAAAAGTCCATCCGGTAAAGAAATTCAGACGCACTTAATTCACCTCCTGACTCCCCAAAGCCCCAAGATGGAAACACATCACCATCTGCAAGGCACAAATTAGGAGTGTGGTAGAATATTCCCGACTTGACTGGATGAGTGCAGCTCCGATGACACTTAAGAAATTGACACCCTTCAGAATAATGTATTCAACACTCCATTTACTACTTACAAATGGTGTTAGTGATGTGCATCATCTTACCAGATGCACCACAGCATCTTACCAAGTCTCTGTACACAGTAACTTCTAAACTCATGACCTCTGCTATCTGGCAGGATGAGCTCAGCAATATACAATAGGAAGACCACCACCTCCAAGTTCACACAGTGTGGAGCTGGAGGAACCCAGCAGCTCAGGCAGCATCAGAGAAACAGGAAAGTCGACGTTTCGGGTTGGGACCCTTCATCAGGTCCCGACCTGAAATATCAACTTTCCTGCTCCTCTGATGCTGCCTAGCCTGCTGTGTTCCTCCAGTTCCACACCGTATTCACTCTGACTCTGGCATCTGCAGTTCTTGCTATCTCTGAGTGACTTAAAATCACATGCATGTTCCCCTCCAAGCCGTTCACAATCCTGACATGGAAACATAACACCGTTCCTCTACTGTTGCTGGTTTAAAATCCTGGAATCCTGAATCCCTCCCTGATAACATCCTGTGGTCGGTAACAGTTCAGGAGGGGAGCTCATCTCCACCTTCTCAAATTGCAGTTAGGGATGGGCAATGAATTGATGGCCTGACCAGTGATGCCCATGTTCCATCAGGGATGTGTCCAAAAAGGGGGACTACATGTGTCCTTTAAGAAAGGGGATGTGCTGTCCTTACCCAGCCTGGTAACCATTTACCCAGCAGGTGGTTGAGAATTACCCAGCCCCTGAAAGGACCCACTAAGCCATTCAGCTTCATCCAAGAAAGTAGTTCACCATCGTCCTTCAAGGGCAGTAAATACTGACTGTGCCAGTGATGTCCATATCCAACTCACAAATGAGAAATGCTAGTTACCCAAAACTCTGCTGCAAAACTGAGGAAATGATTTTGGACGAATAAAAGAACAGTGGTTTGAAAGAAAAAACTCAGCTGTAAGTCAAAACTGTCCCGGGAGAAACACTTAAAAATGAAGTAGCATGTGGTGGTTGGGAAAAGGGGCATGGCAACTGTTACTTAGCAACCATAAAATCTCGTAACTTTTTCCACAATTTATGAATTTTTAATGATTTTTGTGATGTTTCTTTTACAGTGAGGTTGGCAGCGTGGCAGAGATGATAAACATACACAGTCACGTGATGTCACAGAAGCAGCCACCGAGAGGGAGAGAATCTGAGTGGGGACACAATGACTGATCCACCGAACCCAGGCTGTATTTAGCTCATTGTCATCTTGTTCTGTTGCTTCACCCATGGTGAGTGCACAGCAGGCCATGGGATTGCCTTTTACATGATACATAGCAATAAGCACAAACGCCCTTCTGAATGTCACAGGATTTATTTCTACATCGCAGTGCATCTCCCCCGACTAGACCCTGTCCTTGTGGCATGCAAAGAAATGGCTCACAATATTAAGGGAGATGACGAGAAAATGGTAACGTGTAGGCGACAAAGAGCAAAGCGGAAAATGAAATAAAACGCTAGCAAGCTTCAGGTTTTATTTTAATTCATTCGGGCCAGCGTGGTAGCCAAATGGTGAGGAACGCTGCTGCCTTACAGCTCCAGGGGATCAGCTTTCAATTCCACCCTCAGGCCACTGTGTGGAGTTTGCATGTTCTCCCGGTGCCTGCGTGAGTTTCCTCCGGGTGCTCCAGCTTCCTCCTACAGTCCATAGATTTTGCAAGTTAGGTGGATTGGCCACGTTAAATTCCCCACTGTGTCCAGGGATGTGCAGGCTAGATGGGTTAGCCATGGGAAATGCAGGGTTACAAGGACAGGGTAGAGGGGTGAGTTTGGGTGGGGATGCTCTTTGGAGGGTTGGATCCAATGGGCTGAGCGGCCTGCTTCCACACTGCAGGAATTCTATGATTCCATCTTGGGATGTGGCAAAATCGGCATTCACTGCCCACTGGAGTCACATGACAGAACTGGCCAATTATGAAAGGCAAGTTTGTTTCTATGGAAGACATTAATGAACCATACAGCCATAATGGCACAGAAAAAGAGTCATTCAGACCATCAAATCCATGCTGGCTCTCTGTAGAACAATCCATTCCCATTTGACGTCTTGAGGCACTTAGAGTTAGTTTCACTAACACTAACATTTTATTTCCAGTTTGTTATTTTAACTGAAACCAATTCTGAAATGGGGGAGATTATGAATTTAGATCCTGTGCATTAATAGTTAGGGAACATGGCCATATAGCACTGTGCAAAACTAAATAAAGTGTGTTAAAAAAAGAAAAGAATAGTTAAGGAAATGACGGCACTTTCCGCGGGACAGAGCATTGAGTCTAACTGCAGAGGGTGAAGGCACAACACAGATAGTAAATACATCTTAGAATACATCTCTATGAATAATAGTGAAACCAGGATGTAGGTGTGCTGGAGGAGGATTTGGAACAATTGTTAGTGATGAACTGATAACAGAAAATATTGGTGTAATAAAAAATAACAGATTTTCAAGGCTGTTGAAAAAATTAAAATCGAAATAAAACAACCACAATATTTCAATCGACCTTAAGCATGCAGATTGTGCCGCGCAGTTGGAGAACAGCCAATACTTCACCTTAATTCAAGAAAAAGAATTGAAGAAAAATTTTGAATATCTAATAATAGAATCACATTGTGCAGACAAAGGCTACTCAGCCCATTGTATCTATATCAGCCAGCCAGCTAATTCTTGTTATGCACAGCCCTGCAAATGCATCCCTCTTAAATACAGGTCTAATTCATTTTGAAATGACTATTGCATCTACTTCCAATGTTGCTTCAGTTCGTGTATTCCAGGTCATAGCAAGTTACTGACTTAGAAAAGATTTTGTGAAAGCAGTTTATTTATTTATTATTGTTATTAATCATGATTTAATCTATTCACTCTATCAAAACCCTTCAAATTTTTCAACATTATTAGATTTCCTTTTAACTTTCTATGTGGTAAGGAGAATGATTATAGCTTCCCTCATCTCTTCACAGAGCTGAAAGTCATCATTCCATGATTTGCATTTATGCAACACTTCTCATAACCTCAGAACATCTCAGGTGTGTACAGCCACTGAGTCACTGCTGGTATATAGGAAATTTGGTAGCAAATTTGAGTGCAGCAAGATCTCATAAATAGCAGTGAGGTACTGACTAAATGGTCTGTTTTAGACTTTCTAGCAAACTGTTAGCTGAATGTCAGTTGTGTGCAAATCTTATGATTCATAATTACAGGGTAAAAAAGTGAACAATCGGAAATGCATCCATTAATCCAGAGCTAGTTAACAATAATTTGTCAAAGGCAAATTATTTTGACAGCGCCCTCCAAACAAACAACTTCTATCATCTATAATTCAAGGGCAGCAAAAGCCTGGGAACAACGCTGTAAGTACCATTCCAAACCACACACCATCCTGAGTTTAACTATATTGGCCATTCTGTTTGATGTGATTTATCACTGTCACATGTCCCTAGGTACAATAAGAAGGTTTGTTTGCCTGAAGTACCAGGCATATCATACCATACAAAGTACATGAAGGTAATAGAAAAGAGTGAGGAATATAATGTCACAGCTGTAGAAAAGGTGCACTAAGAGTAAGGTTAACATATAAATTTGAAATTTGGGAGGTCCATTCAGAAGTCCAATAACAACGGGGAAGAAGTTGTTCCTGAATCTGTTGATACATGTCCTTAAGCTTTTGTATTTTCTGCCTGATGGAAGAGGTTGGAATAGATTATAACCGGGGTGGGAGGGTCTATGGTGATTTTAGCTGCCTTTTTGAGGCAACGGGAAGTAAGGATGGAGTCAATAGATGGAAGGTTGGCTTACGTGATGGACTGAGCTATGTTTACAACTCACTGCAATTTCTTACAGTCCTGAAGGAAGGACACACTAGCCCTGGAGCATGTCCAGCGGAGATTCACACGGATGATCCCTGGAATGGTAGGTTTAACATATGATGAACAGCTAAGGATCCTGGGATTGTACTCATTAGAGTTGAGAAGGTTGAGGGGAGATCTAATAGAAACTTACAAGATAATGTATGGTTTAGAAGGGGTGGACACTGGGAAGTTGTTTCCGTTAGGCGGGGAGACTAGGACCCGTGGGCACAGCCTTAAAATTAGAGGGGGTAAATTTAAAATTGAAATGAGACGACATTTCTTCAGCCAGAGAGTGGTGGGCTTGTGGAATTCATTGCCACAGAGTGCAGTGGAGGCCGGGATGTTGGATGCTTTCAAGGCAGAGATCGACAAATTCTTGATCTCAGAAGGAATCAAGGGCTACGGGGAGAGTGCAGGGAAGTGGAGTTGAAATGCCCATCAGCCATGGTTTAAATGGCGGAGTGGACTTGATGGGCCGAATGGCCTTACTTCCACTCCTATGTCTTATGGTCTCATGGGCAGACCAGTTGCCAGAATAAGCTGTGATAATGGGAACTGCAGATGCTGGAGAATCCAAGAGAACAAAATGTGAAGCAGGATGAACACAGCAGGCCAAGCAGCATCTCAGGAGCACAAAAGCTGATGTTTCGAGCCTAGACCCTTCCTCTGATGAAGGGTCTAGGCCCGAAACGTCAGCTTTTGTGCTCCTGAAATGTTGCTTGGCCTGCTGTGTTCATCCAGCTCCACACTTTGTTATCTTAGCCAGAATAAGCTGTGATGTGTTCAGAAAGAATGCTTTTTGTGGCGCGCCTATAAAATTTACTGTTGTTGGGTCAAAATCCTTTTCCTAACAGCATTGCTGGTGTCCCTAATCGCCAAGGACAGCAACTGGTCAAAAGGCAGCTCACCAGTACCTTCTCACAGGTAATTACAAATGGAAAGCGATGACCAGCGATCTCTGCAGCTCACGAAATAATAAAAAAAATTGTATTCTGAATGATTTACTAATTAGGCTGGTGAAGAGAAAGCTGTGTGCATGGATTTTCAGATGGCGTTCAATAAGTTCCCTTTCTGAATACACACTGTGTTTCTCCTGTCTGTCAGGAATATCAATATGTTTATTTTGAGTCTTCCTAATAACCTCGTCGTTTCTCTGAGATTTCAAACCTGTTTTTATTCAGGGGATTTTCCAACCATCAGCCCTTCTGTGAGTGGGAAAACTCCTTATATTCTAGAAATTGGGTACTGGGACTTGCTGAACTTTGTCATGTCAGATTACTCAAGTTCACAAGCCAGTTCTTGGTTAAATATAAACTTGTGAAAGTGGTTTCAGCATTTATATAGCACACTTCACCAGCGTAGGACATCACAAAATGTTTTACAGCCAACTGAATTCTTTTGAGGTACAGTCACTGTTGTGAAATAGGAAATGCTGCCTTCAGAAAGTTCCCAGAAAGAGCAATTACCAAAACAGCCCACTTCCATGATGTTAATAGAGGCGTAAGTCAATGGCAATATCAACTGGAATAACTCTCTTAACTCAACCCCATCACACAGTGCCTTGGGATCCTTCCATTCACCCAGGATGACTGATAGACATTTGGTTTAAACTCGCATATGATAGTTGTCACTTCAACAATGCCTAAACCATAGCCTAAACATAGATTTTGTGCTCATTTTTTGGGAAAGGAATCCCATGTATGTGTAAGTAGTGACAAGAGGGTGAGCGCAATACAGTCCTATAGTCCAGCCATTTCTAGCTATAGACTACAGATGCCACACACAGAGAGATGGACAGGGATTGTATCAGAGCCCAACTGAGACTTGCGTAAGGTTTGGTTTGTCATCTCCAGTTGGGATTTCCTCACTCGAACTCCCACCTCCAATTATCATGGCTGATCAGACAGCGTTTCCCACCTTCACCTCCGACTCCGCTCCACTTCCAAAAGCTCGAGAAGAAAGATGTGTCAAATAAAAGCTGAACAAGAGAGAAATGTTACCAAAATCATTCGTCATGCACCGGTCAGGAAAAATGCAAGAATGCAAAATTTCAAACAAGCACAACAATTTATACTGGTGGAGAGCTGGGAAGTTGGAAAGTTGACTGATTGGCTGAGGCAATGCCATGGGGGAGAAACTGTGTGCTGCAGTCTCCTCAAGCTCCTGTGTAACTGGGGGGAAAAATGCAGGGTCTCAACATATTCCTTTAGTTTACAATAGGTTCCTGTGTATGAATGCAAATCACTCCGGGCAATCATAGATGAGCTACATTACAGCTTCAACTGATTATCTCAAATTGGCTGTTAATGGATTGTCCAGTAAGCACTACCCAGTGTGAAATCACATATAGCTGTAGATTTTTTTCCGTTGGGTTTCGCAAGTGCAGACTGACTGAGTATAGTCTGTCCTTACCTTTTTTCAAAATTCACTAACGAGATGCAGACATTGTTAGCTAAGCCAGCATTTCTTGCCCATTCCTATTTTCCCTTGAGAAGGTGACACTGAGCTGCCTTCTAAAGCTGTTGCCACCCTTGTGGTGTGAGTAAATGTATAGTTCTATTCAAGAGAGAGCACCAGGATTTTGACTCAGTGACAGTGAAGAAACAGAGTTACATTCCCAACTTGAGGAGTCATAGAGCTGTACAGCATGGAAACACAGCCTTCAATCCAACTCATCCATGCTGACCAGATATCCTAAATTTTTCCAGTCCCATCTGTCAGCATTTACAGATGGCTATAAAGATGACTTTTAAATGTTGTAACTGTACAGGCCTCCACCATATCCTCTGGCAGCTCGTTCCATACAAGCACCACCTTCTGCATAAAAATTTTCCCCTTGGGTCCCTTTTATATCTTTCCTCTCTCACCTTATACCAATGCCGTCTAGTTTTGGACCCTCCCACCTTGGGTAAATGACCATGGCTATTCAGCCTATCCATCCCCTTCATGGTTTCATAAACTTCTGTAAGGTCACCCCTCAACCTCCAATGCTCCAGGGAAAATAGCCTCAGCCTATTCAGCCTCTCCCTGTAGCTCAAACCCTCCAACCCTAGCAACATCCTTGTAAATCTTTTCTGTACCCTTTCAAGTTTCACAACATTCCTCTTATAGCAGGAGACCAGAACTGCACGCAGTATTCCAAAAGTGGCCAAACCAATGTCTGTACAGCCACCAAGGACCATTCATTGGTCAAGCACTGACCAATAAAGACAAATATACCAAACACTTTCCTCACTGTCCTGCCAACCTGCAACTTTATATTTTAGGAACCATGAACCTGTACTCCAAGGTCTTTTTGTTCAGCAACACTCCCCAGGTCCTTACTTGCCTTTCCAAAAGATGGCACCTCACATTCACCTGAAATAAATGCTATCTACCACTCCTTGGCCCACTGGCCCATCTGATCAAGGTCCCGTTGTACTCTGAGGTAACCTTCTTGGCTGACCACTGCATCCCCAATGTTTTGGAGGGCAGCTTGCAGGTGGTGGCATTTCCATGCATCTGCTGATCTTGTCTTTCCAGGTTTGAAAGGTGCTGTGGAAGGAGTGTGGGTGAGTTAATGCAGTGCAGCTTGTAGATGGCACACACTGCTGTTACTGTTAAGCAGTGCTGAAGGGAGTGAATGTTGACAGTTGTGGATGTGATGTCAATCAAACGGGCTGCTTTGTCCTGGATGATGTTGAGCTTCTTGAGTGTTATTGGAGCTGCACCCATCCTGGCAATGGAAAGTATTGTATCACACTCCTGACTTGTGGCTTGTAGATGGTGGGCTGGCTTTGAGGTCATAAAATCCCAAAGTTTAGATACAGTCTGCACCTAACCTCTGAAGAACATTCCACACCACCTCATGACCCTCCATTTCCCATGGCTAATCCACCTAACCTGCGTATCCCTGGACTCTATGGGTAATTTAGTTTGCCAATCCAATGGAGCTTATACATCTTTGGACTCTAGCAAGTAACATTTGTGCCATACAAATGCCAGGCTATGGCCGTCATCAACAAGACACAGTATAACCACCATCCCTTGACATTCTTTGGTGTTATAATTGCTGAATCCCCCACTATCAACATCCTGGTATTGATCAGAAACTCAACTGGACTCACCACATAAACACAGTGGCTACAAGAGCAGGCCAGAAGCTGGGAATACTGCGGTGACTCTCCTGACTCCTCAAAGTCTGCCCACCATCTACAAGGCACAAGTCAGGAGTGTGATGGAATACTCCCCACTAGCCTGGATGATGCAACACATCACTCAAGAAGGTTGACACTATCCAGGACAAAGCAGCCGCTTAATTGGAACAACATCTACAAGCATTCACTCCCTCCACCAATGGTCATTACTAGCAGTGTGTATTATTTGCAAGACGCACTGCGGAAATTCACCAAAGATCCTCAGAAAGCACCTTCCAAACCCATGACCACTTCCATCTAGAAGGACAAGAGCAGTAGACATATGGGAACACCACCACCTTCAAGTTCCACTCCATGTCACTCACCATCCTGACTTGGAAATGAATCCCCATGCCTTCACTGTCACTGGGTCCAAATCATGGAATTCCCTCCCTAAGGGTATTGTGGGAAAACCCACAGCAGGTGGACTGCAGTGGTTCAAGAAGGCAGCTCACCCCCACCTTCTCAAGGGCAACGAGGGACAGGCAAGAAATGCTGTCCCAGCCAGTGATGCCCACATCCCACAAATGAGTAAAAAATTAAACATAGTATTCAAAATGGATTCTAATCAATATCTTGTGTATCCAAAGTATAACACTTATGTTCAATTCCTCTCTCAATAAATAATAGCATCTCATTAACCTGGATCCCTGGCATTGTGAGGCAATAGTGCTAACCATTGCATGACCCCTTGGCTTGCTTTACCGTTTCAGAGGACAGTTAAGAGTCAACCACATTGTTGTGGATCTAGAGTCACGTGAAGATGGGTCTAGGCCCAAAACGTCAGCTTTCCTGCTCCTCTGATGCTGCTTGGCCTGCTGTGTTCATCCAGCTCTACACCTTGTTATCTTAGATTGTCCAGCATCTGCAGTTCCTACTATCTATTTATCTCGTCCCACCTGCCTGTGTTTGGCCCATATCTCTTCAAACATTTCTTATTCATGTATTTATTTAATGTTTTTTAAATGTTGTAACTGTAGCTGCATCCTCCACATCTGTTGGAAATTCATTCCACACCCAAACTGCTCGCTTTGTGAAAAATTATGTGTTGTGTCTTTTTCAAACCTTTCTCCTCTCACCTTAAAAATATGCCTGCTGGTCTTGAAATTCCCCAACCTAGGGAAAAGACACCTTATCTAAACCCCTCATGATTTTATAAATCTCAATGAAGTCACCTGCTATGCTCCAGTGGGAAAAGTCCCAGCCTATCCTTATAACTCGAACTAGTTTGATTTTAATTCCAGATATTTTATTGAATTCAAAGTTCAGCATCTGCCGACTGGCATTAGGTTGCATGTTCTCCAAGCATTAACCCAAGGCTGTAGATTCTTGGTCCGGTGACAATGTTACTATTGCACACCCTCACCATATTATGCTGCTTGACTGGGTCAACCAGTCACTGCTTAATGTACAGAATATTGCATTAACACTGAGATTCATCATGACACTCAACTAAGCGGTCAGCACATTTTTGAATTATTTGGGAGCTCGGCAAGCTTATGGTTGCCTATCGCTAACTCCGTGACAACATCAATCAAAACTGAACATTGCTCCTGTGGTATAAGTTATTGTGATTGTTGAAATTTGGCATTCTTCCAACTATTCTGAAGCAGGCAGGACCAAAAACTTCAGCAACATGTCTCACTCCAGAAGTAACACTCAGTGTTTACATGCAACTGTTCAAATAAACTGAAAAAAAAAAATCCATGCACCAATTTATCTGGGGGTGTGTGGAGCAGTGTTTTGGAGATTAGTCATTAATTTTTAGAGATTCCTGGGTAGGCCTAGAGAATTAGTTAACCTTCTAACCTGCTCATCTTGGGAATGGGAGAGAAAGCTGATCAACTTGTTGTAGCTTAAATATATTTCAAGTTTTACTTACATAATTTTACTTGGTCAACATGTTAAAGAACATTCACTTTAGTATTAGTACCGATATCCTGGGGGGGGAATTTGCTAAGGCTATTTGGGTGGGTTTAAACTAATTCAGCAGGGGGATGGGAACCAAAATTGTAGTTCGAGTTTAGAAAAGGTTGAGAGTAGGGTGGTCCGAAATAAAGTTTCAGGGAAGCAAGATGGCACCGTCAAGCAAGAAGTTGGTTTGAAGTGTGTCTACTTCAATGCCAGGAGCATCCGGAATAAGGTGGGTGAACTTGCAGCATGTGTTGGTACCTGGGACTTCAACGTTGTGGCCATTTCGGAGACATGGATAGAGCAGGGACAGGAATGGTTGTTGCAGGTTCCGGGATTTAGATGTTTCAGTAAGAACAGAGAAGATGGTAAAAGGGGCAGAGGTGTGGCATTGTTGGTCAAGGACAGTATTACAGTTGCAGAAAGGATGTTTGAGGACTCGTCAACTGAGGTAGTATGGGCTGAGGTTAGAAACAAGAAAGGAGAGGTCACCCTGTTGGGCGTTTTCTATAGGACTCTGAATAGTTCCAGAGATGGAGAGGAAAGAATAGCAAAGATGATTCTCGATAGGAGTGAGAGAGACAGGGTAGTTGTCATGGGGGACTTCAACTTTCCAAATATTGACTGGGAACACGATAGTTCAAGTACTATAGATGGGTCAGTTTTTGTCCAGTGTGCGCAGGAGGTCTTCCTGACACAGTATGTAGATAGGCCAACAAGGAATAAAAGAATGATGAAAGTAAGATTAGGCCCAATCAAGGATAGTAGTGGTAAGTTGTGTGTGGAGTCAGAGGAGATAGGGGAAGCACTGAATGAATATTTTTCAACTGTATTCACTCTAGAAAACGACAATTTTGTCGAGGAGAATACTGAGATACAGGCTACTAAACTAGGTGGGATTGAGGGTCACAAGGAAGAGGTATTAGAAATCCTACAGAGGGTGAAGATAGATAAGTCCCCTGGGCTGGATGGGATTTATCCTAGGATCCTCTGGGAAGCCAGGGAAGAGGTTGCCGAGCCTTTGGCATTGATCTTTAACTCGTCATTGTCTACAGGAATAGTGCCAGACAACTGGAGGATAGCAAATCCCCTGTTCAAGAAGGGGAGTAGAGACAACCCTGGTAATTATAGACCAGTGAGCCTTACCTCAGTTGTTGGTAAAGTGTTGGAAAAGATTATAAGGGATAGGATTTATAATCATCTAGAAAAGAATAAATTGATTAGGGATAGTCAGCACGGTTTTGTGAAGGGAAGGTCGTGCCTCACAAATCTTATTGAGTTCTTTGAGAAGGTGACCAAACAGGTAGATGAGAGTAAACCGGTTGATGTGGTATATTTGGATTTCAGCAAGGCGTTCGATAAGGTTCCCCACAATAGGCTATTGTACAAAATGCGGAGGAATGGAATTGTGGAGATATAGCAGTTTGGATTGGAAATTGGCTTGCTGAAAGAAGACAGAGGGTGGTAGTTAATGGGAAATGTTCATCCTGGAGACCAGTTACTAGTGGTGTACCGCAAGGGTCGGTGTTGGGTCCACTGCTGTTTGTCATTTTTATAAATGACCTGGATGAGGGTGTAGAAATTTACAGATGACACTAAGGTCGGTGGAGTTGTGGATAGTGATGAAGGATGCTGTAGGTTGCAGAGAGACATCGATAAGCTGCAGAGCTGGGCTGAGAGGTGGCAAATGGAGTTTAATGCAGACAAGTGTGAGGTGATGCACTTTGGTAGGAGTAACCGGAATGCAAAGTACTGGGCTAATGGTAAGATTCTTAGTCGTGTAGATGAGCAGAGAGATCTCGGTGTCCATGTACACAGATCCTTGAAAGTTGCCACCCAGGTTGACAGGGCTGTTAAGAAGGCATACAGTGTTTTAGCTTTTATTAATAGAGGGATCGAGTTCCAGAACCAAGAGGTTATAGTGAAGCTGTACAAAACTCTGGTGCAACTGCACTTGGAGTATTATGTACAGTTCTGGTCACCACATTATAAGAAGGATGTGGAAGCTTTGGAAAGGGTGCAGAGGAGATTTACTAGGATGTTGCCTGGTATGGAGGGAAGGTCTTACGAGGAAAGGCTGAGGGACTTGAGGCTGTTTTCATTAGAGAAAAGGTTGAGAGGTGACTTAATTGAAACATATAAAATAATCAGAGGGTTAGATAGGGTGGATAGGGAGAGCCTTTTTCCTCGGATGGTGATGGCGAGCACGAAGGGGCATAGTTTTAAATTGAGGGGTGAAAGATATACGACAGATGTCAGAGGTAGTTTCTTTACTCAGAGAGTAGTAAGGGAATGGAATGCTTTGCCTGCAACGGTAGTAGATTCGCCAACTTTAGATACATTTAAGTCGTCATTGGATGAGCATATGGACGTACATGGAATAGTGTAGGTTAGATGGGCTTGAGATCGGTATGACAGGCCGGCACAACATTGATGGCCGAAGGGCCTGTACTGTGCTGTAATGTTCTATGTTCTATTCTGCCACTACATTTGCAGGTTACTCAGATCTTCATCAGCCACAGGCCTCCTGCGGCATTGGCACAACATTACAATAGATTTAAGAACATGTACCAAGGGCACTTGAAACCATCCATCGACCAAAAAGATGCTCCGAGCAAGTAGAGTATTTTTTGAGTTCCTTCATGAGACACGAGGTTCATTGGTAAGGTCTACCTTACTGGCCATTCCTAATTTCCCTTGATAAGATGGTAGTGTGCTACCTCCTTGCAGTCCATGTGGTATTGGTAGACCCACAATGCCCTCAAAGAGGGATTTCCAGCGACATTAAGGAATACTGATATAACTCCAAGTCAGGATAGTGTGCGTCTTGGAAGGGAACTTGCAGGAGGTGGTGCTCCTCACGTGTCTATCTTTTAGCTAGCAGTGGCTGCAGGTTTGGAAGATACTGTTGAAGGAGGTTGAGTGAGTTGCTACAGTGTCATCTTGTAAATGGCACATATTGCTGTTTCTAACTATTGGTGCTGGATGGAGTGATCATTTGATTTTAGATGGGATGCCAATCTTTGTCCTTTCTCTGCTTTGTCCTGGATCATGTTAAGCTTCTTGAGTGCTTCTGCAGCTTTTTCTTCCAGCGAACTGGGGAGTATTTCATCACACTCCTGACTTGTAAATGCTGGTCAGGTTTTGGGAGGTTAGTTAATCATCTTTCATCCAACATCTCACATTCCTCCTACTCAGAGCCAAACAGAGGAGGGACAGAAAGACTCAACAGTCTCCTACACCCTAGCCTAGAATTTCTTTGCCCTCCTGAGATGTGTGACCATATATTTTATTCTATATTGTAAGAATCTATACATAACACTATTTCTGAAGGCAACATATTCTTTAAAATACTTTCCCCACTTCACTTTTAACATGATCAAAATTCCCAGTCTGGGGTTCTACTTTACACTGACCTAGAGCAAGACCAATGCAATTTTAAGAATCCAAGGTTTTATTTCTGTCATGTTCCTTTCCCAGCAAGCTAACTTTTAACCCAGTGTGTTCCTTCACAGTTAGAGTTTTCTTAGAGATGCACCGTCTAAATCAAGCTAAGCAAATCTTCCAGCCTCTTTTTGAACCTTCATAAATTTGGCCTATTCAATCCAAGCATGAGTTCTGACACACATTCTTATGTGGTGTACTTATGTACTTTCTGCCTTTATCAGCCACAAGAACATCCTTGTAATTCATTCTTAAAATGGCTTCCTATCCACCCTTCCTGACTCAAAGCCCATCTCCATGAATCACATGGGCCTGGTGTCCAAGTAGTCATGTTAATTAGACCCCAACTTCATTCTATCCAGAAATTAAGTTGACAGTTAATTGTTCATCAAGCCTAACACGCTTAACACATCAAACAAAAGCAAAATATTGCTGATACTGGAGATCTGAAATAAAATCAGAAAGTACTGAAAAAACTGAGCAGGTCTGGCAGCACCGGTGACAGCTGAAATAGAAGAGTCATTGGGCTCATCATGTTAACTCTGCTTCTTTTTCCACAGATACTGCCAGACCTACTGAAATTCTCCAGCACTTTCTATTTGTATAATCAAAACATCTCTGGGACTTCGAAGGCTGATAATCTACACATGGCCAGCACAGATGCTTCTGCCATTGGGTACAAGTCACAGAATCATTGGGTTAGCGGAAAGGAGACCATTTGGCCCATTTTATCAGCATTGGCTTTCCAAATGAGCAACTCACAGTTGTCACTCTCTAGCTTCTTACCGTAGCCCTGCAGATTATTCCTTTACAAATAATAGTCTAATTCCCCACAATAAAGGCTATTCTTTTGAATGCTTCATTTGAACCAGCCTCCATCACACACTCAGGTAACACATTCTAGAGCTTAAGCATTCACTGTGTGAAAATGTTTTCCTTATAGCATGTTTGCTTGCTTTATTAATTACTTTACAGCTGTGCCCTCTCATTCTTGGTCCTTTCAGGAGTGAAAAGAGCTCCCCCTTGTCCAATCTGTCCAGACCCGCCATGATTTTAAATGCTTCCATCAAATCCTTTATCACTTTCTTTTCTTTGAAGAAAACAATCCAAACAGCTCCAGTCTGTCTTCATGAAGTTCCTCAGAGTTGGAAACATTTTGAAAAATCATTTCTGCTCTCTTCCTAATACCATCGTGTCCTTCCTAAAGGCACAACATGTGACTTGGCGTGATCTAGAGTTATACAAGTTCAACATAATCTCTTTGCCCTTGTACTCTATTCCCAATTGAGTAAGATATTGTACACTGCTCTGTCAGATATTCCTGCCACCTTCAATATTTGCACACACTGAAGTTCTTCCACTCCAATACCACATTTAAAATTGTACCCTTTCTCTTTTCTGAAGAAGGGTCGTGACCTGAAACGTCAAGCTGTCCTGCTCCTGCTCCTCTGATGCTGCTTGGCCCGCTGTGTTCATCTAGTGTCATACCGTGTTATCCCTTTCTCTTATGTTGCCTTTCCACTATTCTTTCAACCAACACTCACCTCCTGACTCCCCCGAGTCTGTCTGCCCACCATCTACAAGACATAAGTCAGGAGTGTGATGGAATGCTACCCACTTGCCTGGATGTGTGTAGTTCCCAAAACTTGAGAAGATTGACACTGTCTGAAACAAAGCAATCTAGTTGATCGGAACCACATCCACTCACTGACAGTGTGCACCACCTACAAGATGCACTGCAAAAATTCACCAAGGCTCCTTAGGCAGCATGTTTTAAACCCATGGCCTCTACCATCCAGAAGAGCGAAGGAAGCAGATGCCTTGGAACACCACCACCTGCAAATTCCCCTCCAAGCTATTCACCATCCTGCCTTGGAAATGTATCTTTGATCCTTCAGTGTCGCTGGGTCAAAATCTTGGAATTCCCTCTGTAAGGGCATTGTGGGTCTGCCCACAGCAGATGGACTGCAGCGGCTCAAGAAGACAGCTCACCCCCCACCTTCTCAAGGGCATCTAGGGATAGGCAATAAATGCTGGGCCCACCCAGCGATGCCCATGTCTCATTAGCGACTAAAAGCAAAAATACTGGCTTAGCAGTCGATGCTCACATCTCACAAATAAATAAGAACCATAAAAAGTTACAATACCTTGCAGGGAGAAAAGAAGTATTAGGGCTGAAGGTTAGAGCTGTGGGGAGGGAACTAACTGAGCAGCTTCTTCAGTGCAGGGTGATTGGTTTAACACTTTGTGAAACATCATGCCAACTACTCCAAAACCTTAGAAACATGCCAACAGTCCCTACAGCCCTTGATGCATTTATAATGAAGGTGGATGGGGGGAGACTTGACCTGGAGCCAACCAGTAGAACACCAAGTGGGGCGATTAACTGCTCTGCCTCAGCTCAGGCAGTAAACCCACTGATGAGCAAACTGCAAGCCATGACTCGAGCCTATTGTTAATCTAAGTGATACTCAAAAGTTGGAGATTTTATTCTCTTGCAGATTACATCATCATTATCTTGCTGGAGGGTACAGAAGATGATACAACTGTGTTAATATCTGTCTGCCCTCCTATTCCCGCAGTACATGCCCTCCACAGTTTCTGCCCTTTCCTCCCTGAACCGTTACTCTCCCTCCCTTATCAGCACAGCCCCCATTCCCTATCTCCCCATCCTCCAGATGAAACCATCCCTCTGCAACTCTCACTATGTTCTCCAAAATTCAACCCCTCTCCTTCAATAACATTTTCCTCTTTCTAAATGAGTATCTCCCTACTTCATACCCCCTCCTTTCAGTCTGTCCCTTCCTCAGTTGCCCTCTCTCTATCCCTCTCCCTCAGCATCATCCTTGGTATCCACCTCTGTCGCTGTCCTTTCCACTCTCGATGTCCCTGTCCCTCAATATCTCCCTCCCTTCCTATCACACACCCTTAAAATATCCTCCTTATCCCCCTCACTCACTCTTACCCCTTGAACATCTCTGGCCCTATTACTTACTTTCTCCATCCTTCACTCAGCTGCTCCCACTCTCAGTATCTCATTCCCTCTCACCCTTAATGTCTCTCTCTCTCTATCCCTCAATACTTCCTTCCATATTTCTCAATCTGCCCTTGTCTCTTAATCCCTCGCTCCCTCCTGTCCCTTGCTCACCACCTCTTATGCTCCCTTTTTCTCAATATTTACCACTTCTATATCCCTCTCTCTGAATACCACCCTCACCTTAACACCTACACCAGTTCATCTCCTCCCTCCTCCACTCGCCCCTCTCCCCATCCGTCTCCCCTCACACCCTCGGCTTCTCTATGCCCCCTCTCCCCACTTCTCTTGCCCACTCCCTCACTGCCTCTTTCCCTGCTCTATCTGCCTACCTCCTTCCCTCCCTCTCTCATCACCTCCCTCCGCTCTCTCCATTCCTTCCTTCCCTCTATCTGCTCACCTTCCTCCCTCTCCGTCCCCATCTCTCCCCCCCACCTTTCCCGCTCCTCCCCTGCTCTCTCTCACTTTCCCCTCCTCTCCTCTCTCCCCGCTTTGATCCTCCCCGCTCTCTCCGTCCCTGTCCTCTCCACTCCCTCTCCCCTGCCCTCTCTCTCTCACCTCTCCCCTCCTCTTATTGTCTTCCCTCCCCTCCCTCTCTGGCCCTCCCCTCCTCTCACTCTCTTCCCTCCCCTTCCTCTCTGTCCACTTCCCTGCCCTCTCTCTTCCCGTCTCCGCTCCTGTCCCCTCCCTCATCTCTCTCACACCTCCCCTCCTCTCACTCTCTTCTCTTCCCTCCGCTCCCCCCTCTCCCCACCACCCCTTCCCCCATCGCCTCCCCTCCCTCTTCCCCCCCGACCACCCCTTCCTCTTCCCCCCCTCCCCCGCTTCCCCACCCTCCCCTCCTCCCTTCCCTCTCCCCACCTCCCCCACTCTCCCTCCCCTTTCCCCCCTCCCCTCCCCTCCCTCCCTCTACCCCTCTTCCCCCCTCCCTCTACCCCCTCTTCCCCCTACCCCTCCCCTCCACCGTCCCTCTCTCTCCCCCCTCCCCCCACCCCTCTCTCCCCCTGTCCCCACCCCCTCTCTTCTCTCCCCACCCCCTTTCTTCTCTCCCCTCACCCCCACAACCTCCCTCCCTACCCCTCTCTCCCCGCACCCCCCACCACCTCTCTCCACCCCCCACCCCCTCTCCCCATCCCCCCACACCCCCCTTCCCACCCCCACTTCCCCCCACCACCCCCTCCCCTCCCACACACCCTTCCCCCCCCCCCACCT